>NW_027361763.1:8560000-9255000 GCF_039654945.1 Dendrobates tinctorius
GCGCTGCAAAAAAAAGCAAGTGTGAAACTAGCCTAGCCTCTGGAGACAAATGTGTGGATCTGGATTCCCGCATAGGGTTAGGGTTAGGGTTAGGGTTAGGGTTAGGGTTAGGGTCAGGGTTAGGGTCAGGGTTAGGGTTAAGTATGGTTTTGTTAAGGATTAGGGTCAGGGTTAGGGTCAGGATTAGGGTTAAGTATGGTTTGGTTAAGGGTTAGGGTCAGGGTTAGGGTTAGGGTTAGGGTTAGGGTCAGGGTTAGGGTTAGGGTTAGGGTTAGGGTTAGGGTCAGGGTTAGGGTTAAGTATGGTTTTGTTAAGGGTTAGGGTCAGGGTTAGGGTCAGGATTAGGGTTACGTATGGTTTTGTTAAGGGTTATGGTCAGGGTTAGGGTTAGGGTTAGGGTTAGGGTCAGGGTTAGGGTCAGGATTAGGG
This sequence comes from Dendrobates tinctorius, assembly GCF_039654945.1. Lineage (NCBI taxonomy): Eukaryota > Metazoa > Chordata > Amphibia > Anura > Dendrobatidae > Dendrobates > Dendrobates tinctorius. The sequence goes on from NW_027361763.1 coordinate 8,560,430, forward strand.
TTAAGTATGGTTTGGTTAAGGGTTAGGGTCAGGGTTAGGGTTAGGGTTAAGTATGGTTTTGTTAAGGGTTAGGGTCAGGGTTAGGGTTAGGGTTAGGGTCAGGGTTAGGGTTAGGGTCAGGGTTAGGGTTAGGGTTAGGGTTAGGGTTAGGGTCAGGGTTAGGGTTAGGGTTAGTTAGGGTTTAGGGTTTGGGTTAGGGTTAAGTATGATTTGGTTAAGGGTTAGGGTCAGGGTTAGGGTTAGGGTTAGGGTCAGGGTTAGGGTTAGGGTCAGGGTTAGGGTTAGTAAAGTCATGGTTTGGGTTAGTGTGAGGGGCCACCTAAAATGTTGGAAAAAAACGCAAACGCGGTAAAAACGCACTAAAAACGCATACAAACGCATAAAAACGCTGCGTTTTTTTCATGCATGCTCATAGAAATGCTTGAAAAAAACGCAGCAGTTGTATGCTTTTGTATGCGTTTTTTCAATGCGTTTTTTTGCGGGAAAAACGCGCTGCAAAAAAAAGCAAGTGTGAAACTAGCCTAGCCTCTGGAGACAAATGTGTGGATCTGGATTCCCGCATAGGCATTATAGAACCCAGATTCCTAACAGTTACTGTGCAAACATTGTATTGTGTAGTTTCCTGTGTGCGTGTAATCTGAGAAATAAAGACTCTTCTCCTGACAGAAAACTTGGTCACCGTCAGATACATCATACCCAGTCAGGAGTATGACCCTCATTCATACACCACATGAGAACACCACAAGAATTTGGCGTCATGAACAGGATGAATCCTCTGTGCCTTATATTTATTGAAGACTGAGTAAATAAAAATTGCTGATATTGAGGGAAGTTGAAGAGAAAATTACCTCAGAAAGTGTCAGTCTTTACTGCTGTAAAGAACTTGTACTGCACCACAGCTGTTGTTGGACTGTACACATCCCATTGGCTGCTTTATTGAGAACTGTGATCTGATTTGGCTGAAATACTCTGTGATTTAAACTGTGCTTTTCTTAGTTGTTGCGCAGATATCTTGCCTATAAAGCTAGTGCCCTGCAGGCATAAGCTATTGAGGTTGAAATTTTCTCCGCTGTACCTTAAAAAAGAAGGGAGAAACATACAGCTGCAGGAAAGGCAGGAGGAATTACTGCATTATACATACAGTGTTATAAACATGTCTTCAGAAGAGGAGAGTGAAGTGGCTAACCCATCCACTCCTATGGCTCAAGCAATGCCATTAACAATGCCTTATTATTTTGGGGCACCCTGGCTCCGAAGCTGCAGTGGAGAACCTCACACATTAAATTACTTTAAAGAGAAAATTCAGGCAATATTCAGACTGTATCCATTGAGCCCTGCACAAAAATGGAGATATTGATTGGTCAGCTAGGGGGCGCTGCACTAAGGGAAGTTAAGTATTGGCCTCCCAGTATAAAGAACACTACTGAACAGATACTAGACAGGTTAGGAGTTAAATTTGAAACCAAGACCCTGTCAGAGTTAAAGATGAGATTCTTCGGAAAAAGGCAACAGTCCCATGAATCTTTAAGAGATTTTGCCCTCAGCTTACAAGAAGCCTTAATCAAGCTGATCCCGCTGAAGCTGTTAATGCTGATAAAATTTTAAAGGAACAACTTATTGAAGGAGTAATGTAGTAATGTCTGATACTACCAGGTTACAATTGAGAATGCTGATACTACAATACCCTGATAGTAATTTTCTGGATTTTAAAGAATCTGTCATAAAAATATTGAGTCCAAGGGATAAAGGGTTGAATGACCAAGTAAGTGCTGTGTTTGCCCCTGCCAAACATGTTGTTGTTCAGTGTGCTCCCCAAACAATTTTCCTGGCAGTTTTGGATGAAATTTTGTTGGTCTACCCGACCGTGGTTTTGTTTTTACAGAGCCCCTGATTTTCCATTTGTTAATCACATTTTGAATGCTGCTGACTGGCATTATTAATTCCTTGGATACATTTTCACATCCCTTTCCTGTTTTATACAGTTCAACTACCTTTTTCCATAGATCCGTTGACAGTTCTTTTGCTTCCCCATGACTCACAATCCAGAAATGTCAGTGGCAGGATGAAAGATGCAAGAGTCTGTCTGGATCCCAGAAACTCACCCAGCTTTTATGCACACACTGATTACAAGCCAACAGGTCACAGGTGAGGATGTTACCTTTAGTAGCTATTCAAACCCATCTGTGTCAACTTCTGTGCATGTTATCAGTCCAAGATCACCAGAGTATATGTACTTTGGATCAGGGTCATTTTGATGTTTTGGTTTGTCTTTATGTGTTAGGGACGGCAGAACGCACTAAATATTAAATAATAGAAAGGGCGTTCGCTGCCCGGGGTCCACCGTGCAGTAGGTGTTAAAACCGCTGCTAGACAATGGCAGATGCGCTATATGGTGGTATAATGCGCATTGGTTCAACGTCACCCGATGTGTGCAGAGCGGACTCTGTTAACTCATAGAGGCGCTGTAACATAAACATAAGCACCGAGCCTGTTAGACTCACAGGTCTCAGCAAAATTGCACTCGCGGTATCAGGTCACCGGACAGGGTCCAAGACAGGGGACAGTGTCCGTCTAGACCTACCATTCGTGCGGCGTTGCTACTGTGGACGCCGGTAAGTGCTGCTGAATGCAGCACGGCGGCAGACACAGCCGCTATGTGATAGTGCCGTGAGAGACGTGACACCACCGGATGCTTGTGTAGAGGTGCAGTGTGCACAGTGGCCTAAGGTTTGCCACTTATTGGCGCTGACTCTTTCTATGGTTCGCTATCCACATGCATAATATCAGAGGGAGGAGAATCTTAATAAGTCAATCACCAGAATCATACATCCATCACCATTCACTCATCTACGAAACAATCACTGACCTCAGGGAGACCAGTCAAAGAAAACACTGCGGCAGCCGGCAAAGGCGCTCAATCACAGTGAAATCCTAGGTGCATTGCTCCCTGGGAAATACGAATATGCAAATAAAGTCCATGGAGCCTCATTTGAGAGTCTCAAACACGGGACTAGCCAGATCTTCCTCAAGGGAAGGACCCAGCCAAGGGGTGGCAACTTTCGGAAACCACCATTACCACCATATTAAGTGGCCCTTTAAGTCAATATTCAGCTCTTTACGAGTTTACAGATATGACAAGGGAAATACCAAGGCCAGGTATCCATCCACAGACAGCTGTTTCGGGGTGTTGCCCCTCATCAGTGTGGAGTATGATTCTGGCTAGGTGGAAGCAATGTCTAGTAGACCAACATCACATGACTTCGGGCTAGTCCCGTTTTTGAGACTCTCAAATGAGGCTCCATGGACTTTATTTGCATATTCGTATTTCCAAGTGAGCAATGCACCTAGGATTTCACTTTGATTGAGCGCCTTTGCCGTCTGCCGCAGTGTTTTCTTTGACTGGTCTCCCTGAGGTCAGTGATTGTTTCGTGATGTTGGTCTACTAGGCATTGCTCCCACCTAGCCAGAAACATAATCCACACTGATGAGGGTCAACACCCCAAAACAGGTGTCTGTGGATGGATACCTGGCCTTGATATTTCCCTTGTCATATCTGTAAACTCGTAAAGAGCTGGATATTGACTTAAAGGGCCACTTAATATGGTGGTAATGGTGGTTTCCGAAAGGAGCCACCCCTTGGTTGGGTCCTTCCCTGGAGGAAGATCTGGCTAGTCCTGGGTTTGAGACTTTCAAATGAGGCTCCATGGACTTTATTTGCACATTCACATATCTAACAAGAAGAGTCTATACTAGCGCATGGTCGAGCGGCCATGCAGGCCTTTTATAGCCGTGCGCTGCCGGGACCTTCCAGATCTCTGAGATGGACCAATCAGATCAGGAGAAGGACCTGAGCACGTGACTCTCGATCTCCAATGGGAGATCGTCTCGTGAGCATGCCCAGTAGCGGGATGAGAGAACTTAGCCTCTGGAGTGGCTTGATGTAGGACAGCCTGTGTGGCGCCCCTGAGGCTCAGCTGCCACAGAGGTACTGCACTTTCTCCTAAATTGTAGTGCCCCACCATCCAGGTAAGGTGGGAACTCCTTTCCATGCTCCAACACTCACACCCCACACAACAGGGTAGTTCTGCACAACCACATTGTGGCTCAGTGCTTAGAGTGTAGCAGAGCACCTCTGGTGGTTCCCTGCTTGGAACACTGGATGTGTTGGGAGGTGGGTGGAGTTTAGATACAAAAAAGAGTGGGAAAGTGTAGGATGACAGGTCAGTCTGACAGAAGGTCAGTCGGGAAGGAAGCCACTCGGGAGTAATGGGGATCCCTGGAAGGAGGGATGGAGGAAGGAGTGCTGCAGCTGCCTCAGTGATCTGAGCCAGCTGGCACGGGAAAGGAAAAGAAGGAGAAAGACGTAGAACTGCAACCTAAGCTTCCCTAAGAGAGAGAAAGACCAGTACGGAACGAAGGAGTAAGGAGAACAGAGAGGACGTGATTTGGAAGAGGAACCCTGCCTATAGGTTCTCAGCGCAAGGCCGGGGCCCGGTCCCCGAGGTTGTATGGAAACTTATGGTTCTGCAGCAGACACCGGTGGAGTAGTTGGCTGTAAATTCACTACTCCCATCTAAGACTTGGGGCACATCAGAAACTGATTAGAGAGCCGGGGCTCAGGAGAAGGGAGTCGCCGAAGCAGGCTACAGCTGTCTGCCATACGAGTAGTGTTCTTGGAGCATCTGACAGGAGGAACTCCAGAGTACCACGGTACCGGAGATCTTCACACTTTAAGGCGCAATAGAGGAGTCGTTCAGGAAAGGTACATGTTGGTGGAGTGTTGGAGAGGAGCTTTCCATCTGGCCTGTAGGTTGGCTGAGTCTCTGACCCGGAGGACACGGCTCGGAGGCAGGCACCCTTGTGTACCGCAGACTGTGAGTAAAGCCTTGGAACTGCAAGCATCGGTGTCCTCCATTCATTCTTGCGCCAACCCGCTCAGCACCGCTACATCTGGGTACCATCCTATACACTGCCTGCACCTTTCCACAAACATTACAAACTTCCACTGATATTTGGGGCACCCAGGGCCATGGACCGGGTCACCACTGCTGTGACACATTCCCCTGACACCGGCTCGGTACCGAGTACCCCACAGCCCTGGGAGGGTGACCCAACTTGGCGTCACAAACAGGATGACGAGACCCGATGCCATCGGGTTCTGTGTGCCTGAGATTTGTTGGACTTTGAACTTTTGAATATGTGCAGAAGACCTAGTTTAATGGACTGTGACATGAATATTAAAAATGGCCGCTGGCGCGGAGAAGAAGGGCGTGAAGAGATAGGAGGTCCTAGGAAAAGAACGCGAAGAGTCTTGGACCTCCCCTGCCTGAATTACTACGTGACAGCTACATGGCCCACCACCCGAGGGGTTCGTATACTGGCTTGGTATGGAGGCGCTGGAAGAAGACGCCGCCCCCGGAAGGAGGGGCAGAAGAAGTCAGTGGCGGGAAAGAGGCCGAGGCAGGAAGAAGAACGCCAGAACCACATTTTGGAGAGAGAGGGAAGGAGGCCTGTAGAGCGCGCGGAGGTTAAGATGGATCTCCCCGGCGCCATGGCTGAAGGCTCCGACCCAGTCTCTGAGATGAGCCGCCAGCAACTAGAAGATGACATCGCCCAGCTGACGTGCTGTCTGCGACTGAGGCATGAGGCCTTATGGAGGCTTAGCAGGCCGCACGCCCAGGAGGGGTCTACACCACTGGCACTTCAGGACCTGGTACCTGCGACACCGGTACCAGGCACCGCTGCACCGGGCTGTCCTCAGGCAGCGCCAGTGTACACCTCCACGATGTCCATACAGCTGGTCGCGGCCTGCTCGGAGGAGTCATTGGAGACCCCGGGAGCCGAGGCCGCGCTCTCACCTGGACCTGAAGCGGCTGCGCAGGTCCCATCGGAGGCCCCTGCGGACCAGAAGCCATCATCCGTTCCACCACCTCCAGCACCCGGACCCGCCATTCCGGTGGATATCCCTGCAGCGGCCCACCGTCTCAGGCCTGTACCGCAGCCGGAGCACCACCAGTAGGTCCCAGGTATGACTGCAGCCCCTGCACCTGGGAAGGCCCTGGGGTGTACACCCGTAGTAGCGGCAGGACAGGTCGTGCTGGACCTTATCTGGGACCGGCATGCTAGTCCCAAGGGGGAGACATCTGAACCCCTAATGGTGGTACCACGGGCCCCAGTGGGTAAAAGCAGGTCCCGGGAGGAAGAAGAGTGGACTGAGGCCTACAGTCAGCGGACCATTCGACAACTGGCAGCTGAACACCGGGAGAGGGAGCAGCACTGGCTAGCGATATTAGGCCCAGATCTGGATGGGAAAGAGAAGGCCCGCGCAGGTCGCTACGGTACCCGGGACTTGGCTGAATGGGGACAGGTCCTCAATGTGAACCGGGAACGGGGATTTGGATTCATTGCAGACCCCCAGAGGATCTCTGATTTATTCTTCAGCCGGAGGGACGTGGATTCTCACCTCCGGAAGGGACACCCAGCGCGTGACCTGCAGCCAGGGGAATATGTTACTTACACCCAGCATGAAGGACTACGCGGCTGGTGTGCGTTAAACATCCGGCGTATACCAGAAGATTTACTGTCTACTTACCTGAAGGAGAAAGCGCGTGTGCCTTCGCCGGTACCTGTTGCCGCCTCTGTTGCACCTCAGGCAGCAATGGATCGGAAAACCATCAACCCCCCAGGAGGTGGTAACCCAGAGTATCTCCCCTGGAAGCAGCCTAAACCAAAGGTACAGAAGGCCACAAACTTCACTCCGTTGGAGGAGGAATATTTGAGGACTGTAAATGCATTCTTCACATCTGGTAGCAGTTCTCAATCGGCTTCCAGAACCCCAGGAGGGGACCAGCACTAAAATTCTCGTGACCCAGGAGGGTTTGTTTAGCACCGTTGTGCCTTTTTGTTTGCTCATCATGGTTTCGTTTTTGGTTTTCCCAGAGTTGCCCTGTTTGATTGGCAGCGTTTTTGCATTTGGAACTGAGGAGATCATGAACGCTGTATGATCCAAAGCTTTTATTGTAAATAGTTGCATCTCTTTAGGTGCCCTCTCTTGGTTTTACATATTGACACTTTGCAAAGATGATGTCAAGGTTTTACATAAGGAAATTTGCGAAGATGATGTCTACCTCAAAGGACACTGCAAGAGATCCCGGCTGGGAGCGGTGTCCAGCACTTACAAGAATAATTGTTGAAAGTTTTAATGCAAAGTATTTTTGATAATGATGTATCTTATGAGAATAATAGTAACTAGGAAATGGCTTTTATATAGAGTGAGAAATGTTTTGATATGAGAGATTTAAATAAAGAGTTGAAAATGTGAATGGTGAACCAGGTATCACAGGTGTCACTTGAAAGAGAATAGAAAATGTACACTAGAAAGAGAAAGGAAATGTGTACTAGAGAAGGAAAGACTGGAGTGATAGTGAGTCACAGATAACAGCACATAGAATTACGTACAGTATGAAAAATTGCACTTTTTGACTTAAAATTTTGATAGTTAATTAAGAATTGTTTGTAACGTTCAAGAAACAATGTCTCCTATATTAGGAAGTTTAGTATAAGAAATATTTATGCAGCATTATAAAATGTTGTATGCTCCTGTACTGTCAACTTTGTTGTCTTGCAGCCCACGGATGTGCTGTATTTAACGGGGGGTATGTGGCACCCCTGAGGCTCAGTCACCACAGAGGTACTGCACCTTCTCCTAAGGTGTAGTGCCCCACCATCCAGGTAAGGTGGGAACTCCTTTCCATGCTCCAACACTCACACCCCACACAACAGGGTAGTTCTGCACAACCACATTGCGGCTCAGTGCTTAGAGAGTAGCAGAGCACCTCTGTTGGTTCCCTGCTTGGAACATTGGATGTGCTGGGAGGTGGGTGGAGTTTAGACACATAAAAGAGTGGGAAAGTGTAGGATGACAGGTCAGTCTGACAGAAGGTTAGTCGGCAAGGAAGACACTCAGGAGGAGTGGGGATCCCTGGAAGGAGGGATGGAGGACAGAGTGCTGCAGCTGCCTCAGTGATTTGAGACAGCTGGCACGGGAAAGGAAAAGAAGGAGAAAGACGTAGAACTGCAACCTAAGCTTCCATAAGAGAGAGAAAGATCAGTACGGAACGAAGGACTAAGGAGAACAGAGAGGACGTGGGTGGAAGAGGAACCCTGCCTATAGGTTCTTAGCGCAAGGCCGGGGCCCAGTCCCCGAGGTTGTATAGACACTTATGGTTCTGCAGCAGACACCGGTGGAGTAGTTAGCTGTAAATGCACTACTCCCATCTAAGACTTGGGGCACAACAGCAACTGATTAGAGAGCCGGGGCTAAGGAGAAGGGAGTCCCCGAAGCAGGCTACAGCTGTCTGCCATATGAGTAGAGTTCTTGGAACATCTGACAGGAGGAACTCCAGAGTACCACGGTACCGGAGATCTTCACACTTTAAGGCGCAATAGAGGAGTCATTCAGGAAAGGTACATGTTGACGGAGTGTTGGAGAGGAGCTTTCCATCTGGCCTGTAGGTTGGCTGAGTCTCTGTCCCGGAGGACATGGCTCGGAGGCAGGCACCCTTGTGTACCGTAGACTGTGAGCAAAGCTTTGGAACTGCAAGCCTCAGTGTCCTCCATTCATTCTTGCGCCAAGCCGCTCAGCACCGCTACATCTGGGTACCATCCTTTACACTGCCTGTGCCTTTCCACAAACATTACAAACTTTCACTGATATTTGGGGCGCCCAGGGCCACGGACCGGGTCACCGCTGCTGTGACACATCCCCCTGACACCGGCCCAGTACCGAGTACCCCACAGCCCTGGGAGAGCGACCCAACTTGGCGTCACAAGCTATTCCATTCCATTAACTACATTCCCCCGTTACTTGGGCGCCCAGGGCCACGGACTGGGTCACCTCTGCTGTGACACATTCTGACACCGGCCCGGTACCAAGTACCCCACAGCCCTGGGAGGGCGACCCACCTGCGCTGCTATTGCTGACCCAGAGGTGGCAGCAACAACCAGTCCTAAGGAGCTGGTCTGAGTAGAGCGTCTGGGATGCCGAAATTGCTGTGCAGGCTCCTGAGCAGTCGGTGGAGAATGGGAGACCACTGGATGCAAGGTTCTGGATTCCTGCTGTGCAGCTGCAGGAACCCGACGCCTAACAATTTGATTTAAAAGAGAAAACACAGTAGTTTGACAATAAATGGTTTCACCCAACCACTAACCATGAGTTGAGAAAAAGTTTTGTTGTCATCATACATATTCTCTGAAAAAATGCCATGAAAGCAAAAATTCTGCCGGGGTATGTAAACTTTTGAGCACAACTTTACCACTATAATGTAACACCAACCACGTTAAACTCTATGGATTACTGGTTCAATTCAGAAATATTTTTTAAACTTTTTTGGAGGTTGATAGCACCATAATTGAACACTATGCATGTCACACTGTATTTATTACAATATTTCAATTTTTTCACCCCCTCAAAGTAAAATTTGGTCACATGCTGCAGCTGTATTTTTAACAATGTACTGCAAAGCCCTAAGCCCTGCCTAGAGGCTGCATTCTGCCATTTCGCTGCTCCTGCAACTATCCCTAGGCTAAATACAGAATGTATCTGATACAACAGCAAAGCACAGGATTAGCCTTTACTAGAACTGCTGGTATTATGGCTCCGCATCAGCACCAGTATCAACACTTGAGGACTTTGATTAGTTAAACTGTGCACACATATGTCTGGATAACTGCTCTCTCCCTCCAAACAAAACTGTCTCTGAGCCATGCAATGGCGTCACTGTGCCGAGCATAGTGGTCCCAGTCTTTTTATAACCTCAGATGAAGTAATGTGGCCAGCCAAACACAGTAATGCAACTACCAAGATGGCTTCAGCATTGCAGCTACTGGTAGGTGTTTATTGCCTGTGTAACAAGTGCCAAACAAACGTGGTGGGGATTTGAGCTTCAAATCCGAGCACAGCCAATGCTGTACCCAGATACTCGCGTGATATCCGAGTAACACCAAGCACATTCGCTCATCCCTAGTTATTTTGCAATTTGGGGGCCTGCTGAAGGACCCCATCACTAACACAGAGGAGGTCATTTTAACTATATACTGAAATCCGGCAGTATTATAACATGTAGCAAGATCACAGGTTCAAATCCCGAAACGAGACAAAAAAATTAAAAATAATGTTAAAAAAATGAAAAGGAAATGTTTAAATCTCCCTTTTCCCATTTAAAAAAATAAATACATTAAAAAATCTACATATTTAGTTTTGTCATGTCAATAAAAGTCCAGTCTATCAAAATGTAAATTTATGTATCCCATTTGATAAGAAAAAAAATAATCGAAAAACAGATTTACGGTTTTTAGCCACCATATTTCTTCCAAAAAATGTAATAAAAAGCTGTCAAAACTTTGCATGTGACCCAAATCGATGTCAATAAAAAAGTCAACTCAACGCACAAGAAACAAGTCCTTACACAGCTCCATAGGTGGAAACATAAATGCAATATATTTTGTTTTACAACCATAAGAGAAAAAAAATATAAGTTTGGTATTGATGAGGCGATACTGATAAGGAGAATCATATGTGCACATTACTATGCAAAGAAGACCGTAAAAACACTGACGGAATTTCGTTTTTTTTTGTCCACGTTTTCTCTTAATTTGGAATTTATTTCACATTTTTCAGTGTATTCTATAGTAAAGTGAATGATGTCAAAACTACAACTCATACCTCATAAAGCAAGCTGCCATGCGGCTACATTGATGGAAGAATAATAGTAAAAAAAATTATGGCTCTTAAAAGAGGAGGAAAAAACAAAAAAATCAGACAGTTACGATGGGGTTTAAAAAAAAAAATCATCCAAATGTCAAGAGAGAAGGGAATTGTGGGGGTCTTCATCCATGAGTGCTCCCACGTGTATAGGTGTCAAAACGCATTTGTTCATTAAGTTTATGTAAAAACACTACAAACTACGTTGCAGAATATGCAGTAAAGTCTATAAATTTGGGCAAAATGTGGATTTGTGTAGTGCTATTTCTAGTATAATTATATCAAGAGATGTCATGACACCCGTGAAAATCCCATTTCTAGGACATCAAAAAGTGGACCAGAGCAACCCTAATGTTCTTCTGAGTCTTGGTGGAGTGTTGCACCCTCTAAATCAAAATAATAAAAAAAAGTATCAAGAAAAAGCTTACAGTAATTTTTTAAAGAGCAGAAAAATAAATAAAAACACAAACTTTTTACAGACATTGCTTTAAAAATCCTAAACTGTCAGTGTTAATCAAGGACAGATGGTAAGTATGTAAATGTGTGGCATGATATATCCGCTTCTGTAAATCACACGGCAAAGTGCAGAGACGATGGCTCTCCGCATAGCAATAATTGGCTGGGGAGATGAATCTCAGCAGACAGTTCTGCGCTCCGATTCTGTAATATAGAGACACAAATTAGTACAGTAAGAACTGAACACCTGGATCCTACTGACACTGAACATAAAAATAGCGGCTATATCAACTCTCGTTGACTTTATCCAACTTTCCAAGCAGATCTGCGACACCAGCAATCTTGGAAAAGAAGCCCCAAAAATTAATGGGTTGCATGGTGACATTGAAATAATTGAATTACAGACTTAGGGGTCATATGAATTTATTTTGAGATATTGGAGTTGGACGATGGCGATTGGATATGGTGGGAATATTTAATTAATTCTTGAGAGGGCATTGCCCTAGCAACTATTCGACATGTTAGTCAACACAACAGAAGGTCACGTTGAAACAGTCCATAAAATTACCCCAAATAAGGTTTCTATAGTGAAGGCTGCTTGTTTGAAATCCCCTGAGGAAATCAAGAGAAAATCCATCAATGATTTTCACAGTTCCTTGGGTCCAGTAGGCAAAATGTTTCTGAGGGCCAACCCTACACCTTGATGTACGACGTGCACAAGCAGGTCATATCAAATTGTCAATCATACCACACTAGACAGACCCAAATAATGAGTCTTTGGCTTTTACTTGGAGATGTCTTCTTCTTGACCTCTTGACCAAATTGTTTTCTCAGATCCTAGGACTACCACAGAAATGTACTGTATGTGCAAGAATTGAAAGACCATGGTGCTGAAGAAGTCCCTATAAGGCCTCTGGACACGAAACTAACTGATCTTCTATTGGGAATGGCAAATTTGTAGGTGTTTTATTAGCACAATCAAAGAAGCAGGTGAAGTCCAGCAGGATCCAAAGGAAATCTTGTTAAGAAAATATAACTTTTATTTTATATCATAAAAGTAGGAACAATTAAAAATAGTCCACTACTAAGCTAGCACTTGCAGCATAATATACATACCGCAGCTTATATCCAACTCACTTCGACTCTAGGTCTTAATCATGACCATGTGTTCCTTGTAAACAATTATATGTATGATCTCACTGAATGGGAGTGCTATTGTGTTTTAAGTGATTTCATAAGATTTTGAAATTGGTTACGATTGAGGCTCTTGCCGAAGTGCGTCAACCAGTTACTGACTACTCTGATGTGATCTTTTAATGATTTTCAAATAAATACAAGGATATTTTTTAATTTAAGGACCTAGCATAACTTTTTTTTATTGGATATATTTATGCACCCAGCCAATGGGTGGCTGTGTTCCTCATTTGCATGGACCGGTCAAGCCAGAGGACTTTCTGGTGAGCAACATATCCTTTATTGACTTTGATACAATAGGACTGAATGTGGGCTCTGTTTTTCAGGACCTTAGCATGTGATTGTGACATCACCACAATCCTCCTCCAAACAAAACCATTGGTTATCCTCATAGTAATGTCATAACATGTGTCATGCCCGCCATGTCCATTATGTCTGTCATGTCCGTCATGCCCGCCATATCTGTTATCCCGCATGAACCCTGGAGCAGTGTGCACGTGCAACGAACTATCATGCCCGCCATGTCTGGTATGCCGCATGACTCCTGGAGCGGTGTGCACGTGTACTGAATTCTCATGCCCATTATGTCTCGTGCTGCAGAATGCCTGGAGTAGTGTGCATGCGCGCCTTACCTCATTGCTGCATGCCGTTGCTAGGTAACCATCCGTCTCTGCTTTCATTCTGCAATCCTCTGTATTCCTGGAACCCCTGACCATGTGACCTTCAGCCCAGTCTGATCTAGCAATGCTCTCTATGATCCAGGAGGATCTGAACCGGAAGTCCTTCCGTGATCCTCACCCGGAAGTGCAGGTGCTATGGTGCTATATCAGACCGCCCCTTCCTATGGTCAGGGCCTGAGTATCGTGTTGCTTCCCTGCATGGCTGCTTGGTCTGCTCGGTCGCTCTCTGTATTCTGTGCCCCTGCACTCTGCCCTGTCGTGTGTCTCTGCACACGCTCTGTACTCAGGCCATGGACTCCTCTGGTGTCTTGTGCCTTGTCTTGTGTTGTCTCTCATGCCATGTTTTGTCTGTGTTATGCTTGGACTTGTAGTCCTTCCGATGTTCTCTGCCTTGCCTGTTTCTCCATTATTATTATTATTATTATTATTTATTGTTATAGCGCCATTTATTCCATGGCGCTTTACATGTGAGGAGGGGTATACATAAAAACAAGTACAATAATCTTAAACAATACAAGTCATAACTGGTACAGGAGGAGAGAGGACCCTGCCCGCGAGGGCTCACAATCTTCAAGGGATGGGTGATAATACAGTAGGCGAGGGTAGAGCTGGTCGTGCAGCGGTTTGGTCGATCGGTGGTTACTGCAGGTTATAGGCTTGTCGGAAGAGGTGGGTCTTCAGGCTCTTTTTGAAGGTTTCGATGGTAGGTGAGAGTCTGATATGTTGTGGTAGAGAGTTCCAGAGTAGGGGTGATGCGCGAGAGAAATCTTGTATGCGATTGTGGGAAGAGGAGATAAGAGGGGAGTAAAGAAGGAGATCTTGTGAGGATCGGAGGTTGCGTGCAGGAAAGTACCGGGAGACGAGGTCACAGATGTATGGAGGAGACAAGTTGTGGATGGCTTTGTATGTCATGGTTAGGGTTTTGTAATGGAGTCTCTGGGCAATTGGGAGCCAGTGAAGGGATTGACAGAGGGGAGAAGCTGGGGAATAGCGGGGGGACAGGTGGATTAGTTGGGCAGCAGAGATAAGAATAGATTGGAGGGGTGCGAGAGTGTTTGAGGGGATTCCACAGAGCATGAGGTTGCAGTAGTCAAGGCGAGAGATGATGAGGGCATGGACTAGGGTTTTTGCAGATTCTTGGGTGAGGAATGAACGGATGCGTGAAATATTTTTGAGTTGAAGTCGGCAGGAAGTGGAAAGGGTTTGGATATGTGGTTTGAAGGAGAGATCAGCGTCAAGGATTACTCCGAGGCAGCGAGCTTGTGGGACTGGGGAGAGTGGGCAGTCATTTACTGTAATTGATAGGTTCGTAGGGGGGGTCACGTGAGATGGGGGAAAGATGATGAATTCTGTTTTGTCCATGTTGAGTTTCAGATATCTAGTGGAGAAGAAGGATGAAATAGTGGACAGACATTGAGGGATTCTGGTTAGTAGGGAGGTGATATCTGGTCCAGAGATGTAGATCTGTGTGTCATCAGCATAAAGATGATACTGAAAGCCATGAGATTCTATGAGCTGTCCCAGGCCAAAGGTGTAAATAGAGAACAGCAGGGGCCCAAGGACTGAACCTTGTGGGACTCCGACAGATAGGGGGCGAGGTGAGGAGGTGGTGTGTGAGTGGGAGACGCTGAATGTCCGGTCTGTTAGGTATGATGAGATCCAGGAGAGGGCCAAGTCTGTGATGCCGAGGGATGAGAGGGTCTGTAATAATAGGGAATGGTCCACTGTGTCAAAGGCAGCCGACAGGTCCAGGAGGAGGAGGACAGAGTAGTGTCGCTTGCTCTTGGCAGTTAAGAGGTCATTGGTGACCTTAGTAAGGGCAGTTTCAGTGGAGTGGTGTGACCGGAAGCCAGATTGTAAGCGGTCGAAGAGGGAGCAAGAAGAGAGATGGGAGGACAGTTCAAGGTAGACGTGTTGTTCCAGTAGCTTGGAGGCGTATGGGAGAAGTGATATAGGGCGATAGCTAGATACAGAGGATGGGTCAAGAGAGGGCTTTTTGAGGATAGGTGTGATGGAGGCATGTTTAAAGCTTGAGGGGAAAACACCAGTTGTTAGTGATAGGTTGAAGAGATGGGTTAGGGTTGGGATGAAGACTGTGGTGAGGTTTGGGATGAAGTGGGATGGGATCGGGTCGAGTGCACAGGTGGTGAGATGTGATCTTGAGAGTAGAGTGGAGAGTCGATCTTCTGTAATGGTGGAGAAGTTGGTTTTGAAGGTGGAGGGCTGGGAAGTCGGGAGGAAGGGCTCTGGGGGTTGTTGACCAAAACTGTCCCTGATGTTATCAATTTTCTGCTTGAAAAATGAGGCAAAGTCTTCAGCTGAGATGAGTGGGGAGGGAGGAGGTGCTGGGGGGCGGAGGAGAGAATTGAAGGTGTTGAATAACTGTTTAGGGTTGTGAGACAGGGAGGATATGAGAGATGAGAAGTAGGTTTGTTTAGCTGTGGCGAGTGTGGTCTTGAAAGTAGTGAGGGACTGTTTGAATGCGATGAAGTGCTCGTTGGAGTGGGATCTTTTCCATCTGCGCTCAGCAGCCCTGGAAGCTCGCCTCAGCTCTTTGGTCAGGCTGGTGTGCCAGGGCTGTCTGTTGATTTTGCGAGTTTTGGTATGTGTAAGTGGGGCAGCGGATTCCAAAGCTACAGCTATTGTGGTGTTATATAGAGCGGCAGCGTCATCCGCATTGTGTAAGGAACTTATATCTGTAAGAGGGAGGAGGGATTCAGAGAATGAGTGTAGGTCAAGGTGTTTAAGATTCCTGCGAGGGTGTGAAAGTTTGTGGGGTGGGGATTGTAGACATGGAGTGAAGAGGGAAGAGAATGTGAGCAGGTTGTGGTCAGAGAGAGGAAGAGGTGAGTTAGAGAGGTTAGATAGGGAGCAGAGGCGGGTGAAGATGAGGTCCAGTGTGTGGCCATCTTTGTGGGTGGCTGTAGAAGACAATTGAGTGAGGCCGAAGGAGGAAGTGAGAGATAGAAGTTTAGTGGCAGCTGAGAGGGAAGTGTCAATGGGGATGTTGAAGTCGCCCATGATGATAGTAGGGATGTCTGCGGAAAGGAAATGAAGTAACCAGGTGGTGAAGTGGTCAAAGAAGGTGGTGGCTGGCCCTGGGGGGCGGTAGATGACAGCCAGTTGGAGGTTGGAGGGGGAGTAGATGCGCACAGAGTGCACCTCAAAGGAAGGGAGGGTAACAGAGGGTGGCAGTGGGATTGGGGTGAAGGAGCAGGTATCTGACAGGAGAAAACCAACTCCTCCACCATGTTTGCTGCTGGGGCGGGGGGGGTGAGAAAGGTGGAAGCCGCCATACGAAAGTGCAGCAGGAGAGGCTGTGTCAGAAGGGGTGAGCCAGGTTTCGGTGATGGCGAGGAAGGAGAGTTTGGTAGTAACAAAAAGATCATGGATGTAGGAAAGCTTGTTGCAGACAGAGCGAGCGTTCCACAGAGCTCCTGTTAGTGGGACTGGGGAAGCGGGGGCTGGGTGAATGGGTATAAGGTTGGAGAGGTTACGGAAGGTTGTGATAGAGTGTGGATGGGAGGTAGAAATGACTGTGGGAATGTGGTGAGGAGGACCAGGATTTGGAGAGATATCACCAGCAGTGAGAAGGAGCAGAGAAAGTGTTAGCAGGTGGGAGCAGGAGAGGGAATGAGGGGGCTGTCTGTGTTTGGAGACAGAGGATTGTATGTTAAGGAACAGTTTTGAGGCGGAGGTGAGGTGGATGGGGAGGATTGAAGAAGAGATGAACAGTTCCTTACTAGGAGTAGGGATTAGGGGAATTAGCAGAAAGTGAAGGATTATTGGGGTGAAAGTGAAAACAAACAGAAACATTGTTTACAGTGACTGTGTCCAGTTACCTTCAGTTCCCTTCTGGTTCAATTCTGGTTTTAATTCTTAAATTAATCTTCACACTTCTAGCACACACTTATAGCAATCACAATGCAGACTGAAGTCTATGCAGACTTGTGCTCTGCAATATATGTACAACTAAGTGCAGTCAGGTGTGAAGCAGAGAGGAGTGGTCTCTGCTCATCTTGGTCAGACAATTAAGAGTGGACCAGATGTATATGATCAAGCCAGAGTAAACAAGGTCATAAATAACACTGGGGTAAGCTGGGGTTAGCTGAAAGGCATACCATGTGAATGCTAGGTGCAGAGGCAAGTCTATGTGCAAAGCTGGGTGATGCACTGTGTGTCCTTCATAGACAGACAGCAGGAGAGCAGGAGAGCTGGGTGGATGGACATACCATGTGAATGCTAGGTGCAGAGGCAAGTCTATGTGCAAAGCTGGGTGATGCACTGTGTGTCCTTCATAGACAGACAGCAGGAGAGCAGGAGAGCTGGGTGGATGGACATACCATGTGAATGCTATGTGCAGAGGCAAGTCTATGTGCAAAGCTGGGTGATGCACTGTGTGTCCTTCATAGACAGACAGCAGGAGAGCTGGAGAGCTGGGTGGATGGACATACCTGTCGGAAGAATAGAGATGCTTGTTAGAGTGAGATGGTGGCAGGTAGCAGGGCACAGTCTGTATACATCCTTCTGGTTTTAATTCTTTGCTATTCTGAGCCTTGTAGTGCTTCTCATGTTCCTTGTCTCTGCCTGGTTTTCCGTACTCTGTCCTATGGTGCTCTCTTGCACATTTCCATGTCTAGTCTCAAGGTGCTCCCATGACCCGGCTCTGGGCTTCGGCCTACACTCCGCTGCTAGCTCTGTTCTTGCTCTCACCTGGCTCTGTTTCTGCTTTTGTTCCGCTCCGTGTTCCGTACCCTGTCTTGCCTTGTTTCTCGCCTAGCCTTGCCTTGTTTCTTCTTTGCCCTTTGCATGCGCCTGGCCTTCCTAGCCTCCTGCTTGTGCCTCAGCCGTGCCCGCCCTAGCCGTGCCCGCCTGCTTGTGCCACAGTCGTGCTCGTCGGTCAGTGACGGCTGTGTCGCCAGATATGCCCCAGTCGGGTTCGCTGGAGTCTTGCCCGCCTGTTTGTGCTACAGCCCGTTAAGCTAGCCAGTGCCCCAGCTGTGCTCTCTGTGCTTCCTTGCACCTATGCTGTCTCTGCACTGTGCTCTCCGTGCTTCTCTTAGCACGCGCAGGCCTTCGCCTGCCCCGTGGTCTACCTCCCCGTGCTTCTGTAGAAGTACGCGCAGGTCTAGCCATGTACCCTGTCGTGCCATCTCGAATGCACAGGTCCTAGCCTGAACTCAGTCCCTGGCGTGTCCTCTGCACGCACAGGACTCTGCTTTTAACCCTGACCCTGGCGTGCCCTCTGCACGTGCAGGACTCTGCCTTGAACCCTGACCCTGGCATGTCTCTCTGCACGCGCAGGATTCTGCCTAGAACCCTGACCCTGGCGTGCCCCTCTGCACGCGCAGGACTCTGCCTTGAACCCTGACCCCGGCGTGCCCCTCTGCACGCGCAGGACTCTGCCTTGAACTATGACCCTGGCATGCCATCTGCACGTGCAGGACTCTGCCTTGTCCCTTGTGCCTTGGCGTGTCTCTATACATGCATCCAGTCTGGTATGTTGAACTTTGAACCCTGGCGTGTCCCCTACATACGCACCGTGTTTCGCACTTTGAACCTGGCGTGTCCCCTACACACGCACCTTGACTTGCACCTTGCCCTGGACTATGGTGTGCCTCTAGCATGCACCCTGTCTGGAATCTTGCCTTGGACCTCGGTGTGTTCCCTAACACGCACCATGCCTGGAGATCTGTCGTGCCTCCTGCCTGTGCCCTGGTTTGCCTGCTGGATTCCCAGAGCCTGCCATCACTGCCAGAGATCGTAAGCATGAAGTCTACAGCCTGATGCCCTGATCCTTGCCAGCTGTCGGAATTCTGATGTTATCGTGTCCTTGCCGGTAACCAGGCTTGCCTTCTAGCACGTACTGTTCCATGGACCTTGGCGTGCCACGCGCGCACCTTGCCGTGTTTGCTTGTTATCACGTTTTGCACTGAATGTTATCCTGAATTTGTCTTAATGAAGATACCTTGAACTTACGTCTTGTCCTGTCTTGTTTCCTGCACGTCCTTGTTGTCAGACACTCATACCTAGTGTTTATCAGAGCCGGCCGTCTGGTGCCAGCAGTCGTGGTGGCTCACCCCCTTGGTCTTGCCCCTGACACTCCCTGTATAGCGGGTGGTTCCTTACAAGGTCAGCTTGCCCTAGGTGGGTGGGTGCCACGACCTAGAGGGTCCAATCTAAAGAAAAAGTCGACTCAACGTAGGCTGACCTAGTCACAACATGGGAGATAAGCACTAATGACCATGGCCAGTAATGGATAACCTTTGTGTTAGAGGATTTATTATGGGCTGTCAGTGTGACACATCATTAATGACAGCTCTATTTCTGATTGGACACAATATGTGGGAAGACCTGACTGGTTTGATAATTTGAAGCCTCAAAAGATCTTGCATTCTATTTTTTAACTCAGTTTAGCTTCAGTCCCCTGATGCAGCCTGTCATGGCGAAACATGTGGGGGAGGCTATGAGTGAATTTTAGTGGTCTTGCAACTGACATCTATAATAACCTTGAGAAAATCTATCCTGGCTAGTGGACTGCAGCCATTAATATAGGTAGGAGATATATTAGCTTTAGGAGAGTGATATCCCAAAGAGGAGTCCCAAAGAAATGCTGCACAGCGAGACCCCTGAGTTAATTCTTACTTGTTTGACCATATTAATTAATTACAATAAAAGTCAAGTTTTAATTACATTGTCTCTATACACACCGATAGCCACTACTGCGCAGATGCGGCGGGCACCATTTTCAAATTGATTTTTTTTTTTACTTGCCCAATAAAATCAAGAATAGTTATTAACTGGACACTAAACATGCAATTATGCTGTAGAGTAGATACAACATCCGGCACCTGCCAGTAGAAGTTATTTTGTCTTTCTTCAGTATGTTAGGTATTCATTATGCAAACTAGGAGGCAGGTCAGTGAGGAATCAGTGACCTGTTAGCAGTCTGCATTATGAATAGCTATTCAGACACCACATGAGGGGACTGGACCAACCTCATGACCTGGGTAGGAGGGGCGAGATAAAAGAGAAAGCACGCGCAGTGGCAGGCAGTTTGGCATGAACGTGCAGCAGGGTGAGCAGTGTGCTCTGTCCCCTGAGCACCGGCCCTGTGATGGGCTGTGCTAGCTCCCGCCGTCTTCAGCCGGACCATTGGCGACAGAGGTGCCAGGTGCCCTGTGACTGTAAGAGAGAGAGGTGCCATGCGCCCAGTGACTGTAAAAGAGAGAGGTGCCGTGCGCCCAGTGACTGTAAGAGAGAGAGGTGCCGTGTGCCCAGTGACTGTAAGAGAGAGAGGTGCCGTGCGCTCAGTTACCGTGAGTACCGCACACGTGTGGAAGTGAGAAGGTCGAGTGCCGGACATATGCTTGCGGCCTTCCCTGCCAGTTGCTGTACACCAGTCCACATTTGACTCTGGGAGTGCAGCGGCCCTGTTTTCTTCAGCCGCACGGGTTTATGGACTAGGGGCTCAGCGGAAGGTTGCGGAGACCGACCTCTGCTGCCAGAAGACGGATCATCATTTAAAGGACCCCATCTATGGACATCTTCCCGGCCGTTGCCGGCGCTACAACCCCTGCGGGATCATCTGCAGAGGAGGAACCTAAAGGACACGATAAGTTTGACAATTGGACTGTTGCTATTCTGCATTTTGTGCTCTTGTTTTTGCTTCGTGCATTAACTCTTTAACCACTTATCTCCCTGCGAGAAGCTTATACTCTGTTAAATTAAATTGTTATATTTTGTTAACCCTTGCTCTGTCTCCTGTTCGTCACTGCATCCCACAACCTGCTTACCTGTCCATGCCATAAAACAACGGTAAAGCCTTCAATCAAGGCCTAGGGTGAAGATTTATTAAGAGTTTAACTGTTGTAAATATTTCCAAAAGGATATTTTATATTGCAGAAGTTTTTTTGCTATACAGAAAAAATGCATGAAAAAAGTGCCAGAGGATCAAAAAACTCAAAACTCACTGTGGTATATTTTACAAATTCGGATAAACTCACAGGTAAGAAATAACTGCAATAAGAAAAGTTGTTACTGAATGCTGTTAAGTTAATTATCAACGATCTATGGTTGATTAGATTCCAGCAGTGGCTTTTCTGTTGGTTCCTATGGACTCAATGACTTGTTTCTCTGTATCTTAGCAGACTGGTAATTAAAATATTCACAACCATTACCTTTGGGGCTCCAAATCGCCATTCTTTGGATTATTTATTGCCTTTAAACAGAAATACCCGGCTGGATTTTACATGGATTCGTACTGTACATAGAGTTGTTGCACGTTTCCTTTTTAGATCAGAAAGTCTCCCTGAGCTCAGCGATCCGGATAAAAGGGCAAATTCCACCACGGAACACCGTTGCATAGAATAAGTGCGAGATGAGTAAAGCTAACTATTCTAAAGCACAGTACAGGGGCAGTCGAAAACAAGTGAGTTGATAACTAAGGACAGAGAAGGATGTCTCTGAAATGCGTAGAGTATTCTTCCTCTGTTTCGTGGCTCTCAGGAGTTCCCGAGAGCGAGTGACGTCACCCAAACCTAAGCTGCCGTTTTGGAATTACTTGTGTAAGGAAGCGTTCACTGGCCAGGACGCCACAGACATCATCACTTTCCTTTCACTCAAAGGTTCGAGTCTGACAACCATACTTAGCGGGAACAAGTATGATGAGTAGCGCAGGATTGGACACGCTGGACATTGGGAAACGCTATATCCCAAAAATTACCGACTACCGGTAACGTAAGGAAATCCCGGATCTATAATAGCATGGAGACATGTTCACACACAGGTACTAGTCAAAGATTGTGGGATGTCTACTATTACTTCCCATTATTGCCACTCTCCATCACCGGCGCTCTATATTTGCGGGGTGACTGGGTTTCTCATTAGAGCATACCTTATACATTTAGCAGTTAGTTGTACATAAAATTTAGTGCAACTCCAATAATTCCTTGGCTTTATCTTACTTAGTACAGACATAGGCAGATAGCGTGGGGTTATTTGTAGCTTTATTTCTATATGCAGTGGGAGCGCTAGTACATTATTTCTAGAAATATATAAATTAATTGGCCATTGTACGCTTTCCCTCCATTCGTTACCAGACACTTTCCTGCCTCACCACCACCAATGTGCACCTCTCGCTGGCCCAATAATTATAATTACATGCCCACCCAATTCATTGTGCCCACCCTCCACCCTCAATTCATTATAGCATAATTTCCAATCTCCCACCCCCGTTTCATTCCTTTTTATTGAAAAAAAAAAATACTTAAATCTTCATATGATCTTCTGCAGCTTCACTTCTTGTAGCTGGCTTTATTACCATTCTCTATTACCAGATGGATCGCTCAATGACCAATGATAAGTGACGCCGATGGTCGCTCTCAAAATATTATAATAAGGACAATCTGGTCGTGGACGACCCACCCCCTTAGCGTTATGTCCAGAGCGGTAGCGTAAATTGGCCTTATTATGATCATTCACCCCTGAATCTGGGAGCGGTGTGATGTAGGTGCAGAGACCCTGATTCCAGCAATGTGTCACTTACGACGCTGTGTTGCTATTACAATAAAATCAGAGTCCTCATGCTTTCTAGTCCAACCTGGCTCCCAACACTGATATGCAGCTTTCTGTCAATATACAATGTGCCCTGTAGGCGGCCGACAGGGTGGATACTGGACGAAGTGCATATCTCTACCGCAGGAGTGCTTGCCGCGCTCCCGCGATGCTCTCCCTGCCTCCTGTCAGCGCGGGGTGCGTTGTTATAGCAGGACATAATGTGGCTGTTATCTGGATATAATGTGTGACCTAAGATATAGGTAGTGAGTGGAACTTTTTTTTCACTATAAAGGGGCGTCACTAATGGTTGTTGTGGTGACGCCTCCAAGCCTGTTAATCCTTCTTCTTATAGGTTGAGGAATCGTAGACATTGAATATCTGTATTGTTTTGTATGACGCCCCCTTTGAATCAATTGGTCTAGTGTCTTTTTGTTCCGTCTTATATTTTAAATATGTAGTTTCGGACATACACATATTTCTTTGACAAATTAGAATCACTGATAGTTAATGAATGGTTGTTACTTACCTATTGATTGGACTCTGTGGATTATAAAAACCTACTCCTTTTGGTGTGATGCCACCCCCAGAGAAAGGCGTTTTGCCGAAACGTGCGTTGGGGCTGGCACCATCACCCACAGGAGGTAATGTGTATGTGCACCTTTTTAGTTTGTCTAAACTGTTTATGCATGTTCTAAGGGTCTATACCATGACCACATGGGGTCTCCTATATTAGTGTGGGTTTGGCAATTTATATAGTACATGCAACCTCCTCATGCAGGATTTGGGAATGTTTAGTTTGCAAAAGAGAAGACTGAGAGGAGACTTAATTGCTGTCTACAAATATCTAAAGGGCTGTCACATTGTAGAAGGATCAACTTTATTCTCATTTGCACAAGGAAAGACTAGAAGCAATGGGATGAAACTGAATGGGAGGAGACACAGATTAGATATTAGAAAAAACTTTTTGACAGTTAGAGTGATCAATGAGTGGAACAGGCTGCCACGAGAAGTGGTGAGTTCTCCTTCAATGGAAGTCTTCAAACAGAGGCTGGACAGACATCTGACTGGGATGATTTAGCGAATCCTGCTTTGAGCAGGGGGTTGGACCAGATGGCCCAGGAGGTCCCTTCCAACTCTACGATTCTATGATTCTATGATTCTATGGCTGTGTTCTGGGCAGTGGTAACATAGTAAAATAGTTTTGAAGGCTGAAGGAAGACCTTATGTCCATCTAGTTCAGCCTATTTTTAGTGCAGCTGTTCTGCATTGCTGATCCTGGGGAAGGCAAAAAACCCACAGAGTAGAAGCCAATTTTCTCCATAGGGAAAAAATTCCTTCCCCTAAGCTGGGTCAACCATCTACCTATAATATTCTGTTATTCGTAACCTTCTATACTGTTACTCAAAAGAAAAGCATCCATTCCTTTCTTAAATTCAATCAGTGAGTTGGCCATCACCACTTCCTCAGGAAGAGAATTCCAGAGCCTCACTGCTCTTACCGTGAAGAACCCTCTTCTATGCTGGTGCAGAAATTGTCTTTCCTCCAAACGAAGAGAATGCCCCCTTGTTCTTGTCACAGTCCTTGGTACAAACAGTTCATTGGAGAGATCTCTGTATTGCCCTCTGATATACTTGTACATATATATTAAGTCTCCCCTAAGTCTTCTCTTTTCTAGAGTAAATAGACCTAATTTGGTGCCTATTTGTGGTTTCCCACTTTTTAAAGCCTAGTCTGTTTTTTAAAATGTGTGTCTTTTTCTTTTGAAATAAAGATTATATGTTATTTTTTGCAATTTTGGTTTCTGTGAACATGTTTCTTTCACATAATTACAGGACAGTGAGGGTTGCAGTGTGCTGTTGTTGTGAATCGGTGGATTTACGAAGACTCCTGAAGATGGGAGAAATATTTGTAGGGAGGCGACAGGCTCCTGAAGGTTTCACTACCCTGCGGCTTGAGGAGTGTCCTGTTGATGTCCTGGATGTAGTCACTGAATATTATGCAGTCACAATCCGACACTATGGAGGAAGTAGTCAAAACTCTGGTCCACATAATCAGTTAGGGGCCCATGTCATTGGGTGCCAGGAAGGTGATATAATGCTCCCTGCAAAAAATGACTCAAGACGACCAGATGGTGACTTACCTCACTATCTTTCAATGGGTGGCCCAAATAGATCAGCTCCCCATGGAAGAATGTGTGGATGTACTTGTGACCTACTTGATAGGAGAGTATCTAAAAGTCTACCATGACCTTAGTGAGAAAGATGTGCGAGACTATGATAAACTGAAAGTGGAGATTCCTGCATGCCTAGGAATTAAGGCCACGGTGTGGGCTAGATGGGTCCAGGCCTGGGAATACCTGGTAAAGAAATGGCTGGAATCTGATGTCTACGTGCCAGAACAGATCGTGGAGCGGGTGGTCATCTACCTTTTTTCCTGGGGCCTTCCCAGTAAACTGCAGCATTGGGTTGGCCATTGTGACCCCCAGAGTGTGGATCATCTAGTGGTGTTGGTGGAGAGATTTGTCGATTCTTCCCCCCAACCCGTCATCCATAAGGAGCTGCTAACCCACTCTGTCAGAAATGTCCCACCATTCAAGCGGTGGTGGAAGGAACTGCCAGGAAAAATCCCAACCATGGTAGGGACTATACTGTATGTATAGAAAACCAGGGCAGGTCAAATGTTGGAGGTGTCATGAGTTTGGTCATATCACGGCTCAGGGCCCATTAGGCCCTGAGCCTATGGAATGTGACGCCTGCCAGTGCCAATACCTGATTGCAGCTCCCTCCTTTGCGGCCACACCTGGACTAGAGACTAAGCCACAAGTATGTGAAATTAGGCTGAATTGTTGTTCTGTCACCTTCCTACTAGATTCAGGTAGTCTTGTGATACTAGTACATGAAAGCCTCATTTACCATATTTACCATTTTATCGTGGTTGTTCTGAAGAAGTATGTAGACTTTGAAAGGTGTTGACTTACACTCGGATTGGCATCCTTCATCTTTTCCTCATTGTAATGCAGACTTAACCCATTCACTTCATCATTACCTGCAACAATATAGGAAAGGATAGCCTGAGTGACTTCCTTACCTATTTGCATTATGCTGCGGTGATGATCCGTCCTAGATGTTGTTACGTCCAGTTAGCTGTGAGAAATCCTGCAGCAGTATGATCGTGAAAAGTTCTCCTAATTGTGAGAACTCACACTAGTTTTGTGGAAAGTTTCCAAGTGCCTTGAATGATGTTGCCAAAAATGAACTATACTGGTATTTTTCCGTCCGTTCACTGTTCTACCAGCACATGTTCAAACGAACTGTCGACTTGCAAGCGTGTGACGTCACTATGCAGTACGGACTCTTGGAAGCAGAGTGTACATTTTCCCACTTTGCTATGAATAATGAGCTGGAAATTATTGCGCAATTACAGGTCCATAAGGCCTACCGGTGGAGGGTGCTTAATATGGCTCATAGTCATGATCTAGTGGACACATGGGGACTGAGAAGATTCAAGAGAGGATTCTCCAGAAGTTCTTCTGGATAGGGGTATACAAGGAGATTGAGGATTATTGTAAGTTTTGCCCTGTATGCCAAATAACTGAGTCTGTAATTAATTTTTGCAGTTCACTAGTACCCTTTCCCAGAATTGAAATAGCCTTTGAGAGGTTTGGGATGGATCTGGTGGGGTCAATTGTAAAATTAGCTTGGGGGCACCAGTATATCCCTGTCCTAGTAAATTATGCAATGCACTAACCTGAAGTGGTTCCCCTAAGAAATACCAAGTTCAACAGTATCGCCCATAAGTTATTTCATATGTTTTCTCGGATGGGGATACTGAAGGTGAGCCATCAACACCAAGGCACACCCTTCATTTCAAAGGTACTGAAGGAACTGTGCTGAGTGTTGAATATGGCACATGTACTGTACGTACCTCGGTATATCATCCAAAACTGGATGGACTAGTCGAGAAGTTCAATAAGATTCTGGGAAAAGATGGACGCTATTGGGATTATCTTTTGCCATATTTAATGCTGTCTGTGAAATAAGTACTGTAAGATTCTACCGGTTTCTCGCCTTTCAAGTTAGTGTTTGGGAGTCAACCAAGAGGTCTGTTCAACGTAGCAAAAGAAACATGGGAAGTTGAGGCCATCCCATCTAAACGTGCTATTGAACATATAATGCAGATGCAGGACTGAATCGAAAAAGTTTTACCTACTGTTAAAGAGCACATGCAGAGCACCCAAGAGGCCTAAAGCCAAGTGTATAATAGGGCGGCCAAAATCAGGAACTTCAACCTAAGACATAGATTCTTGGTCTTAGTGTGGACCATTGAAAGCAAGTTTTTGGCAAAGTGTCAAAGTTCAGATGAGGTAGTTAAGACAGTTGGAGAAGTAGATTACAGGGTACATGAACCAGGAAAATGTAAACTGCACCAGCTGTATCATGTGAATCTACTTAAATTTTGGAAAGACAGGAAATCTTTCGGCACTGCCGGTCTTAAGTATAGTATAACACCGCAATCGGTTCCAGCGATGAAATTAGGGATACTATTTTGACAGCCCAATGACAGGAAGTGCATCAATTCCTCCAAAGGAACAAAATGAAGTTCTCTGAACTGCCTGGTAACAGCCGTCAAATAAAGCATGATATAGTTACTGAATCAGATAAGAAAATAAACCTTAAACCCGATAGAAGACCAAAGGCACACCGAGAAGCAATCTCAAATGAAATCCAAGGTATGTTTTGGAGTTGGGAGTGATCGCAGAGTTCTGAAGTGAATGGTCTAGAGCAGTTGTGTTGATTCCCAAACCAATCAGGACCTGGAAGTTTTGGAATGGTTTTCGGAAATTAAATGAAATCTCTAAATTTGATGCATATCTCATGCCCAGTGTAGATGAATTAATTGATAAACTTGATAATGTCAGATACATAACGAATCTGGATTTTACCAAAGGTTATTTACAAATTACTTTAATAAAGAGGGCCAAGGAAAAAACTTATTTTTCCAACCCAGAGGGTTTGTACCAATAGAAGAACGTGCCATTTGTTCTTCAAAGAGCAGACTCAACCTTTCAGAGATTGATGGATTTAATCTTGAGGCCACATAATAGTTACGCAGCAGCTTAGCTAGATTATGTGGTTGTCTTCAGTTGAGACTGGGGAAATTATCTGTGTAAAGTGCAAGACGTACTAGATGCGATCAGTGAGACAGGTCTCACAGTAAATCTGGAAAATGTGTCTTAGGACTAGAAGAGGCCAAGTACCTGGGGTTTGTTATTGGCAGGGACTTGATCAAACTTCAAGTTAATAAAGATGAGGCCATAAAAAGTTGGACTAGGCCAATAACTAAGAAACAAGTGCAAGCTTTTTTTAGGGATCACCGGTTGCTATTGGAGGTTCGTACCAAGTTTTGCTTTAATGACAACACCATTGATGGATCTGGCAAAAGGAGGGAAATCAGTAATGATGTCATGGTCTCTCGAAGTGGAACAAGCCTTTGAGTGCCTTAAGTCGGCGCTATGTGAGCAACTCGTGTTAATTACACCAAATTTTAAAAAGGAGCTCTTGGCTCAGACAGACACCTCGGACACAGCGTTGGGAGCTGTCTTGTCTCAAACTATAAATGGAGAAGAAAACCCAGTACTACATTTGAGTGGGTAGTTAACTCCAGCGTAAAAAAAACTATGCCATCACGGAGAACAAATGCTTAGCTGTAAATTGGACACTAGAGTCTTCGTAGTATTTCCTCTTGGGTAGGAGAATTAAGCATGTGTCACATAATGCCCCGCTGACGCGGATGAAACATACTAAGCAGAAAAAAATGTTAGGGTGACAAGGCGATTTCTCTCACTACACAATAGTATTTTCTCCATAGAAAATATACCAAGGAAATCACAGGGGCATGCAGATGCATTATCAAGGATTCATTGTATGATGGCCTAAAATGCCCACACCTCTGATCTGAAAAAGAGGAGGGGAGATATGTAGGCAGCCGACAGGGAGGATACCGGACGGAGTGTATATCTCTTCCAGACAGTTAAACAGGGGTGAGATTTTAAAAGTCGGGTAGTACTGGTTGGTGCAGCAGCTTAGCAGCTAAACTGTTTTATTCAAGATAGGTCCAAGCTGGATATGATAGTGGGACTCATCACTCCATTCCTGCTCCAGAACGTGTAGTACTGGAAGCTCAGCCACCTCAGTTGAGAGATGTTATCTCATTACAGACATAAAAAAGGCTAAAGGAGAAGCTTCAGCGAAGCACAACCACCAGACTGATATGGTGTGGTATAGTCAAAAAACTTGGCACTCTGGTAGAATTAGGGTGAAAATTAAAGTTCCTTTTTATTTTGGATTCAATATGTTTGAAAGTTTTTGGTCTTAATTCAGACCTTCATCAGATCTCACTGCTGAGGAGGCGGAACCTGGATAGATTGCGCATGGAGGTGCGAACTACATTGCTGAGGGAAGAGCAGTGCCACACTGCGTTCGTGCCGCTAGCACCTCACTGTGCTCCCCAGGATCACCGACTTTGCTTCCCTGGACACTGTGTTCATTACAGCTAAAACTACTACAGTGTGCTCTGATGAAGCTTCTTGTGGACTGAAATGTCACATCTCTGCTGTAATACTTGCATTAAAGTCTACTTTAATCACACCGACTACCTGAGTGCCATGTTCATCTTTAATACTATAAGGTTTTAAGAATTATTCAAGCCCAGTGAACTTTTCCAAAATGTTTAAAGTTGCTTAAATATATTTTACTAGATGGTGGCCCGATTCTAATGCATCGGGTATTCTAGAATATGTATGCAGTTTATTTTTGAAGATTTAATAATAATGCAATAACACACCCCCCAATCCTGATATGTATGGTTCTCTCACCCCCAATCCTGATATGTATGGTTCTCTCACCCCCAATCCTGATGTGCATGCTACCCCTCAACCCCCTATCTTGGTATGCATGGTCCCCTGACCCCCCAATCCTGGAATGCATGGTCCTCTCACCCCCAATCCTGGTATGCATGATCCTCTCACCCCCAATCCTGGTATGCATGGTCCTCTCGCCTCTCTTTCCTGGTATGCATGGTCCTCTTACTCCCCTTTCGGGGTATGCATGGTCCCCTCACCCCCCAATCCTGGAATGCATGGTCCTCTTACGTCCCAATCCTGGTATGCATGATCCTCTCACCCCCCTTTCCTGGTATGCATGGTCTCCTCACCCCCCTTTCCTGTTATGCATGGTCCCCTCACCCCCCAATCCTGGTATGCATCGTCCCCTCAGCTCCCAATCCTGGTATGCATGGTCCCCTAACCCCCCAATCCTGGTATGCATGGTCCCCTCACCCCCCAATCCTGGTATGCATGGTCCCCTCACCACCCAATCCTGGTATGCATGGTCCCCTCACCCTCCAATCCTGGTATGCATGGTCCCCTCATCCCCCTTTCCTGGTATGCATGGTCCCCTCACCCTCCTTTCCTGATATGCATGGTCCCCTCACCCTCCTTTCCTGGTATGTATGGTCCCCTCACCCCCCAATCCTGGTATGCATGGGCCCCTCACCCCCCAATCCTTGTATGCATGGTCTCCTCACCCCCCTTTCCTGGTATGCATGGTCCCCTCACCCGTTTCCTGGTATGCATGGTCCCCTCACCCCCCAATCCTGGTATGCATGGTCCCCTCACCCCCCAATCCTGGTATGCATGGTCCCCTCACTCCCCAATCCTGGTATGCATGGTTCCCTCATCCCCCTTTCCTGATATGCATGGTCCCCTCACCCCCCAATCTCGGTATGCATGGTCCCCTCACCCCCTAATCCTGGTATGCATAGTCCCCTCACCCCCTTTCCTGGTATGCATGGTCCCCTAACCCCCTTTTCCGTGTATCCGCGACCAATGAGTGTCTCGGCCCTGTGTCCGCGACCAATAAGCAACGCGGCCCTGTATCCCCGACCAATCACTGGCACGGGCCTCTGTCTGCGACCAATCAGCAATGCGGCATCGCGGTGTCAGTAATGTTTAGCGCTAAAAACCGTAGATGACGTAACTCTCTCGAGAGGGGACGTCATCAGCGGTATAAGCCGCAAAGCATTAACTGGGAGGGCCGCCGGAAGGTGAGCATGTTTGTGTTTTTGTGTTTGTTACCCATGGCCACCTTCCGACGGCCTCCGATGTCCTTTCCACGCTCCCGGCCTCGCCCTCCCAGTAATGCTTTGTGGCTTATACTGCTGATAACGTTGCGCTCGAGAGAGAGTGACGTCATCGCGGGTCTAAGTCGCAAAGCCTTACTGGGACCACGAGGCCGGGCGCGTGGAAAGGACATTGGAGGCCGTCAGCGATACTATTTTTTTTTTAATCTTTTTAACGGAATAATCTCTGCGGCTGATTGAGCGCTGCCTCCGACTGCGCTGGCCGTGACCAATCAGCGGCAGGCGCAGCTTACTGTTACAAACAGCTGCATCTGTTTGTAACCCGCGATTTTGGTTACAGATTGACGCGATAAGGCGTTTATATATATAGATTGGGATTTTATGCGATACAAACACTAAGTGGCAAGTATACTACTACTAAATAATACCTATTTTTGACACTTCCATGATGTTAATAAGAGTTGATAGTGTGGCAATTATAGTTCTTAAGGGTAAACAGTGTGGAGGTCATGTTGGATAAAAAGTACACCGTAGGAGACATCTTTATGCAAGATGCACAGTAAAGGCCCCGTTACACACAACGATATTGTGAATGATATCGTTGCAACGTCACCAGTTTGGTGACGTTGCAGCGATGTCGAAACAACATCGTTGCGTGTGACACGTAACAACGATCTGTTGGCTGATCATTAATCATTGCCTATTGTTCTGGGTCATAAATCTAACGTTGATCTCCCTCTGGGCAGCACACATCGCTGCGTGTGACAGCGAGAGACCAACGATCAGCTAGCTTCCAGTGCCATACAGCAGATTCCGCACACCACGGCGCTTAGTTACCCGCTGTTTACCCTTGATACTAGCATGCTCACTGGTCCTGATCGCTGGTGAGTCTGCCTATGTGACAGCTCACCTCTGATCAGCTAACTATGTCCCAGCGATCCCATCCATGTCAGATCGTTGGTGGGATAGCTGGGACATTGAAGCGTGTAACGGGGCCCTAAGGGCAATAATTTATTCAGGGGCACAAAGTAGTGTAGATAAAATTAATTCAGAGTCAGTTTACGACACTGTTATTTTTAAGGGTATCGTGTCAGAATGTGCTACGGAAGATGGAAGTCCATCATGGTTACACATGTATACTCACCAACAACAGATACCGAGGAGGATGTTGAACTATTCTGCAATCAAGTTTAAGAGGTAATTGGGAAGAGGCCAAAACAGGAATTACTCATTATCATGGAAGACTTGAATGCCAGAAAGGCCCAACATGGAACGATTGTTGGAAACTTTGAACTTGGTGACTGAAACAAGGCAGAAGGAAGATTCCTTGAATTTTGTACAACAAATCAACTGTCCATCATGAGCAAAACGGAGACTGTACACATGGACATCACCGAATAGGACGTATAAGAAGCAAATTGACTGCATATGTGTTTTCCAAAGATGGAGATCGTCAATCATTACCATAAAAATGGGTCGCCCTCCCAGGGCCGTGGGGTACTCGGTACCGGGTCGGCGTCGGCGGGATGTGTCACAGCAGCAGTGACCCGGTCCGTGGCCCTGGTCGCCCAATTTACAGGGGAAGTTTGAATGGTGGAATGTAATTAATGGAGTAGTTTGTGACACCACCTGTGGTGTTCGGCAAGTGAGATGTTGAGCCGACGCTGCGTGCAGATCCTCTGGGGCTAGTGGTGTGTTGCAGCCAAGATGGTGATGCTCCCCACAGGTGGAGCTGTAGCCCCAGGGCAGTATAGATGTAGGGGTAGAGGAGAGGCATGCGGCGTAGAAACTGGTACCCAGATGTCGCAGTGCTGGGTGTGTTGGCGCAAGAATCAATGGAGGACACCAGGCTTGTAGTTCCAAAGCTTTACTCACAGTCTGTAGTACACATACAGGTGCCCGTCTCCGTGCTGTGTCCTCCAGGTCAGGGACTCAATCAACCTCCAGGCCAGATGGAATACTCCCTTCCAACGCTCCGCCAACATGTGTCTTTCTGAACGTCTCCTCTTATAGCGCCTTTAAGTGTGAAGTACTCCCAGTACTGAGTTACACTGGAGGGCCTCCTGACAGATGTTCCCAAGAACTCTACTTGTACGGCAGACAGTTGTAGCCTGCTTCGGGAACTCCTTACTCCTGAGTCCCGGCTCACTATCAAGGTTGCTGTTGTGCCCCCAAGTCTTAGATGGGAGTAGTGCATTTACAGCCCACTACTCCACCGGTGTCTGCTGTAGGACCATTAGTATCCATACAACCTCAGGGACCGGGCCCCGGCCTTGCCCTTAGAACTTCTAGGCAGGGTTCTCTCCTAACCCACGTCCTCTGTTCACGTTTACTCCTACGTTCCGTACTAGTCTTTCCTTCTTATGGAAGATCAGGTTTCAGTTCAATGTCTTTCTCCTTCTTTCCTTTCCCGCGCCAGCAGACCCAGGTCACTGAGATCTGCTGCAGCACCTCCTTCCTCCATCCCTCTCTCAGGGATCTCCTTTCCTCACTCCTCTCTGAATGACTCTCTGACTGACTGACTTCTAATCCTAAACCTTCCCGCTCTTTTATGTAATCTAACTCCACCCGCCTCCCAGCACGTTTCGTGTTCCAAGCAGGGAGCCACCAAAGGTGCTCTGCTACACTCCAAGCAGGGAGCCGCAATGTGGCTTTGCTGAACTACCGTGCTGTGTGGGATGCAGGTGTTGGAGCGTGGTCAGGAGCCTCCAACTTACCTGGATGGTGGGGCACCACACCTCAGGAAGAGGTGTAGTACCTCTGTGGCGACTGAGCCTCAGGGGCGCTGCAAAAACAAGGCCAGAAGCTGACCGTGGGACTGATCATGAACTTTTGACACCAAAGATTAGAGTTAAGCTGTGCAAACGGA
The DNA here is from genome assembly GCF_039654945.1 of Dendrobates tinctorius. Taxonomy (NCBI): domain Eukaryota; kingdom Metazoa; phylum Chordata; class Amphibia; order Anura; family Dendrobatidae; genus Dendrobates; species Dendrobates tinctorius. Next base: position 8,594,088 of record NW_027361763.1, read on the forward strand.
CTACGCAACAAGCCATTTTCAACTTCAGTTTGACCAACATACCTGAAGTCTGCACAACCGATTTACATCACTAAACACAGATGAAATAAAACCTGAGGATATATGGACACATAGAAAGATTATTATTGCTGAAAAAGCCAGTAAGACAATAAACAAGAGGCAGAAGACACCTGCAGCCATGGTTATCACAAGAGACTCTAAAGAAAGATGAATGGCAAAAGTTAACAAGCAGAATGCAGACAACTTGCGTAAAACACTGAAGAGTGTCATTCAAACAGACAAATAACTTTATTGCCAAAAGATATGTACAGAGATAGGAAGTAAACATTTGAAGGGCAACAACAGGAAGGCTTACCGAAGGATCAAAGACATACTGTACAACAACATTTTCAATCTAAAGAAGACATGTTGAAAGATGCCAAAAGAAAAAAAATAATACAGCAAAAACAGATCAAGGAAAGATGGAAAGAGTACACGGATCACCTCAACAAGAACAACTAAGTGACACAGGAAGAAATGTAGACTGACTGGAAATGATAGAGAGCAGAACATCCTGATAGACTTCTGAAGAAGCTGTTGATGTAATCATGTGCCTGTATCAACATATATGGACAACTGTTAAATGGGCCAAGGACTGGACAAGATCAATGTTTATTTTTATTCCGAAGAAGGAAGATGCTACTGACTGTTGAAACGATCGGACTACTGCGCTCATACCTCATGTTAGCAAAATACTATGGAAGAACCTACAAAGATAGTTACAGTTTTACTTTGACAAAGAACTGCCAGAGGAACAAGCAGGATTCAGAAAAGGCAGAGGAACAAAGGATGTGTTTGCAAACATTAAATGGATAATGAAAAAGGCTAAAGGAGATTTTTGCTTCATCGAATACATCAAAGCCTTTCACTGTATTGATCATCAGTAACTTTGGAAACCATGAAGGATATGGATGTGCTGAACCATCTGAACAGCCTCATCATCTAAGAAGCAACAGTTTGAATGAAACACGGCATGTTTCAAAGTAAAGGGAGGCAATAGATAGGGCTTCATCCTTACTTAATTTCTCTTCAATGTATATGCAGAAGCAGAGGCGTAGCTAGGGTTTCTGTTCGGGGGGGGCAAAACTTCTGAGTGGGCCCCTAACTACATAACTTTGATTACAAATCGGTGATGCCCCCTAATTGTGAATGTAGGCGATGACTGACCTGTTACTGAAAATAATCCCTATATAAAGACCCACATGGATATTACCGCAATATGGTCAGTGGTAAATACTAGAGTTGAGCGAAACATGTTGGAAAAATTCAAAAGTCACCGACTTTTGGTAAAGTCGGGTTTCATGAAACGAAACCCGACCCTAGGATGAGGTCGGCCACGAGGTCGGCGACTTACGCGCCAAAGTCGCGTTTCAAAAGTTTGTTTTGCGCTCTTTTTCAGCCAATCAGGATCCACGGACACTGTGGGCAACGTGATGACCTAGGCACGGGTCACCACCATCTTTCAGAAGGGCATGCAAGTGATTGGCTTGCTTTGGTGGGCGTCAGAGGGGGTATAAAAGGGCGTGCACGCCGACCGCCATCTTACATCTGCCGATCTTAGTATAGGGAGAGGTTGCTGCTGATTCTGTAGGGAGAGCGTTAGGCAGGGAAGAAGACAAAAAAACTGCTTCTGCTGCTAGCGATTTGGCCTGCACAACACACAAGTCACTGTGTGTGCAGTGCAAGGGGAGGCTATATTGTGGTGTATCAGTGGTGTTGGTTGTTGGGCTGCCTTTTAAGGCTTCCTGACACGCTGGCATTGCTGTTTACCCACTGCTCCGCAAACTGCTTTTTTAGAAGCAATCCAATCTCCCTTATCCTCTAGTCACTTTTGTCACAGCTGTGCCATCGAGCCTGTCACATAGCGCTCAGATATCAGTGGGCCTCACACAATCCACAAGTGTCCAGTGTCCAAAAGTGTGCGCAGAGATTCAAAATCTCCATTATCCTCTCGTCACTTAGGTCACAGGCAGCTGTGCCATCGAGCGTGTCGCATAGCGCTCAGATATCAGTGGGCCTCACACAATCCACAAGTGTCCAGTGTCCAAAAGTGTGCGCAGAGATTCAAAATCTCCATTATCCTCTCGTCACTTTGGTCACAGGCAGCTGTGCCATCGAGCGTGTCACATAGCGCTCAGATATCAGTGGGCCTCATACAATCCACAAGTGTCCAGTGTCCAAAAGTGTGCACAGAGATTCAAAATCTCCATTATCCTCTCGTCACTTTGGTCACAGACAGCTGTGCCGTCGAGCCTGTCACATAGCGCTCAGATATCAGTGGGCCTCACACAATCCACAAGTGTCCAGTGTCCAAAAGTGTGCGCAGAGATTCAAAATCTCCATTATCCTCTCGTCACTTTGGTCACAGCTGTGCCATCGAGCCTGTCACATAGCGCTCAGATATCAGTGGGCCTCACACAATCCACAAGTGTCCAGTGTCCAAAAGTGTGCGCAGAGATTCAAAATCTCCATTATCCTCTCGTCACTTTTGTCACAGGCAGCTGTGCCATCGAGCCTGTCACATAGCGCTCAGATATCAGTGGGCCTCACACAATCCACAAGTGTCCAGTGTCCAAAAGTGTGCGCAGAGATTCAAAATCTCCATTATCCTCTCGTCACTTTGGTCACAGGCAGCTGTGCCATCGAGCGTGTCACCTAGCGCTCAGATATCAGTGGGCCTCACACAATCCACAAGTGTCCAGTGTCCAAAAGTGTGTGCAGAGATTCAAAATCTCCATTATCCTCTCGTCACTTTGGTCACAGGCAGCAGTGCCATCGAGCGTGTCACATAGCGCTCAGATATCAGTGGGCCTCACACAATCCACAAGTGTCCAGTGTCCAAAAGTGTGCGCAGAGATTCAAAATCTCCATTATCCTCTCGTCACTTTGGTCACAGGCAGCTGTGCCATCGAGCGTGTCACATAGCGCTCAGATATCAGTGGGCCTCATACAATCCACAAGTGTCCAGTGTCCAAAAGTGTGCACAGAGATTCAAAATCTCCATTATCCTCTCGTCACTTTGGTCTCAGACAGCTGTGCCATCGAGCCTGTCACATAGCGCTCAGATATCAGTGGGCCTCACACAATCCACAAGTGTCCAGTGTCCAAAAGTGTGCGCAGAGATTCAAAATCTCCATTATCCTCTCATCACTTTGGTCACAGGCAGCTGTACCATCGAGCCTGTCACATAGCGCTCAGATATCAGTGGGCCTCACACAATCCACAAGTGTCCAGTGTCCAAAAGTGTGCGCAGAGATTCAAAATCTCCATTATCCTCTCGTCACTTTGGTCACAGCTGTGCCATCGAGCCTGTCACATAGCGCTCAGATATCAGTGGGCCTCACACAATCCACAAGTGTCCAGTGTCCAAAAGTGTGCACAGAGATTCAAAATCTCCATTATCCTCTCATCACTTTGGTCACAGGCAGCTGTACCATCGAGCCTGTCACATAGCGCTCAGATATCAGTGGGCCTCACACAATCCACAAGTGTCCAGTGTCCAAAAGTGTGCGCAGAGATTCAAAATCTCCATTATCCTCTCGTCACTTTGGTCACAGCTGTGCCATCGAGCCTGTCACATAGCGCTCAGATATCAGTGGGCCTCACACAATCCACAAGTGTCCAGTGTCCAAAAGTGTGCGCAGAGATTCAAAATCTCCATTATCCTCTCGTCACTTTGGTCACAGGCAGCTGTGCCATCGAGCGTGTCACATAGCGCTCAGATATCAGTGGGCCTCACACAATCCACAAGTGTCCAGTGTCCAAAAGTGTGCGCAGAGATTCAAAATCTCCATTATCCTCTCGTCACTTTGGTCATAGGCAGCTGTGCCATTGAGCGTGTCACATAGCGCTCAGATATCAGTGGGCCTCACACAATCCACAAGTGTCCAGTGTCCAAAAGTGTGCGCAGAGATTCAAAATCTCCATTATCCTCTCGTCACTTTGGTCACAGGCAGCTGTGCCATCGAGCATGTCACATAGCGCTCAGATATCAGTGGGCCTCACAAAATCCACAAGTGTCCAGTGTCCAAAAGTGTGCGCAGAGATTCAAAATCTCCATTATCCTCTCGTCACTTTGGTCACAGGCAGCTGTGCCATCGAGTGTGTCACATAGCGCTCAGATATCAGTGGGCCTCACACAATCCACAAGTGTCCAGTGTCCAAAAGTGTGCGCAGAGATTCAAAATCTCCATTATCCTCTCGTCACTTTGGTCACAGGCAGCTGTGCCATCGAGCGTGTCACATAGCGCTCAGATATCAGTGGGCCTCACACAATCCACAAGTGTCCAGTGTCCAAACGTGTGCGCAGAGATTCAAAATCTCCATTATCCTCTCGTCACTTTGGTCACAGGCAGCTGTGCCATCGAGCGTGTCACATAGCGCTCAGATATCTGTGGGCCTCACACAATCCACAAGTGTCCAGTGTCCAAAAGTGCGCGCAGAGATTCAAAATCTCCATTATCCTCTTGTCACTTTGGTCACAGGCAGCTGTGCCATCGAGCGTGTCACATAGCGCACAGATATCAGTGGGCCTCACACAATCCACAAGTGTCCAGTGTCCAAAAGTGTGCGCAGAGATTCAAAATCTCCATTATCCTCTCGTCACTTTGGTCACAGGCAGCTGTGCCATCGAGCGTGTCACATAGCGCTCAGATATCAGTGGGCCTCACACAATCCACAAGTGTCCAGTGTCCAAACGTGTGCGCAGAGATTCAAAATCTCCATTATCCTCTCGTCACTTTGGTCACAGGCAGCTGTGCCATCGAGCGTGTCACATAGCGCTCAGATATCTGTGGGCCTCACACAATCCACAAGTGTCCAGTGTCCAAAAGTGCGCGCAGAGATTCAAAATCTCCATTATCCTCTTGTCACTTTGGTCACAGGCAGCTGTGCCATCGAGCGTGTCACATAGCGCACAGATATCAGTGGGCCTCACACAATCCACAAGTGTCCAGTGTCCAAAAGTGTGCGCAGAGATTCAAAATCTCCATTATCCTCTCGTCACTTTGGTCACAGGCAGCTGTGCCATCGAGCGTGTCACATAGCGCTCAGATATCAGTGGGCCTCACACAATCCACAAGTGTCCAGTGTCCAAAAGTGTGCGCAGAGATTCAAAATCTCCATTATCCTCTCGTCACTTTGGTCACAGGCAGCTGTGCCATCGAGCGTGTCACATAGCGCTCAGATATCAGTGGGCCTCACACAATCCACAAGTGTCCAGTGTCCAAAAGTGTGCGCAGAGATTCAAAATCTCCATTATCCTCTCGTCACTTTGGTCACAGGCAGCTGTGCCATCGAGCCTGTCACATAGCGCTCAGATATCAGTGGGCCTCACACAATCCAAAAGTGTCCACTGTCCACAAGTGTGTGCAGAAATTCTAAATCTCCCCTGTCCTATAGACACCTTGTACCTTGTTTTACATTACTATATAGTTTGTTGGATTTTGTCTACATTTCTACCAAAAATGAGGAAGGCTGGTGGAAGAGGCCATGGAATTGGGCGGGGGTTGGCAGCTGGTAATGATGGTGTTGGTGGTGGATCTGATGGTAGTGGCAAGAGCAAAATAGGACCAAATGCAGGAGGTGCTGACCCTGCGTCATCGTCTGGCTACATAAGGCCTCGAACGCTTAGTTTTCTAGGAGTTGGCAAACCGCTTTTAAAGGCAGAGCATCAGGAAAAAGTTTTGTCTTACATTGCTGACTCAGCCTCCAGCTCTATCGCCTCCTCTTCTTCAGTTGTAAAAAGTAAAAGCACTGAGTCGTCATTGGAGGCTCATGTTCATGAACCACACCTTTCCTTGTGTCCTTCACCCCAACCAAGATTGAAGGATGACGCAGGCCATACTACTGATTACTCCATGGAGCTGTTTTCACATACCATGCCTGGATTATCAAGTGAAATGGTGAATTACCCAGGCCAAGATGAATCTGACATGGAGTGCACTGATGCACAGCCGCTGATGGATGATTCTGCTGGTACATTCACTCAGAGCACTACATTGTCCTCGCAGTGTACAGAGCCAGATTTTGACCCTGATGAGACTCAGGTGCCCCTTCCCGCACACTATACCACCATACACGGTGACACAGAGAAAGGTGCACATGACATAGAAGAGGAGGTGATGGATGACCCAGTTGTTGACCCAGATTGGCATCCATTGGGGGAAGAGGGTGCTGCTTCCAATAGCTCAGATGAGGAGCATCCACAGCAGACATCGACATCGCAACAGCTGTTATCTGGCAGGCCCGGAGCACTCCAAAGACAGGTTCCAAACATCAAAAGAGTTGCTGGACAGCTTGTCCAGAGGGTCAAAAGATCACAGCGTGCTAGACCGCAAAATGTCTGCCAAAGTAGGAAGAGTGCAGTGTGGCACTTTTTTGAACAAAATCCTCATGATCAGGCCAAGGTTATCTGTAAGAAGTGCGCAAAGACCTTTAGCCGAGGGAAAAATCTGAAAAATTTGAATACCAGTTGCATGCTTAGACATTTAACCAGCATGCACTTGCAAGCGTGGACACAACACCAAACCTCAAGTGCCACATGTGCAACTGATCACAACGAAGGTAGTCAGCAACGCTACATTGTTTCCCCCACTGTAAGCCCACCGGTTAGCACAGCAGCAAATGTTGAGGTGTCGTTGCAAGGCCACAGCAGTCAGGGAATCCCACTGTTATATCAACGAAAGACTGATTCTAGGCCATCAGAAAGAACACCAACTCCATCACCATCATCAACCCTCTCTCAGTCCGCCCTGTCCACCGCTACTTCCACCATATGCAGCTCTCAAGTCCAGCTCACCCTCCCAGACACTATGAGTAGGTCAAGAAAGTACTCAGTCTCTCATCCGCGTACACTGGGTTTGAACGCCCACATTGCAAAACTAATCTCGTTTGAGATGATGCCCTTTCGGTTGGTGGAAAGCACAGCTTTCCGCGAACTCATGGCCTATGCAGTACCACGCTATGACCTACCCAGTCGCCACTTCTTCTCTCGCAAAGCCATCCCAGCCCTCCACCATCATGTGAAAGACCACATTGTCCATGCACTCAAGCAGTCAGTGAGCGGAAAGGTGCACCTCACAACTGATGCATGGTCCAGTCGGCATGGCCAGGGCCGTTACGTGTCCATCACTGTGCACTGGGTTAATGTGGTGGATGCAGGGTCCACAGGGGACAGCGGTGGTGGGACAGTGCTGCCTAGCCCACGGTATAGGAAACAGTTGGCTGTAGGCGTTCGACCCTCCTCCTCCTCCTCCTCCTCCTCCAGAAGCGAAAGCTCGTCCACAGAGCGCAGTCGTACGAGCACTCCATCTGCAGCTGCCACTGTTGCACACGATGTGTCCCCCTATCGAGCAGCTAGTGGAAAGCGTCAGCAGGCTGTGTTGCAGATGATGTGTTTGGGCGACAGACACACCGCCGAGGTGCTGGCCGAGTACTTGAAGCGACAAACTGAGTCATGGCTGGGCAGTGTACATCTTGAGGCAGGCAAGGTAGTTAGTGATAACGGCCGTAATTTTGTGGCAGCCATAGCCCTTTCAAAACTCAGCCACATACCTTGCTTGGCTCACACCTTGAACCTGGTGGTGCAGTGCTTCCTCAAAAATTATCCGGAGTTAACAGCCCTGCTCCAGAAGGTGCGAAGACTGTGCGCACACATCCGCCGGTCGCCTGTACACTCCGTTCGTATGCAGAAGCTGCAGTGATTGCTCCACCTTCCCAACCACCGCCTCATTATCGACATTGCAACAAGGTGGAACTCCACCCTGCACATGGTGGAGCGGCTGTGCGAGCAGAGGCAGGCCATAATGCATTTGTGGGAGGATACACGGCCAGGCACTTTGAGAGCAGACATGGAGTTGACAGGTGTGCAGTGGTCGAAGCTGAAAGACCTTTGTAAAGTCCTTCAGTGTTTTGAGGAATGCACATGGCTGGTAAGCGCAGACGACGCCATCCTAAGCATGAGCATCCCACTTATGCGTCTGCTCATGCAAACTTTGACGCACCTTAAGGAGCAGGCGTCTGCAGCCAATGTTGATGAGGAGGAAGAGGAGGAGGGAATCCTTGATGACATTCAGCCATTGTCCGGACCTCTCCTGGACGAGGTGGAGGAAGAAGAGGAGGAGGAGGAGGATGATGGGGATGATTACTTAGGGGAGGAGGATGCATCTCGTGGGGCAAGTGAAAATGTTGGCGTGGCAAGGTCTGGTACAGGGTTTGTGCGTGACTGGAGGGATGTGGATTTGCCAGAAAGTGCTCCTCCACCCAGCACTCGCAGTGCATCATTGACACCGGGAACATTGGCCCACATGTCAGATTATGCCTTGCGGATCCTAAAAAGGGACCCCCGCATTGCCAAAATGATGAACGATGACGACTACTGGTTGGCCAGCATCCTGGATCCACGCTATAAAGGCAAATTACAAAACATCATGCCACAGGAGAACCTTGACCTAATATTGGCTAATAAACAAGCAACTCTGGTAAATCGGTTGCTTGAGGCATTCCCAGCACACAGCAGCGGTGATGGTTCTCACACGAGCCGTACGGGCCGGGGGCAGCTTGGCAGAGGTGTTCGTGGTGCACACAGCAGAATTGGCGTTGGAGACAGGGGTTTCATGACAATGTTGTGGACTGATTTTTCAAATACCGCTCACACAACTGGTAATACTGCATCGATGGAAAGTGACAGGAGACAGCAGTTGTCAACTATGGTTACAAACTACTTTTCCTCCCATATCGATGTTCTCCCACACAGGTCATTCCCCTTTGACTATTGGGCCGCTAAACTGGACACCTGGCCTGAATTGGCCCAATATGCCTTACAGGAGCTCGCTTGCCCAGCTGCAAGTGTGCTATCGGAAAGAGTCTTCAGTGCAGCTGGATCAATCCTGACAGAAAAAAGGACCCGTCTGTCAACCCAAAATGTGGATGATCTAACCTTCATTAAAATGAACCACGCATGGGTTTCCAAGGATTTTGTCCCACCTTCCCCTGATGACACATAGGGTGACAGAAAAATGGCTTGCTTTGGTCCACCTGTTCCTGGTACTTCACCTATTTCGCCTTTTGCATCAGCTGAATGTCCAACATCAACATATGCCACTTTCTAAAACTCCCTAACTGTGCTGCCTCCCCCCCCATGGCCGGGGTCACCACCTACCGCACAACACCGTGCGAGTGCCGTTGCCCTGGACAGGTGGGTAGGCCGACTCTTGGGCGCGGGCACTGGCACAGGGTCCCTCATAGTGCAATCAAGTGTCTCTGACGGTGGTGGTGCACACCCGCCGTCAGACACACCGCTGTACTTTGAGGGGCCCAGTGCCAGTACCGACGCCCACGAGTGGGCCCCCCTTGCTTGGGCAGGGCCCCAGCATTTGCAATCTTTACCTCTCCCTGCTCCTCCGCTGTGTAATCTGGGCCGTCAAATCCATACTGTGCCTGACACCGTCTGAGCCTGCCTCCTGAGACATATATTTTGAATGTGTACGCTATCCATACATGTTATCCGGGGATACGGTACCCTTTCTAACCTTTGTGCAATCACGTGCAATCCATACTGGGCCTAACACCGTCTGAGCCTGCCTCCTGAGACATATATTTTGAATGTGTACGCTATCCATACATGTTATCCAGGGATACGGTACCCTTTCTAACCTTTGTGCAATCACGTGCAATCCATACTGGGCCTGACACCGTCTGAGCCTGCCTCCTGAGACATATATTTTGAATGTGTACGCTATCCATACATGTTATCCAGGGATACGGTACCCTTTCTAACCTTTGTGCAATCACGTGCAATCCATACTGGGCGTGAGAACGGCTGGCGAGCTGTTAAGCAAGCTACAGCACCTGTCCAGACAAGTACAGGGATTCCCTAGCGAGGAGACTTATTTGATTGTTTTCAATGTTGGGACAGCAATTTTTGGGGAGCACTATACTCTGGAGAATGATAGATGGGGCCCACCATACACTGGAACATTCCAAAGGTGGACATCAGACACTGGAGCAGCATTTACAGGGCCCATTATACACTAGAGCATTAGAAATGGGGCCCATTATGTTTGGAGCATTATTTGGGCCCATAAGACAGTGGAGCTTCATCCATGGGGACCAACATATACTGTAGCATTATGTGGAGCTCATCATATACTGTTTCAAACATTATATGGGACCAATGATTCTGTATGGAGAAATAGATGGGCCTCGTCATGAGATGTAAAAAGTTAGGTATTTTTCATTGTACTCTACCGCTATTTATCTGCCGTATCGGAGCATGATGAGTTGTGGTATGTGTTAAAGGGGCGCTCTTTCGCCCAGGGCACATGAAAACCTGCAGCCAGCCCTCCCCCCCCACAACTTTAGCCAAATAACCCCCATTTTTCAGTGCGTAACTTGTATTATGAAGTTAATTAAGGTTGACAAGCTTAAGTAAGAAGAATTGATGCTTTTGGCATTCAAATGGGCACTGTAGGTGTGTTTCCTGTCCTCCTCTCACTGCCGACTTTTATTCCCTATTGACTTACATTGGGTTTCGTGTTTCGGGACGACCCCGACTTTTCCCTATAATCGGACGATCTTGCTCGACCCGACTTTTGGAAAGTGGCGTTGGAGACAGGGGTTTCATGACAATGTTGTGGACTGATTTTTCAAATACCACTCACACAACTGGTAATACTGCATCGATGGAAAGTGACAGGAGACAGCAGTTGTCAACTATGGTTACAAACTACTTTTCCTCCCATATCGATGTTCTCCCACACAGGTCATTCCCCTTTGACTATTGGGCCGCTAAACTGGACACCTGGCCTGAATTGGCCCAATATGCCTTACAGGAGCTCGCTTGCCCAGCTGCAAGTGTGCTATCGGAAAGAGTCTTCAGTGCAGCTGGATCAATCCTGACAGAAAAAAGGACCCGTCTGTCAACCCAAAATGTGGATGATCTAACCTTCATTAAAATGAACCACGCATGGGTTTCCAAGGATTTTGTCCCACCTTCCCCTGATGACACATAGGGTGACAGAAAAATGGCTTGCTTTGGTCCACCTGTTCCTGGTACTTCACCTATTTCGCCTTTTGCATCAGCTGAATGTCCAACATCAACATATGCCACTTTCTAAAACTCCCTAACTGTGCTGCCTCCCCCCCCATGGCCGGGGTCACCACCTACCGCACGACACCGTGCGAGTGCCGTTGCCCTGGACAGGTGGGTAGGCCGACTCTTGGGCGCGGGCACTGGCACAGGGTCCCTCATAGTGCAATCAAGTGTCTCTGACGGTGGTGGTGCACACCCGCCGTCAGACACACCGCTGTACTATGAGGGGCCCAGTGCCAGTACCGACGCCCACGAGTGGGCCCCCCTTGCTTGGGCAGGGCCCCAGCATTTGCAATCTTTACCTCTCCCTGCTCCTCCGCTGTGTAATCTGGACCGTCAAATCCATACTGTGCCTGACACTGTCTGAGCCTGCCTCCTGAGACATATATTTTGAATGTGTACGCTATCCATACATGTTATCCGGGGATACGGTACCCTTTCTAACCTTTGTGCAATCACGTGCAATCCATACTGGGCCTAACACCGTCTGAGCCTGCCTCCTGAGACATATATTTTGAATGTGTACGCTATCCATACATGTTATCCAGGGATACGGTACCCTTTCTAACCTTTGTGCAATCACGTGCAATCCATACTGGGCCTGACACCGTCTGAGCCTGCCTCCTGAGACATATATTTTGAATGTGTACGCTATCCATACATGTTATCCAGGGATACGGTACCCTTTTTAACCTTTGTGCAATCACGTGCAATCCATACTGGGCGTGAGAACGGCTGGCGAGCTGTTAAGCAAGCTACAGTACCTGTCCAGACAAGTACAGGGGTTCCCTAGCGAGGAGACTTATTTGATTGTTTTCAATGTTGGGACAGCAATTTTTGGGGAGCACTATACTCTGGAGAATGATAGATGGGGCCCACCATACACTGGAACATTCCAAAGGTGGACATCAGACACTGGAGCAGCATTTACAGGGCCCATTATACACTAGAGCATTAGAAATGGGGCCCATTATGTTTGGAGCATTATTTGGGCCCATAAGACAGTGGAGCTTCATCCATGGGGACCAACATATACTGTAGCATTATGTGGAGCTCATCATATACTGTTTCAAACATTATATGGGACCAATGATTCTGTATGGAGAAATAGATGGGCCTCGTCATGAGATGTAAAAAGTTAGGTATTTTTCATTGTACTATACCGCTATTTATCTGCCGTATCGGAGCATGATGAGTTGTGGTACAGTGGGAAAAAAAAGTATTTAGTCAGTCAGCAATAGTGCAAGTTCCAACACTTAAAAAGATGAGAGGCGTCTGTAATTTACATCATAGGTAGACCTCAACTATGGGAGACAAACTGAGAAAAAAAAATCCAGAAAATCACATTGTCTGTGTTTTTTTCATTTGATTTGCATATTATGGTGGAAAATTGGTCAGAAACAAGCAAACAAGATTTCTGGCTCTCACAGACCTGTAACTTCTTCTTTAAGAGTCTCCTCTTTCCTCCACTCATTATCTGTAGTAATGGCACCTGTTTAAACTTGTTATCAGTATAAAAAGACACCTGTGCACACCCTCAAACAGTCTGACTCCAAACTCCACTATGGTGAAGACCAAAGAGCTGTCAAAGGACACCAGAAACAAAATTGTACCCCTGCACCAGGCTGGGAAGACTGAATCTGCAATAGCCAACCAGCTTGGAGTGAAGAAATCAACTGTGGGAGCAATAATTAGAAAATGGAAGACATACAAGACCACTGATAATCTCCCTCGATCTGGTGCTCCACGCAAAATCCCACCCCGTGGGGTCAGAATGATCACAAGAACGGTGAGCAAAAATCCCAGAACCACGCGGGGGGACCTAGTGAATGAACTGCAGAGAGCTGGGACCAATGTAACAAGGCCTACCATAAGTAACACACTACGCCACCATGGACTCAGATCCTGCAGTGCCAGACGTGTCCCACTGCTTAAGCCTGTACATGTCCGGGCCCGTCTGAAGTTTGCTAGAGAGCATTTGGATGATCCAGAGGAGTTTTGGGAGAATGTCCTATGGTCTGATGAAACCAAACTGGAACTGTTTGGTAGAAACACAACTTGTCGTGTTTGGAGGAAAAAGAATACTGAGTTGCATCCATCAAACACCATACCTACTGTAAAGCATGGTGATGGAAACATCATGCTTTGGGGCTGTTTCTCTGCAAAGGGGCCAGGACGACTGATCCGGGTACATGAAAGAATGAATGGGGCCATGTATCGTGAGATTTTGAGTGCAAACCTCCTTCCATCAGCAAGGGCATTGAAGATGAAACGTGGCTGGGTCTTTCAACATGACAATGATCCAAAGCACACCGCCAGGGCAACGAAGGAGTGGCTTCGTAAGAAGCATTTCAAGGTCCTGGAGTGGCCTAGCCAGTCTCCAGATCTCAACCCTATACAAAACCTTTGGAGGGAGTTGAAAGTCCGTGTTGCCAAGCGAAAAGCCAAAAACATCACTGCTCTAGAGGAGATCTGCATGGAGGAATGGGCCAACATACCAACAACAGTGTGTGGCACCCTTGTGAAGACTTACAGAAAACGTTTGACCTCTGTCATTGCCAACAAAGGATATATCACAAAGTATTGAGATGAAATTTTGTTTCTGACCAAATACTTATTTTCCACCATAATATGCAAATAAAAGGAAAAAAAAACAGACAATGTGATTTTCTGGATTTTTTTTTCTCAGTTTGTCTCCCATAGTTGAGGTCTACCTATGATGTAAATTACAGACGCCTCTCATCTTTTTAAGTGGTGGAACTTGCACTATTGCTGACTGACTAAATACTTTTTTTCCCCACTGTATGTGTTAAAGGGGCGCTCTTTCGCCCAGGGCACATGAAAACCTGCAGCCAGCCCTCCCCCCCCCCCACAACTTTAGCCAAATAACCCCCATTTTTCAGTGCGTAACTTGTATTATGAAGTTAATTAAGGTTGACAAGCTTAAGTAAGAAGAATTGATGCTTTTGGCATTCAAATGGGCACTGTAGGTGTGTTTCCTGTCCTCCTCTCACTGCTGACTTTTATTCCCCATTGACTTACATTGGGTTTCGTGTTTCGGGATGACCCCGACTTTTCCCTATAATCGGACGATCTTGCTCGACCCGACTTTTGGAAAAGTCGGGTTTCACGAAACGAAACGCGACCCTAAAAAACCAAAAGTCGCTCAACTCTAGTAAATACCAGTCCTACAAAACTTATAAGTGATTACTGCACAGGTATAGTTGGTGTCTTACCGCTGACGTTCTTCTTACCGCTGACGTTCACTTTTCACATCTTTTCCATCTGGCCCAGACTGACATGACAACTCCTCCAACCAGGACTCGGCTACAGAGAATGCAACAACGACACGTTTCACTTCTCATATTCCAGCCCCATCACCATGTATCTCCAACCTACACAAACCCCTCATCCTGCTGATACCCCAATGCTGAGCATGCTGCCGTATGTGTCCCTATTACTGCACCTGATACCCCAATGCTGAGCCGCTGCTGCCTTATGTGTCCCTATTACTGCACCTGATACCCCAATGCTGAGCCGCTGCTGCCGAATGTGTCCCTATTACTGCACCTGATACCCCAATACTGTGCCGATGCTGCCGTATGTGTCCCTATTACTGCACTTGATACCCCAATACTGAGAATCTGCTGCCACAATACTAAGGAGATGTTCCAGCAACTTCGACCAAAGGATGGTTAAAATCAAAAGACTTTATTCCAAAAAAATGATTAAAAACAGAATAGATGCATAAAAAACATATGGTTCATCAATGTGGCAGATGCTTACGCGTTTCGGACTAGAGGGTCCTTACTCATAGCTGAGAATCTGCTGCCATATGTGTCTGTGGCGCCCCTGAGACTCAGTCGCCACAGAGGTACTGCACCTTCTCCTAAGGTGTAGTGCCCCACCACCTAGGTAAGTTGGGAGCTCCTTTCCACACTCCAACACTCGCATCCCACATGACAGGGTAGTTCAGCACAACCACATTGAGGGCTCTCTCTCCTCCTAGACATTAGGAGTGCCTTGGTGGTTCCCTGCATGGAACACTGGATGTGCTGGGAGGTGGGTGGAGTTGAGATGCATATAAAAGGTTGGGAAAGTGTAGGATTACAGGTTCAGTCTGGGAGGTTAGTCTGACGGGAGGTCAGGCGAGAGAAGGACAGTCAGTCAGGAGAGTCTGAAGACGGATCTGAGGAGAAGGAGTGCTGCAGCTGCCTCAGTGATCTGAGCCAGCTGGCACGGGAAAGGAACAGAAGGAGAAAGACGTAGAACTGCAACCTAAGCTTCCATAAGAGAGAGAAAGAACAGTGCGGAACGAAGGAGTAGGAGAACAGAGAGGAGTTGTGGGTTGGAAGAGGAACCCTGCCTATAGGTTGTCAGCGCAAGGCCGGGCCCGGTCCCCGAGGTTGTATGGACACTTATGGTTCTGCAGCAGACACCGGTGGAGTAGTTGGCTGTAAATGCACTACTCCTATCTAAGACTTGGGGCACAACAGCAACTGAATAGAGAGCCAGCACTGCGGAGAAGGGAGTCCCCGAGAGAGGCTACAGCTGTCTGCCATACGAGTAGAGTTGTTAGGAACATCTGACAGGAGGAACTCCAGAGTACCACAGTACTGGAGCTCTTCACACCTTAAGGCACAATAGAGGAGTCGTTCAGGAAAGGTACATGTTGGCGGAGTGTTGGACAGGAGAATCCTGACTTGCCCGGGAGGTTGATTGAGTCTCTGCCCCGGAGGACACGGCACGGAGGCAGGCACCAATGTGTACCACGGACTGTGAGTAAGGCCGGGGTCACACTAACCGACGCAAAATATGGTCAGTATTTTACATGCGTAATACGGATGAATGACCCCTAAATAGTGCTCCATATGTCTTCCGTAATCAAGGTGTGGTCGCGTATTTTGCGCATGTAAGCATCCGTATGTAATCCGTATGGCATCCGTATGGTGAGATTTTCTCGCAGGCTTGCAAAATGGACATGTAATGGAGCCCTATGACAGGGTTTCTAACAGAAACCAAAGAATAGATATAGACACATAGAATGCATATATGTATATGTATATATATATATATATATATATAAATATATGTGTGTGTATTCTATGTGTCTATATCTATTCTTTCGTTTCTTTATTAAACCTGTCAGTGTGAGTTTACTGTATAGCGCACTGAATTGCCGGCTTTGCTAAAAGACACCGGGTGCGTATTTCTCGCAAGTCACATGTGTGGTCCGTGTGTAATCCGTATTTTTTGCGCACCCATAGACTTGCATTGGCGTATTACAGCCGTAGTACGCTGACAATCGCAGCATGCTGCGATTGGCGCGGACCGTAGAATACAGATGAGAAATATACGCCTGGTGCGAGGGACCCCATAGAGAATCATTGGTCCGTGTCTAATGCGTGCTTTTAGCGCCTCTCACTCAGCGGTATTCCTCGCCAGTGTGACCCCGGCCTAAAGCTTAGGAACTGCAAGCCCTGGTGTCTTCCATTCATTTGTGCGCTAGCGCCGTCAGCACCGCTACATCTGGGTACCAGCATTCCTCACACCGCCTGCGCCTATCCTCATCTATTGCAATTACACTGCCCTGGGGTTACAGCTTCACCTGTGGGGAGCTACACCATCTATGCTGCAACACACCATCAGCCCCAGAGGATCTGCACGCAGCGTTGGCTTAACATATTGCTTGCAAACACCACAGGTGGCGTCACAAACTATTCCATTAACTACATATACATTCCGCAATAGACTGGGGCGCCCAGGACCACGGTCCGAGTCACCGCTGCTGTGACACATCCCTCTGACACCGGCGTGGTACCGAGTACCCCACAGCCCTGGGAGGGCGACCCATGTCCCTATTGCTGCACCTGATACCCCAATACTGAGCCTCTGCTGCGGTATGTGTCCCTATTACTGCACCTGATACCCCAATGCTGAGCCGCTGCTGCCGTATGTGTCCCTATTACTGCACTTGATACCCCAATGCTGAGCCACTGCTGCCATACGTGTCCCTATTACTGCACCTGATACCCCAATACTGAGCCGCTGCTGCCGTTTGTGTCCCTATTACTGCACCTGATACCCCAATGCTGAGCCGCTGCCGCATGTGTCCATATTACTGCACCTGATACCGCAATGCTGAGCCACTGCTGCCGTATGGGTCCATATTACTGCACCCGATACCCCAATACTGGGCCGCTGCTGCCGTATGTGTCCCTATTACTGCACCTGATACCCCAATGCTGAGCCGCTGCTGCGGTATGTGTCCCTATTACTGCACCTGATACCACAATGCTGATCCGCTACTGCCATATGTGTCCCGATTACTGCACCTTATACCCCAATACTGAGCCACTGCTGCCGTATGTGTCCCTATTACTGCACCTAATACCCCAATGCTGAGCCGCTGCTGCCGTATGTGTCCCTATTACTGCACCTTATACCCCAATACTGAGCCACTGCTGCCGTATGTGTCCCTATTACTGCACCTAATACCCCAATGCTGAGCCGCTGCTGCCGTATGTGTCCCTATTACTGCACCTGATACCCCAATGCTGAGCCGCTGCTGCCGTATGTGTCCCTATTACTTTACTGCACTTGATGCCCCAATACTGAGCCTCTGCTGCCATATGTGTCCCTATTACTGCACCTGATACCCCAATGCTGAGCCACTGCTGCCGTATGTGTCCCTATTACTGCACCTGATACCTCCTATACACACGGCTCTGCTCCACACCCCCTATACACACACGGCTCTGCTCCGTACACCTTGTACACATGCAGCTCTGTTCTGTACACCTTGTACACATGTGGCTCTGTTCCATACACCTTGTACACACGCAGCTCTGTTCCGTACACCTTATACACACGCACCTCTGCTACGTACACGCTGTACACACATGCCTCTGCTATGTACACGCTGTACACACGCGCCTCTGCTACATACATGCTGTACACACGCGCCTCTGCTACGTACACGCAGTACAAATGCGGCACCGCTCAATACACCTTGTACACACCTGGCTCTGCTCCGTGCACTTGTACACAAGTAGCTCTGCTCTGTACACCTTGTACACACGCCGCTCTGCTCCCTACTCCCCGTACACACGCGGCTCTGTTCCGTACACGCTGTACACATGTGGCTCCGCTCCGTACACCTTGTACACATCTGGCTCCGCTCTGTACACCTTGTACACACACGGCTCTGCTCTGCACAGCACGTACACACGCGGCTCCGCACCATACACCTCGTACACATACGGCTCCAATCCGTACACCTTGCACACACGGCTCCACTCCGTACACCCCGCACACGCATGGCTCTGCTCCGTACACCCCGTACACACACGGCTCTGCTCTGTACATCCCGTACACACTTGGCTCCGCTCCGTACACAAACGGCTCCGCTCACCCCATACACATGCGGCTCCGCTCTTCTGTACTCCTTATGCATGCATATCTCTGCTTTGTACACCTTCTACACACACGGCTCCGCTCTGTATACCTCATACACACACAGCTCTGCTACATTCACCCTGTAAACCCCTCCTGACCCCACACAGAAACTTACTTCATCTCATCCAGCACCATGACAACCAGCACAGCAGAGCCCTACAGTCGCTAAAGCTGCTGATCATGTGACCCCCTGACTCCGCCCCTCCCGTGACCTCATCACAGGTCCTGTGCACACAGAATAGCCCAGGACGACATTGTTGGCTGTGAGGTGGGGGGCCCCCCACCGCCTTCTCAGGGGCCCATTGTGTCTGGGCGCAGAGTAGGGAGATCGATTCTCCCTGCTCTGCCGCAGAATGTAACTGTATGGGCGCGCTGTGCACGCCGATATAGTTAAAGTAGCATAGCTCTGTGGGCCCCCTCGGAGCTCAGGGCCCGGGGCGACCGTCCCCTCTGCCCCCCCCGGTAGCTATGCTACTGTGCAGAAGCTATTTTCAGGGAGGCTGGATTTGCGGGTAAAAAAGGACTCAAAATTGCTGGACACATCGTCAACACTCTTAAATATGCAGACAATATAACAATGAAAGCAACAATCATAGATGGAATTAAAGACTTTTTACTTATCAAGGACTTAATATCAAGATGGATAGCTCGAGCATGGGACTGCTAATCAAAGATATTGACTACTGCCAGGTACAACCAGGACACATTTGAGGTTGACAGCAACCAACTGGAAGTTGTAAAGGACTTAAACCTACTCGGATCAATGATCACTCAAGATGCAGCGATGACACCGGAAGACAGTTGTAAAATTGTTATGGGCAAATCAACAATTAAGTCACTGGACAAGGTCTTCAAATCGAGGAACATTTCATTAGTGACAAAGACATGGTTAGTATATAGTTCGGTCTTTTCTGTGGTGGATGAGAGACCTGGGTGAAAAAAGAAACAATACAGAAAAAGACTCAATGCCTTCAAAGTGTGGAGATGGAGAAGTATGTTATCAATATCATGGATGGCAAGACAAACAAGCAAATCAATTTTGGAACAAATCAAGCCAGACGTGTCACTTGAAGCAAGTATGATCAAGCTACGACTTGCTTACTTTGGACTCATCATATGAGGACAACAATCACTGGAGAAGGACATGATGATCAGAAGAATAGAGGGAACAGGACGAAAAAGAAGCAGCTCAATGGCTTGATACTATCTGGATAATGGCGGAGAAGACCCTGGTGGAACAATCTAGCCTTGAACAAGATCGATCTTTCTGGCCTTCCATCAAGTCACAATGGTTATTTGATCTCACTACTGTATGCAATATATAGTATGCCATAATATAACATTACCATAGGAGTACAAATATTGCAGACGCAGGTGTCTTCAGTAGACCTTTGGCTGCCATGGCTATCCATCAGCATCCGACAATATTAATGACCTGTTATTATGATGGGATATCTATTTAAGATCTGTAAATGTTTGAATATTGGCACCCCTGCTGACTGGCTATTTAAAGGAGCCACAACACTTGTCAAATATTTCCCTTGTACCATCTGCCTGCATGCCATCTACAGGTGGTGTAAGTTCTTAGAGCTTTGTCTCATTCACCTCATATGAACAACACTGCAATGCTGAGTACAGCCTCTATTGATTGGCATCGGTGCCAAGTGTCAGACCTCCACCGATAGGATAGTGGTGGACCCCTTTAAGCACTTTTCAAAACCTTACTGTACATAGTGAACACATCTTTTTTACCCTTTGTCATAAAACAGACCTGGGAAAAATGCGACATGTGGACCACATCCAACCCTCTAGTTGTTCCTGTCTGGCATGTGGCTGCCCTCCCTGGCTCAGTGTCCAAATTTCACCACTATCTGCATCCTTGGGATGCAAATAGTGGTGAATACGATGGCAAAGGAGGGAGCCACTGGCTTCTCCACCATTCAGCTTGTGTGACTAAGACAGCAATCACGACATTGCATCAGCTATCATGAGGCTTCAGCACATAGCAAAGGCCAAAGTAACGCGCCAGAGGAATGAGAGAAAGGTAAGTTGCTTTTTTAAAATGTGTGTTGGCTTCTACTGTATTTAGGGGATTATGTGTGGAGGCTCACGTTGTAAATAAAGGGGCTGTGTCGAGGCTTACACTGTATATAGTGGGCCTGTTTGTGGAGGCTCACACTATACATAGGGAGCTGTATGTGGGGGGCTTACACACTATATAGTGGGGCTGTGTGCGGGCTCTTTCATTGTATATATGGAGCTGTGTGTAAGGGCTCATACTGTATATAGGGGGCTGTATGAGGGTCTTACATTATTTATAGGGGATCTGAAGGGGTCATACTCTACTGTATATAGTATGGAGGGAATTTTTGGGGAATTATACTTTATATATGGGCCTGTGAGGACCATAATGCTGTATATATGGGGCTGTGAGGACCTTTATAGTGTGTGTGGGGGCTTTGATGGCCATAATACTGCGTGGCGGGATCATACTGTGTACATAGGCCTGTGAGGACAATCATGCCATGTGTGAGGAGCTGTCAGGACCATTATACCATTTGTGGGGCATAATCAGGACTGTCATACCATGTGTTAGGAGAATTGTGAGAACCATCATACTGTCTGTGGAGGTCATAATTCTGTGCCAGAGGCTTTGTGTGGGGGAATGTGGGAATAATACTGTGTGGGGTGAATATGAGTACCATTATTCCATGTTTGAGGGGGCTGTGAGATGCATCATACTGTGAAGGTAGCTGTAGTGCCATCATAAAGTGGGCGAGGGTCATCACACTGTGTGTGGTAGGGCTGTAGAGGTATCATACTGTGGCGCCCAAGAGGGTTCAGTCGCCACAGAGGTACTGCACCTCCTCCTGAAGTGTGGTACTCCACTATCCAGGTAAGGTGGAGACTCCTGACCACGCTCCAACACTTGCACCCCCCCACACCACAAAGTAGTGTAGCAAAGTACCTTCGGCGGCTCCCTGCTTGGAGCATAGCATAGCACCCCTTGGTGGCTCCCTGCTTGGAACACAAAACGTGCTGGGAGGTGGGTGGAGTTTAGTTGACACAAAAGAGCGGGAAGAGTTGAGTTAGTCAGTCAGTCATTCACTCAGTCAGAGAGTGAGGATGTAGACGGACGTAGTGTGAGACAGAGAAGATCCCGAGAGAGGGATGGAAGAAGGAAGTGCTGCAGCAGGCCACAGTGATCTGGGTCTGATGGCACAGGAAGGAGAAAGAGAAAGGAAGCTTGATTCTCCATTGGGAAGAAGGATTAGCACGGAACATGAGGAGAATAAGAGAACAAGGACCAGGGTTAGAGGCGAACCCTTTTTAAGTTCTAAGCGCAAGACCGGGGTCCGGTCCCCGAGGTTGTACGGATACTAATGGTCCTGCAGCAGACACCGGAGGAATAGAAGTAGTGACCACTTTATTCCCACACAAGACTTGGGGGCACAACAGCAACATATTAGTGATCCGGGACTTAGTAGCAAGGAGTCCCCAAAGCAGGCTACAGCTGTCTGCCGTTAAAGTAGAGTTCATAGGAACATCTGACAGGAGGCACTCCAGTGTAACTCAGTACTGAGAGTACTTCATTCTTAGGCGCTATAAGAGGAGATGTTCAGAAAAGGCACATATGTTGGCGGAGTGTTGGAAAGGAGTACTTCATCTTGTCTGGAAGTTGGCTGAGCTCCTGACCCGGAGGACACGGCACGGATGCGGGCACCTGTACCTGCAACAGACTGTGAGTAAAGCTTTGGAACTACACGCCCTGGTGTCCTCCGCTTATTCCGGCGCCAACCTGCCCAGCACTGCTACATCTCTTGCGCCTGACACTACACCATCTGCATGTCACTTCACTTACACTGCCCTGGGACTATAGCCCTACCTGTGGAGGGCTATAACATCACTGCTGCACCACACCATCTGTCCCAGAGGATCTGTCTGCAGCGTCGGCTTACAGCTCTATTGCCGAACACCACAGGTGGCATCACAAATCACTTATAAACTTTCACCACCATAAGCACACTGAAACAACCCCCTTTGCATTGGAGCCCCAGGGCCACGGACCGGGGTCACCGCTGCCGTGACAACCCCCATTGAGAAGATCAACCGGCCTGGTACCGAGTACCCCACGGCCCTGGTGAGTGAGGGCGCTCCAATACTATGTGTGGGAGGGCTATAGGGGCATCATAATGTGTGTGGGAGGGCCCTAGAGCCATCATACTGTGTGTGGGAGGGTTATAGGGGCATCATACTGTGAACGGTAGGGTTGTAGAGTCATCATTCTGTGTGTGGGAGGGCTGTAGAGCCATCATTCTGTGTGTGGGAGGGCTGTGGAGCCATTATACTGTGTGTGGGTGGGTTCTAGAGCCATCATACTGTGTGTGGGAGGGTTATAGGGGCATCATACTGTGAACGGTAGGGTTGTAGAGCCATCATTCTGTGTGTGGGAGGGCTGTAGAGCCATCATTCTGTGTGTGGGAGGGCTGTAGAGCCATTATACTGTGTGTGGGAGGGCTGTGGAGCCATTATACTGTGTGTGGGAGGGCTGTGGAGCCATCATACTGTATAGGGGAGCTGTTGATCAAAATACAAGGGCTGAATAACAGGAGCAGATGATTTATAAACTTTATAAAAAGCCGTAAATAAAGTTTTGATGTGCTGCTAGCAGTAAAAATACTGTACATGTTACAATAAGCCCTATGGTAACATACTATACTTAATTCTACTCAATATTAAGTGACACAGTTAATTTTAATATAAAATATTTACAACTACTGTGTACTGAGCAAAACAAATTCAGCCTATTTTTTTGGCCTCCACTGTAGTTGTAGTCTCTCATGTAGCCCCTCGGGAAATTATTTGCTTATCTGTAAAGTAAACACTAAAACAGGAATTTTTATATATAATGAAACAATAAATGTAAAAAAATCCCTTTGTATAAAGTCAGACTGTATTTTATTTAGTTCCGCAGCCTTGGTGGTCAGTGGCTCCAGGAGCATAACTAGAACTGATTGGGCCCCATAGCAAACTTTTAAACGGGGCCCCCTCAGAGACACACCCCCTTCAAGACATTCCCAGAGGTCCATGCGGCAGGCAGCTCTGCAGAGAGCTAATAGACAGCGAGGGCTCAGGGAAGGGGCGGGACTGAACTAGTCTGAAGCAATACACTCTGTGACTGGCTGCAGGCAGGGAGGCGGGCCCAATATGTGCTTCGCTCTGCACAGCAGGCACAGAAATGCAGCGTAGGCTGCGAAATCATAGTGTACATGTACATTTTTTTCTGCCGGGCCCCGGATCCCCTTCACCAGTGGTCCCCAACCTTTTTTGCACCAGGCACCGGCTTCAAGCAAGACCATTCTTCCATGGCCCGGCAGGGTGGGTATGGAGGTGTGACAGGGGTGGGGCTTTGGACGCGGTTGTGGTTTAGCAGTGCATACTTATCATTTAATTATAACATTTATAATGTGACTCAACTCACCATAGGTTTTGAATGAGTGGGAGCACCAGGCTTATTTCTCTGTTTCAGTGGAAGCACTGGGCTACTTCTACTGATGACCGTCACTGCTAATGATGATTGGAACCTACAAGGAAATGGAGCATTGAGCACTTAAGAAAAATTGTACTGGAGTACTGTACATGCTGATTATTTTCTAATCATCAGAAAATGTATGTGTGGCTCCCCCTGTTGCATGCATGGCTCCCCTGTACCATCCTTGTATACATGGCTCTGCTCCCATCCTCCCATCCTTGCATACGTGGCTTCGCTCCCACTCTCCCATCCTGTATACATGGCTCCCCTGTCCCATCCTGTATACATGACTCCCCTCCCACTCTCCCTCCCTTGTATACATGACTCCCCTCCCACTCTCCCTCCCTTGTATATATGGCTCTGCTCCCATTCTCCCTCCCCTGTATATATGGCTCTGCTCCCACCCTCCGTCCCTTGTATATATGGCTCCGCTCCCTCTCTCCCTCCCCTGTATATATGGCTTCGCTCCCACTCTCCCTCCCCTGTATATATGGCTCTGCTCCCACTCTCCCTCCCTTGTATATATGGCTCCTGTTATGAATGAGTCACCGAAGGAGGAAAAAACAAAAATACAAGCTAAGTCCAGAAAACCGGAGAGGTTGGTAGCTATTGGATTGCAGACCCCTGATCCTATCCACAACAACTAACAGTAGCCGTGCGGGGTTCCTACGATGCGCTAGACCCCTCGATCACAGCCAGAGAACTAAATAGGCCTAAAGAAAAAAAGGGAAATCTAAACTGCCCCAGAGCAGACCCCAAAGCAATAGGCAGCCCCCAACATATAATGACGGTGAAGCAAGATGAAAACACTAATACAGATAGAAAGATAGGTTGAGCAAATGATGGGGCCCAAGCTAACTAAAAAGGACAGGATAGAAAAGCTGCTGTCTGCAATCCGTAAAAAAGACTACCAAAAAATGTGCCAACCGTCTGATAGGAAAAACAGGCCCTGAAGTCGCTAGGACTTCAAAAAGACTATATCAGCACTCAGGTAAATTCTGAAGACAGAGAAAAGAGACAAACTGATCAGAGACAAAAAATGGAACTCAGCACACCCCCGACCAGGGATGGCTGAACTCCAAAAAACAAGGTAAACAAAACAAAACTAATAAGTTCAATAGCAGAGCAAAAACTTATCTTTGGGAAGCAGGAATCAGACTGGTCTCCAAGAATCCAGCAGAGAAATCACCAGCGACTCAGAAGGGTGTCGGCTGCCTTATATCCAGTCAGAATTTCCTGTTACCCAGTCATCATCTACCAGACCAGGTGATTGGTAATCAGCCTCACTACCTTCCTTCACCAGAAGAGGGAGTTCATCAGACATCGACGGTGAAGGGGAAAATGAACTCACAACAGGCTCCGCTCCCATTCTCCCTCCCCTGTATATATGGCTCTGCTCCCACCCTCCGTCCCTTGTATATATGGCTCCGCTCCCACTCTCCCTCCCCTGTATATATGGCTTCGCTCCCACTCTCCCTCCCCTGTATATATGGCTCTGCTCCCACCCTCCCTTTCTTGTATACATGGCTTCCCTCCCACTCTCCCTCCCCTGTATATATGGCTCCGTTCCCACTCTCCCTCCCTTGTATATATGGCTCCGCTCCCATTCTCCCTCCCCTGTATATATGGTTCCGCTCCCACTCTCCCTCCCTTGTATATATGGCTCTGCTCCCACCCTCCCTCCCTTGTATATATGGCTCCGCTCCCACTCTCCCTCCCCTGTATATATGGCTCCGCTCCCACCCTCCATCCCTTGTATATATGGCTCCGCTCCCACTCTCCCTCCCCTGTATATATGGCTTCGCTCCCACTCTCCCTCCCCTGTATATATGGCTCTGCTCCCACCCTCCGTCCCTTGTATACATGGCTTCCCTCCCACTCTCCCTCCCCTGTTTATATGGCTCTGCTCCCACTCTCCCTCCCCTGTATATATGGCTCCGTTCCCACTCTCCCTCCCTTGTATATATGGCTCCGCTCCCATTCTCCCTCCCCTGTATATATGGCTTCGCTCCCACTCTCCCTCCCTTGTATATATGGCTCTGCTCCCACCCTCCCTCCCTTGAATATATGGCTCCGCTCCCACCCTCCCTCCCTCCCCTGTATATATGGTTCCGCTCCCACCCTCCGTCCCCTGTATATATGGTTCGGCTCCCACCCTCCCTCCCTTGTATATATGGCTCCGCTCCCACCCTCCCTCCCTTGTATATATGGCTCCGCTCCCACCCTCCCTCCCCTGTATATATGGTTCCGCTCCCACCCTCCGTCCCTTGTATATATGGCTCTGCTCCCACTCTCCCTCCCTTGTATATATGGCTCCGCTCCCACTCTCCCTCCCTTGTATATATGGCTCTGCTCCCACTCTCCCTCCCCTGTATATATGGTTCCGCTCCCACCCTCCCTCCCTTGTATATATGGCTCCGCTCCCACCCTCCCTCCCTTGTATATATGGCTCCGCTCCCACCCTCCCTCCCTTGTATATATGGCTCTGCTCCCACCCTCCCTCCCCTGTATATATGGTTCCGCTCCCACCCTCCCTCCCTTCTATATATGGCTCTGCTAATTTATGTTCGCTGTATGTTTTGCATCCTGCTCGTTCCTGTTGTTAGACACTCACTAGTGTCCCCCTGAGCCGGCTGTCTGGTCCCAGCAGTCGTGGTGGCTCACCCCCTTGGTCTTGCCCCTGAAACTCCCTGTATAGGGGGTGGTTCCTCACAAGGTCAGCTCGCCCTCGGTGGGTGGGTGCCATGACCCAGAGTGTCCACTCAAAAAATCGGCTCAGCAGAAGCTGAGTCCGTCACAATATGGGAAAGAAAAAGGATCTCTATGCTGCCAAAAAGCAACAAACATTACAATGCCTTGGACAAAGCATTAAAACAGTAGATATTAAATGAAAATATAAGTGTGATCATCATACTGTGAAGTGATTTGTGGCTGATACAGAGCACAGATGGGTTCATGCAGATAAAGGCGTAATGAGGAAGGTTTCTGACAGACAAATACAAATTCTTTAGATTAGGAGAGCAGCTGCTAAAATACCATTGCAAAGCAGTAAA
Source organism: Dendrobates tinctorius (assembly GCF_039654945.1). Taxonomy (NCBI): domain Eukaryota; kingdom Metazoa; phylum Chordata; class Amphibia; order Anura; family Dendrobatidae; genus Dendrobates; species Dendrobates tinctorius. Next base: position 8,621,263 of record NW_027361763.1, read on the forward strand.
TAGGTATTTTAATTTGCTTGTGAGCACTGTTTATTGGTGGCCAAGTAGTAGATTTATCCACACTCAGAAGCCTCTGGAGGATCATATCAAACAAATAAAGCAGCACTCTGAAATATAAAAATTGAATTGCATTACTGCACTAGAAATATTAAAAATTGAGATTGCTTAGCGCATAAATTGGCCAATTGTTGTGAACCTGGCAACCAAGATAAGGTGATCCTCATTGCCAATCCTCTCTTAGATAGTCTACATCTCTCTGGGAACCTAATGTGAATCCTGTCTTAGACTGAAGTCTATATCTCTATGGAGGGGTAGGATCCTGCTGAAATTAAAAATGCCTGAGGCTAAGGTGTGGCGCGCTCAGTCAGAAGGCTAATACATACAATATCAAAAATTGACTGTCACATCCAAACATAAATTGGGTTGGAACAGGTGCCTACCTCGAGTCACCAACTCATATACAATCAAACTAATTTTTCATATTTCTAGTGCAGTATGCCAACTCCCATTGTCTTAGGCCTTCCCTGGCTAAAGAGACACAATCCGGTCATAGATTGGTGGTCCGGGGAAGTAGTGAGTTGGGATCAGTCTTGTAAAGACTGTTTCCTGGGTGCTACAGTCTCTTCTGTCCTTCTTGAATCTACCCCCTCTTTTTCGATGGTGCTACCAGGGTATAGGGGCAGCATTCAACCCTCACCACAAGTAAACCCTGAGTCTCATGGTCTTCACAGGAAGAGGGATCAAAGGAGGGTGGTGGTTCCTCCTAAATGTAGTGAGAGTAGAGTTTGGTGACACGGTGTAAAACCTCTGTTGTCTGTTCCTCAATGAGAGTACTGTCGGTTGGCAAACATATGCGTGGAAATAAGCGTTCAGGTCCAGACCTGTGTGTTAATGAGTATATGTGGATGTTCACTAAAAAAATCAAATGGAAGTACGCATCTTGGACCTGGAGTTCTAGGGTAATCGGGCCGTATCGGGTGTCAGCTATTCTCAGCCCCAGGACCTTCCAGTTGGAGTTACCCCCAGTAATGCAGGTACAGAACGTATTCCATAGGAGATTTATTGTGCCTCTGGAGCATACATTATTTCCATCACCATGTGTTTGCCGCAAACCTAAGGATCAGGTGATTGCGGAGGTGAATCCTAGTGGGACGAGGCATCCACACCATACGTCATTTCCGTGAGTTCCGGGAACTGTCACAATTCATTTTTGGATTTGAATCAGTTCTGACTCTGCTTTAATTTAAACATTTTTCGCTTTTGTTACAGCAAGGATTAATGTCTGTTTTCTTGCTGGAAGCTGCTTTGTTGGTGGTCAGCTGATGCGGGTGGTGACTACTCCCGCCATCCTTTAAATAGCCACATGATGCATCAGCTTACTGTTGGTAATAGTGTTATTCTATGAAGACCAGCCTAGGAGTTTGGAGCTCTCTGGTGCCTTCAGTGAAGTTGTTTCCTGATTACGTGTCCTCTGCTGTGTGGAGCTTGGCAACGGTGGCTGGACCTAAGGTTCTTGTTCCCCTTTCCTTGCCTATCTTGTGCTTGTCACGACTCCATGTGTTTACACCATCTGCAGTGGTGAAGCTAGCGTCTTTGATGGGCAGGGCACTAGCCAGGGTATAGTGAGGTGATATCTAGGGTCTAGGCATGTGATGATGGCTGGGGGAAGGACCCACATAGGGCTTTAGGGGAGCTTGGGGATAGGCTCAGGCTGCGGTTATGAGGTGCCCCATCCCTCACTCCCTACTGTTAGGGCCTTCCTCTCCCTTCTTTCATCCCATTGTCAGTGTTTGTTGTGTCGTCCACTGGACCTACCCGTGTGGGTCATGACACACAAGCTTTAATTGTAGTCTGTTACCATGGAAACAAAGATGTGCATAGGAGCTGTAGACGCTTAATGGTAGCAGATTTTTAATAAAGAGTGTAGGAGAAGTTTCTCCATTTTTAATATGAGATGGATTGGTTTCATAAAAAAAGACATACTGTGTTTTTTGAAGTTACCCCTTTAAAACTGTACTTTAATACTTAGTGTTACAAGAATAAGGAGACATTATAGAATTCCAAAAGTTCTGCTATGTATAAAAAATCCTCAGTCCTTTCATTTAGTGTAATTGTTACGTATTTAGTTCACCGCTGCTTCCAGTAAAAGGCATTGTGACGGGTTAATACTAAAATCAGAGCTGAAGTTTCGTTTTGTCCATTCTCTGAAGGTTTCGTTTCTCCGTTTTTGTTGATGTAAGATAAATTTTGTAATTAGGTAAAAGTTCAAACTGTCATGAAACCAGACTGTTCTCATCAGGTGCAAAGATAAGGGAGGCGGGAGTGTAAAACTCTGAAGAATATGCCATTATACTACTTTCTATTTGGATACCGACATATATGTAGTTTCCGGTTTTCTTGCAATATTATTGGCTTACAAAGTGAAATGATGCTATTGGTACTTGAGAACCTTGCATAATTAAGCAAAAGATTATAAAAGAAGTGACTAAAATAAAGGGGCTTAGTGATCTGTCTCGATCCTCCCGTACAGAGACCCCTGTCTCCGTGTGGTCATTTGAGTTGCTAGCAACACTGTGGAATAATTTGGAAATCACTGGCTCAACCGTGAAGGGTTAATTTAGCCCTCCCTAAATAGCTACCCCGACACCATGGGCGCCATTGTGCATGACAATATGGCTGCAGTCCCATTCCATAAAAAGGCAGCCACGTTAATAACATTATCCAAAAAGAACAGAAAAGTCGAGAAACTTTTTTCCTTAAGTTAAGTAAAATCTGCTCATCCAGCCTGTGTCGGCGCACAAAGCTTCTTTATCTGTGTCTCTTCCACGCTGGCACACGGGATCGTCTTAAGTGCATCAAGACGTCTGAATTTTTCATGACAGCTGGGAGACGGCGCTGCAAACATTGCATGATATGGGTCCTGAGGTGGTCCCCGAAGAGTGACGGCTTTAACACACAACGGTTTGGTTTCTGCTGTTTACCGTCATGCTAGAAGGATTTCGAGAACAGATAAAGGCTGGATGGCTGACAATTTCCTTTTGTAAGTGAGACGTAAAAATGAGCAGGTATTAATATTTATATTCAGATTTCAGCTTTGCAGAATTATTTTAAGGTGTGAGAAAAGAGAAGTAACGTATAGATTTATTTTATTAAAAATACTTTACTTTATCTCCAGTCACGTCTAGAGCTGCATGAAGTTCTTTTTCCAGAAACTGAGATTTCAGGAACCATAGACAGATGTGTTATAGATCAGCAGCAATATGCAGGTATTGTACCGCACCATGCCTCGCATTACAGGGACCCATAGAGATCCATGTGCTGCAATACACGCTGCATGCATGTGCTTCTGGTATAAATATAGTGGGTGCAGCGCGCGAGTCCTGGAGTCTGTGGGGTTAAAAGATCAATTTCACGCATAAGAGAAGGTTATACTATTAAAGATCCATGACAAATGGGAGCGCTGCTGGTTATAAAGCATTGGACTCACAAAATTCAAGTTACACCACTGGATAGAAATGTGTCTTTGCCATTCTGTATCTACAGGACCAGCAGAATAGTGAGTGCAGCTCTGGGGTATAATACAGGATGTAACTCAGGATCAGTAATGTAATGTATGTGCACAGTGACTGCACCAGCAGTATAGTGAGGGCAGCTCTGGGGTATAATACAGGATGTAACTCAGGATCAGTAATGTAATGTATGTACACAGTGACTGCAACAGCAGAATAGTGAGTGCAGCTCTGGGGTATAATACAGGATGTAACTCAGGATCAGTAATGTAATGTATGTACACAGTGAGTGCAACAGCAGAATAGTGAGTGCAGCTCTAGAGTATAATACAGGATGTAACTCAGGATCAGTAATGTAATGTATGTACACAGTGGCTGCAACAGCAGAATAGTGAGTGCAGCTCTGGGGTATAATACAGGATGTAACTCAGGATCAGTAATGTAATGTATGTACACAGTGACTGTAACAGCAGAATAGTGAGTGCAGCTCTGGGGTATAATACAGGATGTAACTCAGGATCAGTAATGTAATGTATGTACACAGTGACTGCACCAACAGAATAGTGAGTGCAGCTCTGGGGTATAATACAGGATGTAACTCAGGATCAGTAATGTAATGTATGTACACAGTGACTGCACCAGCAGAATAGTGAGTGCAGCTCTGGGGTATAATACAGGATGTAACTCAGGATCAGTAATGTAATGTATGTACACAGTGACTGCACCAGCAGAATAGTGAGTGCAGCTCTGGGGTATAATACAGGATGTAACTCAGGATCAGTAATGTAATGTATGTACACAGTGACTGCACCAACAGAATAGTGAGTGCAGCTCTGGGGTATAATACAGGATGTAACTCAGGATCAGTAATGTAATGTATGTACACAGTGACTGCACCAGCAGAATAGTGAGTGCAGCTCTGGGGTATAATACAGGATGTAACTCAGGATCAGTAATGTAATGTATGTACACAGTGACTGCACCAGCAGAATAGTGAGTGCAGCTCTGAGGTATAATACAGGATGTAACTCAGGATCAGTAATCTAATGTATGTACACAGTGACTGCACCAGCAGAATAGTGAATGCAGCTCTGCTCAGCTGCTGCTTATTGTGGTGATTGTGGTGCAGTCGACACTGATCCTGCTGTGTGTTCCTGAGCTCTGAGATCCAACACCTCTCCACCCGGGGACATGCTCTCTCCTACCCAGGGTGGGAGTGGGTTTCCTGGTGTAGTAGGGGCCCGGATTGGGGGTGGTCCACTGCTTACCGCACACAGACGACACAGAGATGAGACGGAGGCAGATTTTCGGTTGCAACAGGTCCGAGTTTATTGGCCGTCCTCCTGACGACCGTAGCCATACACTGCAGCACCTTTACAGCTCTCCGTATTCAGGCCCGGGTACCTTCACCTTCCTTCAGTCGTAGTGACATTCTTTGCGGATCTTTCGCTGGGGCTGCCCTAGGCCTATCTACTGCCAGCGCTTCACCAGTCCGAGGTCGTCTTCCAATCGGTACCCCTGGGGCCTCGTCTGTCCTGCGGTTCTTTGTGTCAGGGCCACCCCCCTGACTGTCTCTTCCTATCAGTCCCCCGGTCGAGCTCTCCACCGTTGTCCGTCCTCCGTACTGAGTCTTCTCCTCCTGAGCTCCTCCCGGGACTAGCCTAGCCTGGAACCCTGTCCTGTCCTATTTATCCCCTTCCTCGGGAATTTCCCTCCTGGGCTCCTATCTCCCCACCCCACATGACTAAGGCCTCTTTCACACTTCCGTTTTTGACAATCAGTCAAGATCCGCCAATTTTGAAAAAAAAACGGATCCGCCATTTTTCTTTGCGGATCCGTTTTTTCCCCATTGACTTTCATTATTGGCGGATCCTGACTGATTGCCGTCCGTTGCATCCGGTTTTTTGAGGATCCGCCACAATGTTAGTGTCCGTCAACATCCTCAAAGATTTCCAAACGGAGCTTGCAACGTTTTTTTGGCCGGCGGATCCTGGGTGCTGGACAAAAAAATTCTCTCTCTCTCTCTCTCTCTTTTTGGCGGATCTTAACTGATGCAAATAACTGAAGTGTGAAAGAGGCCTAAGCTTTCCGTAGCCCTAAGCTGCTGACAAGTCCTGTTCTCACGCTCCTCTCTGCCATCTTGTGGTCAAATCTAGGTACTGCACTTCTTTTCCATCTTCCCACAGCTGTTTCCCTTCTGTCATTACCAATGTCTGTCTATAGTGCACAAACCATCCCTTCTCCATACTGACATGTCCGTCCATCATGTCACCTTCCCCACACTGGGATGAGCAATGGAGCCAAGTCCCAGGCTTCTGTTTCCCGGACCAGGCCGGCAGGGAGCAGAAGAAACAAGCATCCGGCCTGCACATCAGAGGACACGGGGGTGAGATGCTCCATCAGGAGTTGCAGCAATATGGCTTCTACTCCCCCCGGGTCTGCAGAGACCCAGATAAGCTGCAAGGCTTCAAACATGGAGGAGAAGCCTGCGAGCAGCGTGCAAGATGGCGGTCCTTCCGGAGGAAAGCTGAGTGCTCACGGAGGTGAGGCCGACCTCACTGAGGAAGGTTGGGGGCTGCAGAAACCAAAGGAGTCTGTGTCCACCTATGCATCCTGGGTCATGAGCCTCCTCCGTGAGTAAGAAGAATCAAGTAAGACCATCAGGAGGCTCTGGGAGAAGTTGCGCTGCAAAGCGCCAAAGCTGCAGGTTCCTCCAAACCCAGGAAGACCCAACTCTAGGCGGAGGTAAAAAGACAAACTTGAAATTAATGAGCTGGAGGTGAGGAAAGCTTTTATAAGAGAAAAAGTGGACCATTTAAAAAAAAACTGCTCAATGAAGACAGATTTAAAAATATGGCTGATAACAGTGAGCAAAGGCAGATGGGGCTGCAGCCTGAGAGCCAGGTGGATGATGATGATGACGATGATGAGGATGATGACCAGCAGAAAACCCCACCTGGCAGCCTGCAAAGTCACCTGCAGGCCACGTGCAGCGAGCTCCCTGCTGAACAGTGAACAGGCGACATTGTCATCTGGTCACAGTTCTGCTGGCTCTGGGGAGGACAGTGATAACAGTGGCCAGGGAGGGGCTCTAATGGCGGAGATCAAGCTCCTGGAGTCCCCAGTGTGCCTTCAGAACTTCCATATTGGTGATGATTTACCAGAGGAGGCACCTGGGGGCCAGAAGAAAAAGGGAAAGACCACCAAGCCAAAGCTCCAGGAAGTGGTGAGTTATGTATATGCCCCCCTCCCTGTACCCCCTGAGTCAGCTGCAGGGTCAGCTCGCTGTATAAGCCCCACTGCCCAGCCCAGCCCAGGTTCTGCTGTGGATCCGGTGCAAAGGCGCGGAGAGAGTACAGAGCACAGTAGTGTGGCGCACAGCTCCGTCTCTGCTTGTAGTAGTGGGGACGTAGCAGCAAGTACATCAGCCAAGAGGCTGGACAGTGAGGGTGGCCCGGCGGCAGGTATATGGTTAGGCCACGATACTGTGGTGCGCTCCTCAGTGGGAGGGGGGAGCGGCTCAGTGTCAGGGGCAGCTCCGGTAGCCTTGGCACCCCTGAGTGCTGTTGCCGCTGATCACTTAGTTGAGAAGCGGCCGCAATGTGAGGGGGTTGTCGGGGCTGGGCGCTCCGATCCTCCCAAAATCCTCTTCTGCGTTGGGGCCGCTGGTCAGCAAGATCCTGATGTAAAGGATCAGCGGCGCCTCACAGCTGCAAAAGATCAGCAGCGCCTAGTGAAGCAACAAAAATTACCAACTGATGATGCGGAGGGCCCCCTAAGTCCAGGGGTGAGGTCACCTCCAGTTCTGTGGAGGAGACTGAGCCCCTTGTGCCTGATGATGCAGAGGTCAAAATGCCACCCCTTGTTGTCACTGGTCCAGCAGGAGTGAATGTTTTGGGAGCTGTGGATGAGGAAATTTCTTTGTCTAGTGGTGTAGTTGCTGGTTTGGTGGAGGGTGAGGGGGTTATGGAGGTGGGTAATAGTGATACTGTTGGTGTTGATGTGGTCATTGGTCCGGTTGCCCCCCCCCCCCGGTTGTGGCAGAACCCATCAAGAGTTATGCCACTGTCACCTCTGGGAAAAGTAGGGTGTCCTCCTCATCTCCGGGCTCTGGGGATGGCATGTTGCAGCGGTGTCTCCTGGAGGATCTAATGGAAGGAAAGAGATCACTAATGGTAGAGAGTCAAGAGGTTGATCTATCCTCCTGGATAGAGAGGCATGGCCTCGGGGCCTTCCGAGAGCAAAAAGGGGGGATGCAGTGTGGTCCCTCCCAACAGCTGGGCCAGGTAGTGTGCGTAGGAATGTAGTCTGTCTTCAGTGGAGGGGCAGTGATGCGTGTCCTCCAAGGTCTAAGCGGAGCTCCTGTTGAGGATGGGCTTCAAGGCAATTGACATCAATGTCTTGATACATCCCTATTCCACATCTGAGTTTGAAGTCAGCTTTTTTCAGGCAGAAGGGCTTGAGCTCTTCTGGTCAAATTGAGTTGGCAAAAAGTGAGCCCGGCTGGCGAGAATTTGCCATTCAGATAGTGTCTCGCAAAAATCAAGTCAAGAAAGTTACCGTGATGAGTTGTTACGAGTGGAGTTGAGCGAAATGGGTCGAACAATTTCAAAAGTCGCCGACTTTTGGCAAAGTCGGGTTTCATGAAACGAAACCCGACCCTAGGATGAGGTCGGCCACGAGGTCGGCGACTTAAGCGCCAAAGTCGCGTTTCAAAAGTTTGTTTAGCGCTCTTTTTCAGCCAATCAGGATCCACGGACACTGTGGGCAACGTGATGACATAGGCAGGGGTCACCACCATCTTTCAGAAGGGCATGCAAGTGATTGGCTTGCTTTGGTGGGCGTCACAGGGGTTATAAAAGGGCGTGCACGCCGACCGCCATCTTACTTCTGCCGATCTTAGCATAGGGAGAGGTTGCTGATTCTGTAGGGAGAGCGTTAGGCAGGGAAGAAGACAAAAAAACTGCTTCTGCTGCTAGCGATTTTGCCTGTGCAACACACCAGTCACTGTGTGTGCAGTGCAAGGGGAGGCTATATTGTGGTGGATCAGCGGTGTTGGTTGTTAGGCTGCCTTCTAAGGCTTCCTGACAGCTGCATTGCTGTTTCCCCACTGCACTGCAAACTGCTTTTTTAAAAGCAATCCCAATTTTTTTTTTTGTCCTGCTAAGGTAGTGAGCGTGCATTTATTCACACCATACAGCGGTGTACGCTCCTCACACAGTACCGTGTAACGGCTGTTATCACAGCCACAGTGAAGCTATCTGTGTGTCACTGTGGAAGGATAAGTGGAGGACTTGTTCCATTCTTACAGACCTACACTGTAGGGAGATTCCTATTCTGCACAATTCTACAATTCACTTTTTTCACACCTGTGCCATCGAGCCTGTGACATAGCGCTCTGATATTCAGTGGGCCTCACACAATCCAAAAGTGTCCAGTGTCCACAAGTGTCTGCAGAAATTCAAAATCTCCCTTATCCTGTAGTCACTTTTTTCACACCTGTGCCATCGAGCCTGTGACATAGCGCTGTGATATTCAGTGGGCCTCACACAATCCAAAAGTGTCCAGTGTCCACAGGTGTCTGCAGAAATTCAAAATCTCCCTTATCCTGTAGTCACTTTTTTCACACCTGTGCCATCGAGCCTGTGACATAGCGCTGTGATATTCAGTGGGCCTCACACAATCCAAAAGTGTCCAGTGTCCACAAGTGTCTGCAGAAATTCAAAATATCCCTTATCCTGTAGTCACTTTTTTCACACCTGTGCCCTCGAGCCTGTGACATAGCGCTCTAATATTCAGTGGGCCTCACACAATCCAAAAGTGTCCAGTGTTCACAAGTTTCTGCAGAAATTCAAAATCTCCCTTATTCTGTAGTCACTTTTTTCACACCTGCTGCATCGAGCCTGTGACATAGCGCTCTGATATTCATTGGGCCTCACACAATCCAAGTGTCCAGTGTCCACAAGTGTCTGCAGAAATTCAAAATCTCCCGTATCCTGTAGTCACTTTTTTCACACCTGCTGCATCGAGCCTGTGACATAGTGCTCTGATATTCATTGGGCCTCACACAATCCAAGTGTCCAGTGTCCACAAGTGTCTGCAGAAATTCAAAATCTCCCTTATCCTGTAGTCACTTTTTTCACACCTGTGCCATCGAGCCTGTGACATAGCGCTCTGATATTCAGTGGGCCTCACACAATCCAAAAGTGTCCAGTGTCCACATGTGTCTGCAGAAATTCAAAATCTCCCTTATCCTGTAGTCACTTTTTTCACACCTGCTGCATCGAGCCTGTGACATAGCGCTCTGATATTCAGTGGGCCTCACACAATCCAAGTGTCCAGTGTCCACAAGTGTGTGCAGAAATTCAAAATCTCCCTTATCCTGTAGTCACTTTTTTCACACCTGTGCCATCGAGCCTGTGACATAGCGCTGTGATATTCAGTGGGCCTCACACAATCCAAGTGTCCAGTGTTCACAAGTGTCTGCAGAAATTCAAAATCTCCCTTATCCTGTAGTCACTTTTTTCACACCTGCTGCATCGAGCCTGTGACATAGCGCTCTGATATTCAGTGGGCCTCACACAATCCAAGTGTCCAGTGTCCACAAATGTCTGCAGAAATTCAAAATCTCCCTTATCCTGTAGTCACTTTTTTCACACCTGTGCCATCGAGCCTGTGACATAGCGCTGTGATATTCAGTGGGCCTCACACAATCCAAGTGTCCAGTGTCCACAAGTGTCTGCAGAAAATCTAAATCTCCCCTGTCCTATAGACACCTTGTACCTTGTTTTACATTACTATATAGTTTGTAGGATTTTGTCTACATTTCTACCAAAAATGAGGAAGGCTGGTGGAAGAGGCCGTGGAATTGGGCGGGGGTTGGCAGCTGGTAATGATGGTGTTGGTGGTGGATCTGATGGTAGTGGCAAAAGCAAAATAGGACCAAATGCAGGAGGTGTTGAGCCTGCGTCATCGTCTGGCTCCATAAGGCTTCGAAAGGCTTAGTTTTCTAGGAGTTGGCAAACCGCTTTTAACGCCAGAGCATCAGGAAAAAGTTTTGTCTTACATTGCTGACTCAGCCTCCAGCTCTATCGCCTCCTCTTCTGAAGTTGTAAAAAGTAAAAGCACTGAGTCGTCATTGGAGGCTCACGTTCATGAACCACACCTTTCCTTGTGTCCTTCACCCCAACCAAGATTGAAGGATGACGCAGGCCATACTACTGATTACTCCATGGAGCTTTTTTCACATACCATGCCTGGATTATCAAGTGAAATGGTGAATTACCCAGGCCAAGATGAATCTGACATGGAGTGCACTGATGCACAGCCGCTGATAGATGATTCTGCTGGTACATTCACTCAGAGCACTACATTGTCCTTGCAGTGTACAGAGTCAGATTCTGACCCTGATGAGACTCAGGTGCCCCTTCCCGCACACTATACCACCATACACGGTGACACAGAGGAAGGTGTACATGACATTGAAGAGGAGGTGATGGATGACCCAGTTGTTGACCCAGATTGGCATCCATTGGGGGAAGAGGGTGCTGCTTCCAATAGCTCAGAAGAGGAGCATCCACAGCAGACATCAACATCGCAACAGCTGTTATCTGGCAGGCCCGGAGCACTCCAAAGACAGGTTCCAAAAATCAAAAGAGTTGCTGGACAGCTTGTCCAGAGGGTCAAAACATCACAGCGTGCTAGGCCGCAGAATGTCTGCCAAAGTAGGAAGAGTGCAGTGTGGCACTTTTTTGGACAAAATCCTCATGATCAGGCCAAGGTTATCTGTAAGAAGTGCGCAAAGACCTTTAGCCGAGGGAAAAATCTGAAAAATTTGAATACCAGTTGCATGTTTAGACATTTAACCAGCATGCACTTGCAAGCGTGGACACAACACCAAACCTCAAGTTCCACATGTGCAACTGATCACAAAGAAGGTAGTCAGCAACGCTACATTGTTTCCCCCACTGTAAGCCCACCGGTTAGCACAGCAGCAAATGTTGAGGTGTCGTTGCAAGGCCACAGCAGTCAGGGAATCCCACTGTTATATCAACGAAATACTGAATCTAGGCCATCAGAAAGAACACCAACACCATCACCATCATCAACCCTCTCTCAGTCTGCCCTGTCAACCGTTACTTCCACCATATGCAGCTCTCAAGTCCAGCTCACCCTCCCAGACACTATGAGTAGGTCAAGAAAGTACTCAGTCTCTCATCCGCGTACACAGGGTTTGAACGCCCACATTGCCAAACTAATCTCGTTTGAGATGATGCCCTATCGGTTGGTGGAAAGCGCAGCTTTCCGCGAACTCATGGCCTATGCAGTACCACGCTATGACCTACCCAGTCGCCACTTCTTCTCTCGCAAAGCCATCCCAGCCCTCCACCATCATGTGAAAGACCGCATTGTCCATGCACTCAAGCAGTCAGTGAGTGGAAAGGTGCACCTCACAACTGATGCATGGTCCAGTCGGCATGGCCAGGGCCGTTACGTGTCCATCACTGCGCACTGGGTTAATGTGGTGGATGCAGGGTCCACAGGGGACAGCGGTGGTGGGACAGTGCTGCCTAGCCCACGGTATAGGAAACAGTTGGCTGTAGGCGTTCCACCCTCCTCCTCCTCCTCCTCCTCCTCCAGAAGCGAAAGCTCGTCCACAGAGCGCAGTCGTACGAGCACTCCATCTGCAGCTGCCACTGTTGCACACGAGGTGTCCCCCTATCGAGCAGCTAGTGGAAAGCGTCAGCAGGCTGTGTTGCAGATGATGTGTTTGGGCGACAGACACACCGCCGAGGTGCTGGCCGAGTACTTGAAGCGACAAACTGAGTCATGGCTGGGCAGTGTACATCTTGAGGCAGGCAAGGTAGTTAGTGATAACGGCCGTAATTTTGTGGCAGCCATAGCCCTTTCAAAACTCACCCACATACCTTGCTTTGCTCACACTTTGAACCTGGTGGTGCAGTGCTTCCTCAAAAATTATCCGGAGTTAACAGCCCTGCTCCAGAAGGTGTGAAGACTGTGCGCGCACATCCGCCGGTCGCCTGTACACTCCGTTCGTATGCAGAAGCTGCAGCGATTGCTCCACCTTCCCAACCACCGCCTCATTATCGACATTGCAACAAGGTGGAACTCCACCCTGCACATGGTGGAGCGGCTGTGCGAGCAGAGGCAGGCCATAATGCATTTGTGGGAGGATACACGGCCAGGCAGTTTGAGAGCAGACATGGAGTTGACAGGCGTGCAGTGGTCGAAGCTGATAGACCTTTGTAAAGTCCTTCAGTGTTTTGAGGAATGCACACGGCTGGTAAGCGCAGACGACGCCATCCTAAGCATGAGCATCCCACTTATGCGTCTGCTCATGCAAACTTTGACGCACCTTAAGGAGCAGGCGTCTGCAGCCAATGTTGACGAGGAGAAAGAGGTGGACGGAATCCTTGATGACATTCAGCCATTGTCTGCTCAGGGACCTCTCCTGGACGAGTTGGAGGAAGAAGAGGAGGAGGAGGATGATGATGGGGATGATTACTTAGGGGAGGAGGATGCATCTCGTGGGGCAAGTGAAAATGTTGGCGTGGCAAGGTCTGGTACAGGGTTTGTGCATGACTGGAGGGATGTGGATTTGCCAGAAAGTGCTCCTCCAACGAGCACTCGCAGTGCATCATTGACACCGGGAACATTGGCCCACATGTCAGATTATGCCTTGCGGATCCTAAAAAGGGACCCCCGCATTGGCAAAATGATGAACGATGACGACTACTGGTTGGCCAGCATCCTGGATCCACGCTATAAAGGCAAATTACAAAACATCTTGCCACAGGAGAACCTTGACCTAATATTGGCTAATAAACAAGCAACTCTGGTAAATCGGTTGCTTGAGGCATTCCCAGCACACAGCAGCAGTGATGGTTCTCACACGAGCCGTACGGGCCGGGGGCAGCTTGGCAGAGGTGTTCATGGTGCACACAGCAGAAGTGGCGTTGGAGACAGCGGTTTCATGACAATGTTGCGGACTGATTTTTCAAGTACCGCTCACACAACTGGTAATACAGCATCGATGGAAAGTGACAGTAGACAGCAGTTGTCAACTATAGTTACAAACTACTTTTCCTCCCATATCGATGTTCTCCCACACAGGTCATTCCCCTTTGACTATTGGGCCGCTAAACTGGACACCTGGCCTGAATTGGCACAATATGCCTTACAGGAGCTCGCTTGCCCAGCTGCAAGTGTGCTATCGGAAAGAGTCTTCAGTGCAGCTGGATCAATCCTGACAGAAAAAAGGACCCGTCTGTCAACACAAAATGTGGATGATCTAACCTTCATTAAAATGAACCACGCATGGGTTTCCAAGGATTTTGTCCCACCTTCCCCTGATGACACATAGGGTGACAGAAAAATGCCTTGCTTTGGTCCACCTCTTCCTGGGACTTGACCTATTTCGCCTTTTGCATCAGCTGAATGTCCAACATCAACATATGCCACTTTCTAAAACTCCCTAACTGTGCTGCCTCCCCCCCCATGGCCGGGGTCACCACCTAGCGCACGACACCGTGCGAGTGCCATTGCCCTGGACAGGTGGGTAGGCCGACTCTTGGGCGCGGGCACTGGCACAGGGTCCCTCATAGTGCAATCAACTGTCTCTGATGGTGGTGGTGCACACCCGCCGTCAGACACACCGCCGTACTATGAGGGGCCCAGTGCCAGTACCGACACCCACGAGTGGGCCCCCCTTGCTTGGGCAGGGCCCCAGCATTTGCAATCTTTACCTCTCCCTGCTCCTTCACTGTGTAGTCTGGGCCGTCAAATCCATACTGTGCCTGACACCGTCTGAGCCTGCCTCCTGATGTATAGACATATCTTTTGAATGTGTACGCTATCCATACATGTTATCCGGGGATACGGTACCCTTTCTCACCTTTGTGCAATCACTTGCAAGCCATACTGGGCCTAACACCGTCTGAGCCTGCCTCCTGTTGTATAGACATATCTTTTGAATGTGTACGCTATCCATACATGTTATCCGGGGATACGGTACCCTTTCTCACCTTTGTGCAATCACTTGCAAGCCATACTGGGCCTAACACCGTCTGAGCCTGCCTCCTGATGTATAGACATATCTTTTGAATGTGTACGCTATCCATACATGTTATCCGGGGATACGGTACCCTTTCTGACCTTTGTGCAATCACTTGCAAGCCATACTGGGCCTAACACCGTCTGAGCCTGCCTCCTGATGTATAGACATATATTTTGAATGTGTACGCTATCCATACATGTTTTCCGGGGATACGGTACCCTTTCTCACCTTTGTGCAATCACTTGCAAGCAATACTGGGCCTAACACCATCTGTGCCTGCCTCCTGATGTATAGACATATCTTTTGAATGTGTACGCTATCCATACATGTTATCCGGGGATACGGTACCCTTTCTCACCTTTGTGCAATCACTTGCAAGCCATACTGAGCCTTACACCGTCTGAGCCTGCCTCCTGATGTATAGACATATCTTTTGAATGTGTACACTATCCATACATGTTATCCGGGGATACGGTACCCTTTCTCACCTTTGTGCAATCACTTGCAAGCCATACTGGGCCTAACACCGTCTGAGCCTGCCTCCTGATGTATAGACATATCTTTTGAATGTGTACGCTATCCATACATGTTATCCGGGGATACGGTACCCTTTCTCACCTTTGTGCAATCACGTGTAATCCATACTGGGCGTGAGAACGGCTGGCGAGCTGTTAAGCAAGCTACAGTACCTGTGGTTTGCACACGTAAGTTTTTCATTTTTTCAGGAATGACGGTTAGGCTTAATTCCGGAACTGCGGTTGACCTGCACTTACTGGGAAATCATTGTTCGCGAGTAATAATTGTAATCAGTGATCCCCATCACTAACGTTGTTCAGCGGGTTATCTGCACCTGTAAGCGACAAACGCTGGCCTTTTCAGTGTAGCGCACATGCAGCCACGGACATGTAAGGGCATGACACACCAGTTATTGGCCAATCTCATGTGCCATAGCCTCACGTGTCCCTCTAGTAAGCCGAACTCGGACCGCGGGGCATGACGGAGTCTCGTTCGTTAACGGAATTAAGCTTGCAATGTGTGCATCTGTTCTGTAGCTGGCATGGTTGAGGTTGCCCGTGTTGAGTCAAATTACGCCGTTGGCTCCACTCCTGGTGGTGCCCTTCTGGACATTCCTTTAAGGTTCAGCTTTGCAACCATACTGCCCACGTAAAACAAACACTTTGCCTTCATGAACGCTGTTTGGAGGGTCATGACTCGTGGGAATAACGCCGCCCAATCAGTTAACCTGCTAGCTAGATCCTTCGTTGCTCCCAAGCATGACATCACACTCCCTAGGAGGAAGGTAATGCCACTGTGGCGACCGTACTCCTGGGGGCGACACAAGTGCACTGATGCCCAGCCACTGCTCGATGAATCTGCTGGTACATTGACCCAGACCACTACATTCCCCTCGCACGCTACCCGGCCTGAATCTGACCCTGATGAAACTCAGGTTACCCTTCCCATATACAGTTCCATCTTACACGGTGACAAAGAGGAAGCTGCAGATGAAAGTGCAGGTTCGGCCCACCCCCCATCAGACACACCACCGTACTATCAGGGGCCCTGTGCCAGTGCCGTCGCCAACGAGTGGGCCCCCCCTGCTTGCTCAGGATCACAGCACTTGCAAGGTTGAAATACTGTGCAGTGAGATGGAAGATGGGGACGACGAGGAGTCCAGACTAGTACAGGGATTCCCTAGCGAGGAGACTTATTTGATTGTTTTCAATGTTGGGACAGCAATTTTTGGGGAGCACTATACTCTGGAGAATGATAGATGGGGCCCACCATACACTGGAACATTCCAAAGGTGGACATCAGACACTGGAGCAGCATTTACAGGGCCCATTGTACACTAGAGCATTAGAAATGGGGCCCATTATGTTTGGAGCATTATTTGGGCCCATAAGACAGTGGAGCTTCATCCATGGGGACCAACATATACTGTAGCATTATGTGGAGCGCATCATATACTGTTTCAAACATTATATGGGACCAATGATTCTGTATGGAGAAATAGATGGGCCTCATCATGAGATGTAAAAAGTGAAGTATTTTTCATTGTACTATACCGCTATTTCTCTGCCGTATCGGAGCATGATGAGTTGTGGTATGTGTTAAAGGGGTGCTCTTTCGCCCAGGGCACATGAAAACCTGGAGCCAGCCCTACCCCCCCACAACTTTAGCCAAATAACCCCCATTTTTCAGTGCGTAACTTGTATTATGAAGTTAATTAAGGTTGACCAGCTTAAGTAAGAAGAATTGATGCTTTTGGCATTCAAATGAGCACTGTAGGTGTGTTACCTGTCCTCCTCTCACTGCCGACTTTTATTCCCCATTGACTTACATTGGGTTTCGTGTTTTGGGACGACCCCGACTTCTCCCTATAATCGGCCGATCTTGCTCGACCCGACTTTTGGAAAAGTCGGGTTTCACGAAACAAAACTCGACCATAAAAAAACAAAAGTCGCGCAACTCTAGTTACGAGTCGTTTTCTTGTTATTACATGACGTGGCTTGGCCGATATGGAGAAGTGATGGAGATGCCAAAGAAAAACCTTGACGAGTTGATATCTGGTCAGGGGCCTGGACGCTTTTGGTAAAACTTAAGTGTTCAGGTTGTATGGTTGCCCACGTTCCATCATCTGCCTTCCTGGGTAGGGATCGTATCCAAGTCTTCTACCAGGGGCAACCAAAGCTCTGTCACAGGTGCGGAGACCCCACGCACTTCAGTGAAAACTGCACTGTGCAGAAATGTGCATTGTATGGGGATGTCGGCCATCTTGCTGCATCTTGTGTGGTTATTAAGTGCCACCTGTGTGGTGACTTAGATCACCCATTCAGCCATTGTCCTCGCTTCTTTTCTAATAAAGTTGTGACCCTGGTGGGACAAAGCCATGAGGCTGATTCTGCTGGGGAAGGGACTAGCAGGGGTGAGAGAACTGAGGGGCTAAGGAGGAAAAGCAATAAAAAGATGACTGCCCAGCTGAGGTGACTAGAGAAGCGCAGACAGGAGAGGGAGCTGGGAGAGCCCCTGGCTACTGAGGTAGCCCCTGTTCCAGATGCCAGTCTTGATGCTTAGGCCCCAAGGGATGATGACTTGGATAAGGCGGTCAGGAGCATCCACAGGGAGGAAAGGGCCACTACTTCCGAATCCTCCCATTATGAAAGTATGGATGAGGATAATAGGCAGTGGCTAGAGGACAAGTGTAAGCTCGGCACCAAAAAGAAGAGAAAAAAGAGAGATAATAAATCATCTTCTCCCCTTCTGACCAGGGTACCTAAGGAAGAAAAAACTGACTCCCCTCTGATTGGTCTTTCTAACTGGTTCCAAGCCCTTGAGGACATCTCTTCCTCTGAGGAGGAAGGTGAGTGTGAGGTTGCGGCTTCGGCGGAGCTTACAGGAGGTGCCGAATCTCCTTCTTCTGTGACTGTAAAGTCCTTGGAGGGAGGGACTGTCCCAGAGTCCGGAGACGAGGACGACAAAAAAAAAACACATGGGAATGGACACCTCTGTGTCATTAGAGAGGGGGAAGGATTCCTCCTCTGAGGCAGAGGATAAGAGGAATGGGAAGAAGAAAGCCATTTAACTCAATCACCAGTGATGGCGGTACTTACTCCATTGATGCTGGCGTCCATTAATGTCACAAACATAAAGTCAAATACAGCCAGATTTGTGGCCTTTGATTTTCTCAGCCGTGTTGAAGCTGACATTTTCTTTTTGCAAGAGACCAGGCTGCCAAACAAGGCAGATGTTCTTAAAGCCAAGAAGGAGTGGAGACTCGGGCCCTCCTATTGGTCTCTTGCGGCTCAGCCGTATAGTGGAGTGGCGGTCCTTTTTACTGCACTGGTGGAATGCCGACGGGTTGAGTTAGAAATGGGGAGATGCCTGATCTTAGATGTCATCATGAAGGGACAATAGCTCCGGCTTATTAACATCTATGGTCCCCAATCTAAGTGGGACCGGAAGAGTCTCTATATGAGGATCAAGCCCTACCTTTTTCCAAGTCAACATGTTGTCTTGGAGGGGACTTCAATACTGTCACGAGGCCCCGAGATAGAGTAGGTTCCAGAGACAAGCTGACTTATAATAGCATCGCCCTTAATGATATAGCTAGTGAGGCTCACCTGGTGGATGTCCACATTCGGCACAACCCAGGCCACAAGGGGTTCACCTATCATGGAGGTAACTGTTGGTCCAGAATAGATAGGTTTTATTTAAAGGAGGAAGCAGTTTCTTCAGCAGTGTCTGTTGTTGAGGTGGAGTTTTCCAACCTCTGTTTAATTTTGTTTTCTCTGAATGTTAGAGACCCTCCGGAAGGGAAGAAGCTTTTGGAGGCTCAATTCGTCTCTTGGAAGAAGCAGAGATAAGACAGTCCTTTGAGGATTTTCTTCAGAGCCATGGACCCTTACAGGATCTTTGTAGTAGTAAGTCAGAGTGGTGGGAGATGTTCAAGAAAAAGGTGACTTGATTCTTCCACCAGTTTTAAAGCCTCAGGAGTCTGAGCAGGTACCGCCTGTATCTGGGTCTGAGGAGAAAACTCGAGCATCTTGTCTCAACTGGATGTAACCGCGAGGAGATCTCCTGAGTGAAATATTTGCTTATGGGAAATCAGTATGATAGCCATGCATCTTTGGTTTTTGAGAGGGATTATGGGAAGTACCGCTCGCCCGACCCTAACAGAAACTGGTAGATTTTTTTATCATGTTCCACATCTCCATTATTAATATGTTCCACGATCAGTCACCACACATTCTCCGAGCTCTTCTCTGACATAGCAGCCTTCATAAGTAGCATTAATGGTCACTGTGCCATCTAGATTTTGTCCTACCCACAATCCCCAAGTGGAGTCATTGTGCAGATTTTGAGAATTTCCCTTAGAATCCAACACCAACAAAGCAGAAGCAAATTCATCATGTATGGTGGGAATAGACACTGGACCAACACTGCAGATTGGAAACTTCATCTAAGAAACGACTAAGGCCAAAGACTAAACATTGGAAACTACAGCACCAAACCAATATGGCCAGGCCCAGGTGCTGCTTACTCCAACCCATTGTGTTCATTTCTGTATATAGGGATATAGATTTGGGTGTAGGTGTTAGGTTGGGTGGTGGTAAAAGGGGGAGGTGGGTTTATCTAGTGGGACAATGGGACACTGGGGTGTTTGGGGGGAAAACTGGCATTGCCTGATCTGGCCTATGGACGTTGGACATGGACTGAGGCATGAGATGCAGGACCAGCTCTCAGGTCAGTGCGGTGGTTGGGAATGGTGGGCTTGAGTGCGGGGTGGTTAGTTTAGTCCGTCACCGTCTCTTCTCACCAGCCCCCACCTCGCCACGCTGTGCCCGCCTCCTCCGTGCTTCCATCCTCCCGGCGTGTGGCTGTCCCGCGCAGGCGCTTCAGGCTGCGGGCGCGTGCTCTGCAGGATTCTTAACCCTGCAGCGCCTGCCCAGAGGTCCTGGCCGCCAATCACCTGGCAGCGTGTGGTATATCAGACGTCTCCAAGATGGTGGAGACTCCTGATTATCGTGTGCCTCACCTAGCGGTATTCTGGCCGAGTTGTAGGGGTCTTCCCTGCAACTTCCTCTTGGTACCCTGTACCATACTCTGTACTCCGTCCTCAGTCCTGTTCTCCGTACTCCACCCTGCACTCCGTGCTCCGTCCTGTACTCCGTCCTCAGTCCTGTACTCCGTGCTCCGTCCTGTACTCCGTCCTCAGTCCTGTACTCCGTACTCCTTCCTGCACTCCGTACTCCGTCCTCAGTCCTGTACTCCGTCCTCCGTCCTGTACTCCGTACTCCGTCCTGTACCTCTCACTCAGTCCTGTGCTCCTTACTCAGTCCTGTGCCCCATATCCAGTTCTGTCTTTCTTACTCTGCACTCCGTGCTCTGCCCTGTGTTCCTGACCCATCCTGTATCTCCACTTTGTCTTGTGCTTTTGCTCCGCCAGTTGCTCTCTGGTCCCCTGAGCCACCCCTCTTCGTGCTAGCTGACACGGTATCTGTCTTCCGAGGGTCTGCCCCTAATGGTCCTTGTATAGGGGTCAGTTCCACCTGGTGCACTCGCCCTCGGGAGCTCCAGTTCCGCAATCCAGAGGGTCCACTCTTGGACGTTGCCTTTCCAGGTCGTCACAGCATAATCAGGCCATGGACCCCGCTAGCGCCTTGGCGGCTACGCAGAAAGAATTTCTTTTTGCGGGAGAACCAGACTAGAATAATGTCCTTCATGAAATCCATGGACACCCGGCTGTCTGCCTTATAAACTGCTGACCCATGGAACGCCCCATTGCTAGCTGGGCTCCAGCAGGAGCTCGCGCAGCAGCGTGACGCTCAGTTCCACATCTTGAGCTACATGGCATCCGTAGATGACCGACTTCTGTCTCTTCAGTCCTCTGCTGCCGCTTCGGCCCTACCTCGGGATCCTGTATCTCACCCGCCCCCACGCCTAGGAAAGCCTCCCAGGTATAGCGGCGACCCCAAGTTATGTCAGGGGTTTTTAAATCAGTGCCGTTTACACTTTGAGCTCCTGCCGCCGGCAATACCCCTCTGAACGAGCCAAGGTAGCATTTATTGTGTCCCATCTTGAGGGGAAGGCCTTAGCTTGGGTAAATCCCCTGTGGGAGAGAGATGACCCGTGGTATCGAGCATACAGAACTTCCAGGATACTTTCCGCAGGGTATTTGACGAGCCTGGATGCGTGGCCTCTACTACTGAGGCTCTTTTCAACCTCCGTCAGGGATCTCTCACCGTAGGACAGTATGCCATCCGCTTCCAGACACTATCCTCTGTGCTAGGGTGGAATAATGAGGCCTTGGTTGGGGCCTTTTGGAGGGGACTCTCGGGCAAAATTAAGGATGAGCTTGCTGGCCGTGACACTCCTACCACCGTGGAGGACCTTATATCTCTAGCCACCCATATAGATTTACGGTTTCAAAAACGCTCCTGAGAGTCAGTTAGGGAGAGAAGACCCTTTAGGCTATATCAAGCGCCCATTCCCCGCTCCCCGGCATCTCCTAGTAGTTCCGCGCCTGAACCCATGCAGGTGGACCGAGTAAAGTTGTCCAAACAACGATGCAGGGAGGGAATGACGCAGGGGCTATGCCTTTACTGCGGCGGGGCCAATCATTTTGTGTGCACTTGCCCAGAGAGGTAGGGAAACGTCTCCACCTAGGCCAGGTAAGCGAGGCCTTCCTAGGTGATACTGATTCCTCTCTGCCCCTTACCATTTCGGCTCTAATTGTTTTAGGTCAGGAGCGTAGATCTGTGGAGGAGTATGTGGACTCGGGTGCGGCTGGTAACTTCATCCGGCTCAAGGAGGTGGACCAGTTCCGGATTCCGGTGGTTACCCTAGAAAATCCTCGCACGATCGCCTCGGTGGATGGCAAACCATTATCTGAACCCACCACGATGGTCACTGTCAAGGTCGAGTTACAAGTTGGAGCACTTCACCGGGAAAAAATTGCCTTCTACGTCCTGCCTAAATTGTCCCACGCCGTACTTCTCGGCCTACTCTGGCTACGCTTACATGAGCCCATTCTGGACTGGTGCTCTGGGGAGATCCTACTCTGGGGACACTCCTGCCATGAACACTGTTGTGAGTACATCGTCCTGGATCACTACAAGCTCCTGTCTAGCTTCCCGCGGCTTATAATTTGTACGCCGATGTCTTCAGCAAGAAAGAGGCAGTGACCCTGCCGCCGCATCGGTCCTACGATTGCCCAATTGAGCTGATTTCAGGAGCTACACCCCCCCCAGGGGGAGAACTTATCCACTGTCTCCGCTGGATAAGTTCCTCGGCCTCGGCCATGTCAGAGTACATCCGGGAAAACTTGGCCAGGGGTTTTATTCGGAAGTCATCTTCTCCTGCTGGAGCAAGGTTTTTCTTCGTCCGGAAGAAAGATGGATCCCTTTGGCCGTGTATTGACTACTGAGGCTTGAACAGTATCACAGACAAAAATAGGTATCCTCTCCCGCTAATCCCTAAACTATTTGACCGTTTGAGAGGGGCCCTGATCTTTACCAAGCTGGATCTGCGGGGAGCCTATAACTTGATCCGAATCCGTGCCGGGGATGAGTGAAAGACAGCCTTCAATACTTGGGACGGCCATTACAAGTATTTGGTCATGCCTTTTGGTCTCTGCAATGCCCTAGCGGTGTTCCAGGAATTCGTTAATGAGATCTTCCGAGACCTGCTGTACTCATGTGTCATCATATATCTAGATGACATCCTCGTCTTTTCACCTGACTTATCCTCCCATAGGAGGAGTGTTCGGCTCGTCCTGCAACGCCTACGGGAGAATCGACTCTATGCTAAAGTAGAGAAATGCCTGTTTGAGCAAACTTCATTGCCCTTCTTTGGGTATATTATCACGGACTCTGGGGTGAAGATGGACCCCGAGAAATTATCTGCTGTACTCAAATGGCCACGTCCGGTCAGAGTAAAAGCCATCCAACAGTTCCTGGGATTCACAAATTATTACAGGCAGTTCATCCCTCACTTCTCCTCGGTGACCAAGCCCATTTCCGCTCTGACCCGGAAGGGGACAAAAGCAAATGTTTGGCCTTCAGAGGCCAAAGAGGCCTTTCTTGTCTTGAAACGGTCCTTTGCTACAGCCCCGATTTTACACCGGCCGATAGTTAGTAGGCCCTGCATCCTAGAGGTGGATGCGTCCTCCACTGGAGCAGGGGCGGTCCTGTCCCAGCAGACGTCTTGGTGCCTTGAGGATTCTTCTCTAAATCATTCTCTTCCGCAGAATGCAACTTTTCAATTAAAGATCGGGAATTACTGGCCATTAAGATGGCTCTGGAGGAGTGGCGGTATCTTCTGGAGGGGGCGGTCCATCCATTTTTAATCTTCACGGACCACAAGAATTTGGCGTATCTTCAGTCCGCGCAAAGACTCAATTCCAGGCAAGCTAGGTGGTCGCTGTATTTTTCCCGCTTTGACTTCAAACTCCATTTTTGGCCTGGGGATTGAAATACCAAGGCTGACGCCCTATCCAGATCTCTGCAATCACCTGAGACTGAGGAGGTTCCTTCTTATATCATTGAGCCTGCCAAAGTTATCACCGTGGCACCCGTGGCGCTTTCCCCCATTCCGCCAGGCAAGACCTTCGTCCCACAGAATAAGAGGTTAGAAGTGCTAGACTGGGGGCACTCCTCCAAGATTGCGGGACACGTCAGGGTCAAGAAAACCCTCAGCCTTCTCTCTCGCTACTATTGGTGGTCTTCTCTTCATCAAGATGTGACAGATTTCGTAGCCTCCTGCATAACTTGTGCTCAGAACAAAGTACCAAGGAGTTTGCCGTCTGGCCTTCTTCACCCTCTGCCTCCTCCTGAGGCCCCTTGGCGATAGATAGGTATGGACTTCATTACTGATCTACCCCACTCTTCCGGGTGTACTACTATTCTAGTAGTGGTCGATTGCTTCTCCAAGATGGCCCATTTTATCCCGTTGCCCGGATTACCTACAGCACCTGAGTTGGCCAAGGTTTTCATCCACCAGATTTTTAGACTTCATGGACTCCCTCAACGAATTGTGTCCGATCGAGGGATCCAGTTTACCTCCCGATTCTAGAGAGCACTCAGCAATCTCATAGGTATATCGCTGATTTCTCCTCCGCCTATCATCCTCAGACCAATGGGCAAGTGAAGCTGATCAATCAGGTACTGGCAGCCTACCTGCGTCACTTTTCTAACGCCCATCAAGACAACTTGGTGTCTCTCCTGCCATGGGCTGAGTTCGCCCATAACAATCATCCTAATGAGTCCAACACTAAAACGCCGTTCTTTGTGGTTTCTGTCCAGAATCCTGGTGTTCTGCTGCCTATCTCCATGCCTTCTGGTGTCCCCACAGCAAATGCCCTCTTTTCAGAGTTTTCTCGGGTCTGGAAGGAGACCAGAGAGGCCCTTGAAAAATCAAGTATCCGAATTAAGAGGCATGCAGACAAGAGACGCAGGGACCTTCCGCCATACCAACCTGGCGGCAAAGACAGGCTTTCGACCAAGCATATCTGCCTAAAAATGCCTTCTTACAAACTGGGTCCTCGGTACATCGGTCCTTTTGAGGTTTTTGGACGCATTAACAACGTGGCTTATAAATTGAGGTTGCTGACTACACTCCTGGTCCCTAACGCCTTCCATGTCTCGCTCCTTAAACCTGTAGTTCGTAATCGATATCGCCCTGTACCAATCTCAGGAGGGGGAGACATAAAGGGGGGGTACTGTCACATCGGCGGTGGTCACCGCCGCCGTTCCAGCAGCGGCAGGGTCCGCCGCCGTCTCTGCTCATCAGCCCCCACCTCGCCGCGCTGTGCCCGCCTCCTCCTTGCTCCCATCCTCCCGGCACGAGGCTGTCCCGAGCAGGCGCCTTAGGCCGTGGGTGCGCTCTGCAGGATTCTTAACCCTGCAGTGCTCGCCCAGAGGTCCTGGCTGCCAATCACCCGGCAGCATGTGGTATATCAGGCGTCTCCAAGATGGTGGAGACGCCTAATTATCGTGTGCCTCACCTAGCGGTATTCTGGCCGAGTTGTAGGGGTCTTCCCTGCAACTTCCTCATGGTAACCCGTACCATACTCTGTACTCCGTCCTGTACTCCTTCCTGCACTCCGTGCTCTGTCTTGTACTCCGTCCTCATTCCTGTACTCCGTACTCCTTCCTGTACTCCGTCCTGTACTCTGTCCTGTACTCCGTCCTCAGTCCTGTACTCCGTCCTCAGTCCTGTACTCTGTCCTCAGTCCTGTACTCCGTACTCCGCACTGTACCTCTCACTCAGTCCTGTGCTCCTTACTCCGCCCTGTGCCCCGCATCCAGTTCTGTCTTCCTTACTCTGCGCTCGGTGCTCTGCCCTGTGCTCCTGACCCATCCTGTATCTCCACTTTGTCTTGTGCTTTTGAGCCGCCAGTTGATCTCTGGTCCCCTGAGCCGCCCCTCTTGGTGCTAGCTGTCGCGGTATCTGTCTTCCGAGGGTCTGCCCCTAACGGTCCCTGTATAGCGGTCGGTTCCACCTGGTGCACTCGCCGTCAGGAGCTCCAGTTCCGCGATCCAGAGGAGCCACTCTCAGACGTTGCCTTTCCAGGTCGTCACAATATGTATGTAGTTTATTTATGAAGATTTAAGAATAATGCAATAATGCACCCCCCAATCCTGATATGCATAGTCCCCTCACCCCCCTATCCTGGTATGCATGGTCCCCTCATTCCCATATCCTGGTATGCATGGTCCTCTCAACGCCTATTCTGGTATGCATGCTACTCCTCACCCCCCAATCCTCGTATCCATGGTCCTCTCACCCCCCAATCCTGGTATGCATGGTCCTCTCACCCCCCAATCCTGATATGCATGCTACCCCTCAACCCCCTATCCTGGTATGCATGGTCCCCTCTCCCCCCTATCCTGGTATGCATGGTCCTCTCACCCCCCCATCATGGTATGCATGGTCCTATCACCCCCCAATCCTGTTATGCATGGTCCTCTCACCCCCTATCCTGGTATGCATGGTCCCCCTCACCTCCCTATCCTGGCATGCATGGTCCACTCACCCCCCCAATCCTGATATGCATGGTCCTCTCGCCCCCCTATCCTGGTATGCAGGGTACACTCTCACCCCCCAATCCTGGTATGCATGGTCCTCTCACCACCATTTCCTGGTATGTATGGTCCTCTCTCTTTCCTGGTATGCATGCTACCTTTCACCCCCCTATCCTGATATGTATGGTCCACCTCACCCCTATTAAACTGCACACATACAAAAAAAGAAAAATATTTATGCTCACCTATCTTTCCTGTGCTCCATTGCTGTCCAATTCTGGGGGAGGAGTGTGGCGCCGGAGTTCCAGCATGCCCATACTGCGCTGTCCGGTGCCATATTGCTGAAGACACACTGCAAATGTGTCTTCAGGAAAATGGCGCTGGATATCGATATGCGCATGCGTGATTCTCACGCGCACTCCTTCCCCGGTCACCGAAAGTAGACAAGCGCTCTTCCCGATGAGGTAAGTATGTAAGTATGGCGCCGCAGATCGCGGTATGCAGCGTCTATGCGTACCGCGATCTCCAGCGCCATACCCATTACCATACAGTATCTGTCTGTCTGTTTGTAACGGAAATCCTGCATCGCTGATTGGTCGCTGCCAGCCGGGCGCGACCAATCAGCGACGCGGGATTTCCATTACAGACAGACAGAATTAGACGATTATATAGTAGATATATATATATATATATATATCTATATATATATGTAGATATATCTATATATATATATATTGTATATATATATATATATATATATATATATACACACTGTATATAGATAGATATATATAAAAAGTTTATGTATATAATTTTAATTTGCTATTTTTTTTTACTTGGTTGTTATTATTTTGTTTGATTACTGGACCAGATGGTGAAAGTAGTTATTAATTGTTATTATTTTGTTTATATAATATGTGTTTGAGGAGAGAATGAGTGGCTGGACCAGTGTTCAGAATAATGATTATTTTATGGCTGCTATTCTTGTTTTGTTTCTGTTATTATTATTGCTACGCTTTTCATTTTTATAATAAAAGATCTACAGGATGTAACTCAGGATCCGTACAGGATAAACAATGTAATGTATGTTCACAGTCAATGCACCAGCAGAATAGTGAGTGCAGCTCTGGAGTATAATGCAAAATGTAACCACTGGCGTAACTACCGGGGTAGCAGCCGAAGCAGTTGCTTTGGGGCCTGGCCCATATAGGGGCCCGGGTCCCCTGCTCCGATCGACGCTACCCGGTAGTGCAATTTAATTAAGTACATTACTGTGGGTGCTGTGGGTGGCCAACGCTGTCTTGGGGGAAAAAAATGTACACTATGATTTCGCAGCCTACACTGCATTTCTGTGCCTGCTGTGCGGAGCGAAGCACATATTGGGCCCGCCTCCCTGCCTGCAGCCAGTGTATTGCTTCAGACTAGTTCAGTCCCGCCCCTTCCCTGAGCCCTCGCTGTCTATTAGCTCTCTGCAGAGCTACCTGCCGCATGGACCTCTGGGAAATGTAGTTCCTGGAGGGGTGTGTCTTTGAGGGGGTGTGTCTTTGAGGGGGCCCCGTTTAAAAGTTTGCTATGGGGCCCAATCAGTTCTAGTTACGCCCCTGAATGTAACTTAGGATCAGTAGAGCATACTAATTATACTGCACTTATAAAGTTAATCAAATTTTGATATAGATTCTGTGACTATATAGATATACTCAGGCTGCATTCTGCCAGATGAGTTTCTCCCTTTAGGTGGCAGTTTTGGACATTTGCTGAGGGCAGGAACATGTGTCCTCACTATGATGCACAGAGTTGTCTTCCTTCTGACTGTTTCTATTTAGGACACTGTCAAGTATGTAACACTCATTGTCTTTCTACTGGGGGGAAGCCCCATTCTCACTGCATGAGTCTTAAAATCCACTTAAACTGAAAAAATATCTTGAATGTATGTTCATAAGAATGCTGGAGTCAAGATTATTAAGGTTGCCGTTCATCCAGCACATGAGAAAAACAATCATTTGCTGGGTGAAATGATATTTTGTGCTGAACAAAACATTACTGTTCTCAGCAGCGCATATTTCTGTAAACCAGAGTTGCCCTGCCAATAGCAATGGTATGTTAAGCGTGCTGAATAATCAGTTACATATTATTAAGGATGGTCTGTTTTTTAGCTAGTAAATCCCATAACTGAAGAGCTGGACCTCCTTAGTATAAATCCACCTAGAAATATAGCCAGCAAGGAAATGCAGTGAAGAATAAACATATAAAACCCCATCCAGAATGGGAAAGAGCAAACGAAAATGAGAAAATAAGAAACACCTGGAGAGTAGAAAACCAGGAAGGGAAAACAAACTGTTAGGCGTCGGGTTCCGGCCGCTGCACAGCAGGAATCCCAAGCCTTGCATTCGGCAGTCTCCCATTCCTCTCCGGCCGCAGAGGAGGCTGCTCAGCAGACTCGTCGATCCAGGCGCTCTGCTTAGACCAGCTCTGTAGGTATGGTTGCTGCTGCCACCTCTGGTCCAGCTATAGCAACGCATGCTGGTCAGCAGTGAGCTACTCCAGGGACTAAGTCCTCCTTTCGGTCCATTGAGCATGCCCGTGGGACGATCTTTCATTGGAGATCGGAGGTCACATGCTCAGGTCCTTCTCCAGCTCGGATTGGACCATCAGGAAGGTCAGGAAGGTCCCGGGAGGACGCTGCTATAAAAGTCGCATGGCTGCACGGCCATGCGCTAGTATAGACAAAGATTAGACCATGTGGAGTGAGTGTTGCATGCATGTATGAATGTCTCTAGTGAATGACTCATTGGAAACCTCTACCCTTGGTACGCATGTGTCGTGCAGCCTAGCCTGTCAATCGCCCAGGTCTAGGTGTAGGTAGAGGCAGAGTCCGCGACTAGAATCAGTGTCCACCGGTGGCTCTACACGCCACGGTGCACGTGCTCGACACTCCTCCCTGGTCAGCGTCTATAGTGGTGTCCGCAGGTGCCATGCCACGTGCTCGGAAGGTCTAGAGGGCCTCTGACCCTGTGTTCTTGGGGCAGAGTTCTGTGACCACATTGTGAGCACCCCCTTGCCGAGCTCTGTGATTGCTAACAGACTCCGGCATTTAAGTTTCGCGGTACTGCGGCTCTGTGACGTAACAGAGTCCGCTCCTGTTCACACCGGGTGACGTTAATCTGCGTGTGACCTTTTATATACCGCTATATACATCCGCCTTTACTAAGCAGCAGTTTACCACCTCTGCACGGTGGACCCCGGACTGCGAACGTCCCTTACTATCATCATATTATTTGGTGTGTTCCGCCAGCCCGTAACACAAACAATAGAAACCATGAGCATGTGGACATAGAAGAAAGAGCAAAAGCTCCACAAACTTGCTACTGTGCAGCAGGTTACTGGATCGAATCTTGAGACCAAGCCACGATAGCTTTAAAATAAAATCAATAAATACCATCGACAAATTTGGAATCAAAGTAATCACAATGGCTCGAAAAATATAGTGATCAGATTTATATTTGTCAGTATTTGGCATTAAAAAAATGGCATGAATTTACTTTTTCCTCCATTAAACCCATTACAAGTTAACCCAAATGTATCATTGATGATTTCTGAGAGCAGAGTGAAGTAAATGTTTAGAGTATCTAACAGAGTTATATGGTTATTATGATGAATTATTAATTTATTATTTTACTAATTAAATATACCGTAATACTTATTTACTAAAAGAGCGTGTCATCAGGAAAACATTCACTAATTTACTATTTAATTCACCTGAATACTGCAGGTGATTTTTTTTTTTACAGTACATTTGGATGGGTGGTCCGGGAGAAGGGGGAGGGAAGTGTCACAATTTCAATTTTTGCCTGAGTTAGCAGAAAAATTAGAATGGGCCCTGTTTATATGATATTTTAAAGGTGCAGTTTTTCTTTATGTATATTGTATGTACAAGTGCTTCTCACAAAATTAGAATATCAGCAATAAGTTAATTTATTTCAGTTCTTCAATACAAAAAGTGAAACTCATATATTATATAAAGTTTCTACACACAGAGTGATCTATTTCACATGTTTATTTCTGTTACTGTTGATGATTATGGCTTACAGCCAATGAAAACCCAAAAGTCATTATCTCAGTAAATTAGAATAATTAACAAAAAAAACACATGTAAAGGCTTCCTAAGCGTTTATAAAGGTCCCTTAGGGTCCCGTTACACTAAATGACGCACCAGCGATCCCGACAACGATACGACCTGGTCAGGATCGCTGGTGCATCGCTACATGATCGCTGGTGAGCTGTCAAACAGGCAGATCTCACCAGCGATCAGGACCAGCGAGGAAGCTGGTAAACAGGGTAAATAGCGGGTACCTAAGCATGCGCGTCCCTTAGTTACCTGCTGTGTACCCTGGATACCAACGTGCTCACGCTGGGAGCTGCTATTCAAGGTAAATAGCCGGTGACAAAGCGCGCAGCACTTAGTTACCCGCTATTTACCTTGGATACCAGCTCCCAGCATCTGCACACAGCGCTGGGAGCTCGTTGATTATTGGTCTCCCACTGCCACACGCAGCGATGCATGCTGGCCAGCGGGAGACCAACAATCAAAAAATGGCCCTTCACATTCCTGTACGATCAGCGATACCCGGCGGGGGGCCGGTCACTGATGCGTGCCACACACAACGAGATCGCTGGCGAGATCACTGATGCGTCACAAAATCGGTGACGCATCAGCGATCTCGTTAGTGATATCGCTTACTGTGAAGTACCCCTTAGTCTGTTTCAGCAGGCTCCACAATCATGGGGAAGACTGCTGACCTGACAGATGTCCAGAAAGCAGTCACTGACACACTCCACAAGGAGGATAAGCCACAAAAGGTCATTGCTAAAGAAGCCGGCTGTTCACACAGTACTGTATACAAGAATATTAATGGAAAGTTGAATGGAATAAAAAAGTGCGGTAGAAAAGGGTGCACAAGCAACCGGGATAACTGCAGCCTTGAAAGGATTGTTAAGAAAAGGCCATTCAAAAATTTGGGGGGAGATTCACAAGGAGTGGACTGCTGCTGGAGTGATTGCTTCAAGAGCCACCGCACACAGACGTATCCAGTACAAGGGCTACAAGTGTCTCATTCCTTGTGTCAAGCCTTTCATGACCATGACTAATATTGTGAGAAGCACCTGTATATACAGAATCTCTAAGCGCCTGTTTATTGGATACAGTGTAACCTTTCCTGCGTTTACCATTTATCACATATAATATTTCACACTATCTTTGTCATAGCAGCATTGTAGCTATTTATTTGTGAACATGAATCACTTACAAATCCCCCTCTGACCTTCAGTATGTAAAGCCGTATACGCATCGCTGTTCTGCAAACATTTAATACAATCCCAAGCTTAAGCCAGGAGGTGATATTACTGAATTTACAAAGTTGTAGACTCAAGGGCAATGACCTCCTGTACAGGGCAAGATTGCTTACCGTATTTATATTATTGTTACTGTTTATGACCTACTCGATAGGAACGGAATACATTCGCAGGGAGGAATTTATGGTCCAGGGTCCCTTGTTCTTAGTCGCAATGAGACGGTTCTCACAGTCAGATTTTCTTATAGCAATGATGAGAAAAGGGGAGCAGAAGAAGTTAGTTGGAAAACAAGGTCACTTAAGGAGGAACTCTAGAAAAAACGGAAACTTTTTAATTCTAGCTACATTTAGCCACCTTAAAATTGATTCAAGGCTAGTTGAATTTTCCTCCAATTTTATAAAAGTTTACTTTCTTTCAAATCCCAATTATTTTGTGATTCACTTTGTAAAGGGATCAAAAAAATGTGAAAGAAAAAGTAAAAGAAAATACCTCTCCCCTTCCTTGTTTTGCCACGTCTGGATCTCCACACAGCTCCCTTTGGCTACTACTTTATTTTCCCACAGTTTGTGACATCCTCCTCCTCCATCTTCTCCCACCCTACACCGAGAAGACCTGTGACATCATGACCCATGCTCACATGCCATGCAGCTGTAAAGAAGAGGTGGAGAGATCCAGACAGGGGGCTGGGCAGATGAACAGAGAGGTGTTTTTTTTTATCCTACATTTTTCACTTCGATCTGGAGTATTATAAGGCACATATGATTTGAATACATTTGATACAAATCGAATTTCAAGTGAATAGCCAACTTAAATTTTTAGCAAATTCGCTCCTCACTAACGGTAACTGTGTGCCCCCCATTTGCAGTCTATGAGACACTTGTGTACGGCCTTTATTGTCATCTTCAAATTTGGAGATTAACAATTTCCTAGGGGACAGCAGAGATGCTGATTATGCCGTGTGCAGAAAATATTGTTGCATTGTATGTGTTTGATGAGTTTCCTGGAAGCCTCAGTGTGGGTCTACTGGTTGGCGGTCATGAAGAGGTGCAGAAGGTTGTCCTTGTATGGGTGGGGAGACGAAGTGCGATAGCACCAGGTCAGGGTTGAGAAGATCCTATATAAAGAGGAGGTTTTGCATCATTTTTAGGAATATGGGCTCACAATGTGAAAGTTTCAGGTCTACGCAAAAGTGAAGCACATTTTTTTGGCCTACAACATGTGTCCTCACAGTGACCTCTAGGACACAGCAAACAAATCAAGACCTTGTCCACCATGGCAGTTGCATGCCCTGCATTGGAATTAGGTATGCTAGAATTTCTGGGGCATTGGATTACAATTTACACAGACATTTGGTGACAAAGTTTGGTCTTAATCATGTGGCGTAATGCTTGGATGACCAACTAGACAACTTCTCATGCTCCTTAGATGATATTCAGCATGTCTATTGCCATTGAGATATCAATTATCCTTCCTGCAGTGAAGCCCTCTACACTCAATGCCACATCACCATTGCAGCTTGCCAATATGGCGCCTGATTTCTAGGTGAAAATATTAAAATTAGAGCCATGTTCTGATGGTCAGACTATGGTATGAGGAGCAAGCACACTACTAGAACTTTTCTTAAAAGTGCATCTGTCAAGATAGCTGCGCACTAGAAAGTGAATTATAGATTCTGCTTCCACCACTGAGGTGGTAAAATGGTAGATGAATTTTTGCTCAGATTCCTATTTCCTTCAGTAGAAAAGTTCCAATAAGATACAGCAAGATTTACATTGTGGGACAGAACCTACTAATTCAAAGGTGTTCTTATAGAAATCCATTGAAATAAATAATTTATAAAAAATGATGTCAACCATCCACCACAAGTCAATTTTCACTGTATACCTACTGTACATTCTGTAGTTTCTCACCACCAGGGTTTTGCAAAGGCTTTCAATAGTTTTTTTTTAATACTTTTTACATTTCATAATCTTAGTTTATATATGACATCACTGTGTGCTAATAATAATAATAAATTTTATTTCTATAGCGCCGACATATTCTGCAGCACTTTACATTTCAGAGGGGATTTGTACAGACGATAGACATTACAGCATAACAATAATCACATAGATCATAACAGATACCAAGAGGAGTGAGGGCCCTGCTCGCAAGCTTACAGTCTATGAGGAAAGAGGTAGACACTAAAGGTGGGTGGTAACAGTTGCCCTGATTGTATAGACCAGCCATAATGTTAAGTGTGTAACAGTACAGACAGAGGGCTAATGGATGCATAAAGTATGTGGGAACATGATGCGGGGAACCTGGTTATGGTAAAACTTTTGGCTGTGCCACACAGGGATAGATTAGGTTAAAGTGTTGAGGCGATAGGCCAGTCTGAATAAATGCGTTTTGAGGGCACGCTTGTATTCAAGCTGTCTAGCAGCCGCAAGTCATGCAGCTGCGTTGACAAACACTAAATCTCCAAGCACGCCAAAATACTCGGAGATCACCAGAGCATGCTCAGGAAAACCGGAGCAACAAGTATACTCGTTCATCACTAGTAATAATACATATAAATAACATGGAGTACTTGCATCCCACCACCACACAATGCGCTCATCGGGATGGTCCTAAACTGTCTGTAGTATTAAAAGTATTTCCCACAAAGTTCAAGTTACGCCACAGGGGGAGAGCAATGAAGATGGCAAAAGAGAGATTTTCCTAAATATTTTTTTTTTAACCCATTGTCATGTCTCGAAATCGAATAAAAAAATCTGTTCACAAGCCACAACTTTGCTAGAATTTGAATTGCAA
This sequence comes from Dendrobates tinctorius, assembly GCF_039654945.1. Classification (NCBI taxonomy): domain Eukaryota; kingdom Metazoa; phylum Chordata; class Amphibia; order Anura; family Dendrobatidae; genus Dendrobates; species Dendrobates tinctorius. The sequence goes on from NW_027361763.1 coordinate 8,655,522, forward strand.
AATGTTCAGATTCTGGTAAATTTTTCCAGAAATCTGTAGCCACGTTGATTCATTACAAATCGATTCACTCATTTCTACTGTGAGCTGGCTGGAAGCAAAATGAAAATACGTATAGAAAATTCATTGTTTGTTTTGTATAATTTTACATTGACTTTCTAACAGACACGTTAAACTAAAGAGAAAAGCACAAGAAGTAACCCGCGTCCAGCTGAGATAAGGAGATAATATCTGGAGTTGGGTTACAAAAAGGGAAAGTCATCTGGTCAATTCCATCAAATGACTGGCATTTCCAGGATTTCTCCCGGTCAGTCGATGTTCCACCTCTAAGCTCGGCTTTGTTTTATTTTCTCTTGACTTTGACATTTGAAACTTTCTGAATGAACTGAGCAAAACTTCAAATGTCAGTGTTTGCCGTATCAGAAATATGAGTTTTACACCAAAAGTGACTACAGAGGAGATGATAATCCAGGATATCAGGAAAATAGATTAAAAAAAATGCAAATATTATACAGTATTTGACATTAGTTTAATGGAGTACAAATGGCATCTAAGGCCCCAGCCAGATAAGAAGCAGGCTGGGTTACACTTACATTGGCTGGACAGACGTGTATGAGGTTGTAAGAGCTAGCCATCAAGAAGATACAGTCATATGTAAAAGTTTGGGCACCCCTATTAATGTTAACCTTTTTTCTTTATAACAATTTTGGTTTTTGCAACAGGTATTTCAGTTTCATATATCTAATAACTGATGGACTCAGTTATATTTCTGGATTCAAATGAGGTTTATTGTACTAACAGAAAATGTGCAATCTGCATTTAAACAAAATTTGACCGGTGCAAAAGTATGGGCACCCTTATCATTTTCTTGATTTGAACACTCCTAACTACTTTTTACTGACTTCCTGAAGCACTAAATTGGTTTTGTAACCTCATTAAGCTTTGAACTTCATAGCCAGGTGTATCAAATCATGAGAAAAGGTATTTAAAGTGGCCACTTGCAAGTAGTTCTCCTATTTGATTCTCCTATGAAGAGTGGCATCATGGGCTCCTCAAAACAACTCTCAAATGATCTGAAAACAAAGATTATTCAACATAGCTTTTCAGGGGAAGGATACAAAAAGTTGTCTCAGAGATTTAACCAGTCAGTTTCCACTGTGAGGAACATAGTAAGGAAATGGAAGAACACAGGTACAGTTCTTGTTAAGCCCAGAAGTGGCCGGCCAAGAAAAATATCAGAAAGGCAGAGAAGAAGAATGGTGAGAACAGTCAAGGACAATCCACAGACCACCTCCAAAGACCTGCAGCATCATCTTGCTGCAGATGGTGTCACTGTGCATCGGTCAACAATACAGCGCACTTTGCACAAGGAGAAGCTGTATGGGAGAGTGATGCGAAAGAAGCCGTTTCTGCAAGCACGCCACAAACAGAGTCGCCTGAGGTATGCAAAAGCACATTTGGACAAGCCAGTTACATTTTGGAAGAAGGTCCTGTGGACTGATGAAACAAAGATTGAGTTGTTTGGTCATACAAAAAGGCGTTATGCATGCGCTGTATTGTTGACCGATGCACAGTGACACCATCTGCAGCAAGATGATGCTGCAGGTCTTTGGAGGTGGTCTGTGGATTGTCCTTGACTGTTCTCACCATTCTTCTTCTCTGCCTTTCTGATATTTTTCTTGGCCTGCCACTTCTGGGCTTAACAAGAACTGTACCTGTGTTCTTCCATTTCCTTACTATGTTCCTCACAGTGGAAACTGACAGGTTAAATCTCTGAGACAACTTTTTGTATCCTTCCCCTGAAAAGCTATGTTGAATAATCTTTGTTTTCAGATCATTTGAGAGTTGTTTTGAGGAGCCCATGATGCCACTCTTCATAGGAGAATCAAATAGGAGAACTACTTGCAAGTGGCCACTTTAAATACCTTTTCTCATGATTTGATACACCTGGCTATGAAGTTCAAAGCTCAATGAGGTTACAAAACCAATTTAGTGCTTCAGGAAGTCAGTAAAAAGTAGTTAGGAGTGTTCAAATCAAGAAAATGATAAGGGTGCCCATACTTTTGCACCGGTCAAATTTTGTTTAAATGCAGATTGCACATTTTCTGTTAGTACAATAAACCTCATTTGAATCCAGAAATATAACTGAGTCCATCAGTTATTAGATATATGAAACTGAAATACCTGTTGCAAAAACCAAAATTGTTATAAAGAAAAAAGGTTAACATTAATAGGGGTGCCCAAACTTTTACATATGACTGTATCTCCTCGTCAGCACTTGTAGATTTAAGCTGCCAAAAATGTGGGCACAACTAGAAATTGTTGGTCATTACAGTATTGTCACTTTTTTTATTGCCCCATAAAACAATTCATCACCATACTATTGCTTCTGAGGTATACTATGCACTGTTGTAAGTGCCCACTGTGCAGACCAGACCTAAAAAAAAGATGGAGACCTTCAATGTATTCCCCAAATGATTCTCGTTCATATCCCCAAGTGAATGCAATTCCAAGATAAGAGCTCAAAATGAATCCATTTTGCCAAATAATATCCAGAAATATTTGCAGATCCCACAAAGAATGTTAACCCAAAACTGAATACTTTGCCACATAAGTGCCCGCAGAGATAAACTGTGCTGCTTTGTCCCGTTTCACACTGCAATCTCTACTGCCCATGATTGACATAATATAGTGGAGGCCGTGATCATTGAGGAGGCGTCCATCTATCCTGCTGTGATGGTGACGATCACAAAGTCTGGAGATCCTGGCTGTTTAACCAAGCAGATTAACACAGTGATAGAACCCTGGAATCATAGAATACTAGAATGTTAGAGTTGGAAGGGACCTCCGGGTTAATCGAGTCCAACTAAACCACTCCGACAGATATCTGTAAAGCCTCTGTTTGAAGACTTCCATGGAAGGAGAACTCATCACCTCTCGTGGCCGCCTGTTCCATTCATTGATCAACCTCACTGTCAAAAAGTTTTTTCCAATATCTAATCTGTATCTTCTTCCATTCAGTTTTATTCCATTGCTAATAGAGATCCTACCAATTTTAAATGAATCATAATAGAACAAATACCTGAAAATTCACCCAACAGACTTTGGAAATCGATCAACAGGGAATCTTTTTGGATATTTAAGCTATTCACGTTCAAGCCTGATGGCATAAATAAGTGTATAGAAAATACAGGCTATCACCAGGGGGGACTGGGTTTTTCGATGGTAGTGTACAATGGCCACTGGGAAGTATCAGTGTACAATCTGATGTGGTTTGAATTTATAGCTACATATATATCTGCGTGGAGGGAAAAAATGCAAGGAAAGGGAAAAAGAGGAAGAGGGGGGAAAAAAGGTGAATTTTTAAAATAACTTTTTATTTTTGGAATTTTATTGGTTCTTGTATGCGAATTTTGAAATGTGTACATCTCGTCAGAGCTTTGGTAATGTCTATACGGTGATATGTTATTTGCTGATGATCAAGAATGGAGGCGAGGTTTGTTTAAACAATTGGATTACCACCTGCTGCATAGAATCATAGAATCATAGAATCGTAGAGTTGGAAGGGACCTCCTGGGCCATCTGGTCCAACCCCCTGCTCAAAGCAGGATTCGCTAAATCATCCCAGTCAGATGTCTGTCCAGCCTCTGTTTGAAGACTTCCATTGAAGGAGAACTCACCACTTCTCGTGGCAGCCTGTTCCACTCATTGATCACTCTAACTGTCAAAAAGTTTTTTCTAATATCTAATCTGTGTCTCCTCCCATTCAGTTTCATCCCATTGCTTCTAGTCTTTCCTTGTGCAAATGAGAATAAAGTTGAGCCTTCTACAATGTGACAGCCCTTTAGATATTTGTAGACAGCAATTAAGTCTCCTCTCAGTCTTCTCTTTTGCAAACTAAACATTCCCAAATCCTGCAACCTTTCCTCATAAGACAGGGTTTGCAGACCGGTCACCATTCTGGTCGCTCTTTTCTGAACTTGCTCCAGTTTGTTGATGTCTTTTTTAAAATGTGGGGCCCAAAACTGGACACAATATTCCAGATGAGGTCTGACCAAAGAGGAGTAGAGGGAAATAATGACTTCACGTGATCTAGACTGTATGCTTCTGTTAATACATCCTAGAACTGCATTTGCCTTTTTTGCTGCTGCATCACACTGTTGACTCATATTCAGTCTGTGATCTATTAGTATACCCAAGTCTTTTTCACATGTGCTGTCACTTAGCCCTATTCCTCCCATTCTATATATGCTTTTTTCATTTTTATTGCCCAGATGTAGTACTTTGCATTTCTCCCTGTTAAAAACCATTCTGTTAGTTACTGCCCACTTCTCCAGTTTATTTAAATCTTTTTGAATCCTCTCTCTCTCTTCTCTAGTATTAGCTATCCCTCCTAGCTTTGTGTCATCAGCAAATTTAATCAGTTTACCCTCAATTCCTTCATCTAAATCGTTGATAAAGATGTTGAACAAATCAATTGCATCTAGCAATTGATTTGTTAGCCAATCACTGCATTATATATAATGGTTGTAACCATCACACATGCTATATGCTGCCTGAAGAAGGAGCAGGAACTGCTCCGAAACGTGCAGCAAATGAAATTTTTAAAACCTACTTTTCTCGGTCTCGACTGGAACTTCTTGGGCATCGCTGTAAGATCTCCTCAACCAGAAACCTTCCTCTCTATTCAAATCAATAGGATTCATAGGGATAGGTCATCAATGATCAAGTGGTGGACAACCTCTCTAAGTTATTTACTCATTTCAATGAAAATGGACTGAATTACGTACTCATCCATCACCAGAAAAAATATGTACTTCAGTAATAAAAAGTCCAATTCTTCCGGCAAATGGACAAATCTATTACCAGCCACATCAACAGGAAAGTAAAAATGTAACAGCCCTGAAGATCCTTAAAGGATTGAAGCACACCACGTACAGTGCCAGACTGCCAGAACTTGAGGATGGCCACCGGTGGCTGCCAGCTATAAATATTGATGCCTGCTTGTTGACTGCTGCTCATGAGAATAGCTGATGTTCTTACGGTATTATTTTTATCTATGTTCCATGGGAGAAGAATAAAAAAGCAAGAAATGATATTTTTCTTTCAGTCTTAGTGTGAGAATCTGTGCAGCAGTTGGATTTCTCATCGGTCTTTGGCACAAAAGAAAGTCTTGTCAATTCTTGACAATTGAATAGTAGAATGTAAACCAGGCGTCACAATGCATACAACTCCTAAAGCACAGCATACAAACACAATTATATCGCTTTTTCTGGAACAACAATGAATGTATATGCTGAGAAACTGGACTGAATCTGCTGCTGTAAATCAGGTACTAAAAAGTTATTACAAAAAAAAAAATATTATTCAACATGGGGATTAAATCAGCTGGAATGCGAAAAGAAAATATCAGAAAAGTTTGTTGAGTAGTATGTCCATACATTAAATGGACAATACAATAAAATTATTAGGCACCAGATAATTCCTCAGGTTAGGATACCCTGGAGGTAAGTGTAAGGCAGTGACCCCTGTTACAGCTAGAGGGCGCTGTGTATGCACTTCTGGATGTGCTTGGAGGCATAATTATGATGGTGAATTAGGGACTGGCATTATTGTAAATGGCCGGTATGTGTCACAGAGGTCCTCTGCGCTGTAAGCCCAAAATGATATGGTTATGCTAGGCTTAAAGGGTTAGTTAGAGAGCTGGGCGGGAATTGACTAACCACACATACACCACCCACCTGTAGGGGGTGGTTATAGGTACTTAATGTGACCAGAGTTTGGGTCACATTGCAGAGTGTATGGACCTGAATGGTTCAGAGTGCTAGGTCCTGGAAGATCTGTGTTGGAAGGTTCCTGGTGGGGATGAACTTCCTGAAGAGCATGCAGTAAGACCTTGAACTTGTTGGCCTGGGTGTTGGACGAACGTCCTGAATAGCACCCGGAAAGGCCACGTGTGTGTGCAGAGCCTGGGACGACCTTGCATTGAGGAAGATGACATCCTGTTGAGGACTTTGGACTGACGAGGAGTCAGCCTGTGGAGCAGGAGCTCCTGAGAGGTAACCCCGGGTATGTGGAAAGAACTATGTGCACTGACAAAGATCAGTTACTGAATTACGCGGTCACCCGGTGACTGGAGAGATTCAGGCGTAAATAGTGAAGGCTTTGTAAAGCCATATGTGATGAAGTAATGGACTGTGTGTAAGCTGGTGAGGTGCAACCTGGTTTACGGTGCGGTTTATGACGTTTAAATAAACCGTATGGACTGTTTTGTGTGAAAAACCTGTGCCTGAATACGATAATCCGCTGCCAAGCGAGTGTTTCCCAACACACACAGTAGGCACTACGCCACATAAGACTAGCATGGGAGAAGCAGAGCTCACCTCCAGACTAGTCCTGGCTCATTTACATATGAAAAGCAGCAGAATCAAAGTGCATATTTTTAAAATGTTACTGTAGAGCAAGTTTTAGGAGATGGAAATGCTGCTATGTCTCCCCTATGAAGATGTGTATCGTTATAATAATGTTTGTGTGTTTAATAATTTGCATTGTTAATGATGAAGCTGTGTTCTGCAACAGGTAGTTGTCAGGGACAGTTGGAGGTAATGGTTGGGACTAGCCCAGAGTGGGAGGGACCAAGCTAAAAAAGCAAGAGACAGTTCCTGTCAGGAAGTTGAAAAGAGCCCAGAGACTACAGAGAAAAGGAGAAAAAACTTAAGATCTAATGTGAGCATTGCCACATGACGTGGGTGTCCCTACCAAGGGAAGAGGCAGAGACAGAGGATAGCGAGATCCAGAGCACAGAAGTACAAGAGAAGTGACTGAAATAACAGTGTGATCTGAGACTGGTCCTGGGTCAGGATGCCTAGCAGTAAGGCCTTAAAGTTTCTTACTTGGAGAGGTAACGGGCCAGCAACATTGGTTACATGCAGCCTTCATGGGCATAGTGCCCTAACAGTACAAGTCCACAAACCCATACAGGACCCTCACCTTCATATAACGTGCTGGGGTGAAATAGGCAAGTACCTCGCCCATAGTTACCACCCTGAGCCATGTTACACCAGCAGCTACCAGTAAATATGGAAGCTTCCAAAGGTTAGTTCTGATAGGTTCCCAATAATTGTGGGATGAGGAGGTAGTGTGGGAGTGGGAGACGCTGAATGTGCGGTTGGAAAGGTATGAGGAGATCCAGGATAGGGCGAGGTCTTTGATGCCAAAGCAGGAGAGGATCTGTAGTAGGAGGCAGTGGTCAACTGTGTCGAATGCAGAGGACAGGTCTAGAAGCAGGAGTATAGCGCATTGTCCGTTTGCTTTGGCTGTAAGTAGGTCTTTAGTAATTTTGGTCAGGGCTGTCTCAGTGGAGTGATGGGTGCGGAAACCTGATTGTATATTGTCAAAGAGCAAGTTAGATGAGAGGTGGGAGGAAAGTTCAGCGTGAACGTGCAGCTCCAGGAGTTTGGAAGCGAATGGGAGCAGTGATATTGGGCGGTAGCTGAACATAGCGGTTGGGTCGAGGGTTGGCTTTATAAGGATGTGTGATTGTCGACCTGTGGTGATGTCACAGCCATGTGACTAGTCATGTGGTGGGTTCGTGGGTGTGGCTATACCTACATAATGTAGACTACTGCTTAACACAAGGCTGTATGTGGGGAGGGGGAAGCCTCCTGTGTGTGTTGAGGCTCCAGGACTGAGCCTAAAGTACTGGACGTTTGTACTTTGCTTTGCCTGAACTAAAGGCTATTTCCTTTGTTCTCTTTTGTTTTGTGGTTTTGTGAAGCAATAAACCCCATGAACATTAAAAGGAACGTGCCTCCTGATTGCCACCCGTTGCACCTGAGTGAGTACAATCCCTACAATTAGAGCTAGACGTGCGGGCAGCGATCCCAGCAGAGACGTGAGACTGTTACTGCATGTCCTTGGTCAAGTCGGTAGCAAGCCAGTACAAAATATAATATATGAGAGCGCATTTTTCATCGGCCTCCACCCATTTCTGCACAGCGCTTCTGCACCAGATTGTCTCCTATGACCTGCTCATGATTCTCCCATGATTTCTCTCTTCTTATGGGCTTCAATCTTAAACAGTCTGATGAAGGTCAATGAATAGACCGACACGTCATGTTTTTTGGATTATGCCCTCTGAAATAAAATAAAATATTCATTATCAGCATTGATCTTTTGAGTGCTGGATTAATTTTTTACATAGGTAGCAAGCCAGTAAGCATTGCCGGGAAAAATGGAGGACCTGCTGAAACACTTGGTCCAGTCACAGTCACAGCAGCAAGAGACCAACAGGCTGTTGTTGCAACAGATACAACAGAGCCAGCAGGAGCAATGGCAGCAGATGCAGCTTTTGGCAACCGCCATCCAGGGCAGGACGAGCACCCCAACCCCAGGTCTGACTGATGATGCCCACGTCCGAAAGGCGTTAAGACACGCATTGCAGAAACCCCTGAGGATGATGTTGAGGCCTTCCAGGAGCTTGGTGACCCTTGTGAGGGCCACTTTTCCTCTCAAAATACTCCTCGAGAAAAAGTTCTGCGTTTGATGCATACATGGTGATGCAAAGGACTATCCTAAGGCCAGAGTGGACATTAAAATGGCACATGACACGGAGTCCCATGAAGTTGACGTCATTCGGGACTTGTTGCATCCTATAATTATAGGCCGGAATTTCTGTTTGTTTTGGAATCTGTGGGGAAATGGTTCTGAGGTTGCTAGCAAGATTAGGGAACCAACGAATCCTAATAAGGTATCTCCACAACCAGAGGCAGACAGGTTTCCTTTTTTTGTCCTTATAGGGGATGAGGAAGAAGTGTCCCCTGTATCTGACATTCCGGAGTTAGGGGTAGCCGGTGAGAATTTTGGGACTGCCCAACATAGGGACCCAACTCTGAGGGAATCCTTCAACAATGTCACCATCATTAATTTGGTTACATAGGAGCGGGGGGCTGACACAAGAATTCCCTATTTTATGATGAGTGGGGAGTTGTTATACCGGGTCAAGAAAATATGGGAGCAGTTGGTAGAGCGGTTGATAGTGCCAGGCCCCTATAGACGAAAAGTGTTCGTCATGGCCAATTCACGCATCTTGGGGGGACACCTGGGGGTGGAAAAAACGCAGCAACAGGTTGTGCAGAGGTTCTATTTGCCTGGGTGTCACCGGAAATAGTAAACTATTGCAGGTCCTGCCCTACATGTCAGTTAATTGCTTTCACTTCTCACTTCCGGAGCCACCTTGTATCATTGCCCATTATTGAGGTACCATTTGGGAGAATTGCCATGGACTTTGTCAGTCCCCTAGTTAAATCAGCCCAGGGCCATCAGTATATATTAGTCATTCTGGACTATGCCACACGCTATCCTGAGGCAATTCCCCTGAGAAATTCCTCTGAGAAGAGAGTAGCCCGCAAGTTGGTCCGTGTATTTTCCCGGACAGATTTACCGAAGGAGATCCTGGCTGACCAGGGGACACCTTTTATGAGTAAGGTGATGGGGGAGTTGTGCAAGGTCCTGCAAATCTCCCAGTTAAGGACTTCAGTGTACCATCATCAGTCAGATGGCCTGGTTGATAAATTTAACAAGACACTGAAGAACATGCTAAGAAAAGCCATGGAGAAAGATGGTAGAAACTGGGACTGTCTCTTAGGCTATGTGCACACGCTGCAGATTCACCTGCGGCTTTTTCTGCGCGGATCTGCAGGTAAAACCACAGGTAAAGTGACCTGCGGTTTTCCTGCGGTTTTGCCCTGCGGTTTCACACCTCTACGCACGGAAAAAAAACGCAGCGTGAGCACAGCGGTTTTGAAATGCCATTGGATAACATGGTACTGTACCATGTCTTCGGAACTGCTGCCTTCCCGCAGAGCCAAAACCGCTGCGGAAACGCAGCAGAATCCGCAACGTGTGCACATAGCCTTACCGTATTTGCTGTTTTCCATCCGTGAAGTTTCACAGGCCTCCACGGGGTTATCGCCCTTTGAGCTTCTGTATGGCCGACATCCGCGAGGTCTCCTGGATATAGCCAAGGAAACCTGGGAAGCTGAAGTCACGCCCCACAGAAGCGTCATTGAGCATGTGGCACTGATGCAGCAGAGGATTGCAAGTGCCCATCGTGAAAGAACACCTCCACCAGGCACAAGAGGCTCAGGCCAGGGTCTACAACCGGACAGCAAGAGTGAGCCAATTCAATCCAGGAGACCGAGTTCTCATGCTGATTCCGACGGTGGAGAGAAAGTTCTTGGTGAAATGGCAAGGGCCGTATGAGGTGGTGGAGAATCTTGGTGAGGTAAACTATAAGATTCACCAACCAGGAAGATGGAAACCAAACCAGGTTTACCATATCAACCTCATCAAGCCACGGCAAGATAGAGAGCCAGCGGTAGCTCCGTGCTTGCTGGGCAGCCCAGAAGGTGAGGTTGGAGCTGTTACTATAGCGGAGACGCTATCGAAGGCCCAGAAACAGCAGTGCCGGGAGTTGCTCCAGAAGAACAGGGGCCTGTTTTCAGAGTTGCCGGGGTGCACGAAGGTCGTTGAGCATGAAGTTCTGACAGAGCCACATGTGCGAGTGAACATGAAGCCTTATCGAATTCCTGAGGCCCGTCGAGAAGTAGTCTCCAAGGAGGTGCAGCATATGTTTTAGCTCGTGGTCATTGATGAATCCAAGCGCGGTTGCCTGAGCCCGATTGTTCTGGTCCCAAAACCTGATGGTGAATGGAGATTCTGCAATGACTATCGGAAGTTGAATTAGGTCTCCAAGTTCGATGCATATCCCATGCCACACGTTGATGAGTTCATCGAAAGACTTGTGCCTGCCAGGTACATAACCACCTTGGATTTGACAAAAGGATATTGGCAGATCCCCATGGCACCAGAAGCCAAGGAGAAGACTGCATTTTCTACACCAGACGATTGCTTCCATTATGTCCGAATGCCGCTTGGCCTGCAGGGAGCTCTGGCAACCTTCCAGAGGGCTATGGATAGAATCCTTGCACCTCATAAGCTATACGCCGCTGCATACCTGGATATCTTCATCATTTGCCAGGACTGGGAGAGTCACCTGGAAAAGGTCCAGCAGTGTTTGATGCTCTAAGGGAGGTGTGGTTTACAATAAACCCAAAGAAGTGTGCCTTGGGTAAAGAAGAAGTCAAGTACCTGGGATATGTAGTTGGTCGAGGCAAAATAAATCCCCAAGTCAGTAAAGTGGAGGCAATTCAAACATGGCTGAGACCTTTCTCAAAAAAGCAAGTTAGATTCTTCCTGGGGATCGTGGGATATTACAGGAGGTTCATCCCAAAATTCGCCATGGTGGCTGCGCCTCTAACTGATCTTCTTAAGGGGACAAAATCAGTAATGGTCAGATGGTCCGAAGAAGCAGAGTCTGCCTTCCAAGAAATGAAAGGGGCTCTATGTAAGCAACCCGTTCTGATGGTCCCGGACTTTAAGAAAGAGTTTATTCTTCAGACATACGTCTCATATACGGGGTAGGAGCAATCCTTTCCCAGGAGATACATGGGGAGGAAGCTATTTTCATGTGAAAGGAAGTACTCAGTCATAGAGAAGGAGTGCTTGGCCATAAAGTGGGCAGTGGATACGTTACGGTACTATCTGGTAGAACGTAAGTTGAGGTTGATATCTGACCATGCCCCACTCAGATGGATGAGGGAACCAAAGATTAAAAATGCTAGGGTCACCCGCTGGTTCTTAGCCCTGCAAGACTTCAGCTTCTATCATGATCAAGGTTGGATCTGACAGTTTAAATGCACAAAGTAAATTTTTCCTTTGGCTGGTTGCCAAATGGTGGTTTTGCCCCCGGTGCCCATTAGGGTCATTGCACTGTGGTGATTTCAGTTTTAGTTTTCCCCCCCGGTGGCCAGTAGGGTCATTGCACTTTGGTTACTTTAGTTTGTGCACGTGATTAGGTAACAGGTGTGAATGCTCTATAAGAGAGTATCAGGTGTGTCAATCACTGTTGGTGATAAAGTATTCATTTGCAAGCAAGCCTGGGTGAAGGATGGAGCTAAATGAGAGTCACGGGCAGCTCAGTGAGATTCCTGGAGAGTCAACTATGGTGTCTGCAAGGAGTGCTGGCATGGCGTGGTGGAGTCGCAGTTATGGTGTCAGCAGGGAGTTCATGCATGGATTGGTGGAGTGTCGGCTGCGGTGCAGAGCTGCACTCAAAATGCTGGACTTGGTTGCTGAGAGCTGGACTCAAGCATGCTGGACTTTTTGGCAGAATAGCTGGACTCATTTGCGGATCTCTGTTTCTGGACAGCTGCATGCAGGTGTGGACTCTGTTTGCTCCAAGGCTGCACTATGATGCTGACAAGGTCCGTTTCTGGACAGCGCACCCAGATGTCGGACACGGTAGTGGAAAATATGCACGCACAGGTGGTGGGCTCTGTTGCTGGGAGTGTAAGCAACAGAGCAAAGCTAAGTGGTGTTCCCCTGTTTTGTCACTTTTCCTTATGTGTGTTTAGTGCAGTAGTGGGATTAGTTTCCGCACCGACCAATTCCCTAGTGAGGGTTTAGGTGCAGGGTGAGTCAGGGTTTTGAGGTTCCTGATCGTCACCCGGTGCGGAACCGGCCTAGGGAACGTTAGGAGTGTAGAGACACTGACTCAGGGGAGTGCAGGAGGTCTCCAGTTCCCCATTTCCTATCACAAGGCCACCATTGTTACTGTTACCCAGGTTTTCCCTATTCCCTTTGTCTTATTGTATTAGTTACCAGACTGCGGGCCGCATCTCATAGGACAATTACATGTGCCGTGTCCTGTTGTATCATTTACCGGCCTGCTGGCGATGTCACTCAGGACGGGGCACGTGACAGAATCACCAACCTTACTTTTTTTTTTTCTGGTGAGCCTTGGCCATGTGGAGACCTGTGAGCTATTGCTGCTGGGCCTCACTGAAGTGAGTGGGGAGTTGCATGGTGTTGAAGCAGTTGCAGCAGCAATTATCTGGGTCTGGGGCCTTCCCTCTGGCTCAACCGGAAAAATCAAATTGCGGCTCTGACAATGAAGCCCCCTAGAGTCGCTGCTGGGGAGCGGGACTTGCTCATGCACGCGGAGGTACCCAGACAGGTGGTTGGAGTTGGTCCCCATGGTGCTGTCTGGGGTTCCCCCAGGTGAAGGGGTGCATCCCTGTAGTTAGCAGACTGGTGTGATAGTCCGCAGGGTTTACACCAAATCTTCCTTACCACCGAAGTAGCTGCCCCTCCTGGTCGTTCGGAGGAAGGCGACCAGGGAGTGTATTTTTCCTCCATTTCCCAGGCCCCACCCTCACCGGGGTGAGCAGCAGGTGTGCTGCGGGGGAGTAGGGGCAAATCTCAACCCTCGCCTTTAGCCAACCCTGGGAGGCGAAGACCTCGTGGTGTAAAGGGTTGGGGGGTGGTGTACCCCTTGGTGGAGTGCGGGGGTGTGAGTGTGGTGACACAGGGGGACGCCTCTGTTGTCGATCCTAGAATGAGTTCACCGAAATATGACAATCGAGTGTGTGGCAATAAACGTTCAGGTCCGGACCTGTGTGTGAACAAGCATGTATGGGTGGCCACCAAAAAACATCTTGGAAGTGTGTTGCGGAGTCTTACCAGCTCATACCGAACATACACATACATAACTCGTTCCCCAGGTTGACGCTTTGGAGATGAGTGGTGCCTCCAGAACTTACTTTGCCAATACCAGAGGTGCGTTTGTCATAAACCTTATGTGCAGGTAGTGGTTGGGGTGAACTCTGGATCTAGGCATCTCCACTGTAGGTGGTGCCCTGATGAGGAGCGGTCTTGAGTGTCCAGAGGCCCCTCATTAAGGGGAGGGTACTGTCATGATCCCAGTTGGACCTGACAGTTTAAATGCACAAAGAAACTTTTTTTCCTTTGACTGGTTGCCAAAAGGTGGTTTTGCCCCCGGTGGCCATTAGGGTCATTGCACTGTGGTGATTTCAGTTGTAGTTTACCCCCCGGTGGCCAGTAGGGTCATTGCACTTTGGTTACTTTAGTTTGTGCATGTGATTAGGTAACAGGTGTGATTGCTCTACAAGAGAGTATCAGGTGTGTCAATCACTGTTGGTGATAAAGTATTCATTTGCAAGCAAGCCTGGGTGAAGGATGGAGCTAAATGAGAGTCACGGGCAGCTCAGTGAGATTCCTGGAGTGTCAGCTATGGTGTCTGCAAGGAGTGCTGGCATGGCGTGGTGGAGTCGCAGTTATGGTGTCAGCAGGGAGTTCGTGCATGGATTGGTGGAGTGGCAGCTGCGGTGCAGAGCTGCACTCAAAATGCTGGACTTGGTTGCTGAGAGCTGGACTCAAGCATGCTGGACTTTTTGGCAGAAAATCTGGACTCATTTGCAGGACTGTTTCTGGACAGCTGCACGCAGGTGTGGACTCTGTTTGCTCCAAGGCTGCACTATGATGCTGAGAAGGTCCGTTTCTGGACAGCGCACCCAGATGTCGGACACGGTGGAGGAAGAGATGCACGCAGGTGCTGGGCTCTGTTGCTGGGAGCGTAAGCAACAGAGCAAAGCTAAGTGGTGTTCCCCTGTTTTGTCACTTTTCGTTATGTGTGTTTAGTGCAGTGGTGGGATTAGTTTCCCCACCACCAATTCCCTAGTGAGGGTTTAGGTGCAGGGTGAGTCAGGGTTTTGAGGTTCCTGATCGTCGCCCGGTGCGGAACCAGCGTAGGGAACGTTAGGACTCAGGGGAGTGCAGGAGGTCTCCAGTTCCCCATTCCCTATAGCAGGGCCACCATTGTTATTGTTACCCAGGTTTTCCCTATTCCCTTTGTCTTATTGTATTAGCTACCGGCCTGCGGGCCACGTCACATAGGACAATTACATGTGCCGCATCCTGTTGTATCAGTTACCGGCCTGCTGGCCGTGTCACTCAGGACGGGGCAAGTGACAGCTTCCATGTAGAACATAGGGCAGGGAAGCTACATGGTAATGTCGATGCCCTCTCAAGAATCCCATGTCTAGTGGGGGAAAGTGCCAAGCCCCACGGCTTTAGGCAGAGGGGTGAGGTATGTGGCGTGGCTAAGGGTTGCATAGTCGATGGGAGGTATGTTTCAGAGATGGCTTGTCTCTGTGATGTATCCCGGAGTGTTTTCTTTAGCGCACGTAAGCACTAAGGGTTGTCACCGTACCTCTCTGTGTTTAAGTCACGTGACTAGTCAGGTGGTGGGTTCGTGGGTGTGCCTATACCTATATAATGTAGACTACTCCTGAAGCACAGGGCTGTATGTGGGGAGGGGAAGCCTCCTGTGTGTTCTTGCTCCAGGACTGAGCCTAAAGTACTGGACATTTGTACTTTGTTTTGCCTGAGCTAAAGGCTATTTCTTTTGTTCTCTTTTGTTTTGTGGGTTTGTGAAGCAATAAACCCCATGAACTTTAAAAGGAACTTGCCTCCTGATTGCCACCCATTGCACCTGAGCGAGTACAATCCCTACAATACATACATGTTGTTTAATAATTTGTTCAATGATCTTTCCTGATATAAAAGTCAGACTCACCGGCCTATAATTCCCTGGGTCCACCTTCTTCCCCTTTTTGAAAATAGGAACATTTGCTCTTCTCTATTCTTCTGAGACTTCTGTTCTCCAGGAATTTTCAAAGATTATGGAGAGTGGTTCAAAAATTTCTTCTGCTATGTCCTTCTGCTATGGTGTAATTCATCTGGACGTGGAAAGTTGAATTAATTTATGTTAGCTAAGTGTTTCCTTGCTATCTTTCTGTTTTTAGATAGCTTGGATTCTTCTATTCCTTTAATCGAACAGTGCAGATCAGTTGATCTTACATTTACTTTCTGAGAGAAAATAGGTGCAAAATAGGAATTTAAAAGTTCCGCCTTCTCAACATCCTTTCTTACCCTTTCATCATTTTCATCCTGTAAAAATCCTATAGCATCTTTGACTTTTCTTTTACTTTTGACATATCTCCAATATCCTTTTTTTGCTTTTAACGTCTCTTACAAGCCTTAATTTATTCTCAGCTTTAGTAATCTGATTTGTGCCCTGCAGGTTCTGCAGACAGCATTATATTCTTCTTTAGATATTCCTTCCTCTTTCCATTTGATAAATATTTCTTTCTTCCTTTTTTGCATATGGTTAAGTTATGTTTTCACAATATCCTGTTTTCCTTAAATGCTTTCTATTCCTCCCTCTTTTCCTAATTGTTAATGATTGTGCTATGAGAATATTGTTTTTCAAGATTTACCATCCTTCCTGGACATTTTTGTCCTTAAGGATATCCCACCATTGGATCCCTCGAGTCTCTTTCTGAGTCCCTTAAAATCTGCTTTTCTGAAGTCAAACTTTGAAGTCTGATTCTTCACAGGTCTTCCTCTTCTAGTTATCTAAAATTCTAAAATAGCATAGCTGCTACATCCTAGGGTCCCAGCCACTCTTACCTCCTCAACCATTTCCTCCCTGTTTATAAGGATTAGATCCAATATAGCAGATCTGCTTGATTTCTCCCCTACATTTTGGAATATAAAGTTGTCAGCAAGAGAGGATTAGAATTTCCTTGACCTGTTAGTTTTGCCTGAGAGAGATTCCCAACAAATGGCTGGATAGTTGAAATCTCCCATAACCACTATGTCATATTTTTTGGAGAACTTGGCCATTTGATGCTTAAAGAGTTCATCCATATCTTCAGCTTGCACGGCGGCCTCTAGTAAATGCCTACAATGGTGTCCTTTCCATTGTTCTCTCATTGTATTCTTACCCAAACAGTTTCCACAGAACCCCCAGTCTCTAAAGCTTGGATCTCTGTGCAGATATACGCATTTCTAACATACAATGTGACACCTCCTCCTCGTTTATCAAGTCTGTTTCTTACAAATAAGGTGTATCCTTCTAGTCTTGTATTTCAATCACGTGTATCGTCCCATCAAAAGGCTGAAACTAAACTATGCACCTGCCACAGCACTGAACCTGAGCTGAGAAGCCACCAAAATAACATACCTGAATGTGTAGCCACCCAGAGACTGACCATGTATGGTATAACTGAACCTAAAATTCTGAACTTGAACTGTGCAATCACCAAGAGACTAAACCTGAATTTTGCAACAAAGATACTGAACCTGAACTGTATAGCAACCAAGAGACTCAACCTGAATGGTGTAAACACCAAGAAACTGAACCTGAATTATGCAGCCATCAAGAGACCAAACCTGAACTGTGTAACCACCAATAGACAGAACTTAAACAATATAATGATCAAAAGACTGAACCTGAACTGTGCAACCACCAAAAGACTAAATCTGCAATGTGTAGCTGCCAAGAGACTGAATCTGCACTATCTAACTAAGAGACTGAACCTGAACAGTGTAAGCACCAAGAGACTGAACTTGAACTTTATAACGCCCAAAAGACTGAACCTGAAAGGTGTAAACAGCAAAAGATCTAACCTGAGCTGTGCAATCACCAAGAGACCGAACTTGAATTGTGTAACCAAAAAGAGGCCAACCTATACTGTGAAACTACCATGAGATTGATCCTGAGCTGTGCAACCACCAAAAGACCAAACCAGAACGTGTAACCACCAAGAACTGAGCTTGTATTGTGTAACTACCAAGACACTGAATCTGGGCAGTGTAATAACCAAGTAGCGCATTTGAGCAACCGAGTGAGTAGTTTGAGTTTTGAAGTCTGTATTTCCTTCTCTTCTTGCTACACAATGCCTCTGTAGGTGGTCAACATCAGACCCATCTCATTCTCCCCTATTCCGTAGCTCTACAGCATGATACTAAGAAAAGAGTATGGACGATCTTCATCTTTGACCGCCAGTTTTCGGAGGATAAGCTTGACAGATCCTTTACTTGTACCCTCTTCTCATTTAGATACTAGACCAGTCCTCTAGGATATATGTCAGACATCAATCGAAGGAGAAGATCACCAGAGTTTGAAGAGTAAACCCCATGGAGAATTCACTTCAAACATCGAAAGTTTCTACTTGTGATTTATACATATGTTCGTCTTTGAGTCTATACAATTTGCAATAGCTATAGGGCTTGAAATAATGTATTCTCTCCACACCATTTCCTCTCGCCTCACCTACAGCAACATAAAACAAAGATCATTAATGGAGCATATTTAATAGCAAATCACTAAAAAGACCATTTATCCTACAATGGTTTATTCCTTACACATCTGGGGGATGACTAATCTAACTGGGCATATTCCTGTAATTTACAATAGCTGCTGCCAGGTCCAATAGTTTAATCAATCGGGCAGTTATTAATGAGCCGAGCCAATATAACAAAATGTGAAATACAATGCTTCCAGCCACGCACAACAATGAGTATAAACTTCTTTCAGGAGCTATTCAGAGATAATTAACGAGCTATAGATTCGGCTGTAATTCTCCCCTCTGCGTCTTGATTTTACTGATACTATGAGTGTATTGTTTTCTATTAGCCTTCTTAGCTTTGCCATAGCTTTGTAGCCTTTAAAAGAGAATTTATTCAAACAATGTAAGATTTTTTTTTTTACATCCAAAGCTCCACTCAAAGTATGATGAGGAGACATCATATGTCCAAAATGGTTTCTATTGTTTACTACACATAAATCAATAGTGAAATAAGCTACTATAAGAAACCTTGTAATTAGAGTTGAGCGAAACGGGTCGGTCAAATTAAAAAATAGCCGACTTTCGCTAAAGCGTGAGGTCGGCCATGATGTCGCCGAGCCGAGCGCCAAAGTCGCGTTTCAAAAAATGCTTCCAGCGCCTTTTCTCAGCCAATGATGGAGGACGCACACTGTGGGCAACGCGATGACATGCGCAGCGGCCACCACCATCTTAGAGAATGGCATTGAAGTGATTGGCTGGCTTTGTGTGGCATCACAGGGGCTATAAAAGGCCGTGACCGCCGACCGCCATCTTACTTCTGCCGATCTTAGAATAGGGAGAGGTGCTGCTGCTGATGATTCTGAATAGGGAGAGCGATAGGCAGGGAAGAAGAAAAAAAGAATTGCTTCTGCTGATAGCACTTTTCACTGTACAGTTAGTGTGCAGTGAAAGGGGAGGATTTTTGTTGTGTGCAGCAGCTCTGGTGGAGATTAAGCTGCCTTTTAAGGCTACCTGCTAGCTGCATAGCTGTGTGCACACTGCTATTCAAACCGATTTTTTCAAAGGACTCCAACTTTTATTATTTTGTCCTGGTGAGTTACTGAGCGTTCATTTTTTCACACACCGTATAGCGGTGTACGCTCCTCACACACTACCGTGTACCGGCTGGTATCACGGACAAATAGAAGCTATCTGAGTGTGACTCTGGAAAAACAAGCCGAGGAGATTTTCCATTTTTCCAGACCTACACCTTAGAGAGCTTTCCGCTTTTCAAACCGTTTCGCATATCAGCTGTCGATTACGGTCAAAACTAAACAGAGACAGCATGTGTCAGTCCGTATACAAACAGACAGAGATTGACAATTTTCCATACACACACCGTATAGAGCTGTCCAATTCTCAAACAGTATTGTATATCTGCCGTTCACATTACAGTCACATCTATACAGAGTCAGCGTGTGTGTGTAACACTCCGTAAATACATATACTGAGATTGTTAGTTACACAAAAAACGTATACAGCTCTACACTTCTGATACAGTTCCGTATATCTGCTTTTTGGATTACAGTCAAATACATACTGTGAGAGCGTCTGTAACAAAATATATACATAGATATAATTTTTTTAATACACATTACACAGGTGGACGCTCCTCATACAGTACCATCTCTCTGCTAGCATTTTTGGTACATTTTCCCAAACATGAGGAAGTATGGTGGAAGAGGCCGCATACGTGGGCAGGGGGCGCAGCTGGTACTGATGGTGGTGGTGCATCGGCTGGTTCTGGCAAAAGCACAATAGCAGCTAAGGCAGGAGGTGTTGAGCCTGCGTCATTGTCTGGCCAAAGAAGGCCTGTAAGGTTCCCTTTTCTTGGAGTAGGAAAACCGCTTTTAAAACCGGAGCATCAGGAACAGGTTTTGGCATACATTGCCAAAACAGCCACCAGCTCTATTGCCTCCTCTTCTGAACGTTCGAAACCTGCAAGCACGGAGTCGTCAGTGCGGGGTTCTTGTCAGGAAAAACACCTTTCCTTGTGTCCTTCACCCCCACCAAAAGTTAAGGATGCGACAGCCCACACTTCAGATTACTCTATGGAGCTCTTTTCACATTCCATGCCTGGTTTATCCAGTCAAATCCTGAATTCCCCAGTCCAAGATGAATCTGACATGGAGTGCACTGATGCACAGCCACTGCTAGATGATTCTGCTGGTACATTGACCCAGAGCACTACATTGCCCTCGCAGTCTATTGAGCCAGAATCTGACCCTGATGAAACTCAGATGCCCCTTCCTGCATACTATACCACTTTACACGGTGACACAGAGGAAGGTAAAGAGGAAGGTGCAGATGACATTGAAGAGGAGGTGATGGATGACCCAGTTCTTGACTCGGATTGGCATCCATTGGGGGAGGAGGGTGGCGCTGGCAATAGTTCAGATAAGGAGAAGGATCCGCAGCAGGCATTGACATCGCAGCAGCGGTTATCTGGCAGGCCCGTAGCTGTCCAAAAACGTGGACCAAAAAATAAAAGAGTTGCAGGACAGCTTGGCCACACGGTCAACTTACCACAGCGTGCAAGGCCAGAAAATGTATATCATAGTAGGAAGAGTTCAGTGTGGCACTTCTTTGTCCAAAATGCTACAGATGAGGCAAAAGTAAGAAGTTGGGAAGGACCTTTAGCCGAGGTAAACAACTCAGAAATTTGAATACCAGTTGCATGCTTAGACATTTAATCAACATGCACTTGCAAGCATGGATGGACTACAAAACCTCAGGTAGCACATGTGCACCTGCTTCGACTGAAGGCAGCCAGCAACGCTCCATCGCTTCCCCCACTGTAAGACCAACCCCATCATTAAGCACACCACCAGCACTAAATGTGGAGGTGTCGTCGCAAGGCCAAAGCACTCAGGGAATCACAATGGTTTTGCAACACAACACTGAATCTAGGCCATCACCACCAATACCATCAACAACCCCCTCTCACTCCATCTCACTGCTACTTCCCCCATATGCAGCTCTCCAGTCCAGCTCACCCTCCCAGACTCTCTGAGTAGGACAAGAAAGTACTCAT
Organism: Dendrobates tinctorius; assembly: GCF_039654945.1. Lineage (NCBI taxonomy): Eukaryota > Metazoa > Chordata > Amphibia > Anura > Dendrobatidae > Dendrobates > Dendrobates tinctorius. The sequence goes on from NW_027361763.1 coordinate 8,676,651, forward strand.
CCGCATACACTATGTTTGAACGCCTACATTGCCAAACTAATCTCATTAGAGATGATGCCCTACCATTTGGTTGAAAGCAAAGCTTTCCGCGAGCTCATGGCCTACGCTGTCCCACGCTATGACCTACCCAGTCGGCATTATTTTCTCGCAAAGCCATTTCTGCCCTCCACCGGCATGTGAAAGACCGCATTGTCCTAAATCAGTTACTAAATCAGTTAGTGAGTGGAAAGGTGCACCTCACAACAGATGCATGGACCAGTAGACATGGCCAGGGCTGTTACGTGTCCATCACTGCACACTGGGTTAATGTGGTGGGTGCAGGCTCCATAGGGGACAGCAGCGGTGGAACAGTGCTGCCTAGCCCACGGTATAGGAAACAGTTGGCTGTAGGCTTTCGACCCTCCTTCTCCATCAGCGAAGGCTTGTCCACCGAGCGCAGTCGCACGAGCAGTCCATCCGCAGCTGGCAGTGTTGCACACAGGGTGTCCCACTATCGAACAGCTAGTGGTAAGCGTCAGCAGGCTGTGTTAAAGATGATGTCTTTGGGCGATAACAGACACACCGCGGAGGTACTGGCTAACTACTTGCAGCAACAAACTGAGTCATGGCTGGGCAGTCTACATCTTGAGGCAGGCAAGGTAGTCAGTGATAACGGCCGTAATTTTGTGGCAGCCATAGCCTGTGCAAAACTCACACACATACCTTGCCTTGCTCACACTTTGAACCTGGTGGTGCAGTGCTTCCTTAATAATTATCCGGAGTTAACATCCCTGCTACATAAGGTGCGAAGACTGTGCTCGCACATCCATCACTCAAACGTCCACTCCACTTGTATGCAGAAGCTGCAGCGATTGCTCCACCTCCCCAAGCACCACCTAATCAAGGTGGAAATCCACCCTGCACATGGTTGAAAGGCTGTGCGAAAAGAGGCAGGCTGTAATGCATTTGTGGGAGGATACACAGGCAGGCAGTTTGAGGGAAGGCATGGAGTTGTCGGGTGTGCAGTAGTCAAAGCTGAAAGACCTCTGTAAAGTCCTTCTGTGTTTTGAGGAATGCACAAGGCTGGTAAGCGCAGACGACACCATCATAAGCATGAGCATCCCACTTATGCGTCTGCTTATGCAAAGTTTGACGCACATTTAGGATCAGGCATCTGCAGCGGAGGAGGAGGAGGGAAGCCTTGATGACAGTCAGCCATTGTCTGGTCAGGGAACTGTCCTTGATGAGGTGGAGGAAGAAGAGGAGGAGGATGAGGGGGATGATTATTTTGGGCAGGAGGATGCTTCTCAGGGGGCTAGAGAAAATGTTGGCGTTGCAAGGTCAGGTACAGTGTTTGTGCGTGACTGTAGGGATGTGGATTTGCCAGAAAGTGCTCCTCTGCCCAGCAGTGGCACTGCAGCATTGACACCTGGAACATTGGCCCACATGTGCGATTATGCCTTACGAATCCTAAAAAGGGACCCCCGCATTGCCAAAATGATGAGGGATGATGACTACTGGCTGGCCAGCATCCTCGATCCACGCTACAAAGGCAATTTACACAACATCATGCCACAGGAGAACCTAGATATAATATTGGCTAACAAACAAACAACTCTGGTAAACCATTTGTTTGAGGCTTTCCCAGCACACAGCAGCGGTGCTGGTTCTCCCACGAGCCGTAGTGGGCACAATGGAAGAGGTGTTCATGGTGCACACAGCCGAAGTGGTGTGAAGACAGGGGTTTAATGACCATGTTGTGGAATGATTTCTCAAGTACCGCTCACACGACTGCTAATACTGCATCGACTAAAAGTGACAGGAGACAGCAGTTGTCAACTATGGTTACAAACTACTTCTCCTCCCATATCGATGTTCTCCCTCACAGGTCATTCCCCTTTGACTATTGGGCCTCTAAACTGGACCCCTGGCCTGAATTGGCACAATATGCCTTACAGGCGTTCGCTTGCCCTGCTGCTAGTGTGTTATCTGAAAGAGTCTTCAGTGCTGCTGGATCAATCCTGACAGAAAAAAGGACATGTCTGTCGACCCAAAATGTTGATGATCTAACCTTCATTAAAATGAACCATGCCTGGGTTTCAAAGGATTTTATCCCACCTTCCCTGATGACACATAGGTTGCCAGAAAACTGCCTCGCTTTTGTTCTCCTTTTCCTCTGACTTTCCCAATTCTGCCCTTTGCAGCAGCTGAATGTCCAGCCAACACATCAACATATGCCATTTTTTAAACCTCCCTAAGTGGGCTGCCCACCCACCCCCCAATGGCTGGGGTCAACCCCTGGCACACTCGGGCAAGTGCCGTTACTCTGAACAGGTGGATGGGCCCACTGGTGGCCGACGGCACTGGCACAGGGCCCCTCATAGTACAATACAGTCTCTGACGGTGGGGGGGCCAACTCTCCATCAGACACACCAGCGTACTATGAGGGGCCCTGTGCCAGTACCGTCGACCACGACTGTGCCCCCCCTGCTTGGTCATGACCACAGCACTTGCAAGTTGCAATACTTACCTCTCCCTGCTCCACCGCTATGTAGCCTGGGCAGATAAATCCTTCACAGGGACGGCCACTAGAAATTTTGAGTATTGATCGATGATGGTTAAGATGTAGCTATGGCCTGTCCTGCTGGCCTCTACCTTCAGATGATCAATGGCTACCATTTGTAAAGGACGTCAACTTACAAGCAGATGTAGTGGTGCTTTATGATCACCTTTCACAGTTGTGATAGACATAGACGTGTGACATTCCTGCCACCATTTTTCAATGTCTCCTCTCATGCCAATCCAATAGAATCGCCTACGGACTGTGGCTTCTTTCTTTTGCACTCCAAAATTACCAGACACATCATGATAGGCAGAGAGGACCATGTCTACATCTCTCCCTGTGATCACAATTTGATAGAGACGAGTAACAGTGATGTGATCCACGCTACTGCGATAAAGCAATCCTTTCTTCACAAAGAACCGTTTTCGCTGTCTCCACACAGTAATTGAGGGTCTGCATCGCCTCTGCAACATCTACCTGGAGGTTTTCCCGCGATGAGTAATTCCCAAATTTCTGCAAACACTCGACTTTACTTTACGTCTGTACTTGTATCCATGTAGTTTCCAGTAGCGGAGAGTCTGGACTGGCTTATGGAGATTGAAATATATACGAAGATTTAAAAGTACCAAAACACTGTACTGTATACTGTTGTATGCTTCGACTAGCTTTCCCTTTTTCTACTTTTTAAATTCTGGTGTAATACATAGTGAGCCTGTGAGTGTCTGTGTCTGACTCCGGAAGTATATATGGAAATTTACAATTACCCCTAGACTGGATACACCTGGTATGTGCTGATACAGTACCTTTGGTAAAAATTTTGTATTACGGTATCATCCATAGTGAGTGAGCATGTGTGGTTTACACCTTCTATATATACAGTGAATCGGAGATACCAATTTTTACCCTATACTAGATATAGCTTGTATCTTGTTATACGGTACCTTTGTTCGACATTTAGTATTACGGTCAAATCCATACTGAATAAGCGTCTGAGAGTGACTACGGGACTATGTATACAGAGATTTCAATTTGTACCCTATAATATATATACTTGCTATCTTGTTATCCAATACCTTGTTTACAACATTTTTTATTATGGTCAAACCCAGACTGAGTGAGCATCTGAGTGTGACTCTGGAAATATATACCGATATTTCAAATTTGGCCAACACAGTATACATCTGTATGTTTCTGATACAGTAACCTTTTTAGCTATTTAGATTCTGGTGTAATCCATAATGAGCCTGTGAACGTCTGTCTGTTACTCCGGCAATATATCAGGAGCTTTAATATTACCCCAACACTGTATACAGCTGTACGATTGTGTTACATTACCCATTTACAGCTTTTCATATTCTTGTGTAATCCATACTGGGCCTGAGAGCGTTTGTGTCTGCCTCCTGGAATGTATACGGAGATGCAGAATGTTTACAGTATACTATATATACCTTGTATCCGGTGATACTGTACCCTTTTTCAACTTTTTATTTTAAAGGGTAATCCATATTGAGCCTGTGAGCATCTGTGTATGACTCATGAAATATATACGGAGATTTACTTTTATCCCTAGACTGTATAGAGCTGTACCCTTCTGATACAGTACCATATATCTGCTGGTATTTTGGGTCCTTTTTCCAAAACATGAAGAAGTATGGTGGAAGAGGACATAGACGTGGGCATGGGGGGCCACCTGGTACTGATGGTGGTGGTGGTGCATCTGCTGGTAGTGCCAAAAACACAATAGCAGCTAAGGCAGGAGGTGTTGAGCCTGCGTCGTGATGTAGCTCTGGAAGGCCTGTAAGGCTCTGTTTTCTGGGAGTAGGTAAACTTCTTTTAAAGCCGGAGCATCAAGAACTGTTTTTGGCTTGCATTGCTGAAACAGCTTCCAGCTCTATCGCCTCCTCTTCTGAAGTTTAAAAAAATGCAGTCATAAGTGCAGGCTTCTGGTCAGGAGCAACCCTTTTCCTTGTGTCCTTCACCCACAACAAAAGTGAAGGATGCGGCAGCACACACTTCAGATTACTCCATGGAGCTCTTTTCACATACCATGCCTGGGTTAATTAAAAATGGGGCCCATCATATACTGGAGCATTCCAAATGGGGGACATCAGACACTGGGCAGCATTTATGGGGCCCATTATACACTGGAGCATTAGAAATAGAGCCCATTATATGGAGCATTATTAGGGCCCATCATACACTGGAGCATCATCCATGAGGCCCATCATATACTTGAGCATTCCAAATGGGGCTGATCAGACACTGGAGCAGCATCTATGGGGCACATTATACACTGGAGCATTAGAAATGGGGCCCATTATATATGGAGCATTATTTGGGCGCATAACACACTGGAGCATCGTCCATGGGGACCATCATATACTGTAGCATTATGTGGAGCTCATCATATACTGTATGGAACATTATACAGTATGTGACCAATTATTCTGCATGGAGCAATATATGGGGCTCATTATTCTGTATGGTGCAATAGGTGGTGGCCATAATACTGTATGGAGTAATATACTGTCCTTTTTTGAGCTATTGTAAAATTTAAAATAGATAATATCAGACATGTCATGTAAGCAGTGAAGGATTTGTCATTGTACTATACCTTTTTTTCTGTGCCGTATCAGAGCATCATGAGTTCTGGTATGTGTTAAAGGGGCGCACTGACACTCTTTGGCCCAGGGCACACGATAACCTGGAGCCAGCCCTACCCCCCCACAACTTTAGCCAAATAACCCCCAGTTTTCAGTGCGTAACTATTAATATAAAGTAAATTAAGGTTGACAAGCTTCAGTAATAAGAATTGATGTTTTTGGCATTGAAATGGGCACTGTAGGTGTGTTTACTGTCCTCCACTCCCTGCGACTTTGCTTCCCCATTGACTTGCATTGGGTTTCGTGTTTCAGTCGGACCCCATGCATGTCACATATGTGTTTTTAATACATTTTTTTCCTTGCTTTTGCATGGTTTGAGAGACCCCACCCCTCTTGTGTGACATGCACATAAAGAGCTGTCTTACGTGCCCATACTAGGAAGCGCCTGTCTTAATCCTGTTCATTTAGACACTATTCATATGTTCAGGTTTTAAATACATTAGATAGGGACTGATCCATTAAGGGTTACCTTGATGAGGTGGAGTGGCTTGGTATACACTTTTTTGCAAAAAAACGTATCGACTAAATACCCTGTATTTGTTATCATCTTTTTACCAGCACTTGCTGAATATTGTCATGTTTTCTACTGCAGGCTATTTTTGCACATTTGTTATTCTGTGCTTTCTTTTTGTGTTTCCCTATAGTCGGCCGATTTCGTTCAACCCGACGTTTGCGAAAGTCGGGTTTCATGAAACCCGACTCGACCCTAAAAAAGGCAAAATCGCTCATCTCTACTTGTAATATATATTATCAGAGAAATCTGCTTCTTTCTCCACCTATGCTGCTGATTCTTCCTATACTCATTCATTCTGAAAAAAAACTGCTAACATACATCAGAAGTCTGAAAGAAAGAGAGTAATTGCTTATCTCACCCCAAAGCTGGAATCACAGCTGCATTGCTCTATCTGCTCTTTTTTGGCATTGGGTTACCCAATTCAATATCTGATGGCACAACCATAGGTCTTTTAAGACCAGTTCAGATTACTGCATATATCTGTGTATTCAGATAACAAGGTTCATGTCTGCCAACTCTTCTCTGCTTGCCCTATGTGCTATCCTGCCATTCAACTATGCTTGCCTAACAACCTGGCTTTGCTTTTTTAAGGCACTGTTCTCACATTCAGATCTGTTGCATCAAGGTACCTGCCTATCTACATGGCTCTGCTCTTTCATGGTACCACTCGGGTCTGCTGTATGAAAGTGCCTAACTACATACTAATACAATACCGTGTTTTCTACTATTCACATACTGTAACTAAAATCCATTCCACTCCAAGGTGTTTTTTTCTTCACTCTCGGTTGTGTGAAGTAGAAACACATGACAGCTTCTCATGCATTCATTTCATAAAAAAATTAACACTTATTTGCAATACGGTTTCAGCCATGCTGGTCAAGTCTCTTGCAATGTCTGTAAGGCTTCCATAAAAAGGGGCAAGCTACTGGACTACCCTGGAATTTGATGAAACTACCAGATGTCATCAAAGCCTCCTTCATAAAATCTCATGAAAGATAATGTTTCCGGGAGGTTTCCAATGCGTGACACCGGGATGCTTCATCATTAAACAGAGCAACTCAGCGTCCAAAAGCATTTTTTCAAGGGCAAGAAATAAATCCAGAGAGTTGTGGCTCCAAGGGAGGACTTGATTTCATAGTCTTTGTCACTTCCCTTCTGGGGCTGCAGTTCTATAAAATTGTCAAAATAACTGTGCAAATGCCATATCTCACTCTCCATGACTTAAAAAGTTGGGTGCTGTATAATTGTAAGTAGTCATAGTGGAGCATTACCACGATGAAGTACACAGGGAAAATTATTAATGTGTAGGGGCACAGAAGGGCATTGTTACTGTTTGAGGCATAAAATAAGGGTACTATTACTGTCTAGAGCAGTGTTTCTCAACTCCAGTCCTCAAGACCCACCAACAGTTCAAGTTTTCAGGATATCCTTAGCATTGCACAGGTGATTTCAACACCTGCTCAAGCATTAATTCCATCACCTGTGCAATACTAAGGAAATCCTGAAAACATGACCTGTTGGTGGGTCTTGAGGACTGGAGTTGAGAAACACTGGTATAGGGTGTTAGTTATAATGCTATATAGGTTTTGTAGAGGTGGGGGAATGTGTAGAGGGTCCTGGTAAAGCAGTAAGCCTAACATGACTTTGTGTTACAGTTAGAGATGGGCGGACCCCTGGATGTTCAGGTCCGCCGGTTTCGGCTACCAGAACAGTACCCAGACCGGAACCTGGACCTCCTTCACTTGAATGGGGGGTCCAAACATCCAATGTTTGCCATTCTGTCATGTGCACGACAGTGCGGCAAACACTCCTTCAGTCATACAGCCGCGGTTCCCACGCTGTCAAATGACCGGAGCTGTGATCGGAGGTAAAAAGTTTTCCTCTGGTTACTGGTCTCAGTTGATGGTGGCTGATGGGAGTATCCTGCACTAAATGATTTAGAAAAAATTGGCGTGGTTAACACTGTATTTTTGATAATCAGCCAGGCAAAACTGACTGCTGGGGGCTGCAAATCTCAGCTGTCAACCTTAACAAGGTTGGTTATCAAGAATAGAGGGATCCACACGCTGTCTTTTTAACTATTTAAATAAATATTTTAAAAAAACGACAAGGAGTCTCTCCCATTTTTGACAACCAGTCTTTCTAACGCAGACAGCTGGGGACTGGTTTTTCTCAGGCTGGTAAGGGGACATTTATATTCCCCAGCTGAAAAATAACAGCCTGCAGCCTACCAGAAAAGGCGCATCTATTGGATGCACCATTTTTGGGGCTTTGCCCGGCTCTTAGCACTTGCCTTGAGGCGGTGGCAAGTGTGGTTCCTATTTGTGGGATTGATGTCACCTTTGCATTGTCAGGTATCATCAAGCCCACAGGTTAGTAATTCGGAGGTGTTTATAAAACACCTATCCATTACTAATCCTATAGTTAAACACACAGCCAGAATAAAGTCCTTTAGTTGAAAGAATGACAGACTAATGATTTTAAATCAAACCATACTCACGTCATCGCCCTTTCCGCTGAAGTCATCGTCTCCAATAATGAAGCAAAAATAAAGAGCAACAATATCCCTCACCTGTCCATCATTCTGTCTCATGCCATAATCCATGTCTGGGGATAAACCGTTTTAAACCTGGACGGTGCCAAGTTGTGACCATCCAGGCTGAGTAGCACTGGGAGATTGAGCTGCATTGTCTCACAGTGCAGCACTGAGCTGAGAGAGTTCAACGCAGTTTACTGTGATAAAATTCTCCCTGTGAACTGTGGTCAATACACCGCTGCACCTAGAGGCTTTTTCTCATTTTGCTAGTGGTGATCTCACTGAGTTCCCCGCAGTTCAGGAGCATGGCTGGGAACGCAGCCTCAGTTACCTGCGGTAACCGCTGCTCACTGATGATGTGGTCACTGCAGCTCTTTCTTTCTTCCAGTGGTTCTCAGCCTGAACGGTCACAGGATACCTGAGACCAGCTGTCTGCTTTAGCAAGGCTGGTTGTCAAATCATGGGGGGACACCATGTTATTTTTTAAATTGTTTATTTAACCTTTTTAGAAAAACAGTATGGCGACCCCTCTGTTCTTGATTGCTAGACTGTCATGGGTGTGTCAGGTATGACAGACAGTCATCCTGAATCTGGCTGTAGAAGGTCATTGTGATTACCTCTACAAGCACCTATTTGAATTTTGCATCTCTCTTATGTAGTTATAGCCTTCTCCCTCTAGGACCCAGCAGTTACCTCCACATTCTGTTGCTAATTAACACAACTTTGCTGAAGGTTTAAATGCATACAGCTTCTTCAGCAGGGTGCTGATGTTAGCTCAATTTCCCTCTGTTTTGTTGGAAGTACTAGCAGTCAGCTAGTGTATTCTTGGAGCTTCTTGGAGGATTGCTGGCGTGATAGCTCGGTGGTCTTCTCAAGCTAGGTGTATGCCCTCATTTGTCCACCCTCTCTGTCTTTAGTTGTAGTGGGGGCTGACTAGAGCTTATCCCATCCCCTCCCTATCCAAAACCTATTGCTAGGGTCAAGCAGGGATTAGGTTCCTGCTCGTCGATAGGTGCGAAACCAATTTAGGGATGTTTAGGGCAGACAGGGTGTTGATAGATCTGCTTAGGGGTCTCCACTCCCCCATTCCCTAGTGTTTGGGCTTCCCCCTCCCTCTCACCATTGCTGTGCACCTCACCCAGCGTAACACAGCCTTGCTAAAGCTAACAGCTGAGGGATGCAGCTCTCAACTTTCAGTTTTACCTGGCTGGTTATCAAAAATACAGGGGAACCCACACTGTTTTTTTTATTATTTATTTAGCACGCAGGCACAAACTTCCATCAGCTGCCGCCTGCTCTTGCTGTTATTAGCGGCAGCAGGCACAGGCTTATAGGAGCAGTAGTCCTATCAGCCCAATGCCAGTGACTGGAGGTAAACTTTTACCTCCAATCAAAGCTGCGGGCTCATGCTATCGCTTGTTAGTTCGGGAACCAAGCAGTAATGATTTTACCGCTGATTAGACGCAGTGCCATCCTGTCATGCACATGACAGTGCAACACACACACGATGCTCAGGGGGTCGAACCCAAACAGTAACATGGATTTCCTGGTGAAGTCCATGTTCGGAGTCAATGGCCAAACAGTAAGCCGAACTTTACTGTTCCGGTTTACCCATCTCTAGTTACACTGTATTCTACAAGGAAGAGTTATGATTGAAGAAGAAGTGGTCTTGTTGGTCTGGGCCAATTGGGCTGATTGGAAAAGAAAATGGAAAATTAAAGAATAAGATCCTTGGGAACGTTACTGGCGAGAACTAGGGATGAGCGAGTAGTGAAATACTCGGACTCGTCGTACTCGTTACGAGTAGCTCCTAATACTCGGGTACTTGTAACAAGTAGCAAATCCAATGTAAGTCTATGGGAAATGCGAGTAATGGGCAGAGAATGTGTGTGGGTGGAGACTATGTGTGCATCGACAATGTGTGCGGGGGTCTGTGGGGCTGTGTGTGTTTGTGCCGGGCTCTGCGGGCTTTGCTGGACCTGTGTGGAGCTGTGCGGGGCTGTGCTAGCATTGTCAGATTGGACTACTTGTCCCATCTGGCTATGACCGCTACAGTGACAACATTAGCTGATGGGTAGTATTCCCATCATCCAGCTAATGTGGTGAATGTAAAAAAAAAAGACATACAGAGCATACAACATATAACATACAGTACATACACATAGCATACAACGCATAACATAGAGTACATACTCACCGCACACACCTAATTCCCCAAAGCCATCGATCACCTGCAAAAAAATTAAAATAATAAACCAACCTATACTCACCTTTCTGCCATAATCCCATTAATAACGAGGATCCCATGTCGATCTCCCGCGGAGAGAAGCCGTATCAGCTGATGCGACCGCTCTCCAGAGGCTCCAGCCATACAGTGATGCTGCGCGGCCAGCCAATCACTGTAATGCCACAACAAAGAAGGTGGCGGCTTTACTGTGATTGGCTAACACATGCCGGGCGCGAGATCTGAATATTGCGAGGTGAGTAGTGAAATTTACTTGCTAGGATTCGAGTACCACAAATACCGCATTACTCGCCAGGTACCGAATCCTAACGAGTATACTCTCTCATCCCTAGTGAGAACCTGTACAGAACACTGGTGCATACCTGATATTACAAGTATATGATTCCTGTATGGTGGTGATATCAGTCCTAGTACACTAGTTGTGGTTAATAGTCAGAATGGTGATATTATCATCTTGTTACAGTGGGTACGGAAAGCATTCAGACCCCTTTAAATTTTCACTCTTTGTTTCATTGCAGCCATTTGGTAAATTCAAAAAAGTTCATTTTTTCCTCATTAATGTACCCTCTGTACCCCATCTTGACTGAAAAAAACAGAAATGTAGATATTTTTGCAGATTTATTAATGAAACAAAGAGTGAAAAATGTAAAGGGGTCTGAATACTTTCCATACCAACTGTATATCCTGATAATATTTGGTTATCGTCTGCAGTATATTGCATTATTTTTATTATTATTATTACCGTATATACTCGAGTATAAGCCAACCCGAGTGTAAGCCAAGGCTCCCCCTTTGCTGTCCTGGTATGCATGACTCCCCGATCCCTGTCATTATATGCATGACTCCCCGGTCATTGTCCTGCTATGCATGGCTCCCCGATCCTTGTCCTGCTATGCATGGCTCCCTGGTACTTGTCCTGCTATGCATGGCTCCCCGATCACTGTCCTGCTATGCATGGCTTCCGCATCCCGTCCTGGTATGCATGGCTCCTTATCCCCTATCCTACTCACTCACCAGCATTCCCTGCAGTATCTTGGTGGTCCCGTCGTGTTCGCAGCATCTCCATGGTTCCAGCTTCCAGCAGCTCTTCCGGCGTGATCACGTATCGCCTCACATTAGGATAATGAATATGCGCGCCACACCTATGGGAGTGGAGCGCGTGCATATTCATTACCAGAATGAGTGGCATCGTGTGATCGCGCCAGAAGAGCTGCTGGAAGCCAGAACCATGGAGATGCTGCAAAGACGACGGGACCACCGAGATAATGCAAGGGCATGCTGGTGGGTGAGTAGGATGGCTTGTGGAAGCCGGCGGCTGTCACTGTGCGCTGCTATAAGAGAAACGAATATTCATTTCTCTTTAGCAGCGGGTACAGTTACAGCCACTGGCTCCTGCCTCTTGTGACCCACTGCTCCACCGCTCCCCCTCCCCCTTTCTAGACAACTGACTCATGTATAAGCCGAGGGGGGCATTTTCAGCACAAAAAAATGTGCTGAAAAGCTCAGCTTATACACGAGTATATATGGTAAATCTTTTATAGTAGTAATATTGGAATTCTAGGTCTCGTAGTAAATCTTTATTTCTTGCAGACAGAGTAATATACAGTAAGTAATAGAGACCCCAAATTTGGGTGCAGGGACATGTGTTTGCTTTCAAATGCCAGGGCTGAATTTTAGTCCCAGTTCATCGCTGGGTCTATTATACAACTGCAATTGCTTTCTAACTAAATTTAAGGAAATTGATAAGATCAGAGTTCCACAGAATGGATACTTGGACCTCAGGACATCTGTCAGTATAGCTAGTAATCATGTTAACCTTCTGTCTCTCCCAATAGAGGCAGCAAAATGCAACCGCACCTGTGCCAAAATCAAAAGGGTGAACAGAGCACCTCCCCTGTGACGCTGACCACTCGGACCTGATTAAATTATACAGTCACCAGAAAGCTTCTTTTTAAAGAGGCAGTAAGGATAAAGTCATTAGTTTTTAAATAGTGCAGCAGTGTATTAGGAGGAACAGCCTATCGTTGTAAATGTGTCTGTTGGATATCATGGTATAAAAGGATACTGGTTAGGTTTCTTTTTTATATTTGATTGAAGAACATTAGAGGCAGAATCTATAAAATAATGTTTGATCGCAGGGAGAAACACCTCATATTCATCTGCAATGCGAATGGATAGATTTTCCTATACCGTCCCTTTAAGAGATATAGTAAATAAATCAGCCATATGCAAAAAAAAGTCTAAGGGGTCAATATTCCCTTCCCCGCCTCCCAACTTACAATTATCATCTAACCAATGGATAGGTGAAATTTTAGTAATAACCTTATGGGTCGCCCTCTCAGGACCATGGGGTACTCGGTGTCAGGCCGGTGTCGGGCCGGTGTCGGCGGGATGTGTCACAGCAGCAGCCCGTGGCCCTGGGCGCCCAAATGAATGCGGGGTTTGTAATGTAGTTTAAAGGAATAGTTCATGATGCCACCTGTGGTGCTCGACAAGGGAGTTGTTAGGCCGACGCTGCTTGCAGGTCCAAGATGGTGAAGCTCCCCACAGGTAGAGCTGTAACCCCAGGGCAGTGTAGGTGTAATGGATGAGGAGAGTCGCAGGCGGTGTAGAGGATGGTACCCAGATGTAGTGGTGCTGAGTGTGTTAGCGCAAGAATGAATGGAGGACACCGGGGCTTGTAGTTCCAAATCTTTACTCACAGTCTGCAGTACACACAGGTGCCTGCCTCCGTGCCGTGTCCTCCGGGTCAGAGACTCAGTCAACCTCCAGGCAAGATGAAATGCTCCCCTCCAACACTCCGCCAATATGTACCTTTCTCAACGCCTTTAAGTGTGAAGATCTCCTGGTATTGAGTTACACTGGCGTTCCTCTTGACTGATGTTCCCAGGAACTCTCCTTGTATGGCAGACAGCTGTAGCCTGCATCGGGGACTCCCTTCTCCTGAGTCCCAGCTCTCTATCAAAGTTGCTGTTGTGCCCCAAGTCCTATATGGGGATAGTGCATTTACAGCCAACTACTCCACCGGTGTCTGCTGCAGAACCATAAGTGTCCATACAACCTCGGGGACCGGGCCCCGGCATTGCGCTTAGAACCTATAGGCAAGGTTCTTCCTCTAACAGACGTCCTCCCTATTCTCTTACATTCCTTCGTTCCGTACTTGTCTCTCTCTCTTATAGAAGCTTAGGTTACAGTTCAATGTCTTTCTCCCTCTTTCCTTTCCTGTGCCAGCTGGCTCAGGTCACTCCTGCAGCACTCCTTCCTCCATCCCTCCTTCCAGGGATGCCCCACTCCTATCTGAGTGGCTTCCTTCTCCCTCAGACTCCCCGTCTGACTGCCCTGACAGACTGACCTCACGGTCTGCCCCCTAATTCTAAACCTCCCCGCTCTTTTATATGTTCTAACTCCACCCGCCTCCCAGCACGTCTAGTGTTCCAAGCAGGGAACCACCAAAGGTGTTCTGCTACCCTCTGAGCAAGGAGCCGCAATGTGGTTATGCTGAACTACTCTATTGTGTGGGATGCGAGTGTTGGAGCGTGGAAAGGAGTTCCCACCTTACCTGGATGGTGGGACACTACACCTTAGGAGAAGTTGCAGTACCTCTGTGGCAACTGAGCCTCAGGGGCGCCACACTTACACCCGGAACACCCCTATGAGGTAATTTGCTTAATTATATATTGGTTATAATATATTATAACTAGAGTTGAGCAAGCAGATTTGCAGGATCTTGGTCCAGTTCGTGGTCGTCAGACCAGAGCCCTACTGGCGCCTCTTCTACTAAGTATAATGTCATGTGTACATCGCGCCACAGTGATGAAATTGCATTGGGCTTACTAATCAGAAGAGGCACCACGTCCAGTGGCCACAACTACTGATGTGGCAGTTAGGCCAGGGTACTGCAAATATCTCTGCTCATTTCTAATTGTTGTATAATTTTTTAGGGTGCAACCACTTCTCAGTAGTATATATATATATATATATATATATAAAACCTTGGGGGGAGTAGTTTCTTCTTGTGGACAGTGCCAAATGGCATAAAGAGACAAATCCTGGGCAAAGCGCTCTGGAAAAAGGTAACCAAATCAGCAGTCTTTTAAGAGGAAGGAAGTTGGCTCTCAAGTACCAACAATTGACGTAGCCACCCTATAAGTCAATGCTGACGAATTAGCTTTGCCATATGCCAAAGACAAGTCATCTTCAGAAGCAGAACACCTCTACCTACAGACATCTTGTTAGATTCATCAGTTGAGGTGTATCTTCCAAGTCCAAGGTCTGGATGGACTCAAGGACCACAGGTATCAGGGCAACCGATAGGAGGGTCACAAGAAATATGGACAGCCAAGGGTCAGGAGACCACAGGCTGGTAGACAGAGTTCAGGAGACCCCAGGCAGGTGGAGGAAATCAAGAAACTGCAAGCAGGTGAAATTCAAGAAAAGGCAGACAGGTGTAGGATGTCAGGAAACCACAGGCTGGAAAACAGAGTGAAAGAAACCACAGGCAGGTGGAGGATGTCAGGAAACCATTGGCAGGCAGGTGAAGTGCAGAAAACTGCAGGCGGGCAGGTGGAGTGAAGCAAACTGCAGGCAAGCGGAACACATCAGAAAACCACAGGCAGGCCTGAGAGCGGGAAACCGCAGGCAGGCAGGTGTAGTGCAGGAGAAGCTGAGCAGCAAACCAAGGTCCAACAACACAGAAGTCTTAATGCATTCTGCCTGCCTGTTGTTTCCTGATGTCCTCCATCTGCCTGCGGTTTACTGCACTTCACCTGCCTGTCTGCGGTTTCCTTGTGTCCTCCGTCTGCCTGGGGTCTCCCACACTCCGCCTATCTGCCTATGATCTCCTGTCTTTTGGCTGTCCATGTTCAGCTCCTATCTGCTGTGTTGAGACTTGTGGACAGTGTGCCCATCCAGACCTTGGGCTTAGAGGATCCACCTCACCTGGTGAGTTTAACACATCTGTTTCGGGTTTCTAGCCCTCATTAGTGCAGAGTGACACAATGATAACTCTTTGTCCAAGGACTAAGGGATAAAATTGTCTGCAGATGATGGTCTTTTTCCTCTGCTTTGGGAAGTGGGTCAACATTGGCTTTAAGGCTAACTACCTTCCATAGGTAGCACTAGTGAGCCTACTTTCTTCATTTTGGAAGGAAGCTAACTTGCATAACTTGTAAATGTAATACCAGGAGGTGGAATTCTCAGTGTCCTAATAAACACAACTCAAATTTAAAAGAAGGAGAACAGGTGAAGACAAGAGGAACACGGTACTCAACTTTGGCCAATGTAAGAACACATACGGGTAAACATTAAGGAGTTAAATGCTCTCTTTACCCTGCATGAGAGATTTGTAAATGGAAATAGATTTTAAGAAGGTAAGAGCAGCCGAAAAGTCAGCAGGATATTACCATAGTCAGGTCTTCTTCCCTACACACAATGTCCTGGGCTCAGCATAACAAGCATCGCCTACAGCTTTATCTAAACTGCTGACTCTTTCCGCCATGCTTCTGCTAATAGACATTACAGTATATTTAAGCTTTCCGTCAGACTGAAGTCCATCTCCTGCCACTGTCCATAACCTCCCTCCCCACGGTCATCCTTCCTCTGCCGGCCTCATAAAGCCTCCATGCTTGCAGGTCATTTATGGCCCCCTCTGTTTAGGATGAAGCATCCGCTCTTCATCGCCTCATTAGTGTTTTCTTCCTTTGTAACTTATTCCCCAACTCCTCTCCTCGGCACATCGGCTAAACACCATAGCAGTGGCTTAAATTGTGCTGTCATTTTAATTTAGTAGCCTTTTGGTCTAGGCAGCCATCTGTGAAATGGGGGACCCCGGTCTGCAATCAGCTCCAATTATTTGTGACCTTCTGCAAATCACCTTATTCCCTTTATCGTCGGGATAATAATTAATTTTTGAGATCTTTATTATAGTGATTTAGTATTTGGATGTCTAAAAGGAGAAGGTTTGGATGTGTAGGGCAACAGTCATAGAAAATGGGGCCCAGAGAAACATGTGGTCATTTCACATTCACATTCCACTTCACATTTCCAGTTTTGTTAATCTTAAAATCCCTGGTGGTCTAGGCAGTGAAAGAGATGAAGGCATATTACAAACTTAACACTTACGCCATATATTTGGCATCCTGTAGAATTCAAAGGATGGAGTCCCACAGAGGCGTGATAAGTAACCACCCAACTTATCAGCCATTTATGACATAATCTGTGGGTATGCAAGTATAAAATAAGCATTACATAAAACATTGAGAATTAAAATTATTTTCTTGTCTATTTCATGCTTTGGCAGTGGTACAGAAGGTATCTCCTATCACTGGGTCATTTGGGACACTTGGGGAGTTTCTTCTTCTAGTAAGAATCCTCTCTGGTCGCAAAACTAGAGTTCTATGGGCCTCAGAACAATGTTTGGTCAGATATTGGTCAGATGGATGGGCCCATATAGCATTTTAGACCCTATTAAGACATAAATGTTCACTACATAATAAAAAGACCACAGGTAAAATATTTAAATCTCATATCAAACGCATCAAGATCTGTGATATTTCTAAATAGTCGTCATTAGTGTTGAGCATTCTGATACCGCAAGTATCGGGTATCGGCCGATATTAGCTGTATCGGAATTCCGATACTGACTTCCGATACGTTTTTCATACCGGATACCGGAATCGGAAGTTCCCATAGTGCTATGAGCCCGCTCTCTTTGATTCAGCCAATGGGAATCCTCAGAAGTGTGAGCACATCCTGTTAGGCATGTAGGCATGTTAACTATTGGCATGGCTGTGATTGGCTGCTGAAATGATGTCATGATGCACTATAAAAGCCGCCGCCGCCGCCATTTCTGGTCACTCTGCTATGAATTCAGTTAGGGACAGGCTGCTGTTGAAGACTGTGAGGGACAGTTAGAAATAGCGATTCTAGCAAACATATTGTGCTTTACCCAGGCTACATAATCCACCACTGTAGCTTTCTTTTCCCTAGCAGCAGTGTTCACAGCTGTCTGCAAGGGCTGTGTGAGTGCAGCTCATGCTGTGGAGTGGGTCCTGCAGCTACGTCTGGTTGTAGGCCGCCCAGCGTGCATCACTGCTGCCTCATACATATTTTTCTTTTTGAGCTGCTTAATTTTCAAAAATTCTATCTATTGTGCTTCCATCCGTATCCATATACATTGGTTGCAAACACTAGTAGCAGACAGCGGAGCCTTTCTGCAGCCTTTCAGTGCTAGTGCCCACTTAGCTGCACTGTTCACGGCTGTCTGAGAGGTCTCTGACTGTGTGTGAGTGCAGCTCATGCTGAGTAGTGTGTCGTGCAGCTACGTCTGGTTGTAGGCCGCTCAGCGTGCGTCACTGCCTCACACATATTTTTCTTTTATTGCAGCTCATTTTTTCTTCTCCTATTAGTGTGCATCCATCCGTATCCATATACGGTGGTTGCAAACACTCTAGGAGTAGACAGCGGAGCCTTTCTGCAGCCTTTCAGTGCTAGTTCACACTTAGCTGCACTGATCATGGCTGTCTGAGAGGTCTCTGACTGTGTGTGAGTGCAGCTCACACTGAGTAGTGTGTCCTGCAGCTATGTCTGGTTGTAGGCCGCTCAGCGTGCGTCACTGCCTCACACATTTTTCTTTAATTGCAGCTCATTTTTTCTTCTCCTATTAGTGTGCATCCGTATCCATCTACATTGGTTGGTTGCAAACACTATATAGGAGTAGCTAGAGGAGCCTTTTTTCTGGCTTGTGACCTTCAGATGCAGCCAGATTAGTAATTCCCAATTTTTTTGGAGCCTCATCTTTTGCATTGTAGGTTACCTGCCTGCATTGTAATAGCTCCAAAAAGATGGTGATACTATCACTTTCAAATCTTTGGTCACATCCTTTTAGTTTTTTTTCACAAAAAGAAAACAATAAAGTTCACCAAACACTACATTTGAAAGTTGTGTAGGCCACATTAGCTCCTATTAAAGTGTAGTCCACACACACTTCATAAAATTAGTGTTTCTTCTACCTGTAACCAGCTGTTCAGGAATAAGCACACTAAGCCCCCCCTTTGTACTTTTCTGCCTATCTTTATCAGTCTAGCAAGATGAAGAAGGCAGGGAGTAAGGCACGTGGGCGTGGAGTTTCAGCAGGGAGAGGAAGCCATAGGCGAAACGCGCGTCGAGGCTCCCGGTGTCCCACACGTGCCTGCTGCACCCACTCCCTATTATATCATGACTGAAGGTAACTAATCTAATATTGTATTTACCTATTTGCTCCCACCTGTGCCATTTATGCAATGCTGTTCATGACACAGCCATTTACTTTATCTAGGTGTTTTACTATGGCTGTGCCAGATATGGTAAAAGGGGAGTACTCAACCTTACTGAGAGTGGCTGCAGCTTTGTGTTAGGCAGTGTGTGACAGTTTCCCTTTCTTCTCTATTTTTGTACAGAGAGACATTTGCCCTTTCTATATGCTGCTAACCTCAATACGCACAATTAGCCATTTAAGCCTGTATTTCGTTGTGAATACATTGTGCAGTCATTTACTGCGTGTTGGCATACGATTGTATACATAGGACATATGTTTTTCCTTTTCTTTTTGTTTTGGTGATTTATTCTATGATTGTTTTATTTAATATTTTCACTGTCCCGTGTTTTGTTTCCACGTTGTCACTATCTAAATTTTGTTGTTTAATAAAATTAAATAAATTTTTATGCTAATTATTCATTGTTCATGGAGCCTCTATTATATCAAGGAGTAACGGTATTATACATCTACACTTATGGTTATTAATAGGCGAAGGATAGTTATCCGTGTGGTACTACTGATAATTTCTTGATAGCCATTTATATCCTTTTTCCTTATTAAATTTACCCTTGATCCCCCTTTGTACCTTTATGGTTTTCAATTTTTTGGTTTTCTATGTTTGTGGTCTAGAGGTTTTCCTCCACCTGACCATGTGGAATTTTATTTTGGTTATATTGTAGGTTACCTGCCTGCATTGTAATAGCTCCAAAAAGATGGTGATACTATCACTTTCAAATCTTTGGTCACATCCTTTTAGTTTTTTTTCACAAAAAGAAAACAATAAAGTTCACCAAACACTACATTTGAAAGTTGTGTAGGCCACATTAGCTCCTATTAAAGTGTAGTCCACACACACTTCATAAAATTAGTGTTTCTTCTACCTGTAACCAGCTGTTCAGGAATAAGCACACTAAGCCCCCCCTTTGTACTTTTCTGCCTATCTTTATCAGTCTAGCAAGATGAAGAAGGCAGGGAGTAAGGCACGTGGGCGTGGAGTTTCAGCAGGGAGAGGATGTGGGGATTATGCAGGGAGAGGACGTGGGGATTCTGCAGGGAGAGGGTGTGGGGATTCTGTGCCTGCTGCGGGTACCAGTGAGTCAGCATCCCCCAGTTTTAGCAGGCAACAGTCCTTTATGCGCAGCTTTATAGGACCTCGCCATACCCCACTGCTGCGGGAGGAACAAATTGAAGCCGTTGTCGGATGGATGGCAGCTAACGCATCGACTTCAATTACTTCCACATCCTCTCAGGGCCAGAGCACCGAAGAGCAACCATCTGTCTCTTCACCACCTGCCAAAGTGCCCAGGCAGTCAGAGAGCCCTGGACAGGAGCCATCACAGTCTCTACTTCTGTTCTCTGAATCTGTTGGCTTGGAAAGAGGGGGCCAGCCAAGCAGCATTCCAGAATGTGAAGAAGAGGGAGTATGCAGTGATGCGCAACTTCTTTGTCCCTCTGAATCTGAAGAGGTGGGTGGGCCAGTGCCGATGGTCAGCACACCTCAGTACGCATCAGATGATGACGAGACACAGGTGCCACTTTCTGGTGCGTACGGTGCTGGCGAGACAACCTAGGAGAAGCAGATGTTTGAAGAGGGGAGTGTAGATGATGAGGTCCTTGACCCATCATGGCGTGAGGAACAGGAAGGTGGTGGGAGCAGCTCTGAGGAAGAGATTCCCCGAATGGCCAAAACCGGAGGGAGAGGGAGGGGGCAGACTTGGTTGCCTGTAGCCTCCACTTCGGCACCCTCTTTCAAAAGCCAAAACGGGCGCTCCCAAGACTTGCAGTGTGTGGTCCTTTTTTGACACAGTTGCAGATGACATTTGCTTTGTCAAATGCAAACTGTGTCATCAGAGAGTCAAAAGAGGGAAAAATGTCAGCAACCTCAATACCACTAATATGTGGAAACATGTGCGGACCAAGCACGAGGTGGAGTTACACAGACACACTGAAGACGTAGGCCAACGTACAGCACCACCTACCACCTCTTCAGCTCGTGTTGGGGCCTCTTCCTCCAGCTCACACACAGCTGGTTCGGCTTCCTCACAGGATCGCCAAGGAAGAACCTCTGGCACTGTTGTCCGGAGACCCTGTGACAATCCACCCACAGCACCACATTCCCAGTCATCCTCACGCTCCCAGGCCACTCGACAGCCATCGGTAGCACAGGCATGGGATAAAAGGCGGCCATACTCGGCAAACCATCCCCGAGCACAGGCTCTGAATGCTGGCATTGCCAAACTACTGGCACTTGAAATGCTCTCATTCAGGCTGGTGGAGACTGACACCTTCCGGGACTTCATGGCATTGGCAGTCCCACAATACTCCGTGCCCAGCTGCTTTTATTTCAGCAGCAGAGCCATCCCTGCCCTGCAGAAACATGTGGAGGGAAAAATAAAACATGCGCTACTAAACGCCGTTAGTAGCAAGGTCCACCTGACCACCGATGCGTGGACCAGTAACCATGGACAGGGACGATACCTTTCCCTCAATGCCCATTGGGTCAATGTTGTCGAGCCGAGTACAGATCTGGAGAGTGGCACTGTACGTGTTCTGCCAACTCCACGGATTGCAGGAATCCAGTCTGTACACATAGACTCCTCCTCCTACTCAAGTTCCTCAGAAATAGTGCAGCAGGAGCCTGTTATGACTAGACTTGAGCGATACCAGCCGATACTTGAAAATATCGGATCGGAATGGATCGGCCGATCTTAAAAAAAAGTATCGGTATCGCCGATTCCGATACCGGGAACCAATGCAAGTCAATGGGGCCAAAATATCGGAATTAAAAAAAACCCTTTCTTTCCTTGTAGGTTAATTCTACATGAAGAAAAACAACTAAGAATAATGTAGAATGTATTGTGGGAGGTGGAGGAGACATTAAAGCCATAGAGGTTTAGCCCAATCAAATGGAATAGCAGGAATTAAACTTTTTTTTTTCAAGACGTTAGGAGTTACAAAGATATTGACTATGTTAGCCTCATTTATATTTTGCCAGACATGTATGTCTTCTTCTTCTTTCTTCTTCTTTCTTATTCTTCTTCCTTTTTTTACCTTCTTCTTATTATTATTATTCCTTTTTTTATATTCTTCTTCTTCTTCTTCTTCCTTTTTTTACATTCTTCTACTTCCTTTTTTTACATTCTTCTTCTTATTCCTTTTTTTACATTCTTCTTCTTCCTTTTTTCAAATTCTTCTACTTCCTTTTCTTACATTCTTCATATTCTTCTTATTCAACAATTATTATTCTACATATTCAACTTCTTCATCTTCTTCCTATTCTTCTTCATCATATTCTTGTTTGTGTCAGGCATTCCTGTAGTTGTTATCTAGAAAAGTTAGAAGTTTACACCTTCCGTTCTGCCTGTCACAAAAGATTTACAACAGGATTTGTCCGCGTTCAGTTTGGCCTGCAGCAGCAGGCCTTTTCCAGGGGCACCACGAGGAGGAACGGACTCACCCCCATACACTGCTTAGTCTTCTTCTGCTTATAAATAAGATAATATCATTTGCTCAGAGTATTAGTCTTATGCTTAATGTTCTTCTGCTTTGTTTTTTTATGCTTCTTTGTCTTCTCTCTCTTGTTGTTCTGCATCTTGGTGGTTGTCTTCCTGTTCTTTGTCCTCTTGAACCAGCTGACGGTACTGGCACCCGGAGGGGAAGCAGAAGTAACAAGAGCCAATGGCACTACCGAGGACCAGCTGACGGTGCTGGAACCCGGTTACTAAGCAGGAGGAACCTGTGCTACAAAGCACTACCAAGGACCAGCAGACGTTGCCGGAACTCGGATACCGAGATGGAGGCACCTAGGCCAAAGGCTCTGACGAGAACCAGCTGACAGTGCTGGAACCCGGAGGGGTAGCATAAGCTGCAAGAGCAAATGGAAATAGCGAGGACCAGCTGACAGTGCTGGCACCCGGAGGGGCAGCAGAAGGAATAAGAGCCAATGGCACAACCGAGGACCAGCTGACGGTGCTGGAACCCAGTTACTAAGCAGGAGGTACCTGTGCTACAAAGCACTAACAAGGACCAGCAGACGTTGCCGGAACTCGGATACCGAGATGGAGGCACCTAGGCCAAAGGCTCTGACGAGAACCAGCTGACGGTGCTGGAACCCGGAGGGGTAGCATAAGCTGCAAGAGCAAATGGAAATAGCGAGGACCAGCTGACAGTGCTGGCACCCGGAGTGGCAGTAGAAGGAATAAGAGCCAATGGCACAACCGAGGACCAGCTGACGGTGCTGGAACCCGGTTACTAAGCAGGAGGTACCTGTGCTACAAAGCACTACCAAGGACCAGCAGACGTTGCCGGAACTCGGACACCGAGATGGAGGCACCTAGGCCAAAGGCTCTGACGAGAACCAGCTGAGGGTGCTGGAACCCGGAGGGGTAGCATAAGCTGCAAGAGCAAATGGAAATAGCGAGGACCAGCTGACAGTGCTGGCACCTGGAGGGGCAGCAGAAGGAATAAGAGCCAATGGCACAACCGAGGACCAGCTGACGGTGCTGGAACCCGGTTACTAAGCAGGAGGTACCTGTGCTACAAAGCACTACCAAGGACCAGCAGACGTTGCCGGAACTCGGATACCGAGATGGAGGCACCTAGACCAAAGGCTCTGACGAGAACCAGCTGATGGTGCTGGAACCCGGAGGGGTAGCATAAGCTGCAAGAGCAAATGGAAATAGCGAGGACCAGCTGACAGTGCTGGCACCCGGAGGGGCAGCAGAAGGAATAAGAGCCAATGGCACAACCGAGGACCAGCTGACGGTGCTGGAACCCGGTTACTAAGCAGGAGGTACCTGTGCTACAAAGCACTACCAAGGACCAGCAGACGTTGCCGGAACTCGGATACCGAGATGGAGGTACCTAGGCCAAAGGCTCTGACGAGAACCAGCTGACGGTGCTGGAACCCGGAGGGGTAGCATAAGCTGCAAGAGCAAATGGAAATAGCGAGGACCAGCTGACAGTGCTGGCACCCGGAGGGGCAGCAGAAGGAATAAGAGCCAATGGCACAACCGAGGACCAGCTGACGGTGCTGGAACCCGGTTACTAAGCAGGAGGTACCTGTGCTACAAAGCACTACCAAGGACCAGCAGACGTTGCCGGAACTCGGATACCGAGATGGAGGCACCTAGGCCAAAGGCTCTGACGAGAACCAGCTGACGGTGCTGGAACCCGGAGGGGCAGCTGAAGTTACCCCTGAAAAGCAAAGTTGGCATGCCGCAAGCTGGCCGCAGTTACCGAATCACACAGTCCTACAGGGGGTGCTTGTCCTACTGGCACTACGGAACAAGCCTTTCTTACCAGAACCCGCAGTCCACATAGGAAGCACCTAAACTGCTGGCACCCTAGCCTCGGCTAACCCAACCGCAACACGACATGGCAACTTGGGGTGGCAAACTGACATTGACACTTCCCGGAAACAGCAGGCAGGGCTGGAACCAAGCTGGGCAGGAGGGAGTACCCATGCCAAAGTCAGTTATGAGCAGCAACTGGCGATGTTGGAGCCCAGGGACAAGCACTTAGCAGGCTGAGACCTGATGTGCTGTCAATTGGGAGGCAGCAGGACAGATTGCCATCAAAACAGCAGGGGAACAGCTGACGTTACTGAACCCCACAAACACAGGAGCTAGTGTTTTACTCTGTGAAGATGGCACTTCCGAGCAACAACTGGCTGTGTTTAAGCCCAGGGACAAGCACGGAGCAGGCTGAGGCTGCATTGAAGAAATTTTAAGATCCGTTGTAGACTTCTACTAATTTTAACCAAGCTCCACTTAGGCCTGTGGCTTCACTGATATTCGTATTTCCCCTGTCTTCCAACCCCGCCATTTACAGCTCCGAAGTGGCGTCTGCACAATCCACACTTGTTCCTGTGTTACAGGTGTTCAGTCCGGTCAGTTAATCCCCTGATGTGTGTCCGGCAATGTCGCCTGCTCTGTCCACATTCCCATAACTTATTATGGGAATGTGGACAGAGCAGGCGACATTGCCGGACACACATCAGGGGATTAACTGACCGGACTGAACACCTGTAACACAGGAACAAGTGTGGATTGTGCAGACGCCACTTCAGAGCTGTAACTGGCGGGGTTGGAGGACAGGGGAAATACGGGAGACAGTGGAGTCACAGGCCTAATTGGAGCACGGTTAAAAATCAGTAGTAGTACGACTGTGTAGGCAGCAGGAGACTTTGCCATCCACACAGCAGGGGATCAGCTGACGTTACTGAACCCCACTGAGACACGGGAGCAAGTGTCTCTTTCCGTGTGGACGGCACTTCCGAGCTACAACTGGCTGTGTTGAAGCCCAGGAAATAGGAGGGTGTAGGCAGAGGCCTACTGTATTTGGAATGTGGAGACAGCAGGAGAGACTGCCATCCACACAGCCGGGGATCAGCTGACGTTACTGAACCCCACTGAGACACGGGAGCAAGTGTCTCTTTCCGTGTGGACGGCACTTCTGAGCTACAACTGGCTGTGTTGAAGCCCAGGAAATAGGAGGGTGTAGGCAGAGGCCTACTGTATTTGGAATGTGGAGACAGCAGGAGAGACTGCCATCCACACAGCAGGGGATCAGCTGACGTTACTGAACCCCACTGAGACACGGGAGCAAGTGTCTCTTTCCGTGTGGACGGCACTTCCGAGCTACAACTGGCTGTGTTGAAGCCCAGGAAATAGGAGGGTGTAGGCAGAGGCCTACTGTATTTGGAATGTGGAGACAGCAGGAGAGACTGCCATCCACACAGCAGGGGATCAGCTGACGTTACTGAACCCCACTGAGACACGGGAGCAAGTGTCTCTTTCCGTGTGGACGGCATTTCCGAGCTACAACTGGCTGTGTTGAAGCCCAGGAAATAGGAGGGTGTAGGCAGAGGCCTACTGTATTTGGAATGTGGAGACAGCAGGAGAGACTGCCATCCACACAGCAGGGGATCAGCTGACGTTACTGAACCCCACTGAGACACGGGAGCAAGTGTCTCTTTCCGTGTGGACGGCACTTCCGAGCTACAACTGGCTGTGTTGAAGCCCAGGAAATAGGAGGGTGTAGGCAGAGGCCTACTGTATTTGGAATGTGGTGACAGCAGGACAGACTGCCATCCACACAGCAGGGGATCAGCTGACGTTACTGAACCCCACTGAGACACGGGAGCAAGTGTCTCTTTCCGTGTGGACGGCACTTCCGAGCTACAACTGGCTGTGTTGAAGCCCAGGAAATAGGAGGGTGTAGGCAGAGGCCTACTGTATTTGTAATGTGGAGACAGCAGGAGAGACTGCCATCCACACAGCAGGGGATCAGCTGACGTTACTGAACCCCACTGAGACACGGGAGCAAGTGTCTCTTTCCGTGTGGACGGCACTTCCGAGCTACAACTGGCTGTGTTGAAGCCCAGGAAATAGGAGGGTGTAGGCAGAGGCCTACTGTATTTGGAATGTGGAGACAGCAGGAGAGACTGCCATCCACACAGCAGGGGATCAGCTGACGTTACTGAACCCCACTGAGACACGGGAGCAAGTGTCTCTTTCCGTGTGGACGGCACTTCCGAGCTACAACTGGCTGTGTTGAAGCCCAGGAAATAGGAGGGTGTAGGCAGAGGCCTACTGTCTTTGGAATGCGGAGACAGCAGGAGAGACTGCCATCTCCACAGCAAGGGAACAGCTGGCAGTGCTGAACCCCACTAACACTTGAACGAATGTGTTTGGCTCTGTGGAGACGACACTTCTGAACACCAACTGACGCTGTTGGAGCCCAGGATTAGGCGAGGAGCAGGCTGGGGCCTGTTGCTTTTGGCAGGTGAAGGCAGCAGGAGACTTGCCATCTCCACAGCAAGGGAACAGCTGACAGTGCTGAACCCCACTAACACTTGAACGAATGTGTTTGGCTCTGTGGAGACGACACTTCTGAACACCAACTGACGCTGTTGGAGCCCAGGATCAGGCGTGGAGCAGGCTGGGGCCTACTGGATTTTGGCAGGTGTAGGCAGCAGGAGACTTGCCATCTCCACAGCAGGGGAACAGCTGGCAGTGCTGAACCCCACTAACACTTGAACGAATGTGTTTGGCTCTGTGGAGACGACACTTCTGAACACCAACTGACGCTGTTGGAGCCCAGGATCAGGCGTGGAGCAGGCTGGGGCCTACTGGATTTTGGCAGGTGTAGGCAGCAGGAGACTTGCCATCTCCACAGCAGGGGAACAGCTGGCAGTGCTGAACCCCACTAACACTTGAACGAATGTGTTTGGCTCTGTGGAGATGACACTTCTGAACACCAACTGACGCTGTTGGAGCCCAGCATCAGGCGTGGAGCAGGCTGGGGCCTACTGGATTTTGGCAGGTGTAGGCAGCAGGAGACTTGCCATCTCCACAGCAGGGGAACAGCTGGCAGTGCTGAACCCCACTAACACTTGAACGAATGTGTTTGGCTCTGTGGAGATGACACTTCTGAACACCAACTGACGCTGTTGGAGCCCAGGATCAGGCGTGGAGCAGGCTTGGGCCTACTGGATTTTGGAAGGTGTAGGCAGCAGGAGACTTGCCATCTCCACAGCAGGGGAACAGCTGGCAGTGCTGAACCCCACTAACACTTGAACGAATGTGTTTGGCTCTGTGGAGATGACACTTCTGAACACCAACTGACGCTGTTGGAGCCCAGGATCAGGCGTGGAGCAGGCTGGGGCCTACTGGATTTTGGCAGGTGTAGGCAGCAGGAGACTTGCCATCTCCACAGCAGGGGAACAGCTGGCAGTGCTGAACCCCACTAACACTTGAACGAATGTGTTTGGCTCTGTGGAGATGACACTTCTGAACACCAACTGACGCTGTTGGAGCCCAGCATCAGGCGTGGAGCAGGCTGGGGCCTACTGGATTTTGGCAGGTGTAGGCAGCAGGAGACTTGCCATCTCCACAGCAGGGGAACAGCTGGCAGTGCTGAACCCCACTAACACTTGAACGAATGTGTTTGGCTCTGTGGAGATGACACTTCTGAACACCAACTGACGCTGTTGGAGCCCAGGATCAGGCGTGGAGCAGGCTTGGGCCTACTGGATTTTGGCAGGTGTAGGCAGCAGGAGACTTGCCATCTCCACAGCAGGGGAACAGCTGGCAGTGCTGAACCCCACTAACACTTGAACGAATGTGTTTGGCTCTGTGGAGATGACACTTCTGAACACCAACTGACGCTGTTGGAGCCCAGGATCAGGCGTGGAGCAGGCTGGGGCCTACTGGATTTTGGCAGGTGTAGGCAGCAGGAGACTTGCCATCTCCACAGCAGGGGAACAGCTGGCAGTGCTGAACCCGACTAACACTTGAACGAATGTGTTTGGCTCTGTTGAGATGACACTTCTGAACACCAACTGATGCTGTTGGAGCCCAGGATCAGGCGTGGAGCAGGCTGGGGCCTACTGGATTTTGGCAGGTGTAGGCAGCAGGAGACTTGCCATCTCCACAGCAGGGGAACAGCTGGCAGTGCTGAACCAGACTAACACTTGAACGAATGTGTTTGGCTCTGTGGAGATGACACTTCTGAACACCAACTGACGCTGTTGGAGCCCAGGATCAGGCGTGGAGCAGGCTGGGGCCTACTGGATTTTGGCAGGTGTAGGCAGCAGTAGACTTGCCATCTCCACAGCAGGGGAACAGCTGGCAGTGCTGAACCCCACTAACACTTGAACGAATGTGTTTGGCTCTGTGGAGATGACACTTCTGAACACCAACTAACGCTGTTGGAGCCCAGGATCAGGCGTGGAGCAGGCTGGGACCTACTGGATTTTGGCAGGTGAAGGCAGCAGGAGACTTGCCATCTCCACAGCAGGGGAACAGCTGGCAGTGCTGAACCCCACTAACACTTGAACGAATGTGTTTGGCTCTGTGGAGATGACACTTCTGAACACCAACTGACGCTGTTGGAGCACAGGATCAGGCGTGGAGCAGGCTGGTGCCTACTGGATTTTGGCAGGTGTAGGCAGCAGGAGACTTGCCATCTCCACAGCAGGGGAACAGCTGGCAGTGCTGAACCCCACTAACACTTGAACGAATGTGTTTGGCTCTGTGGAGATGACACTTCTGAACACCAACTGATGCTGTTGGAGCCCAGGATTACGCATGCAGAGGCCAATGGGCAGCGGTTTTTATGGAGGTTGTTGACTACTACTGATTCTATCCATGCTCCACTTAGGCCTCTGACTCCACTGTCTCTACTATTTACCCTGGCCTCCAACCCTGCCAGCTACATCTCTGAAGTGGCGTCAGCACAATCTACACTTGTTCCTGTGTTACTGGTGCTCAGTCCCGTCAGTTGATCCCCTGATGTTTGTCCGGCAAGTTCGCCAGCTCTGTCCTCATTCCCACTACTGGTTATGGGAATGTGGACAGAGCAGGAGACCTTGCCGGACACACATCAGGGGATAAACTGATGGGACTGAGCCACAGGAACACAGGAACAAGTGTAGATTGTGCTGACGCCACTTCAGAGATGAAGATGGCGGGGTTGGAGGTCAGGGGAAATAGTAGAGACAGTGGAGCCAGAGACCTAAGTTGGGCACGGTTAAAAATCAGTAGTGGTTTGAATGTTGATGGAGCTGGTGACTTTGCCGTCCACACAGCAGGGGATCAGCTGGCGTTACTGAACCCCACTAACACAGGAGCTAGTGTATTTCTCTGTGCAGACGACACATCTGAGCGACAACTGGCTGTGTTGAAGCACAGGGATTATAGTTCAGGTGGTAGAAAAATGAACACACCAGCAGACCTGGATACAGTTGCCAACCACTAATTTAGTGTGTAAGAGGAATGGCAAAGTCTTTGGAGATCCAGGCCTTGTTCATTTTCAGAAAAGTCAGCCGGTCAACATTATCGGAAGATAGTCGCGTGCGACGGACTGTTAGTACACCACCTGCGGCACTAAAGACACCTTCCGATAATACACTGGCAGCAGGGCAAGCCAGCACCTCCAATGCATACTGGCTAAGCTATGGCCATGTATCCAGCTTAGAGACCCAAAACTTGAAGGGGGAAGAGCCATCTGGGAGTACAGTGACAGGGCAAGACATGTAGTCTGACACCATCTGACGGAAGCGTTGCCTCCTGCTGACTCGAGGCGTCGCTGATGGTGTAGACAATTGTGGTGGACACACAAAACTTTGCCACATTTGGGCCATAGTGGTCTTGCCTTGTGCTGTGGCGCTGCCTCTGCTCCCTCTTTGTGCAGAGTTTCCTCCACTGCCTCGACGCACAGAGCTGCTTTGTAAAGCACTAGCAACAATGCTGTCGGGTGGAATGGAAAACATTATGGACTGCACCAGTGACTCTTCGTACTCCCGCAGTTTACGCTCCCGGTTCAACGTTGGTATGAGCCTTTGTACGCTGTCCCGGTAGCGAGGATCTAGGAGGGTGTACACCCAATAATCAGCCGAGACGAGAATGTGGGCGATGCGGCGGTCGTTTCTCAGGCACTGCAGCATGAAATCAACCATGTGCTGCAGACTCCCAACTGCCAAAGAACCGCTGTCCCCTGTTTGAGGCGTGACCTTGGCCTGCTCTGCATCACCCCACCCTCGCTGTACATACTGAGAAGAGGTTTGTGTACCTCCCTCCTCTGGAGAGATGTCTTCCTCCTCCATCGACTCCTCCTCATCCTCCTCACAAAGTGTCCCCTGCCTAGGCCTTTGTGAGGAAACACGTAGTGCAGACTGTCCAGAAGCAGATGGCATTTGGGACTCCTCATCCTCCACCTCTTCCGAAACCTCATCCCTTAGTGCTTGCAGTGTTTGTTGAAGCAGGCAGATAAGGGGGACAGTCATGCTGACTAGTGCATCATCTGCACTCGCCATCCGCGTGGATTCATCGAAGGCACGCAAAACGAGGCAGATGTCCTTCATAGAGGCCCACTCAATGGTGCTGAAGTGTGAACGGCGCACAGTGCGACTTGTTTGCGCCTGATGCAGCTGGTACTCCATGACTGCTGCCTGCTGCTCACACAACCGCTCCAACATATGTAACGTTGAATTCCACCGGGTGGGTAGGTCACATATGATGCGATGTTCCGGAAGGCCAAATCATCGCTGCAGAGCAGCGAGGCACGATCTTGCCGTGCTGGAACGCCGCAAGTGAGCGCACTCTATGCGGACCTTGTGCAACAGTGCATCAAGATCCGGATAGTCCCTCAGAAAGCTCTGCACGACCAAGTTAAGCACATGTGCCAGACATGGGATGTGTGTGAGGTTGCCTAGGCCAAGAGCTGCCACCAGATTTCGGCCATTGTCACTCACTACCAAGCCCGGCTGGAGATTCGCTGGCCCAAACCACACATCGCTCTCCTGCTTGATAGCATTCCAGAGCTCCTGCGCTGTGTGGCTTCAATTCCCCAAAGAAATTAATTTGAGTACAGCCTGTTGACGTTTGGCCACGGCTGTGCTCATATCGGTCGTAACAGGCTCCTGCTCTGCTGTTTCTGAGGAACTTGAGTAGGAGGAGGAGTCTATGTGTACAGACTGGAGTCCTGCAATCCGTGGCGTTGGAAGAACACGTACAGCGCCACTCTCCAGATCTGTACCCGGCTCCACAACATTGACCCAGTGGGCAGTGAGGGAAAGGTATCGTCCCTGTCCATGGTTACTGGTCCACGCATCGGTGGTCAGGTGGACCTTGCTACTAACGGCGTTTAGTAGCGCATGTTTTATTTTGCCCTCAACATGTTTCTGCAGGGCAGGGACGGCTCGCCTGCTGAAATAAAAGTGGCTGGGCACGTTGTATTGGGGGACTGCCAATGCCATTAGGTCCCGGAAGGTGTCAGTGTCCACCAGCCTGAATGACAGCATTTCAACTGTTTGGCAATGCCACCATTCAGAGACTGTGCTCGGGGATGGTTTGCCGAGTAAGGGCGCCTTTTATCCCATGCCTGTGCTACCGATGGCTGTGATGGATGGGAACGTGCTGCTATGGGTGGAATCTGACAGGGTCTCCGGACAACAGTGGCAGAGGTTCTTCCTTGGCGATCCTGTGAGGAAGCCGAACCAGCAGTGTGTGAGCTGGAGGAAGAGGCCCCAACACGAACTGAAGAGGTGGTAGGTGGTGCTGTACGTTGGCCTACGTCTTCAGGGTGTCTCTGCAACTCCAACTCGTGCTTGGTGCGCACATGTTTCCACATATTTGTGGTATTGAGGTTGCTGACATTTCTCCCTCTTTTGACTATCTGATGACACAGCTTGCATTTCACAAAGCAAATGTCATCTGCAACTGTGTCAAAAAAGGACCACGCACTGCAACTCTTGGGAGCGCCCGCTTTGCCTTTGGAATGAGGAATGCTCCTAACGGGTGCCGAAGTGGAGGGTACAGGCAACCAAGTCTTCCCCCTCCCTCTGCCTCCTGTTTTGGCCGGTAGGGGAATCTCTTCCTCCGAGCTGCTCCCACCACCTTCCTGTTCCTCACGCCATGATGGGTCAAGGACCTCATCATCTTCCCTCCCCTCTTCAAACAGCTGCTTCTCCGGGGTTGTCTCGCCAGCACCGTACGCACCAGAAAGTGGCAACTGAGTCTCGTCATCATCTGATGCGTACTGAGGTGTGCTGACCATAGGCACTGGCCCACTCGCCTCTTCAGATTCAGAGTGACAAAGAAGTTGCGCATCACTGCATACTCCCTCTTCTTCACATTCAGGAATGCTGCTTGGCTGGCCCCCTCTTTCCAAGCCAACAGATTCCGAGAACAGAAGTAGAGACTGTGATGGCTCCTGTCCATGTCTCTCTGACTGCCTGGGCACTTTGGCAGGTGGTGAAGAGACAGATGGTTGCTCTTCGGTGCTCTGTTCCTGAGAGGCTGTGGAAGTAATTGAAGTCGATGCGTTAGCTGCCATCCATCCGACAACGGCTTCAATTTGTTCCTCCCGCAGCAGTGGGGTACGTTGAGGTCCTACAAAGCTGCGCATAAAGGACTGTTGCCTGCTAAAACTGGGGGATGCTGATCCACTGGTGCCCGCAGCAGGCCCAGAATCCCCACGTCCTCTACCTGCAGAATCCCCACGTCCTCTCCCTGCAGAATCCCCATGTCCTCTCCCTGCTGAAACTCCACGCCCACGCCCACGCGCCTTACTCCCTGCCTTCTTCATCTTGCCAGACTGCTTAAGATAGGCAGAAAAGTACAAAGGGGGGCCTTAGTGTGCTTATTCCTGAACAGCTGGTTACAGGTACAAGAAACACTAATTTTATGAAGTGTGTGTGTGGACTACACTTTAATAGGAGCTGATGTGGCCTACACAAGTTCCAAATGTAGTGTTTGGTGAACTTTTTTTGTGGTTTCTTTGTTGGAAACAAACTCAAAGTATGTGAACAAAGAATTGAAACTGATAGTATCACCAACTTTTTGGAGCTATTACAATGCAGGCAGGTAACCTACAATGCAAAAGATGAGGCTCCAAAAAAATTGGGTAATACTAATCTCGCTGCGCCGGCAGGGCACAAGCCAGAAAAAAAGGCTCCTCTATCTACTCCTATATAGTGTTTGCAACCAACCAATGTTGATGGATACGGATGGATGCACACTAATAGGAGAAGAAAAAATGAGCTGCACTCAAAGACAAATATGTGTGAGGCAGTGACGCACGTTGAGCGTCCTACAACCAGACGTAGCTGCAGGACACTCTACTCTGCGTGAGCTGCACTCACACACAGTCAGAGACCTCTCAGACAGCCGTGAACAGTGCAGCTAAGTGGGCACTGGCACTGACAGGCTGCAGAAAGGCTCCGCTGTGTACTCCTATATAGTGTTTGCAACCACCGTAGATGGAGACGGATGGATGCACACTAATAGAAGAAAAAATGAGCTGCAATAAAAGAAAAATGTGAGAGGCATTGACACGCTGAGCGTCCTACAACCAGACGTAGCTGCAGGACACACTACTCAGCATGAGCTGCACTCACACACAGTCAGATACCTCTCAGACAGCCGTGAACATTGCAGCAAAGTGGACACTAGCACTGAAAGGCTGCAGAAAGGCTCCGCTGTCTACTACTAGTGTTTGCAACCAACGTATATGGATACGGATGGAAGCACACTAGATTGAAATTATGTAAAAAATGCAGCTCAAAAATTAAAAGATGTATGAGGCAGCAGTGAGGCACGCTGGGCAGCCTACAACCTGACGTGGCTGCAGGACCCACTCCACAGCGTGAGCTGCACTCACACAGCCCTTGCAGACAGCTGTGAACACTGCTGCTAGGGCAAAGAAGGCTACAGTGGTGGTTTATGTAGCCTGGGTAAAGCACTAGATGTTTGGTGGAATCGCTATTTCTAACTGTCCCTCACAGTCTTCTACAGCAGCCTGTCCCTAACTGAATTCACAGCAGAGTGAACCAGAAATGGCGGCTGCGGTGGCTTTTATAGTGCATCATGACATCATTTTGGCAGCCAATCACAGCCATGCCAATAGTTAACATGCCTACATGCCTAACAGGATGTGCCCACACTTCGGAGGATTCCCATTGGCTTAATCAAAGCAAGCAGGCTCATAGCATGATGGGAACTTCCGATTCCGATTCCGGTATCCGATATGACAAAAGTATCGGAAGTCAGTATCGGAATTCCGATACCGCTAATATCGGCCGATACCCGATACTTGCGGTAACGGAATGCTCAACACTAGTTACGACCGATATGAGCACAGCCGTGGCCAAACGTCAACAGGCTGTACTCAAATTAATTTATTTGAGGAATCGAAGCCACACAGCGCAGGAGCTCTGGAATGCCATCAAGCAGGAGAGCGACATGTGGTTTGTGCCAGCGAATCTCCAGCCGGGCATGGTAGTGTGTGACAATGGCCGAAATCTGGTGGCAGCTCTTGGCCTAGGCAACCTCTCTCACATCTCATGTCTGGCACATGTGCTGAACTTGGTCGTGCAGAGCTTTCTGAGGGACTCTCCGGATCTTGATGCACTGCTGCACAAGGTCCGCATAGAGTGCGCTCACTTGCGGCGTTCCAGCACGGCAAGATCACGCCTTGCTGCTCTGCAGCGCCGATTACGCTTCCGGAACATCGCATCATATGTGACCTACCCACCAGGTGAAATTCAACGTTACATATGTTGGAGCGGTTGTGTGAGCAGCAGGCAGCAGTCATGGAGTACCAGCTGCATCAGGCGCAAACAAGTCGCACTGTGCGCAGGTCACACTTCAGCACCACTGAGTGGGCCTCTATGAAGGACATCTGCCTCATTTTGCGTGCCTTCGATGATTCCACGCGGATAGCGAGTGCAGATGATGCACTAGTCAGCATGACTGTCCCCCTTATCTGCCTGCTTCAAAAAACACTGCAAGCACAAAGGGATGAGGTTTTGGAAGAGGTGGAGGATGAGGAGTCCCAAATGCCATCTGCTTCTGGACAGTCTGCGCTACGTGGTTCCTCACAAAGGCCTAGGCAGGGGACACTTTGTGAGGAGGATAAGGAGGAGTCAATGGAGGAGGAAGACATCTCTCCAGAGGAGGGAGGTACACAAAGCTCTAGTCATTATGTACAGCGAGGGTGGGGTGATGCAGAGCAGGCAGAGATCACGCCTCAAGCAGGGGACAGCTGTTCTTTGGCAGTTGGGAGTCTGCAGCACATGGTTGATTTCATGCTGAAGTGCCTGAGAAACGACCGCCGCATCGCCCACATTCTCTACACGGCTGATTATTGGGTGTACACCCTCCTAGATCCTCGCTACCGGGACAACTTACAAGGCCTCATACTAACGTTGAACCGGGAGCGTAAACTGTGGGAGTACCAAGACACACTGGTGCAGTCCATCATGTTTTCCATTCCACCCGACAGCAGTGGTGCTAGTGCTTTACAAAGCAGCTCTGTGCGTCGAGGCAGTGGAGGAAACTTGGCACAAAGAGGGAGCAGAGGCAGCGCCTCAGCACAAGGCAAGACCACTATGGCCCAAATGTGGCAAAGTTTTGTGTGTCCGCCACAATTGTCTACACCATCACAGACGGCTCCAGTCAGCAGGAGGCAACGTTTCCGTCAGATGGTGACAGACTAAGGCTGTGTGCACACGCTGCGGATTTTGCTGCGGTTCCGCAGCGGTTTTGGATTATCTGCGGTTTTCAATCCGCAGAAAGAATTGACATGTCAATTCTTTCTGCGGATTCTCCTGCGGTTTGCCATCTCCTCCATTGAGGAGATGAAAAACCGCAGGGCAAAACCGCAGAGCAATCCACAGGTAAAACCGCAGGTCTTTTGACCTGCGGTTTCACCTGCGGATTTTACAAAATCCGCGCGGATGAATCCGCACATAATCCGCAGCGTGTGCACACAGCCTATATGTCTTGCCCTGTCAGTGTACTCCCAGATGGCTCTTCCCCCTTCAAGTTTTGGGTCTCTAAGCTGGATACATGGCCAGAGCTTGGCCAGTATGCATTGGAGGTGCTGGCTTGCCATGCTGCCAGTGTATTATCAGAACGCGTCTTTAGTGCCGCAGGAGGTATACTAACAGACCGTCGCACGCGACTATCTTCCCATAACGTCGACCAGCTTACTTTTCTGAAAATGAACAAGGCCTGGATCTCTCGAGAATTTGACAGTCCTCTTCCCGACTAAATAATTGGTTGGCAACTGTATCCAGGTCTCCTGCTGTGTTCATGTTTCTACCACCTGAATTATAATCCCTGGGCTTCAACACAGCCAGTTGTCACTCAGATGTGTCGTCTGCACAGAGAAAAACACACTAGCTCCTGTGTTAGTGGGGTTCAGTAACGCCAGCTGCTCCCCTGCTGTGTGGATGGCAAAGTCTCCTGCTCCATCCACATTCAAACTCCTACTGATTTTTAACCATGCTCCACTTAGGCCTCTGGCTCCACTGTCTCTAGTATTTCCCCTGGCCTCCAACCCCGCCTGTTACAGCTCTGAAGTGGCATCTGCACAATCCACGCTTGTTCCTGTGTTACTTGGGCTCAGTCACGTCAGTTGATACCCTGATGTGTGTCCGGCAAGGTCTCCTGCTCTGTCCACATTCCCATTACTAGTAGTGTAAATGAGGACAGAGCAGGAGACCTTGCCGGACACACATCAGGGGATCAACTGATGGGACTGAGCTCCAGTAACACAGGAACAAGTGTGGATTGTGCTGACGCCACTTCAGAGCTGTAACTGGCGAGGTTGAAGGCCAGGGGAAATACTAGAGACAGTGGAGCCAGAGGCCTAAGTGGAGCACGGTTACAATCAATTGTAGTCTACAATCTCTATAAAACCAGCTGCAAGTTGGCCTCCGCCTGCTGCATGCCTCATCCTGGGCTCCAACAACGCCAGCTGGTGTTCAGAAGTGCCATCTTCACAGAGAAAAACACACTAGCTCCTGTGTTAGTGGGGTTCAGTAATGCCAGCTGTTCCCCTGCTGTGTAGACGGCAAAGTCTCCTGCTGCCTCCACATGCCAACAACATCAGCCTTCAGCCTGCTTCATGCCTCAACTTGGGCTCCAACAACGCCAGTTGGTGATCAGAAGTGCCGTCTTCACAGAGAAAAACACACTAGCTCCTGTGTTAGTGGGGTTCAGTAACGCCAACTGGTCCCCTGCTGTGTAGACGGCAATGTCTCCTGCTGACTCCACATGCTCAAAACATCAGGCCTCAGCCTGCTCCATGCCTCAACCTGGGCTCCAACAACGCCAGTTGGTGTTCAGAAGTGTCGTCTTCCCAGAGAAAAACACACTAGCTCCTGTGTTAGTGGGGTTCAGAAATGCCAGCTGTTCCCCTGCTGTGTAGACGTCAAAGTCTCCTGCTCCATCCACATTCAAACTACTACTGATTTTTAACCGTGCTCCACTTAGGCCTCTGGCTCCACTGTCTCTAGTTTTTCCCCTGGCCTCCAACCCCACCAGTTGCTGCTCTGAAGTGGCGTCTGCACAATCCACACTTGTTTCTGAGTTACTGGGGCTCAGTCACGTCAGTTGATCCCCCTGATGTGTGTCCGGCAATGTCTCCTGCTCTGTCCACATTCCCATTACTAGTAGTGTGAATGAGGACTGAGCAGGAGACCTTGCCAGACACACATCAGGGGATCAACTGACGTGACTGAGCCACAGTAACACAGGAACAAGTGTGGATTGTGCAGATGCCACTTCAGAGCTGTTACTGGTGGGGTTGGAGGCCAGGGGAAATACTAGAGACAGTGGAGCCGGAGGCCATAGTGGAGCAAGGTTACAATCAGTAGTAGTCTACAACCTCTATAAAACCAGCTGCAAGTTGGCCTCCGCCTGCTGCATGCTTCATCCTGGGCTCCAACACAGCCAGTTGTGGCTTGGAAGTGCCGTCCGCACAGATAGAAGCACTCGCTCCTGTGTCTCTGAGGTTCAGTAACACCAGCTGTTCCCCTGCTGTGCGGATGGCAAAGTCTCTTGCTGCCTCCAAAATCACGCAACATCTTATTTTCTACTTGCTCCAAGTAGGCCTCAGCCTGCTCGGAGCATTGATCCTGGGCTCCAACACAGCCAGTTGTAGCTTGGAAGTGCCGTCCGCACAGATAGAAGCACTCGCTCCTGTGTCTGTGAGGTTCAGTAACGCCAGCTGTTCCCCTGCTGTGCGGATGGCAAAGTCTCTTGCTGCCTCCAAAATCACACAACATCTTATTTTCTACTTGCTCCAAGTAGGCATCAGCCTGCTCGGAGCATTGATCCTGGGCTCCAACACAGCCAGTTGTAGCTTGGAAGTGCCGTCCACACACATAGAAACACTCGCTCCTGTGTCTGTGGGGATCAGTAACGCCAGCTGCTCCCCTGCTG
This sequence comes from Dendrobates tinctorius, assembly GCF_039654945.1. NCBI lineage: Eukaryota > Metazoa > Chordata > Amphibia > Anura > Dendrobatidae > Dendrobates > Dendrobates tinctorius. The sequence goes on from NW_027361763.1 coordinate 8,715,183, forward strand.
TGTGAATGGCAAAGTTTCCTGCTGCCTACACCATCACAATACTACTGATTTTTAACCGTGGTCCACTTCGGCCTCTGGCTCTACTGTCTCTAGTATTTCCCCTGGCCTCCAACCCCACCAGTCGCTGCTCTGAAGTGTCGTCTGCACAATCCACTCTTGTTCCTGTGTTACTGGGGCTCAGTCACATCAGTTGATCCCCTGATGTGTGTCCGGCAATGTCTCCTGCTCTGTCCCCATTCCCATTACTAGTAGTGGGAATGTGGACAGAGCAGGAGACCTTGCAGGACACACATCATAGGATCAACTGACGTGACTGAACCCCTATAACCCAGGAACAAGTGTGGATTGTGCAGACGACACTTCAGAGCAGCAACTGGCGGGGTTGGAGCCAGGGGAAATAATAGAGACAGTAGAGCCAGAGGCCGAAGTGGAGCACGGTTACAATCAGTAGTTGTGTACAACCAATATAAAACTCACTCCAAGTAGGTCTCATTCTGCTGCATGATTGACCCCTGGGCTCCAACATCGCCAGTTGCTGCTCAGAAGTGTCTTTGGCACGGGTACTCCCTCCTTCCCAGCCTGGTTCCAGCACGCCTACTGTTTCCGGGTAGTGTCAACTAGAGTTGAGCGACTTTTGGTTTTTTAGGGTCGCGTTTCGTTTCGTGAAACCCGACTTTTCCAAAAGTCGGGTCGAGCAAGATCGTCCGATTATAGGGAAAAGTCGGGGTCGTCCCGAAACACGAAACCCAATGTAAGTCAATGGGGAATAAAAGTCGGCAGTGAGAAGAGGACAGGAAACACACCTACAGTGCCCATTTGAATGCCAAAAGCATCAATTCTTCTTACTTAAGCTTGTCAACCTTAATTAACTTCATAATACAAGTTACGCACTGAAAAATGGGGGTTATTTGGCTAAATTTGTGGGGGGGGAGGGCTGGCTGCAGGTTTTCATGTGCCCTGGGCGAAAGAGCGCCCCTTTAACACATACCACAACTCATCATGCTCCGATACGGCAGAGAAATAGCGGTATAGTACAATGAAAAATACCTCACTTTTTACATCTCATGACGAGGCCCATCTATTTCTCCATACAAAATCATTGGTCCCATATAATGTTTGAAACAGTATATGATGAGCTCCACATAATGCTACAGTATATGTTGGTCCCCATGGATGAAGCTCCACTGTCTTATGGGCCCAAATAATGCTCCAAACATAATGGGCCCCATTTCTAATGCTCTAGTGTATAATGGGCCCTGTAAATGCTGCTCCAGTGTCTGATGTCCACCTTTGGAATGTTCCAGTGTATGGTGGGCCCCATCTATCATTCTCCAGAGTATAGTGCTCCCCAAAAATTGCTGTCCCAACATTGAAAACAATCAAATAAGTCTCCTCGCTAGGGAATCCCTGTACTTGTCTGGACAGGTGCTGTAGCTTGCTTAACAGCTCGCCAGCCGTTCTCACGCCCAGTATGGATTGCACGTGATTGCACAAAGGTTAGAAAGGGTACCGTATCCCTGGATAACATGTATGGATAGCGTACACATTCAAAATATATGTCTATACAGCATGAGGCAGGCTCAGACGGTGTTAGGCCCAGTATGGATTGCACGTCATTGCACAAAGGTTAGAAAGGGTACCGTATCCCCGGATAACATGTATGGATAGCGTACACATTCAAAATATATGTCTATACAGCATGACGCAAGCTCAGACGGTGTTAGGCCCAGTATGGATGGCACGTCATTGCACAAAGGTTAGAAAGGGTACCGTATCCCCGGATAACATGTATGGATAGCGTACACATTCAAAATATATGTCTATACAGCATGAGGCAGGCTCAGACGGTGTTAGGCCCAGTATGGATTGCACGTCATTGCACAAAGGTTAGAAAGGGTACCGTATCCCCGGATAACATGTATGGATAGTGTACACATTCAAAATATATGTCTATACAGCATGAGGCAGGCTCAGACGGTGTTAGGCCCAGTATGGATTGCACGTCATTGCACAAAGGTTAGAAAGGGTACCGTATCCCCGCATAACATGTATGGATAGCGTACACATTCAAAATATATGTCTATACAGCATGAGGCAGGCTCAGACGGTGTTAGGCTCAGTATGGATTGCACGTCATTGCACAAAGGTTAGAAAGGGTACCGTATCCCCGGATAACATGTATGGATAGCGTACACATTCAAAATATATGTCTAAACAGCATGAGGCAGGCTCAGACGGTGTTAGGCCCAGTATGGATTGCACGTCATTGCACAAAGGTTAGAAGGGGTACCGTATCCCCGGATAACATGTATGGATAGCGTACACATTCAAAATATATGTCTATACAGCATGAGGCAGGCTCAGACGGTGTTAGGCCCAGTATGGATTGCACGTCATTGCACAAAGGTTAGAAAGGGTACCGTATCCCCGGATAACATGTATGGATAGCGTACACATTCAAAATATATGTCTATACAGCATGAGGCAGGCTCAGACGGTGTTAGGCCCAGTATGGATTGCACGTCATTGCACAAAGGTTAGAAAGGGTACCGTATCCCCGGATAACATGTATGGATAGCGTACACATTCAAAATATATGTCTATACAGCATGAGGCAGGCTCAGACGGTGTTAGGCCCAGTATGGATTGCACGTCATTGCACAAAGGTTAGAAAGGGTACCGTATCCCCGGATAACATGTATGGATAGCGTACACATTCAAAATATATGTCTATACAGCATGAGGCAGGCTCAGACGGTGTTAGGCCCAGTATGGATTGCACGTCATTGCACAAAGGTTAGAAGGGGTACCGTATCCCCGGATAACATGTATGGATAGCGTACACATTCAAAATATATGTCTATACAGCATGAGGCAGGCTCAGACGGTGTTAGGCCAGTATGGATTGCACGTCATTGCACAAAGGTTAGAAAGGGTACCGTATCCCTGGATAACATGTATGGATAGCGTACACATTCAAAATATATGTCTATACAGCATGAGGCAGGCTCAGACGGTGTTAGGCCCAGTATGGATTGCACGTCATTGCACAAAGGTTAGAAGGGGTACCATATCCCCGGATAACATGTATGGATAGCGTACACATTCAAAATATATGTCTATACAGCATGAGGCAGGCTCAGACGGTGTTAGGCCCAGTATGGATTGCACGTCATTGCACAAAGGATAGAAAGGGTACCGTATCCCTGGATAACATGTATGGATAGCGTACACATTCAAAATATATGTCTATACAGCATGAGGCAGGCTCAGACGGTGTTAGGCCCAGTATGGATTGCACGTCATTGCACAAAGGTTAGAAGGGGTACCGTATCCCCGGATAACATGTATGGATAGCGTACACATTCAAAATATATGTCTATACAGCATGAGGCAGGCTCAGACGTTGTTAGGCCCAGTATGGATTGCACGTCATTGCACAAAGGTTAGAAAGGGTACCGTATCCCTGGATAACATGTATGGATAGCGTACACATTCAAAATATATGTCTCTGGAGGCAGGCTCAGACGGTGTCAGGCACAGTATGGATTTGACGGCCCAGATTACACAGCGGAGGAGCAGGGAGAGGTAAAGATTGCAAATGCTGGGGCCCTGGCCAAGCAAGGGGGGCCCACTCGTGGGCGTCGGTACTGGCACTGGGCCCCTCATAGTACAGCGGTGTGTCTGACGGCGGGTGTGCACCACCACCGTCAGAGACACTTGATTGCACTATGAGGGACCCTGTGCCAGTGCCCGCGCCCAAGAGTCGGCCTACCCACCTGTCCAGGGCAACGGCACTCGCATGGTGTCGTGCGGTAGGTGGTGACCCCGGCCATGGGGGGGGAGGCAGCACAGTTATGGAGTTTTAGAAAGTGGCATATGTTGATGTTGGACATTCAGCTGATGCAAAAGGCGAAATAGGTGAATTACCAGGAAGAGGTGGACCAAAGCAAGCCATTTTTCTGTCACCCTATGTGTCATCAGGGGAAGGTGGGACAAAATCCTTGGAAACCCATGCGTGGTTCATTTTAATGAAGGTTAGATCATCCACATTTTGGGTTGACAGACGGGTCCTTTTTTCTGTCAGGATTGATCCAGCTGCACTGAAGACTCTTTCCGATAGCACACTTGCAGCTGGGCAAGCGAGCTCCTGTAAGGCATATTGGGCCAATTCAGGCCAGGTGTCCAGTTTAGCGGCCCAATAGTCAAAGGGGAATGACCTGTGTGGTAGAACATCGATATGGGAGGAAAAGTAGTTTGTAACCATAGTTGAGAACTGCTGTCTCCTGTCACTTTCCATCGATGCAGTATTACCAGTTGTGTGAGCGGTATTTGAAAAATCAGTCCACAACATTGTCATGAAACCCCTGTCTCCAACGCCACTTCTGCTGTGTGCACCACGAACACCTCTGCCAAGCTGCCCCCGGCCCGTACGGCTCTTGTGAGAACCATCACCGCTGCTGTGTGCTGGGAATGCCTCAAGCAACCGATTTACCAGAGTTGCTTGTTTATTAGCCAATATTAGGTCAAGGTTCTCCTGTGGCATGATGTTTTGTAATTTGCCTTTATAGCGTGGATCCAGGATGCTGGCCAACCAGTAGTCGTCATCGTTCATCATTTTGGCAATGCGGGGGTCCCTTTTTAGGATCCACAAGGCATAATCTGACATGTGGGCCAATGTTCCCGGTGTCAATGATGCACTGCGAGTGCTGGGTGGAGGAGCACTTTCTGGCAAATCCACATCCCTCCAGTCACGCACAAACCCTGTACCAGACCTTGCCACGCCAACATTTTCACTTGCCCCACGAGATGCATCCTCCTCCCCTAAGTAATCATCCCCATCATCCTCCTCCTCCTCCTCCTCTTCTTCCTCCACCTCGTCCAGGAGAGGTCCCTGAGCAGACAATGGCTGAATGTCATCAAGGATTCCCTCCTCCTCTTCCTCCTCATCAACATTGGCTGCAGACGCCTGATCCTTAAGGTGCGTCAAAGTTTGCATGAGCAGACGCATAAGTGGGATGCTCATGCTTAGGATGGCGTCGTCTGCGCTTACCAGCCGTGTGCATTCCTCAAAACACTGAAGGACTTTACAAAGGTCTTTCAGCTTCGACCACTGCACGCCTGTCAACTCCATGTCTGCTCTCAAAGTGCCTGGCCGTGTATCCTCCCACAAATGCATTATGGCCTGCCTCTGCTCGTACAGCCGCTCCACCATGTGCAGGGTGGAGTTCCACCTTGTTGCAATGTCGATAATGAGGCGGTGGTTGGGAAGGTGGAGCAATCGCTGCAGCTTCTGCATACGAACGGAGTGTACAGGCGACCGGCGGATGTGCGCGCACAGTCTTCGCACCTTCTGGAGCAGGGCTGTTAACTCCGGATAATTTTTGAGGAAGCACTGCACCACCAGGTTCAAGGTGTGAGCCAAGCAAGGTATGTGGCTGAGTTTTGAAAGGGCTATGGCTGCCACAAAATTACGGCCGTTATCACTAACTACCTTGCCTGCCTCAAGATGTACACTGCCCAGCCATGACTCAGTTTGTCGCTTCAAGTACTCGGCCAGCACCTCGGCGGTGTGTCTGTCGCCCAAACACATCATCTGCAACACAGCCTGCTGACGCTTTCCACTAGCTGCTCGATAGGGGGACACATCGTGTGCAACAGTGGCAGCTGCAGATGGAGTGCTCGTACGACTGCGCTCTGTGGACGAGCTTTCGCTTCTGGAGGAGGAGGAGGAGGAGGAGGGTCGAACGCCTACAGCCAACTGTTTCCTATACCATGGGCTAGGCAGCACTGTCCCACCACCGATGTCCCCTGTGGACCCTGCATCCACCACATTAACCCAGTGCGCAGTGATGGACACGTAACGGCCCTGGCCATGCCGACTGGACCATGCATCAGTTGTGAGGTGCACCTTTCCGCTCACTGACTGCTTGAGTGCATGGACAATGCGGTCTTTCACATGATGGTGGAGGGCTGGGATGGCTTTGCGAGAGAAGAAGTGGCGACTGGGTAGGTCATAGCGTGGTACTGCATAGGCCATGAGTTCGCGGAAAGCTGTGCTTTCCACCAACCTAAAGGGCATCATCTCAAACGAGATTAGTTTGGCAATGTGGGCGTTCAAACCCAGTGTACGCGGATGAGAGACTGAGTACTTTCTTGACCTACTCATAGTGTCTGGGAGGGTGAGCTGGACTTGAGAGCTGCATATGGTGGAAGTAGCGGTGGACAGGGCGGACTGAGAGAGGGTTGATGATGGTGATGGAGTTGGTGTTCTTTCTGATGGCCTAGAATCAGTCTTTCGTTGATATAACAGTGGGATTCCCTGACTGCTGTGGCCTTGCAACGACACCTCAACATTTGCTGCTGTGCTAACCGGTGGGCTTACAGTGGGGGAAACAATGTAGCGTTGCTGACTACCTTCGTTGTGATCAGTTGCACATGTGGCACTTGAGGTTTGGTGTTGTGTCCACGCTTGCAAGTGCATGCTGGTTAAATGTCTAAGCATGCAACTGGTATTCAAATTTTTCAGATTTTTCCCTCGGCTAAAGGTCTTTGCGCACTTCTTACAGATAACCTTGGCCTGATCATGAGGATTTTGTTCAAAAAAGTGCCACACTGCACTCTTCCTACTTTGGCAGACATTTTGCGGCCTAGCACGCTGTGATCTTTTGACCCTCTGGACAAGCTGTCCAGCAACTCTTTTGATGTTTGGAACCTGTCTTTGGAGTGCTCCGGGCCTGCCAGATAACAGCTGTTGCGATGTCGATGTCTGCTGTGGATGCTCCTCATCTGAGCTTTGGAAGCAGCACCCTCTTCCCCCAATGGATGCCAATCTGGGTCAACAACTGGGTCATCCATCACCTCCTCTTCTATGTCATGTGCACCTTCCTCTGTGTCACCGTGTATGGTGGTATAGTGTGCGGGAAGGGGCACCTGAGTCTCATCAGGGTCAGAATCTGGCTCTGTACACTGCGAGGACAATGTAGTGCTCTGAGTGAATGTACCAGCAGAATCATCCATCAGCGGCTGTGCATCAGTGCACTCCATGTCAGATTCATCTTGGCCTGGGTAATTCACCATTTCACTTGATAATCCAGGCATGGTATGTGAAAACAGCTCCATGGAGTAATCAGTAGTATGGCCTGCGTCATCCTTCAATCTTGGTTGGGGTGAAGGACACAAGGAAAGGTGTGGTTCATGAACATGAGCCTCCAATGACGACTCAGTGCTTTTACTTTTTACAACTGAAGAAGAGGAGGCGATAGAGCTGGAGGCTGAGTCAGCAATGTAAGACAAAACTTTTTCCTGATGCTCTGCCTTTAAAAGCGGTTTGCCAACTCCTAGAAAACTAAGCGTTCGAGGCCTTATGTAGCCAGACGATGACGCAGGGTCAGCACCTCCTGCATTCGGTCCTATTTTGCTCTTGCCACTACCATCAGATCCACCACCAACACCATCATTACCAGCTGCCAACCCCCGCCCAATTCCATGGCCTCTTCCACCAAATGTAGACAAAATCCAACAAACTATATAGTAATGTAAAACAAGGTACAAGGTGTCTATAGGACAGGGGAGTTTTAGAATTTCTGCACACACTTGTGGACAGTGGACACTTGTGGATTGTGTGAGACCCACTGATATCTGAGCGCTATGTGACACGCTCGATGGCACAGCTGCCTGTGACCAAAGTGACGAGAGGATAATGGAGATTTTGAATCTCTGCGTACACTTTTGGACACTGGACACTTGTGGATGGTGTGAGGCCCACTGATATCTGAGCGCTATGTGACACACTCGATGGCACAGCTGCCTGTGACCAAAGTGACGAGAGGATAATGGAGATTTTGAATCTCTGCGTACACTTTTGGACACTGGACACTTGTGGATTGTGTGAGGCCCACTGATATCTGAGCGCTATGTGACACGCTCGATGGCACAGCTGCCTGTGACCAAAGTGACGAGAGGATAATGGAGATTTTGAATCTCTGCGTACACTTTTGGACACTGGACACTTGTGGATTGTGTGAGGCCCACTGATATCTGAGCGCTATGTGACACGCTCGATGGCACAGCTGCCTGTGACCAAAGTGACGAGAGGATAATGGAGATTTTGAATCTCTGCGTACACTTTTGGACACTGGACACTTGTGGATTGTGTGAGGCCCACTGATATCTGAGCGCTATGTGACACGCTCGATGGCACAGCTGCCTGTGACCAAAGTGACGAGAGGATAATGGAGATTTTGAATCTCTGCGTACACTTTTGGACACTGGACACTTGTGGATGGTGTGAGGCCCACTGATATCTGAGCGCTATGTGACGCGCTCGATGGCACAGCTGCCTGTGACCAAAGTGACGAGAGGATAATGGAGATTTTGAATCTCTGCGTACACTTTTGGACACTGGACACTTGTGGATTGTGTGAGGCCCACTGATATCTGAGCGCTATGTGACACGCTCGATGGCACAGCTGCCTGTGACCAAAGTGACGAGAGGATAATGGAGATTTTGAATCTCTGCGTACACTTTTGGACACTGGACACTTGTGGATTGTGTGAGGCCCACTGATATCTGAGCGCTATGTGACACGCTCGATGGCACAGCTGCCTGTGACCAAAGTGACGAGAGGATAATGGAGATTTTGAATCTCTGCGTACACTTTTGGACACTGGACACTTGTGGATTGTGTGAGGCCCACTGATATCTGAGCGCTATGTGACACGCTCGATGGCACAGCTGCCTGTGACCAAAGTGACGAGAGGATAATGGAGATTTTGAATCTCTGCGTACACTTTTGGACACTGGACACTTGTGGATGGTGTGAGGCCCACTGATATCTGAGCGCTATGTGACACGCTCAATGGCACAGCTGCCTGTGACCAAAGTGACGAGAGGATAATGGAGATTTTGAATCTCTGCGTACACTTTTGGACACTGGACACTTGTGGATGGTGTGATGCCCACTGATATCTGAGCGCTATGTGACACGCTCGATGGCACAGCTGCCTGTGACCAAAGTGACGAGAGGATAATGGAGATTTTGAATCTCTGCGTACACTTTTGGACACTGGACACTTGTGGATGGTGTGAGGCCCACTGATATCTGAGCGCTATGTGACACGCTCGATGGCACAGCTGCCTGTGACCAAAGTGACGAGAGGATAATGGAGATTTTGAATCTCTGCGTACACTTTTGGACACTGGACACTTGTGGATAGTGTGAGGCCCACTGATATCTGAGCGCTATGTGACACGCTCGATGGCACAGCTGCCTGTGACCAAAGTGACGAGAGGATAATGGAGATTTTGAATCTCTGCGTACACTTTTGGACACTGGACACTTGTGGATGGTGTGAGGCCCACTGATATCTGAGCGCTATGTGACACGCTCGATGGCACAGCTGCCTGTGACCAAAGTGACGAGAGGATAATGGAGATTTTGAATCTCTGCATACACTTTTGGACACTGGACACTTGTGGATGGTGTGAGGCCCACTGATATCTGAGCGCTATGTGACACGCTCGATGGCACAGCTGCCTGTGACCAAAGTGACGAGAGGATAATGGAGATTTTGAATCTCTGCGTACACTTTTGGACACTGGACACTTGTGGATGGTGTGAGGCCAACTGATATCTGAGCGCTATGTGACACGCTCGATGGCACAGCTGCCTGTGACCAAAGTGACGAGAGGATAATGGAGATTTTGAATCTCTGCGTACACTTTTGGACACTGGACACTTGTGGATGGTGTGAGGCCCACTGATATCTGAGCGCTATGTGACACGCTCGATGGCACAGCTGCCTGTGACCAAAGTGACGAGAGGATAATGGAGATTTTGAATCTCTGCGTACACTTTTGGACACTGGACACTTGTGGATGGTGTGAGGCCCACTGATATCTGAGCGCTATGTGACACGCTCGATGGCACAGCTGCCTGTGACCAAAGTGACGAGAGGATAATGGAGATTTTGAATCTCTGCGTACACTTTTGGACACTGGACACTTGTGGATGGTGTGAGGCCCACTGATATCTGAGCGCTATGTGACACGCTCGATGGCACAGCTGCCTGTGACCAAAGTGACGAGAGGATAATGGAGATTTTGAATCTCTGCGTACACTTTTGGACACTGGACACTTGTGGATGGTGTGAGGCCAACTGATATCTGAGCGCTATGTGACACGCTCGATGGCACAGCTGCCTGTGACCAAAGTGACGAGAGGATAATGGAGATTTTGAATCTCTGCGTACACTTTTGGACACTGGACACTTGTGGATGGTGTGAGGCCCACTGATATCTGAGCGCTATGTGACACGCTCGATGGCACAGCTGCCTGTGACCAAAGTGACGAGAGGATAATGGAGATTTTGAATCTCTGCGTACACTTTTGGACACTGGACACTTGTGGATGGTGTGAGGCCCACTGATATCTGAGCGCTATGTGACACGCTCGATGGCACAGCTGCCTGTGACCAAAGTGACGAGAGGATAATGGAGATTTTGAATCTCTGCGTACACTTTTGGACACTGGACACTTGTGGATGGTGTGAGGCCCACTGATATCTGAGCGCTATGTGACACGCTCGATGGCACAGCTGCCTGTGACCAAAGTGACGAGAGGATAATGGAGATTTTGAATCTCTGCGTACACTTTTGGACACTGGACACTTGTGGATGGTGTGAGGCCCACTGATATCTGAGCGCTATGTGACACGCTCGATGGCACAGCTGCCTGTGACCAAAGTGACGAGAGGATAAGGGAGATTGGATTGCTTTTAAAAAAGCAGTTTGCGGAGCAGTGGGTAAACAGCAATGCCAGCGTGTCAGGAAGCCTTAAAAGGCAGCCCAACAACCAACACCACTGATACACCACAATATAGCCTCCCCTTGCACTGCACACACAGTGACTTGTGTGTTGTGCAGGCCAAATCGCTAGCAGCAGAATCAGTTTTTTTGTCTTCTTCCCTGCCTAACGCTCTCCCTACAGAATCAGCAGCAACCTCTCCCTATACTAAGATCGGCCTAAGTAAGATGGCGGTCGGCGTGCACGCCCTTTTATACCCCCTGTGACGCCCACCAAAGCAAGCCAATCACTTGCATGCCCTTCTGAAAGATGGTGGTGACCCGTGCCTATGTCATCACGTTGCCCACAGTGTCCGTGGATCCTGATTGGCTGAAAAAGAGCGCAAAACAAACTTTTGAAACGCGACTTTGGCGCGTAAGTCGCCGACCTCGTGGCCGACCTCATCCTAGGGTCGGGTTTCGTTTCATGAAACCCAACTTTGCCAAAAGTCGGCGACTTTTGAATTTTTTCGACCCTTTTCGCTCAACTCTAGTGTCAACGTCACTTTGCCACCGATACGTTGTCCTGTCGTGTAGCGGTCGGGTTAGCCGAGTCTATGGTGCCTGCAGTTTCGGTGCTTCCTATGTGGGCTGCGGGTTCTGGTACTAAAGGCTGGTTCCGTAGTGCCAATAGGACAAGCACCCCCTGTTGGACTGTGGGATTCGGTAACTGCGTCCTGCTCGCGGCCTTGCAACTTTGTTGATTATGGGTACCTTCTGCTACCCATCCGGGTTCCAGCACCGTCAGCTGATTCTCGGCAGTGTCTTTGGCACGGGTACTCCCTCCTGCCCAGCCTGGTTCCAGCACCGTCAGCTGTTTCTCGGCAGAGCCTTTGGCCGAGGTGCATCCTTCTCGGTGACCGAGTTCCAGCAACGTCTGCTGGCTCTTGTTAGTGCTTTAAAGCACAGGTACCTCCTGCTTAGAAACCGTGTTCCAGCCCGACAGCTGGTCCACGGTTGTGCCATTGGCTCTTGTTTCTTCTGCTACCCATCCGGGTTCCAGCACCGTCAGCTGGTTCTCGGCAGTGTCTTTGGCACGGGTACTCCCTCCTGCCCAGCCTGGTTCCAGCATGCCTGCTATTTCTGGGTAGTGTCAACGTCACTTTGCCACCAATACGTTGTCCTGTCATGTTGCGGTCGGGTTAGCTGAGTCTATGGTGCCTGCAGTTTCGGTGCTTCCTATGTGGGCTGCGGGTTCTGGTACTAAAGGCTGGTTCCGTAGTGCCAATAGGACAAGCACCCCCTGTTGGACTGTGGGATTCGGTAACTGCGTCCTGCCCGCGGCCTTGCAACTTTGTTGATTATGGGTACCTTCTGCTACCCATCCGGGTTCCAGCACCGTCAGCTGGTTCTCGGCAGAGCCTTGGGCCTAGGTGCCTCCTTCTCGGTATCCAAGTTCCAGCAACGTCTTCTGGTCCTTGGTAGTGCTTTGTAGCACCGGTACCTCCTGCTTAGTAACCGTGTTCCAGCACCGTCAGCTGGTCCACGGTTGTCCCATTGGCTCTTCTTCCTTCTGCTGCCCCTCCGGGTTCCAGCACGGTCAGGTGGTCCTCGCTAGTTTCATTTGCTCTTGCATCTTCTGCTACCCATCCGGGTTCCAGCACCGTCAGCTTGTTCTCGGCAGAGCCTTTGGCTTAGGTGCCTCCTTCTTGGTATCTGAGTTCCAGCAACATCTGCTGGTCCTTGGTAGTGCTTTGTAGCACAGGTACCTCCTGCTTAGTAACCGTGTTCCAGCACTGTCAGCTGGTCCACAGTTGTGCCATTGGCTCTTGTTCCTTCTGCTGCCCCTCCGGGTTCCAGCACCATCAGTTGGTCCTCGCTAGTTCCATTTGCTATTGTTCCTTCTGCTACCCATCCGGGTTCCAGTACCGTCAGCTGGTTCTCGGCAGTTCCTCAGCCTTCTTGTACCTTCTGCTACTTTTCCAAGTTCAAGCTTGTGGAAATGGTTTTTGATTCTCACTCTGGATCTCCCTGACAATGACCCTGAAGACGATGACCCTGAAGACCATACAGAAGAATACCTAAAAGATGACCCTGAAGAAGATGACCAAGAGGACAAAGAACATGAAGACAACCACCAAGATGCAGAACAACAAGAGACAGAAGAAGAAGAAGCATAAAAAAACAAGAGCAGAAGAACATTAACCATAAGACTAAAAATCTGAGCAAATGATATTATCTAATTTATAAGCAGAAGAAGACTAAGCAGTGTATGGGGGGGTGAGTCCGTTCCTCCTGGTGGTGCCCCTGGAAAAGGCCTGCTGCCGCAGGCCAAACTGAACGCGGACAAATCCTGTTGTAAATCTTTTGTGACAGGCTGAACGGAAGGTGTAATCTTCAAACTTTTATAGATTACAACTACAGGAATGCCTGTCACAAATAAGAATATGATGAAGAAGAGTAGGAAGAAGATGAAGAAGTAGAATATGAAGAAGAATAATAGTTGAATAAGAAGAATATAAAGAATGTAAAAAAAAAAAAAATAGGAAGAAGGTGAAGAAGAAGAAGAAGAAGATGATGAATAAGGTGAAGAAGAAGTTGATGAAAATGATGCTGCTGAGGATGATGAAGGAGAAAGTGTGGGAGAAGTAAAAAAGAAGGTGAAGAGCATGGAAGTAGTGAAATATACATATCTGACAAAATATTAAAGACTTTAACATAGTCAATATCTTTGTAACTACGAACGTCTTTAAAAAAAAAAAATTACTGCTATTCCATTTGATTGGGCTAAACCTCTATGGCTTTAATGTCTCCTACACCTCCCACAATACATTCTACATTAATATTAGTTGTTTTTCATCATGTAGAAATAACCTACAGGGAAAAAAAGTTGTTTTTTTTTTTAATTCCGATATTTCTGTTCCATTGACTTGAATGGGACTTCTGGGATCGGAATCGGCGATACCCGATACTTTTTTTAGATCGGCCGATCCATTCCGATCCGATATTTTTCAGTATCGGGTGGTATCGCTCAACACTAGTCGTCATGCAGTTACCAAATAGCAAACTGTTAATGGAAAAGTCTGCTATAGCAAAACTAAAACACCGTTAAGAAAGCCCATAAAGGAAATAAATACCACAACACTATGACCATGTATTATGACTATATGTGTATGCATATAAACCCCATCGTCTTACTGAACAAAATCCTCTATACGAAGACCAATATACCAGGAATACCACATACATTGGATAAATACTGCCACACAATGACCAGACCACATCATATCACCATATAGTGACTAAATAATACTACAAACAAGGGATAAATACCACCACATCATGACAAGACTGCATATCACTACCACATAGTGAACGAATAATACTACATACAAGGGACAAATATCACCACACTATAACAAGACCAGCTATTACCACCACATAGTGACCAAATAATACCACATACAAGAGATAAATACAGCCACACCATTACCAGATCATATATTAAAACCACATAGTGATTGAATCATACCACATAAAAGGAGCAAATAAAGCCACACCATGACCAGATCACATAATATCATCACATGGTGACTGAATAATACCACATACAATGAACAAGGACCACCACACAATAGCCAGACCAAATATTACCACCACATAGTGAATGAATAATAACACATACAAGGGACAAATACCTCCACACCATGACCAGACTACATATTATCACCACATAGTGAAAGAATAGTAATACATACAAAAGACAAATACCTCCACACCATGACCAGACCACGTATTATCACCACATAGTCTGCTCAGTCTGCTGAACCACCACACGACCAATTCTACCCTCTCCTAGTGTATCCTCACGTATCCCCTGTAGACTGTGAGCCCTCGCGGGCAGGGTCCTCTCTCCTTCTGTACTTGTTTTGCTCATGTTTATTGTACTTGTCTGTATTTGCTCCGCTCACATGTAAAGCGCCATGGAATAAATGGGCTATAAAAATGTATAATAATAACATAGTGACAGAATAATAACACATACAAGGGACAAATAGCACCACATCACTGGACCTCATATCACCACATAGTGACCGAATAATACTACAAACAAGGGAAAAATACCACAACACCATGACCAGATCACATATTACCACTACATAGTGACCAAATAATATCACAAAGAACAAATACTGCCAAACCATGACCAGAACAGAAATTATCATCACAAAGTGACCGAATAATAACATACACAGGGGATAAATACTGTCATACAGTGACAGACCAGATATTACCACCACATAGTGACAAATAACACCACATAAAATGTGGTACTGAACACCAAACATGGATATTTTACTGTTCGGGTTCGCCAGTCTAATAAAGCTTCTTGAAATGCTGCAGCAGGACTTGGACTAGTTTTTTGCAGGATACAAAGCGAGTGGGGACTGAAGCTTGTCCAAGACCAACTCAATTGGGCATCTTACATACGCAAGCCACATTACTTTGTGCATCCTTTTGCAGGCCCGAATACCGCTGCACGAATTGTGAAACCATGTCTGTGGGTGAAACTTGAAAGCTGCATCTTAGAGGGTACTCTCCCCCATAGTGTCACACACAGTGTATGATAGATAGTGCATCACAAATGGATGAGGTGAAAGGAAACCAAACACTAGGCAAGGGAGGAGTGGGGAGACCACTAGACAGACCTAAAGTCACCCTGTCTGTCCTATCGTCCCTATTTAGGTTCTGCACCTATCACCAAGCAGGGTACCTAATCCCTGCCTGACCCTGGCAATAAGTCCTGCACCAGGAAGGACAGGATAGCACTAGTCAATACTCACTACCACTAAAGACAACTCTGATAGACAAATGAAACAAGGGAACACTTAGCTGGAGAAGACTCATAAAGAAACACCAACATCCTCCAAACTCCAAAAAGGATAGCAGACTGCTACAGCTCCAAGCCTCAACCGGGAAATGGAAATATTATTATTATTATTATTATGCATTTATATAGCACCATTTATTCCATGGCGCTTTACATGTGAAAAGGGGAAATATAGACAAGTATAATAAACATGGGTAAGACAAGGGACACACAAGTACATAAGGAGAGGGGACCCTGCCCGCGAGGGCTCACAGTCTACAGGGATGGGTGAGGATACAGTAGGAGAGGGTAGAGCAGGTTGTGCGGTGGTTCAGTAGACCGAGGATCATTGCAGGCTGTAGGCTTGTCGGAACAGGTGGGTCTCAGGTTCTTCTTGAAGGTTTCCATTGATGGTGAGAGTCTGATGTGTTGTGGTAGAGAGTTCCAGAGTATGGGGGAAGCACAGGAGAAGTCTTGTATGCGGTTGTGGGAAGAAGAGATAAGGGGGGAGTAGAGAAGGAGATCTTGAGATGACACAGATGTATGGAGGAGACAGGTTGTGGATGGCTTTGTATGTCATGGTTAGGGTTTTGAATTGGAGCCTCTGGGCAATAGGAAGCCAGTGAAGGGCCTGGCATAGGGGAGAGGCTGGGGAATAGTGTGGAGACAGGTGGATTAGTCGGGCAGCAGAGTGTAGGATGGACTGGAGCAGAGCCAGAGTGCTAGAGGGGAGGCCAGAGAGTAGGAGGCTGCAGTAGTCGAGGCGGGAGATGATAAGAGCATGCACTAGTGTTTTTGTGGTTTCGTGGTTGAGGAATGAGCGGATCCGGGAAATATTTTTGAGTTTGAGGCGGCAGGAGGAGGCGAGGGCTTGGATATGTGGTTTGAAAGAGTGCGCAGAGTCGAGGATCATCCCAAGGCACCGAGCGTGCGGGACTGGGGAAAGAAAGCAGCCATTGACATTGATGGATAGGTCTGGTGGAGGGGTAGAGTGAGATGGGGGAAAGATGATGAATTCTGTTTTGTCCATGTTCAGTTTGAGAAAGCGAGCAGAGAAGAAGGCTGAGATAGCAGACAAACATTGTGGGATTTCAGTCAGTAAGGAGGCGTGGTTGGGTCCAGATAGGTAGATCTGCGTGTCATCAGCATAGAGGTGATACTGCAAACCGTAGGATTATATGAGCTGTCCCAAGCCAAAGGTGTAGATGGAGAATAGTAGGGGTCCTAGGAAAGAGCCTTGAGGAACACCAACAGACAGGGGGCGAGATGAGGAGGTGGTGTGTGAGAGGGAGACACTAAATGTTCGGTCTGTTATGTATGACGAGATCCAGGATAAGGCCAAGTCTGTGATGCCATGAGATGAGAGAGTCTGTAGCAGGAGGGAATGGTCTACGGTGTCGAAGGCAGAGGACAGGTCCAGGAGAAGGAGAACAGAGTAGTGTTGCTTGCTCTTGGCGGTTAGTAAGTCGTTAGTGACTTTAGTTGGGGCAGTTTCAGTTGAGTGATGCGGTCGGAAGCCAGATTGTAACCGGTCAAAGAGGGAACAGGAGGAGAGGTGGGAGGACAGTTCAAGATATACATGCTGTTCCAGTAGTTTTGAGGCATAAGGGAGAAGAGATATCAGGCGATAGTTAGACACAGAGGATGGATCAAGGGAGGGCTTTTTGAGGATGGGTGTGATTGAGGCATGTTTGAAGGATGAGGGAAAGACTTCATTTGTAAGTGAAAGGTTGAAGAGGTGTGTTAGACATGGGATGAAGACTGTGGCCAAACTAGGGATGAGGTGAGACGGGAGTGGGTTGAGGGCACAAGTGGTGAGGTGTGATCTTGACAGAAGGGTGGAGAGCTGATCTTCTGTCATGGTGGAGAAGCTGGCTTTTGCAGAACAGGGCTGAGTGGCTAAGAGGGGCATTGGGGGCTGCAGGCCAAAGTTTTGTCTGATCTTGTCGATCTTCTGCTTAAAGAAGGAGGCAAAGTCTTCAGCAGAAAAGAGAGGAGGGGAGGAGGTGCTGTGGGATGGAGTAGAGAATTGAAAGTGTTGAAGAGTTGTTTAGGGTTGTGAGACAGGGAGGATATGAGAGATGCGAAGTAAGTCTGTTTAGCGGCAGAGAGCATGGACTTAAAGCTGGCAAGGGACTGCTTGTATGCGCTGAAGTGCTCAGTAGAATGGGTTCTCTTCCATCTCCGATCAGCGGCCCTGGAAACCTGTCTCAGTTCTTTTGTCAGGCTGGTCAGCCAGGGCTGGCTGTTGATTGTACAAGTTTTGCTCTGCTTGAGGGGGCAGCCGAATCAAGTGTTGCTGTTATTGTGGTGTTATAAAAAGTGGCAGCAGAATATGTGTCATGAAGGGAAGCTATGTCTGTAAGAGGGAGAAGGGACTCAGAGAGTGATTGTAAATTAAAGGTGTTTGAGATTCCTGCGATGGTGAGCGAGTTTATGGAGCGGGGATTGCGCAGTAGGAGAGGAGAGGGAAGAGAATGTCAGTAGGTTGTGGTCAGACAGGGGGAGGGGTGTGTTATTGAGATTAGTGAGGGAACCGAGACGGGTGGAGATAAGGTCCAGCGTGTGACCACAGTGGCCGCAGAGGACCATTGAGTGAGGTCAAGGGAAGTCGTGAGCAATAGAAGTTTAGAGGCAGCTGGGGTGGAAGTGTCAATGGGGATGTTGAAGTCGCCCATGATGATGGTGGGGATGTCAGCAGAAAGGAAATGGAGTAGCGAGGTGGTGAAGTGGGTGAGAAAGGTGGAGATGGCTAGTTCTGGGGGGCGGTAGATGACAGCCAGTTGGAGGTTGGAGGGGGAATAGATGCGGACAGAGTGCACCTCGAACGAGGGAATAGTAGCGGAGGCTGGCAAAGGAATTGAGGTAAAGGAGCAGGTATCGGAGAGGAGCATGCCAACTCCTCCACCACGTTTGTTGCTGGGGCGAAGGGTGTGAGAGAGATGGAATCCGCCATGGGAAAGCGCAGCTGGAGAGGCTGTGTCAGAGGGAGTGAGCCAGGTTTCAGTGATGGCGAGGAAGGAGAGTTTGTTGGTGATAAAGAGGTCATGAATAAACGATAGCTTGTTGCAGACAGAGCGTGCGTTCCATTGTGCTCCAGGTAGAGTGACCGGGGGAGTGCGGGCTGGATGAATAGGTATGAGGTTGTCATGGTTGCAAAAAAGTGTAGCGGATCGTGGCAGGGTGGTAGAAATGAGTGTGGGGATGTGTTGAGGAGGGCCAGGATTTGGGGATACATCGCCAGCAATGAGGAGTAGTAGACGGAGCATTAGAAGGTGGGAGCAGGATAGGACATGATGTGGCCGTGTGTGTCTGCAGAAAAAGGATTGTACGTGGAGGAACAGTTGTGACGAAGAGGTGAGATGGCTGGGAAGGATGGAGGGGGAAATGACTAGTTCCTTACTGGGTGGAGAGATTGCGGGAGTTAGGGAGATATAGAGTAGTATGGGGGTGATAGTAAAAAAGTGAAACATTGTTGTGGTGTTACAGTCCGTTACCTTACAGTCAATTCCAGTCCAATTTAGTCTAATTCAGAGTACTCAGAAATATGTACTTTGAAATATGGATTTTGAAGTAGATGGAGCCGACTACGTCTGGAGCAGACCCATGGTGCTGAATATCACCCGTGCTTGCAAGCAGCAAGCAGGAAGTATATCAATACTCAGATCCAGGTATGGCCATTAGCATCAGGGGATGTGGCCTCTGGGTCCTAGCATCAGAATGACCAGGCAGAAGTCTGAAAAGCAAACTGCTGAGATCTTCTGCAGACAAATGCAGTGCGATGGTCTGCAGCCTCTGACACATCCGTGACACATGGTCTGTGGGTGAAGCTGCTTCTTAGGGGATACTCTGCCCCATGGTCTGTGGGTGGGTGAACTTTTTAAATGGACTGGAAGTAGCTAGACTCAGTTTCAGTGAGGGCACTGTTTACATTTTTATGTTCATTTGTTTGCTATTTTTCCATTGATTTGTGACAGAACCCCTTTAGTTAATATCCTTATTAACATTTTTTTGCAGGGCAATTTTCCTGCGCTTACCCCCATTTAGCTTCCGTTTTCAGCCTCCTAGCCTTCACTATGACCATTTTACAGCTATTTTAAAAGTACCGAAGTTCGGGCCCCATTGACTTCTACTGGGTTTGATTCCGTTGATTCCGAGGTCAAGAGCAAGGTCAAGACTCAACCTTTTAGTGTATGCTCGTCAAACCCTGAAAACAAAAACATATATGATTACTGCAAAACATGACAATCATTCCAAGCTTAATCGTCATAATGAGATAATCACAAAATAAATGAATGTACTGTACATAAACAACTTGACATTGTGTCATTTCTGAAATTCATAACATTAGCCTGCTATGTATCCATGATCAAAAGCCATCGCATTTTTATCGACAGCAGTTCATTTTGACAATTACCCCCTTTTTTAGGACATGCAATACTTTCCATTCCATAAAAATGAGCCCTCCACCCTTATTATACAGTTCACCACATGAAGAAGTGCAAATAGTAACCGCCTCTTGCCCTGCACAGCAGCAGTACCTCCTTTTTGTTCCTCCATAATAACAGTATCCACAAAAATAAATCCACAGTACTGATGTCTCCCTTTGTGACCCCCTCACAATAAAAATACAGTTTTAATGTACAGTGGGGAACATACGTTTTTGATACTGTCTGTAATTTTGATCGCAGGTGCACTTCACCTGTGAGAGACAGAATCTAAAAATAAAAAACAGAAAGTCACACTGTGTGATTTTTACATAAATAATTTGCATTTTATTGCATGAAATAAGTATTTGATACAATAGAAAAACAAAACTTAATATTTGAGACATAAACCTTTGTTTGCAGTTACAGAGGTCACACGTTTCCTGTTTTTCTTGACCAAGTTGGAACAAACAACAGCAGGGATTTTGGCCCACTCCTCCATACTGATCTTCTCCAGATCTTTCACATTTCAGGCCTGTCTTTGGGTAACATTGAATCTCAGTTCCCTCAAAAGATTTTCTATTAGGTTCAGGTCTGGAGATCGGCTAGACCACTCCAGGACCTTGCAATGCTTCTTACAGCCAAATTCTCTCCATACATGACTCCATCCACCCTTCCTTCACTACTGTGCAGTCGTCCTGTCCCCTTTGCAGGAAAGAAACCCCCAAAGTATGATGTTTCCAATTTCTTGCTTCATGGTTGGGATGGTATTCTTGGAGTTATTCTCATCCTTCTTCCTCCAAACATAGAAAACCAAAAACAAAACACAAATATCCTAAAATAAAAAAGTAAAAAATAAATTGCAAAAATTGCATGAAGGTAGTAATAATAATAAGGTTAATTAGAGTACAGCAATAGTTAAACTTCCCCCAATGTATGATGTTTTCGCCACCATGCTTCATAGTTGGGATGGTGTTCTTGAGGTTGTACTCATCCTTCGTCTTCCTCCAAACATGGCGAGTCAAGTTTATACCAAAAAGTTCTATTTTGATCTCATCTGACCACGTGACCTTCTCCCATGCCTGCTCTGGATCATCAAGATGGTCATTAGTGATCTTCAAATGGACCTGGACATGTGCTGGTTTGAGCACAGATGACCTTGTGTGCTCTGCAGGATTTTAATCTATGACGGCGTAGTGTGTTACTAGCAGTTGTTTGAAACTGTGATCCCAGCTATCTTCAGGTTATCAACCAGGTCATCTTGTGTAGCTCTGGGCTGATTCTTACTCTTTCTCAGAATCATCCTAACCCCACGAGGTGAGATTTTGCATGGAGCCTCAGAACGAAAAAGGCTGACAGTCATCTTGTGTTTCTTTCATTTTCTAATAATTGTGCCAGCAGTTGATAACTTCTCCAAAGCTACCTGAATATTGTCCTGTATCCCATCCCAGCCTTGTGCAGGTCTACAATTTTGTCCCTTGTGTCCTTAGACATCTCTTTTGTCTTGGCCATGGTGGAGAACTTAGGCTATGTGCACACGATGCAGATTTGCTGCGGATCCGCAGCGGATTTTTCCGCGCAGAAACGCTGCAGATCCGCACTGTGATTTACAGTACAATGTAAATCAATGGGAAAAAAAAAAGCTGTGCAGAAAAATCAGTGCGGAATTGCTGAGGATTTAAAAGAAGTACGTCACTTCTTTTGTGCGGTTTTGCTGCAGTTTTCCACCTGCTCCATTCTACAAATCCGCAGGTGGAAAACCACAGTGGAAAACCACACAAAAACCGCACAAAAACCGCAAAAAAATAGGAAGAAATCCGCAGGAAAAATGCAGGTCATTTGACCTGCGGATTTCATAAAATCTGCGTGGAAAAATCCGTAGGAGGATCCGCACTGTGTGCACATAGCCTTAGAGTGTGACTGAGTGTGTGGACAGGTGTCTTTTATACAGGTAACGAGGTCAAATGGGCGCAAATAATACAGGTAATGAGTGCAGAATAGGAGGCATCATAACAAAAAACTAACAGGTCTGTGAGATCCAGTATTATTGCTGGTTGGTCGGTGATCAAATACTTATTTCATACAATAAAATGCAATTTAATAATAATGTAAAAATCATACAATCGATTTTCTGTTTTTTATTTTTAGATATTTGTCTCTCACACTTGAAGTGTAACTACGATAAAAATCACAGCCCTCTCCGTTCTTTGTAGGTGGGAAAACGTGGAAAATTAGCAGTGTATCAAATACTTATTTTCCCCACTGCATGTTTGGTTATTGGCCTCAAATCCGGTGTTAAGACGCCCCCATATAATGCGATAAATGCTGCTAAATTCGGAAACAGGTAGGTCTGGATACAAACATTGTGAAATAACATAACACTCGGCTTATATTCGGCTTGCAGCTCGTACTTTTAGTACAAAACTCAAGCCCAGTGTTACAGTACGAGCAAGTATCGGCACAGGATGCAGATAATTGTGTTTGTGGAATGAATTCTTCACAATATAAGCTAAAATCCAATTTTTTAGTTTTAAAGCATCTAGACTTCGATCAGCAGCTTGTCAAATAAATGTGCTCTCCTTATCATACATAGAAATGGGACTGCGGAGAAACTGGGAGGAAACCTGGAAACACAGATAACATTTATATAACTTCTATAGTACAGAAGTGCGATATCAAACACTGCGAATGTAAAAAGTTTTATCACACCTCGGGGTGAGACCATCATTACATAAAAAGTTAGAAATGGGAGAAAAAAAAATTCATGCAAAGGGAAATTTCACTTTTAAACACTTGATGAACATTTTATTCCAAATTCTAGAAGGTACATTTGTAGGAAAAAGAGATGGTCAGCAATAAGACTGCAAAAGCAAGTAACAAAAAGGGTTGCTTCCAAAATTCCATAGGACCGATCATTTAAAAAAAATTCAGTTTGAGTACCAGAACAGTACCCGAACCCGAACCCGTAACTGGACCCCATTCAGATGAATGGGGAGCCAGAACATCTGGTGTTTGACACGCTGTCATCTGTGCGACAGGGAGGCAAACATGGGTTCTGATCGGTGGTAATATCATTAGAGAGCTGTTTTTCCCATGCAGTCAGATGACAGCATGAGAGCCAGCAGCTGTGAGGCTAAGTTCACACGTAGCAGAACTCTCGCGGAAATTACCGCGAGAGTTCTGAAATTCCATTCCGCGGGAAAATCGCATGTTAAATTCCCAAGATTTTCACGCAGAAAAGCTAGCATTTTGCAAGCGTAATTAGCTTGCAGAATGCTAGCGTTTTCCAAGCGATCTGTAGCATCGCTTGGAGAACTGATTGACAGGTTGGTCACACTAGTCAAACATAGTGTTTGACGAGTGTGACCAACTTTTTACTACTGAGGCCGTCTATGCAGCATCAGTAGTAAAAGATAAAATGTAAAAAATAATAAAAAAATAAAAAATGGTGTTATTCTTACTTTTCGACATCCCGCGCAGCCTTCCCGCCTCTCTCCACGCTCTCGTTCCCAGTAATCCTTTGCGAAAATGCCCGAAATTACGTCCGTTCTCGCGGGATCTCAACGTCTCACGGTAATTCGCGATGACGTTGCGCGAATGACCGCGATACTTCGCGATCCCACGAGAACGGACATCATCGTGGACATTTTCGCAAAGGATTACTGGAAACGAGAGCATGGAGAGAGGCGGGAAGGCTGCGTGGGACGTCAGAAGGTGAGATAACAATATTTTTTATTTTAAATTCTATTTTTTACAGGGATATGGTACCCAAAGCCTGGAGGACAGTCTCCTCTCCTCTGGACCGTGGGTACCATCCGCAATTGTTCTGCTTACTTTTCGCATGGTGGGCACAGCCACATGCGGGAAGTAAGTGGAACAATGCATTCCTATGGGTGCAGGATCGCCGCGATTCCGCAAAATTAATGAGCATGCTGTGGTTTTTACCGCGAAGCGATTCCGCCGCGGTAAAAACCGCAGCATTAGCACAGCATTGCGGAATCCCATAGGAATGCATGGGATGCTTATATTTCGCATTTTCGCATCAAAATCGCAAGGTTAAAACCGCCGCGGAAACGTGAAAAAAACGCCACGTGTGAACTCAGCCTGACTGGTGGTAAGGGTCACTGCGGGTCACATGCATGAGCTGATAAGAGAGTACTACTCTGAGCAGCGTATGCCTCTTGTCACTGACAGCAGCGATGGCCAGCAAACAACGATGAGTATTCATCAACCAGTAGATGTGCTATAAATAAAAAAAAATGACATTTCAGCTTTTCTATTTTTAATAACAAGCACAGGCAAAACCGATAGTTACGGGCTGCTATATTTAGGCTTGGGGGGTTAAAATCCATGACCCATTACTAGTCTGAGAATAACAGCCCACAACTGTCAGCTTTGTCAGGACTGGTTATCAAGAATAAAAAGTATCCCCAAGCAGTATTTTTTAATTGTTTAAATAAATAATTTAAAAAAACGGCATGGGTCCCCCCTTTTTTGACAGCCAGCAAAGCTAATGCAGAAAGCAGGGGGCTGGTATTCTCAGACTGGTAAGAGGCCATGGATATTGGCCCCCAGCTTAAAAATAGAAGCCTGCAGCTGCCCCAGAAAAGAAACATATATTAAATGCGCTAATTCTGGCCCTTAGCATTGCTCATCCCACTTGCCCTGGTGCGGTGGCAAGTGGAGCAATAGGTTTGGCATTGAGGTCAGCTGTTCCATGCCCGATGACATCAAGCTCAGAGGTTAGTAATGGAGAGGTGTCTATAAGACAGCCCCATTACTAACCACATATTTATATTGTAAAAAGGCAAAGCCAGAATATAGTCCTTTAATTGAAATAAATACACTGACACCTTTATTTGAAATAAAAATAACTTCCCTTTACATCTAACCCACTAAAGCCAATATCCCCTGTGAAAGAATAAAAATATTATACCACAATAATCCTCATCTGTCCAATGAAAAGATAATCCACTGAAGCCCATGTTGCCTGTAAGACAGAAATAAAACTCAACCACCATATTCCTCACCTATCTGACAATAATCCCTTTGTCCCACGAAGATCCAATTATTAGATAGAATTTTCTCAACCAGCGAGCAGTGACCGGGGCTCATCAGCTATGAACTCCGGTGACCTTTCTCATGGCAGCCCCTTACTACACCCTGCAGGAGCATGAATACACTCCGGTCTCACTGAGCCGGCTGGAGTGGAGAGCAGTGACTGCTAACCAAATCATTTGAATATTTGTGGGACAGATATGGATTATTTTTTGTATGACATGTGATAAATATGGTTGTTTATTATTTTTCGTTTTTCACAGGAGACATGGGATTCAGAGGATTAGGCGTAAAGGTGAGTATAACTTTGCTTTTTTATTTCAAATAAAGATTCACCGGGGCGGTGGCAACTACTATAATTCTGCAAGAATATAACTAATATAATACTGTATCTTATGTACAAGAACACAACTACTATAATACTGCTCCTATGTGCAAGATTATAACTACTATAATACTGCTCCTATGTACAAGAATATAACTACTATAATACTGGTCCTATGTACAAGAATATAACTACTGTAATACTGCCCCTATGTACAAGAATATAACTATTATAATACAGCTACTATGTACAAGAATATAACTACTATAATACTGCTCCCCATGTGCAAGAATATATCTACTATAATACTGCCCTTATGTACAAGAATATAACTACTATAATACTGCCCCCATGTACAAGAATATAACTACTATAATACTGCCCCTATATACAAGATTATAACTACTATAATGCTGCTCCTATATACAAGATTATAACTACTATAATACTGCCCATATGTACAAAAATATAACTACTATAATACTGCTCCCTATGTACAAGAATATAACTACTATAATACTGTCCCTATGTACAAGAGTATAACTATTATAATACTGCCCCTATGTACAAGAATATAACTACTATAATACTGCTCCTATGTACAAGAATATACCTACTGTGACGACTCCTGGAGTGGACCCTCTGGGTCGTGACACCAACCCTCCCAGGGCGAGCTGACCTAGTGAAGACCACCCCCTATACAGGGAGTGTCAGGGGCAAGCCCCAGGGGGTGAGGCACCACGACTGCTGGCACCAGGCGGCCGGCTCACAGGAGACACGAGTGGGTGAGAGTGTCTGCAGGAACGTGTAAAGTGTGGACACGGGAACACGTGGTATACAGAGAACTTCGTTCGTCCGGGTGTGAGTGAAGCAGGAAGCGTGCAAGGAGCACGTCAGAGCACTGAGTCAGGCAGCAGGTGTGCCAGGAGGTGTAACAGAGTAAGAGACTAAGTACAGGATCAGAGTGTGTGCCCAGAGGCACAACTGAGTATAAGACAGAGCACGGAATCAGAGTGTGTGCCAGGAGGCACGACTGAGTATAAGACAGAGTACAGGGTAAGAGCGTGTGCCAGGAGGCACAACCGAGTATGAGACAGAGTACAGTGTCAGAGCATGTGCCAGGAGGCACAACCGAGTACGAGACAGAACACAGGGTCAGAGCGTGTGTCAGGAGGCACAACCAAGTACAAAGCAGAGTGCAGATTCAGAGCGTGTGCCAAGAGGCACAACAGAGTGCAAGGCAGAGGACCTGAGTACAGCGCACAGCCAGGCAGGGACACGGCAGACCAAGCCAGGAAGCACAGCAATAATCAGGCACCTCCTAGGGGGAGGTCGTCTGATATAGCACATGACTACTACTGGTTCCGGGTCAGGAACTAGCCAGAAAGCACATGACCACTACAGGTTCCGGGTCAGGTCCTCCATTACCATAGAGAGGACCGAGCCCTATACAGCACTGACAGGAGCGCGCAAGCGCAAACGTGACATGTAGGAGGAGGCCCGGGGGCGAGAGCTGCGCGTGCGCACCCTACAGGACCCCCGGAGTGACCGCAGCTCCGGAAGAGATGACTTCGGGACCGAGGTCCCGCCCCCAGGTGAGCACGGCGTGACAGTACCCCCCCCTTTACGCCCCCTCTTTCTAAAACTGGAGAGGAACTTAGACAAAATCTGGGGTGCGTGGATATTCTCCCTGGGTTCCCATGACCTCTCCTCGGGGCCAAAACCCTTCCAATCGACCAGGAACATGGTTCTCCCTCTTACCTTCTTCATGGCTAAAATGTCATTCACCTCAAACTCATCCCCCAAGCCAACAGGCTGGGGTGTGTGGCCTGGAGAAGGATGAAATCGGTTAAGAACCACAGGTTTTAGGAGAGACACATGGAAGGAATTGGGAATACGGAGTGAAGGAGGCAGCTTCAATTTGTAAGCAACATCATTAATCCGCCTGAGGACCTCAAAAGGACCAATGTAACGGGGACCCAGTTTGTAAGATGGTACCTTAAGGCGGACGTATTTGGTGGAGAGCCACACCTTGTCACCAGGGAGAAATGAAGGAACGTCCAGGCGCCTCTTGTCAGCGTGTAATTTCATTCTGTCCCGTGCTTTCTCGAGAGCGGTTTTGGTCTCCTGCCATACCCTGGAGAACTCCACAGACTGAGAATCGGCAGCAGGTACCCCCCCCGAGACAGGAAGTACCGGTAGAGGCACATTGAGATGCTGTCCAAAGACGATGAAGAAAGGAGACTTGGTAGACGATTCACTGGAGTGATTATTGTAGGCGAACTCAGCCCAAGGAAGTAGGCCGACCCAGTCATTCTGATGAGCATTAGAAAAATGCCGGAGATAGGATGTAAGGATCTGGTTGGTACGTTCCACCTGCCCATTGGTTTGGGGGTGATAGGCGGAAGAGAAATCCAATGACACTTTCAAGAGTCCGCATAGAGCTCTCCAGAACCGGGAGGTGAATTGGACCCCTCTATCCGACACGATGTGCTGGGGGAAGCCGTGAATCCTGAAGATATGGGAAATGAAGATCTTCGCCAAGTCAGGAGCAGAGGGTAGTCCGGGAAGAGGAATGAAGTGAGCCATCTTTGAAAATCGGTCTACAACCACCAAGACCACAGTACAACCGGAAGAACAAGGCAGATCAGTAATGAAATCCATGGCTATGTGCTGCCATGGAGCCGACGGAATGGGAAGCGGGAACAGAAGCCCGGAGGGTGGTTGTCTGGGTATCTTGTTCTGGGCACAGGACGGGCAAGATGCTACAAAGTCTTTAACATCCTGGGAGAGTGAAGGCCACCAATAATGGCGAGAGATTAAGTCCAAAGTCTTTTTGACACCAACGTGGCCGGCAATCTTGGACGAATGTCCCCAATTTAGCACTCGTTTTCGGTTATTCTCAGCCACAAAGGTTCTTCCGGAGGTAACGTGGTTAACTTGACAGGAGCCACAGTAATTACTTTGGATAAATCAATGATATGAGAGGGTTCTTCCTCTGCATCAGACGACAGGAATGATCTTGACAACGCATCCGCTCTAACGTTCTTATCGCCGGGCCGAAAATGTAGCTCAAAGTCAAAGCGGGCGAAGAATAGGGACCACCTGGCTTGCCGAGGATTGAGCCTCTGTGCGGACTGGATGTACGCCAGGTTCTTATGGTCTGTGAAGATCTTGAATGGATGTATGGCACCCTCCAGTAAGTACCTCCACTCCTCCAAGGCCAACTTAATGGCCAATAGCTCTTTGTCGCCAATGGAGTAGTTCTGCTCAGTGGAGGAAAATACTTTAGAAAAGAAGCCACAGGTGACAAAACGTCCAGAAGAGGATTTCTGCAGAAGGACTGCGCCAGCCCCAGTAGAGGATGCGTCTACCTCGAGAGTGAAAGGTCTACTAACCTCAGGTCGGTGAAGCGCCGGAGCAGCGGCGAAGGCTTGTTTCAACGACTGGAAGGCCTCTTCAGCCTCAGAGGGCCAAGCCTTTGGGTTAGCTCCCTTGCAGATAAGGGACGAGATGGGGCGAACCAACGAGGAAAAATGAGGAACGAACTGTCGGTAGTAGTTCGCAAAACCAAGGAAGCGTTGGATTGCCTTCACCCCATGGGGCTGTGGCCAATCGAGGACGGCGGACACTTTTGCCGGATCCATGCATAGACCTGATTCTGAGATAATGTACCCCAAGAATGGCAGGGACGTTTGCTCGAAGGCACATTTCTCGAGCTTGGCATAAAGGCGGTTCTCCCTCAGGCGCTGGAGGACTTGACGCACGTTCTTTCTGTGGGCGGAGAGGTCTGGAGAAAAAACGAGGATGTCATCCAGATAGACTACCACGCAAGAGTACAGCATATCCCGGAAGACGTCATTCACGAACTCCTGGAAAACCGCTGGGGCATTGCAGAGGCCGAAGGGCATGACCAAGTACTCGTAGTGACCGTCTCTGGTGTTAAAGGCGGTCTTCCACTCATCCCCGGAACGAATGCGGATCAAGTTGTAGGCCCCACGAAGATCCAGTTTGGTGAAAATTCGAGCTCCTCTAAGTCGGTCAAAGAGCTCCGGGATCAATGGCAATGGGTACTTGTTCTTGACCGTGATATTGTTCAGGCCTCGGTAGTCTATGCAAGGACGGAGGGAGCCGTCCTTCTTTTTTACAAAGAAAAATCCCGCTCCCGCGGGCGAGGAGGAATTACGGATGAAACCTCTAGCAAGGTTCTCCTGGATATAGTCAGACATAGCTTGGGTCTCAGCAGGGGATAGCGGGTATATCCTACCCCTGGGTGGCGTAGAACCAGGAATGAGGTCAATCGGACAGTCATATGGCCGATGGGGGGGCAGAGTCTCGGCCTCCTTCTTGTCGAAAACATCTGCAAAGGACCAGTAAGCCGACGGCAGACCTGTAGGTGCCGGGGATGGACCGGCAGAGTTCATCAGACGGACGGGCAACAGGCACTTCTCCTGACAGAACGGTCCCCACCGGAGTATCTCGCCCGACCGCCAGTCCAGGGTTGGCTCATGAGTCCGTAGCCAAGGGAGGCCTAGAAGAAGTGCGTGAGACATGGTGGACAAGACGAGGAAGGAGATCTTCTCCAGGTGCAGGGCTCCGATCTGCAGCTCGATCTCTTCGGTGGCCTGGGTAACGGACTCCAGCACGGACGTACCATTGACCGAAACAATCGACCGAGGAGTCTCCAGGGATCTGACAGGAATCCGGTATTTTTTAACCGCCTCGAGTGTGATAAAATTCCCCTCTGCGCCAGAATCCAGGAAAGCCTCCTCAGAATAACGCTTGGCACCGAGATTCAATAATACGGACACGAGCAGGGGAGGAGAGGAATCACGTACACCTAGGGAGGCCTCTCCTATCAACCCTAGGCGGAGAAGTTTCCCGGCTTCTTGGAGCAGGAACGGAGGAGGTGAGAGGAGCTAATTCACGGGCACGTTCCTGAAACCGCAGGTCGATGCGTGTCGCCAGTGAGATCAGATCCTCTAAAGAGGTGGGAGTATCCCGACCTGCCAGTACGTCTTTGATCCGACTGGACAGGCCACGCCAAAAGATCCCTACGAGAGCCTCGTTGTTCCAACCGAGTTCGGAGGCCAAGGTACGAAAACGGATGGCATACTGTCCTACCGGTAGCGTACCCTGATGGAGGTTAAAGAGGGACTCGGTGATAGAGGCCAGCCGACCCGGCTCGTCGAACACCTTGCGGAAGGTGTCCAAAAAGGTGGAAAGCCGAGAGACGAGTGGGTCATTGCGCTCCCAGAGGGGGTTCACCCATGCTAATGCCTCCCCCTCTAAGTGTGAAACAATAAAGGCAATTTGGGCGCGCTCCGTGGGATAGTGCTGCGGCAAAAGCTCAAAATGTAACCGGCATTGGTTCAGAAATCCTCGACAAAACTTAGGGTCCCCGCTATATCGGGGTGGCTTGCCGAGGCGCGGCATCGGGTGCGGGGCCGAGGACTGGGTAGAAACGGATTGTATGGCCGACAAACGAGACTCCATGGATTTCAAAAAGACCATAATCCTGGTCTGACTCTCCCGTAGGAACACCAGTTCCTTTTGGATGGAGGTGGTGGCACCAGCGGGGTCCATGGCCTGATTATACTGTGACGACTCCTGGAGTGGACCCTCTGGGTCGTGACACCAACCCTCCCAGGGCGAGCTGACCTAGTGAAGACCACCCCCTATACAGGGAGTGTCAGGGGCAAGCCCCAGGGGGTGAGGCACCACGACTGCTGGCACCAGGCGGCCAGCTCACAGGAGACACGAGTGGGTGAGAGTGTCTGCAGGAACGTGTAAAGTGTGGACATGGGAACACGTGGTATACAGAGAACTTCGTTCGTCCGGGTGTGAGTGAAGCAGGAAGCGTGCAAGGAGCACGTCAGAGCACTGAGTCAGGCAGCAGGTGTGCCAGGAGGTGTAACAGAGTAAGAGACTAAGTACAGGATCAGAGTGTGTGCCCGGAGGCACAACTGAGTATAAGACAGAGCACGGAATCAGAGTGTGTGCCAGGAGGCACGACTGAGTATAAGACAGAGTACAGGGTAAGAGCGTGTGCCAGGAGGCACAACCGAGTATGAGACAGAGTACAGTGTCAGAGCATGTGCCAGGAGGCACAACCGAGTACGAGACAGAACACAGGGTCAGAGCGTGTGCCAGGAGGCACAACCAAGTACAAAGCAGAGTGCAGATTCAGAGCGTGTGCCAAGAGGCACAACAGAGTGCAAGGCAGAGGACCTGAGTACAGCGCACAGCCAGGCAGGGACACGGCAGACCAAGCCAGGAAGCACAGCAATAATCAGGCACCTCCCCTAGGGGGAGGTCGTCTGATATAGCACATGACTACTACTGGTTCCGGGTCAGGAACTAGCCAGAAAGCACATGACCACTACAGGTTCCGGGTCAGGTCCTCCATTACCATAGAGAGGACCGAGCCCTATACAGCACTGACAGGAGCGCGCAAGCGCAAACGTGACATGTAGGAGGAGTCCCGGGGGCGAGAGCTGCACGTGCGCACCCTACAGGACCCCCGGAGTGACCGCAGCTCCGGAAGAGATGACGTCGGGACCGAGGTCCCGCCCCCAGGTGAGCACGGCGTGACACCTACTATGATACTGCTCCTATGTACAAGAATATAACTACTATAATACTGCCCCTGTGTACAAGAATATAACTGCTATAATGTTGCCCCTGTGTACAAGAATATAACTGCTATAATACTGCTCCTTTATACAAGATTATAACTACTATAATACTGCCCCCTATGTAAAAGAATATAACTACTATAATACTGCTCCCTATGTACAAGAATATAACTACTATAATACTGCCCCCTATGTACAAGAATATAACTACTATAATACTGCTCCTATGTACAAGAATATAACTACTATAATACTGCTCCTATGTACAAGAATATAACTACTATATTACTGCTCCTATATACAAGATTATAACTACTATAATACTGC
The DNA here is from genome assembly GCF_039654945.1 of Dendrobates tinctorius. Taxonomy (NCBI): domain Eukaryota; kingdom Metazoa; phylum Chordata; class Amphibia; order Anura; family Dendrobatidae; genus Dendrobates; species Dendrobates tinctorius. Next base: position 8,747,614 of record NW_027361763.1, read on the forward strand.
TCCTATGTACAAGAATATAACTACTATAATACTGTCCCTATGTACAAGAATATAACTACTATAATATTGCCCCTATGTACAAGAATATAACTACTATAATACTGCTCCTATGTACAAGAATATAGCTACTGTAATACTGCTCCTATGTACAAGAATATAACTATTATAATACAGCTCCTATGTACAAGAATATATCTACTATAATACTGCTCCTATGTACAAGAATATAACTACTATAATACTGCCCCTGTGTACAAGAATATAACTGCTATAATATTGCCCCTGTGTACAAGAATATAACTGCTATAATACTGCTCCTTTATACAAGATTATAACTACTATAATACTGCTCCTATGTACAAGAATATAACTACTATGATACTGCTCCTATGTACAAGAATATAACTACTATGATACTGCTCCTATGTACAAGAATATAACTACTATAATACTGCCCCCTGTGTACAAGAATATAACTGCTATAATATTGCCCCTGTGTACAAGAATATAACTGCTATAATACTGCTCCTTTATACAAGATTATAACTACTATAATACTGCTCCTATGTACAAGAATATAACTACTGTAATACTGCCCCTATGTACAAGAATACAACTATTATAATACAGCTCCTATGCACAAGAATATAACTACTATAATACTGCTCCCCATGTGCAAGAATATAACTACTATAATACTGCCCCTATGTACAAGAATATAACTACTATAATACTGCCCCTATGTACAAGAATATAACTACTATAATACTGCCCCCTATGTACAAGAATATAACTACTATAATACTGCCCCTATGTACAAGAATATAACTACTATAATACTGCTCCTATATACAAGATTTTAACTACTATAATACTGTCCCTATGTACAAGAATATAACTACGATAATACTGCCCCTATGTACAAGAATATAGCTACAATAATACTGCCCCCTATGTACAAGAATATAACTACTATAATACTGCCCTTATGTACAAGAATATAACTACTATAATACTGCCCCCATGTACAAGAATATAACTACTATAATATTGCCCCCTATGTACAAGAATATGACTACTATAATACTGCCCCTATGTACAAGAATATAGCTACTATAATACTGCTCCTATATACAAGATTATAACTACTATAATACTGTCCCTATGTACAAGAATATAACTGCTATAATACTGCCCCTATGTACAAGTATATAACTACTATAATACTGCTCCTATGTACAAGGATATAACTACTATGATACTGCTCCTATGTACAAGAATATAACTACTATAATACTGCCCCTGTGTACAAGAATATAACTACTATAATATTGCCCCTGTGTACAAGAATATAACTACTATAATACTGCTCCTATGTACAAGAATATAACTAATATAATACTGCTCCTATGTACAAGAATATAACTACTATAATACTGCTCCCTATGTACAAGAATATAACTACTATAATGCTGCTCCCTATGTACAAGAATATAACTACTGTAATACTGCCCCCTATGTCCAAGAATATAACTACTATAATACTGCCCCCTATGTACAAGAATATAACTACTATAATACTGCTCTCTATGTACAAGAATATAACTACTATAATTCTGCCCCCTATGTACAAGAATATAACTACTATAATGCTTGATCTGTCCCTGTTATATCCCATGTTAATCATTTATGTCAGTTTGTGCCTCACTTTTTCTCTGTGGCACATACGTTGATAATGCACTTGGTGGTCACAGAAGCTGACATGTGGCCGTAACGGCAATCAGTCTTTGGCTCCCGACACTCACCCTGCCTGAGTCAGTGAATATTACTTTAATAGGGACTTGTGAAGTCCTCATTATGGTCCAAAATTAAGGCGCTTTCTTATAGATTACAATAATAGCTGCAGGAGGTGAAATCAGATACATGTTAAGTAGTCTGAACAGGGGATTAAACAGTTTGATCCCTTAGCAATAAGTGTGTAAAGACCTTAAAGCACTAGGTATTTCTTATTTTATGGCATTCGGTGATGAAGATTAAAATAACTGGATCATGAAGAAATAAAGAGTGAAATACAACCGCTATATAGCCTTTATAGTTCTGAAATAAAAGCTGGGAACAAGAATATAAATTACAGAAAGTAAACCTCTAGGTTGTATGAAATTAGATAGGACAATATTTTTCCTCCCGTCAAGGTATTACCTTGTTATAAGGCCGAAAACGCTGTAAAGCATTGAGTCACGTGCAATTCCTGAATTCATAAAACCTTTGTATCAAAATCCAGGTGCGACTATGCTGAATTATTGACTGCATTTACTGCTCCGCAACTAACGAGATTTTACATTTTTAGTTGTGCGTAAAATATTAAGCAGGTTTATAAGTACAGTACTTTACTTTACCTGTTGTCTATTGTTTGGGAGATTTTATTTTCTTGTCACATCCAGAGCTGCGGTCAAAGTTGTAAAAGGAAACCTTAGAAACAGGCAGTGGCTTCTCTACAGCTAAGTAGAATAAGACTCACATGGTGAGATGGGTCATCTAAGCTTCAGATCCGGGTGGGCAAATGGACTCCAGACGTTGATGCAGAAAACAACAAGGCATGCGGGGACTTGACACATCAGGACTAGTGATGGGCGAGCACTAAAATGCTTGGGTGCTCATTGTTCGGGTCGAGCAAATTAGAATACTCGAGTACTCGGACAGAACAACAAGCCCAATGTAAGTCTATGGGAGACCCGAGCATTTTTACTGCAATCCCCCCGGGGGTCCTTTTAAGGTCTAAAAACGTCTAAAAATGATGGAAACACTGCTCAAATGACACGCGGACATCTTAGGGATCGCCCCTGGAAGCATTCCTGACTCCCAGTTCACAGCTTTAAACAATGTTGTCAGAGTTTCATGCCATTTTTACCGGTGCACCAAAAAACATACCAATATGAAACCAAAACCGATTTTGCTGGGAAATCTGCTTAGGTACATGCTTTTCAGGTTAATGACATGTATATAAGGCAAAATAATTAACCCCAGACCAAAATGTTCCTCCACCACTTGGGCTATGTTTAGACGCAGCATTTTTGAAGCGTATTTCAACTTTTACAACTTTTACATTGCTTTCAACCAAAGCAAATGCATTCACTGTGAAATGTCATTGTAACATTTACCAACCCTAGCTGGCCATATGGTGTGTGACACATCAGCAGACACATCTTGTTTCATTCATGAAGGAAGGACTCTTAAAGTCAAAGAGCCTATTTTTACAGGCTCATCAGGCGGCATTAATCTGCTTAAAGGGCCATTATTAAACAGTGGGTCTCCTAAACTGTTATAGCCTATGCAGTGAGTGGATGGGCAGCCAAGAATTACACCGCACCCCAATACCCCTTTCACAAGATGTCCAGGAGGGCTTCTATAAAAAATGTTGCATTGAATGCAAGGCCTACCTTGCTACCAAGTCATATGCACCCCAATAAGCCTTTGAACCCAGCTACTGGATGGGCACAGGAAAATCCAATTCACATTATTAATTTTGCACTCCCATTCTGTTTTCTTCTGCATTGACTGCAAGGCCTACCCTGCTACCAAGTCGTGGCGGGTCTCCTAGACTTGTAATGCCCATACACTAAGTGAGTTGGCTGGCAAACATTTTACCCTGGGGGGTACACCTCAACCTTTTCCATAACAAGTATTATACACCCAGCAAAACCACCCACCCCTGTTCGGAATTCGACACTGCTTGTAGCAGCACAGAACTAGTTAACGCTGGTGATCTAGTGGCGGCAGATGATGAGATGTGGAGGAAGGCCTGATTAAAAACTATGACCAATTTAAAGGAGCAGGTCTCCTAGACTTGAAATGCCCATACACTAAGTGTGCTGCCTGTCAAACATTTTCCCCTATGGGGTACACCTCAATCTTTTCCATAACGAGTCTTTTATGCCCAGCAAAACTACCCACCCTTGTTCGTGTGATGACTCCTGGAGTGGACCCTCTGGGCCATGATACCAACCCACCCCGGGCGAGCTGACCTAGTGAGGACCACCCCCAAAACAGGAAGCGTCAGGGGCAGGCCCAGGGGAATAAAATACCACGACTGTTGGATACAGGTGGCCGGCTCAAAGGAGACACGAGAGACCGTGTTTAGCAGGGTGAATATGGGGGCACCCAGGGTACAGGAATATGTATAGCATGTACTCGGGGCACGCTGGGTATGGAAGTGCGTAGAGTGTGTACAATGGGGCACGCAAGGTACAGGATGGTGCAGGAATCATACTGGGAAGCACGCCTGGGTACAAATCAAAGCAGAGCGCGTCCTGGTAAGCACATCTGGGTACAAGACAGAGCAGAGCGCGTGCTGGGAAGCATGCGTGGGTATAAAACAGAGCAGAGCCCGTGCTGGGGAGCACGCCAGAGTACAAGGTAGTGGACCTGAGTACAGAGAGCCACAATGCAGGCACCAAGAAGGCCTAGCAAGGAAGCAAAAGCGATAATCAGGCGCCACCTACAGAAAGAGGTGGCCTGATATAGGGAATGCACGCCGGGGCTTCTGGGTCAGGTCCTCCAGGACCATAGAGACGTCAGAGTCGGTGCGGGCGCAGTCAGAGCTGCGGGCTGTGCGCAAGCGAGCCCAATGGGACCTGGTACCGAGCGCGCAGCACACGTGCGCACCCTATGGGACCTCAGCACTGGACGTGAGACCGGAAATGAAGAAGTCGGGCGGCGTGCACCAGCTCCGAAGGTGCAAGGTGATAGCGGCATAACAGTTCAGAATTTGACACTAGATACTAGGGATGGTTAGCACTCGACTGAGAAGTTGAGTCTGCGGTGCTAGTGAAATGGAGCCAGTGGCCCCATAAACATGAGTTTGATATGAAATCACTGCACACGTGGAATATGCTCAAAGTGAACTTTTTATTTTATTTGACAGTGATGAAGCGACAGCTGACGTTTCGGCCTAACAAAGGCATTTATCATATAGTCGCCCTTTTAAAGTAGAGTTTCAGTAGTCACCGGGTAATTATGATCACTGCTAGGCAATATTTCAAAAAGAAGTGGATTATCCGATATGGTCAGAGGTCCTGCTTAAAGAAAATCAGAGCTCCTGTGGGTATGCCAAGGAATGATTGGTGGCGCAGTGGTGGATGCAGGCAACGCCGTGCCTCCGCAGTGAATAGTTGCTTGGGGAGGTGGAGCAATCGCTGCAGCTTCTGCATACGACTGGAGTCTACGTCCAAGCGACGGATGTGCGAGCACAGTCTTCGCACCTTATGGAGCAGGGATGTTAACTCCGGATAATTATTAAGGAAGGCAAGGCAAGATATGTGTGTGAGTTTTGCACGGGTTATGGCTGCCACAAAATTCCGGCCGTTATCACTGACTACCTTGCCTGCCTCAAGATGTAGACGGCCAGTACCTCCACGGTGTGTCTGTTGTCGCCCAAAGACATCATCTTTAACACAGCCTGCTGACGCTTACCACTAGCTGTTCCATAGTGACACACCTCGTGTCCAACACTGACAGCTGCGGATGGAGTGCTAGGCCATGAGGTCGTGGAAAGCTTCGCTTTCAACCAAACGGTAGGGCGTCATCTCTAATGAGATTAGTTTGGCAATGTAGGCGTTCAAAAAAAGTGTACGTGGATGAGACTATGAGTACTTTCTTGTCCTACTTAGAGTGTCTGGTAGGGTGAGCTGGACTGGAGAGCTGCATATGGGAGAAGTAGCGGTGGACTGAACGGAGTGAGAGGGGGTTGGTGATGGTATTGGTGGTGATGGCCTAGATTCAGTGTTGTGTTGCAAAACCATTGTGATTCCCTGAGTGCTTTGGTCTTGCGACAACACCTCCACATTTAGTGCTGGTGGTGTGCTTAACGGTGGCGGTGGACTTACAGTGGGGGAAGCGATGGAGCGTTGCCGGCTACCTTCAGTTGGAGCAGGTGCACATGTGCTACCTGAGGTTTTTTAGTCCATCCATGCTTGCAAGTGCATGTTGATTAAATGTCTAAGCATGCAACTGGTATTCAAATTTCTGAGTTGTTTACCTCGGTTAAAGGTCCTTCCGCACTTCTTACAGGTAACCTTTGCCTCATCTGTAGGATTTTGGATAAAGAAGTGCCACACTGCACTCTTCCTTCTATGGTATACATTTTCTGGCCTTGCATGCTGTGCTAAGTTGACCCTGTGGCCAAGCTGTCCTGCAACTCTTTTAGTTTTTGGTCCACGTTTTTGGACAACTACGGGCCTGGCAGATAACCGCTGCTATGATGTCAATGTCTGCTGCGGATCCTTCTCCTTATCTGAACTATTGCCAGCGCCACCCTCCTCCCCCAATGGATGCCCGTCCGGCTCAAGAACTGGGCCATCCATCACCTCCTTTTCAAAGTCATCTGCATCTTCCTCTTTAACTTCCTCTGTGTCACTGTGTAAGGTGGTATAGTATGCGGGAAGGGGCACCTGAGTTTCATCAGGGTAACATTCTGGCTCAATAGACTGCGAGGGCAATGTAGCGCTCTGGGTCGATGTACCAGCAGAATCATCTAGCAGTGGCTGTGCATCAGTGCACTCCATGTCAGATTCATCTTGGACTGGGGAATTCTGGATTTGACAGGATAACCCCGGCATGGTATGTGAAAAGAGCTCCATAGAGTAATCTGAAGTGTGGGCTGTCGCATCCTTAACTTTTGGTGGGGGTGAAGGACACAAGGAAAGGTGTTTTTCCTGACCAGAACCCTGCACTGATGACTCCGTGCTTGCAGCTTTCGAACGTTCAGAAGAGGAGGCTCTAATTTGATTATTGAGAGTTATTATAGAGCAAAAACATATTTACAGTTTAACAGCTTCAAACACAACAGTCCTAAATAACAATGATAACAATAATCCAATAATTAAACCCAAATAAAATTACCTTGCTCGTGACAGCTTACAATCTACACTAAGTAACAACGATAACAATAATTTAACCCAAACAAAACAATCCTGCTCGTGACAACTTACAATCTAAAATGAGGTGCGGGAGCTTAAAATTCAGGAGTGTAATTTACAAGAAGGTATTTACAATGATGTTTTTACTATGATCTTACTGAGGTTCGGGGTAAGTGTTGTAGGCGTGAGGACAAGGAGGAGGAGGACAGCATGTTCAGTCGTCCCCTTGGTGACGACACGGAAGTCTTGCCTGATAGCAGTCTGGGACGAATTGGGCTGAATTTATGTTACGCTGCCTTTCCCGTGACCTTTGCCTTCTCAAAATTTTGGATGACAGACAGGCAATACTGATTCCTGACACTTCTAGACCCATGGTAATCGGAGAACTTTATATCTCTTAGTCCTGAGGCAGACAGGTGTAATAAAATGTTGCAGTACCAGTGGGCCCTTTTAGCGGAATTATTAATAAAATTACTATCTCAAACACTTGCGGCAGAGGACACAGTTCATTGGCCAAGCAAGGAGTACAGGTGAGAGAGACACAACTCCAATACAGCAGAGGCAGTGGAACAATGGCAAAGTTCTTGCAGAGTTTTCTCAGACCCTCTCATCACCCTGACACAGAGGCGCAGGGTACTGTCACAAGGAATGCAATGTTTTGGAAGATGCTGAGGGAGTACCTTGCTGACCGTACCAACGTCCTCTGTCATTCCTCTGTGCCTTTTAAATATTGGTTATCCAAGCTGTACATGTGGCATGAACTGGCTCTCTCTACTGCACACATGTGCTGTACTCATGGTCAAGGATCGCATGGCGCCTCGCTCTCTGGTGGTTACTGGCCAAACAGCGCCTTGCTAAATGACAGTACTGCTTTTAGTGGCGGGAGACTACGGGAACAGTACTTTGGAGTGCCACTGCTCTAAGGACGGAGCACGCTACTCAGCCTCCTATGCGCTTCTTGTCCACGCCAAAAATCATTGCTGTCTTGCCCGCTTGCTCTTAGGCTGGCTCCCTGCCTCTAAGTCACCAGGTGTGTCTGCTGCATTTTGCCGCAGCATTGGCGCTTCCGGTGCATATTGTACTGCCCCCCTTGCTGCTCACACGGCCACAGCTGGGGACTCACTCCTCTTTTTTCCCAAAACTTCCGTGATTGTTCCCTGTCTAAACAAAACCCCTTGTTCTGTGTAATGGGGCCTGTCCGTTCCCCTATTCCTTCCGCCAGCAAACAGGGGACGCAGCCAAAACAGGCAGCGCAGCACAGGTACCCGCAGACCGGTCATCCTGACTCAGTACATATCTGGCAAATCAGTTCTTTACTGCAAGCAGCATAGAGGGCATGTACTTCCAAATTTCAAGAGAAAATTCTACAGTACATCCACAACAGTTTCAATTTGAAGGGTTTTGTGGCTCATATCATTCCACAAGATGACACTAGCCTGATAATTTAAATGTTTGGAGGAAAACAATTTCATTACTGATAGGTTGTGTATATTTAGAATTATGTAACATCATTGATGTGATTAATTATTCATAGCTTTTGCTTCACAACATATTCATCTTTTTCTTCAAGGCTTTTGAATATAATGTGTTGTAAGAGTTAAAGGAAATTGTTGAATTGTGTTTTACTTCAAATGTGAAACTACTTGTCAATTGTCATCTTTACTATTTCTCCATTCTCTGTGTGGCTAACCACCTCATTGATGTTATTAAGTTTCGTTGGCAAGAAAACAACAGCTACACCAATACCACATGCTTTTCCAATTAATTCATTATGCTGCTGAAGTAGAGGTGAGATTAGGGACCTACATAACATCTGGGGACTGTATTCAACATGACACTGCCAACACCCACTGGTGTATAGCTACCAATTTGACATAGTTTGTGCCCAGCTGAACAGAGTGGTCATAAAAAAAACTTCAATAACATGTTTGATGGATTGTCTCTAGGAAACACCCATATAGTATTATTATTTAGTTATTTATATAGCGCCATTAATTTAATGGTGCTGTACATGACAAGGGGTTACATACAAAGGAATAAATATTGTTTAAACCAAAAAATTACAATGACAGACTGTTACAGAGGGGAGAGGACCTTGTCCTTGCTGAATTTGAGGGGTGCGGCAAATCCGGAGGTGGAGAGGCGGCAGCTCATGTGGTGGTGTAGAAGTCACATCTCCGACCACCACGCTATCCAATTGACATCTCTAGAAATGCAGCCGAAACGTCAAAATCTCTATCTTCAGCTCTAGACAATGCCTGGGCTTCTTTTAAATGTCAGCGGCCAACCAGTTAAGTATTAGTAGGTGAGGGCTTGTCAGACTCCTGCCCAGGAACACCAGACTTCAGTGGCTGCGAGTCCTGTCTCCGTGAACTTCCACGTAATCTTGCTCTGGCTCTTCCAGGCATGATTTCATCATGAAGATTTAGCCTTCGTAATAGAGACAGAGTGCAAGACAGAGTACAACAGCACCTAAGCGCTCACCCTCTGCTACTCAGACTTTCTATCTGCACAGTGTCTGCCTCTAGGCGGAAGATGATGATGGTGGTAGTAGTTGGAGCATTTAACACAGTCATAAAGCTACCATAACAACTTTAAACCGAATTATTTTTACCGACATCCCCCACTGTAAAATGTAGCCTGTTTTTTATAAAAAGCAACAGAGTGCCGTATGTAACTGGAGTAAAAGACAAGAAAACACTGGAATACCGGCCTAAAATCCCCAAATTTTAATCACGCGGACGTATGAGGCGTGTCACAGATATGCCCCACTGTAAAATATATTTCCTCTTTTTATTATTGGTTGCAAAAGAGTGCTGGATATAACGAGAGTGACAGGTTGGCCAAAAAAGGGAATTTAGGCCAAAAATGCCTCAATTTTTGAGACACGGATGTATGAGGCGTGTCACAGATATACCCCACTGTAAAATGTGGGCTGTTTTTTAAAATAATGCAACATAGTGCTGTATCTAAGCCCAGTGACACCCAGGACCAAAAAAGAAAACAACCATAAACTGGCCAAACATTGAGCACACACAGATATGAGCCGGAACGCAGATGCCACATCGAAAAATGTGTGGCCTTTATTTTTTTAATTTTTGGGCTAAATACTGCTGAATATAAGTCCAGTGACACCAAGGACCAAAAATAGAATTCAGCCATAAACTGGCCAAACCTTGAGCACGCACAGATATAAGCTGCACGGAGATACCACTGCGACAATTTTTATTTTTTTTAGTTTTTGGGGGGGAAATACTGCTGTATATAAGTCCAGTGACATCCCCGGACAAAAAAGAAAAGAGACGTAAACTGGCCAAATTTTGAGCATGCACAGATATGAGCTGGCACAGAGATACCACTATGACAAATGTGTTTTTTTGTTTCTTTTTTTGGCTAAATAATGCTGTATATAAGTACAGCTTCACCCAGGACAATAAAAAAAAAACGCTGTAAACTGGCCAAACTTTGAGCACGCTCAGATATCAGCTGCACGGCGATACGACAAATGTGTTACCTGTTTTTTTTTTTTTTTTTGGGCTAAGTAGTGCTGTATATAAAGACTGTGACACCCAGGACAAAAAGAAAAAGCGGCCTAAACTGGCCAGACTTTGAGCACTCACAGATATGAGCTGGCACGGAGATACCACACCAAAAAATGTGTGGCCTGTATTCAAAATACACCTGGGACTAGCTATACAGGGCAAATACAAGTAGCAGCAGCAGCACCAGAACACAGAAAGGGAATGGACCCTCTTGCTGTATGCAATGATCTATAAACACACATACATTGCCTGCAGGACTTGCACTGATGTGTACAGAGCGGCGTACACTACCCTGCCTACCTAACACTGGAACCTATATACTCCAGAATTAGTCCTTAGAAGGACTGTTGCTTTAGCTGGATGTGAGTAGTTTAGGATGGTAGACCCCTCACTGACTAATAGATCCCAAATTCTGACCCTATATCGGCAGCAGCTCTCCCTACACTATCTCAATCCGGAGCTGAATGAGCCGAGCAGGGCGGTGTCCGGTCTCTTTTACCCCTGATGATGCTCTGCTGCCAGCCAATCACTGCATGACCACAACAAAGATAACTGCGGAGTTTCATGGCCTGGCAGACAATCCCTGCATTGTGACTGGATCTGTAAAGTCCACCAAAAAAGCTGGGTGGAGACCCGAGTTCCCGCCGAGTAATCCTGGAAATGCTCGGTGCACGCTGAGTCACCAAGTACCGTTTTACTCGGGCGAGTACCTTAGTAGTGGTGAACACGTTCGCTCATCGCTACTTGTCCAGTGGATCAGATCAGATCAGTGGATCTATGAAAGAACGTAAGATATACATAGCAGTAAATAATAAGTACAGGTGCATCTCACAAAACAAGAATATCATCAAAAAGTTAATATATTTCAGTTCTTCAATACAAAAAGTGAAATTCATATATTGCACAGTGTCATTACACACAGAGTGATCTTTTTTAAATGTTTATTTCTGTTAATATTGATGATTATGGCTTACAGCCAATGAAAACCCAAAAGTCATTATCTCCGTAAATTAGAATACTTTATAACACCAGCTTGAAAAAATGATTTTAAAATCTGAAATGTTGGCCTACTGAAATGTGTGTTCAGTAAATGCACTCAGTACTTGGTCGGGGCTTCTTTGGCATCAGTAACTGCATCAATGTGGTGTGGCATGGAGGAGATCAGCCTGTGGCACTGCTGAGGGGTTATGGAAGCCCAGGTTGCTTTGATAGCAGCCTTCAGCTCGTCTGCATTGTTGGGTCTGGTGTCTCTCATCTTCCTCTTGACAATATCGCATAGATTCTCTATGGGGTTAAGGTTAGGTAAGTTTGCTGGACAATCAAGCCCAGTGATACTGTTGTGTGTACACCAGGTATTGGTACTTTTGGCAGTGTGGACAGGTGCCAAGTCCTGCTGGAGAATGAAGTTTCCTCCTCCAAAAAGCTTGTCGGCAGAGGGAAGCATCAAGTGCTCTAAAATTTCCTGGTAGACGGCTGCGCTGACTTTGGTCTTGATAACACACAGTGGACCTACACCAGCAGATGACATGGCTCCCCAAACCATCACTGATTGTGGAAACTTCCACAGGCTGATTGCCTCCATGCCACTCCGCATTCATGCAGTAATCGATGTGAAAGGATACCCTACCCAGTATTAAGTGCATTTACTGAACATACATGTCAGTAGGTCAAAATTTCAGACTTTAAAATCATTTTTCAAGCTGGTGTATAAAGTATTCTAATTTACTGAGATAATGACTTTTGGGTTTTCATTGGCTGTAAGCCGTAATCATCAACACTAACAGAAATGAACACGTGAAATAGATCACTCTGTCTGGAATGACTCTATAGAATATAGGAGTTTCACTTTTTGTTTTGAAGAAATGAAATTTAACATTTTGATGATATTCTAATTTTGTGAGATGCACCTGTATATTGGGCCGCTAGTATAGAGATACAGCGGACAACAGTAGAATGCATATGTTCCATCAAAATTACCATTTCCAGCATAACCTTATATTTCTCAATGTAGCTCAACTATTCAGGCGCCTCTCCATACTGTTATTTAGCCTCAGCATCTAAACATCCAGCAGGGAACAATAAAATGGATCTATTGTGGTTACTAATCTTGGCTCACAGTCACGAAGACTTGAGATTTTTGGATACAACATAATGCCATCTGTTCACTTGTTTGCTGAGGAGCTTAAATATTCATAAATGTTAATAGAGACTTTTGTCACAGAAAAAATTGCAATAGCAAAGGTCTTATTCATAGTTCTAATGGCATTCATATTATTGTACATAGGAGCAGTATTATAACAGTTATATTCTTGTACATAGGGGGCAGAATTATAGTAGTTACATTCTTGTACCTAGGGGCCAGTATTATAGTAGTTATATTCTTCTACAAAGGGGCAGTATTATAGTAAAAACCTCAAAAAAATAATGGATCAAATACTCTAAGAAGACACCAAGATAGCAATAAAAAAATTTTGATCCTAAAAATTAACTTTTATTCCAATATTTAAAACCTGGATGATACCAGTATAGGGAACAGGGTACAGGATATTTTTAACATACAAAATATGCAATGTATCAGGGCACTACACTCGCCCTAATAGGCCCTAGTGCGTCCCTTCCTAGGAAGGGACGCACTAGGGCCTATTAGGGCGAGTGTAGTGCCCTGATACATTGCATATTTTGTATGTTAAAAATATCCTGTACCCTGTTCCCTATACTGGTATCATCCATGTTTTAAATATTGGAATAAAAGTTAATTTTTAGAATCAAAATTTTTTTATTGCTATCTTGGTGTCTTCTTGCAGTATTATAGTAGTTATATTCTTGTACATAGGGGGGAGTATTATAGTAGTTATATTCTTGTACATATGGGCAGTATTATAATAGTAATATTCTTGTACTTAGGGGGCAAAATTATAGTAGTTATATTCTAAAACAAAGGAGTACTATAATAGTAGTTATATTCTTGTACATAGGGACAGTATTATAGTAGTTATATTCTTGTACATAGGGGCAGTATTATAGTAGTTATAATCTAGTACTTAGTGACATTATTATAGTTGTAATATTCTTGTACATATGGGCAGTATAATAGGAGTCATGTTCTTCAAAATAGGGCAGTATTATAGTAGATTTATTCTTGTACATAGGAGCAGTATTATAGTAGTTATATTCTTGTACATAGGGGCAGTATTATAGCAGTTATATTCTTGTACATAGCAGCAGTATTATAGTAGCTATATTCTTGTACATAGGGGGCAGTATTATCGTAGTTATATTCTTGTACATAGGGACAGTATTATAGTAGTTATATTCTTGTACATAGGGACAGTATTATAGTAGTTATATTCTTGTACATAGGAGCAGCATTATAGTACTTATTTTCTTGTACATAGGGGCAGTGTTATAGTAGTTATATTCTTGTACATAGGGGCAGTATTATAGTAGTTATATTCTTGTACATAGGGGCATTATTATAGTAGTTATATTCTTGTACATAGCGGCAGTATTTCAGTAGTTATATTCTTGCACATAGGAGCAGTATTATAGTAGTTATATTCTTGTACATAGGGGCAGTATTATAGTAGTTATATTCTTGCATATAGGGGTAGCATTATAGTAGTTATATTCTTGTACATAGGAGCAATATTATAGTAGTTTTATTCTTGTACATAGGAGCAGTATTATAGTAGTTATATTCTTGTACATAGGGGCAGAATTATAGCAGTTATATTCTTGTACATAGGGGCAGTATTATAGTAGTTATATTCTTGTACATAGGGGCAGTATTATAGTAGTTATATTCTTGTACATAGCAGCAGTATTATAGTAGTTATATTCTTGTACATAGCATTAGTATTATAGTAGTTATATTCTTGTACATAGCAGCAGTATTATAGTGTTATATTCTCGTACATAGGGACAGTATTATAGTAGTTATATTCTTGTACATAGGAGCAGTATTATAGTACTTATTTTCTTGTACATAGGGGCAGTGTTATAGTAGTTATATTCTTGTACATAGGGGCAGTATTATAGTAGTTATATTCTTGTACATAGGGGCAGTATTGTCGTAGTTATATTCTTGTACATAGCGGCAGTATTATAGTAGTTATATTCTTGTACATAGGAGCAGTATTATAGTAGTTATATTCTTGTACATATGGGCAGTATTATAGTAGTTATATTCTTATACATAGGGGCAGTTTTATAGTAGTTATATTCTTGTACATAGCGGCAGTGTTATAGTAGTTATATTCTTGTACATAGAAGCAGTATTATAGTAGTTATATTCTTGTTCATAGAGGCAGTATTATAGTAGTTATATTCTTGTACATAGGGGCAGTGTTATAGTAGTTATATTCTTGCATATTGGGGTAGCATTATAGTAGTTATATTCTTGTACATAGGAGCACTATTATAGTAGTTTTATTCTTGTACATAGGAGCAGTATTATAGTAGTTATATTCTTGTACATAGGGGCAGAATTATAGCAGTTATATTCTTGTACATAGCAGCAGTATTATAGTGTTATATTCTCGTACATAGGGACAGTATTATAGTAGTTATATTCTTGTACATAGGAGCAGTATTATAGTACTTATTTTCTTGTACATAGGGGCAGTGTTATAGTAGTTATATTCTTGTGCATAGGGGCAGTATTATAGTAGTTATATTCTTGTTCATAGGGGCTGTATTATAGTAGTTTTATTCTTGTACATAGGGGGCAGTATTATAGTAGTTATATTCTTGTACATAGGGGGCAGTATTATAGTAGTTATATTCTTGTTCATAGGGGCAGTATTATAGTAGTTATATTCTTGTACATAGGGGCAACATTATTGTAGCTGTACTCCTATAGATGTGGTCCATATTAAGAGTGGTATTTATTTTTTATTGCATTTAAAACTGTCCTTAAAACTCATTCCAGCTTTCCTTTACTCCATTGCCAGAATGTGATTTTACATCTCTATTTGTTAGTCTTGGTTTCTATGTTTAGTCAGCTCCTGGTGTTTTCTCAAATGTGAAAGCAAAAATGAAGAATTAATTATTGGTGCTCAGATTTAGTTCTTATTATTTTCATTTGACACTTTTAGAGTGATTTATTTTTTTTTTATTCAGCCGGGGAAGAATTTTTTATTTTATTCTGGAGTTTGGAAATAACAAAATAGATTCTTAAAGTGGATTTCCTGTTATTTGTCCTGAATGACCTGCACAGCTTTGTCAGGTTGCGCTAGTATTGCTCCTTGGGGTATTTTTTGGAACCAACCAATTCTGGCAGGAGACCAAACTTTTTGCTTTATTTCTCTGATTTTTTTTGTTTTATTTTGCAGAATGGAACCGGTTTGTCCTTTACTTTTTGGGGAATTTTATTAAAGCCCTCAATTCTTCAAGATACAAATTCAATGAATTATCGTGACTTGCTCACCAAACCATAATAGGAATATAGAGCAGGAGTACGACAGCACTCACTAATAGTAAAACACATTATTATTCCAATGCAAAGATAAAAAACAAGAAGTCAGGGAGACGGCATCCAGGAATCGTTATCCGCCATGACTGTTTCGTGTGGATTCATAACTCCAGTGGCTAGAAGGATATGCGTCATGGCGTTACAAGCCTCTTTTTATGAGAATTTGCTTACTGTGCTCCGTGTTCACCAAACCTGGCCAATATAATGAATGAGCCACATCATAAGAGTGTATAAGTAAAAATAAGGCAAAAAAATAGAAATATTATACAAAGTAATAGCAAAATAGATATTCACAAAAAAAAACCCTCTTTTTCGTCTTTTTGATTTTTATTATATGTGGTTTGGCTATAGATGAACAGATCAGGCCAAATTTGAATTTTCTTGATTGCATTGATGTTCTCTGAAAACTGGATTTGCTGAGAAGTTATTCTTCACAAATTTAATGTCCTTTATTATTCCCTGGCGTCTCTCCCGAACCAAGACCAAATTAAACATAATATGTAAAAAATATACAAAGTCATTAAACTCACCTCACCGCTATCCTCTCCAGACCCTCCACCCTTCACCATCTCCCGTTCCGTTCTTGTCATAATTTCTGATCCACAAAGTGTGCTCAGAAGTCCCTGGTGTCACGGGATACACCGCCTCCAGTGGGGCGAATTTAAATAATAAACACATGCAGCTGGATACACTGTCTCCAACTGGCGAATTTAGACATTACACGTATATACAAGTCTGGAAACCCCGCCTCCAGTAAGGCGAATTTAAATAATAAAGGGGGAACCTGGGTAACATTAACAATGGTGGGCCCTGCGAAAGGGAATACGGAAATGGAGACCTCCTGAGCTCCTCTGAGCCAGTGTCCCTGCACTCCTAACGTTCCCTATGCCGGTTCCGCACCGGGCGCGCAACATGAACCTAAAAGCCCTAGCTCGTCCTGACCTAAACCCTCACTAGGGAATTGGTCGGTGCGCAAACTAATCCCACCACTGCACTAAAACACACATGAGGAAAGATGACAAAACAGGGGAAACACCACTTATCTTTGCTCTGTTGCGTACGCTCCTAGCAACAGAGCCCACCACCTGTGTGCATCTTCTCCTCCACCTGGATCCATCACCATAACTGGATCCTTCACCATAGTGCAGCCTTGGAGCAGAGTCCACCACTAGTTGCAGAAGTCCAGTAACAGAGTCCCAAAGATGAGTTCAACTCCTGCCCAAAAAGTCAAGCATGCTTGAGTCCAGCTCTCAGCAACCAAGTCCCGCACGCTGAGTGCAACTCTCTCCATAGTCGTCACTCCACCAAGCCATGCAAGCACTTCCTGCCGACACCATAAACTGTGACTCCACCATGTCATGCCAGCCCTTCTTGCAAACCACCTAGCTGCCACTCGTCCCCTCTGGCTGGGCTGCGCATTACTCATGTTCAGCTCCTTCCTCACCCAGGCTTGCTTCCCAAATGATGAACACAATATCACCAACAGTGATTGAACCCACCTGGCTCCCTTTTATAGAGCCTAACACCTGATTTGTAATTGCGTGCACATTAACCCTAAAACTAAGGTGCAATACCACTCACCACCACCGGGGCAACTTAGAATGAATGATACCACGTGTAATAACTCTAATGGCCACCGGGGGCAATCAACCCACTTTGGCACCTAGCCAAAGGAAAAAAAGTTCACTTATCCATTTACTGTTATGATTGAGTGACCGTAGGAGGCAGACACAAAAATAGAAGCTACGTCCAGAAAACCAGAGGAGCTGGCAACTATCCGATTCCAGACCCCTGAACCTATCAACACAACTAGCAGTAGCCGTGGGGGGTTCCTACGGTGCCCTAGACCCCTCGATCACAGCCGGAGAACTACATAGCCTAAAGATAGAAAGGGAAATCTAAACTGCCCCAGAGCAGACCCCAAAGCAAAAGGCAGCCCCCAACATATAATGACGGTGAAGCAAGATGAAAAAACACTGACACGGATAGAAAGATAGGCTGAGCAAACGTTGGGGCCCAATCTAATCTAAACAGGAAAGGAAAGGAAAGCTGCTGTCTGCAATCGGCAAAAAACCCTATCAAAAACATAGGCCAGCAAGCTGAAATGGAAAAAGACCCTGAAGCAACTAAGCTTCAAAACTAAATCAGCACTCTGGTATTTTCAGGAGACAGAGCTAAGGAGTTCAGCTCACCCCAGCAGGGGATGGCTGAAATCCAGGAAAAACAATGCAAGGCACAAATGCAAAAAGCAAGGAAGAAAACTTAGCTTTAGCAGAGCAGGAATTCAGACTGGACTCCAAGGATACCACAGAGAAATCACCCGCAGGGAGAATGGGTGTATGCAGCCTTATATCCAGTCTGTGACTCCACTCAGCCAGTCATCATCATTAATCTCAGGTGTCTGATAATCAGACTCACTACCTCTCCTTACCAGAAGAGGGAGTTCCTCGGGCCTCAGTGATGCAGGGGAAAATGAACTCACAACAGTACCTCCCCCTTGAGGAGGGGTCACCGAACCCTCAACCACGTCACCAGGGCGATCAGGGTGTGCCTGATGAAAGGCACGCACCAGTCTTTTAGCATGAACATCAGAGGCAGAGACCCAGGAATTATCTTCCTGACCATAACCCTTCCACTTAACCAAATACTGGAGTCTCCGTCTAGCCAGACGAGAATCCAGTACTTTCTCTACCTCATATTCAATGTTACCTTCAACCAATACAGGGTCTGGAGGTGCCACTCCCGGAACAACAGGTTCAACAAATCTCTTCAACAAGGACTTATGAAACACATTATGGATTTTAAATGTGACAGGAAGAGCCAAACGAAAAGAGACTAGATTAATAATCTCCAAAATCTTGTAAGGTCCAATAAATCTAGGCTTAAACTTAGGAGAAGCCACCTTCATAGCAATATTTTTTGATGATAACCACACCAAATCACCAACCTTAAACTGGGGACCAATGGTCCTATGTCGGTTGGAAAACCGCTGGGCCTTTTCCTGGGAGAGAGATAACTTATCCACCACTTGGTCCCAGATCTGGTGCGTTCTCTCCACCACAGTGTCAACCCCTGGGCAGGCAGACGGCTCCACCTGCCCTGAAGAAAATCGAGGATGAAACCCAAAGTTACAAAAAAAAGGTGACATCAAAGTGGCAGAACTAGCTCTGTTATTTAAAGCAAATTCGGCCAAGGGTAAAAATGAAACCCAATCATCCTGATCAGCGGAAATAAAACATCTCAAATATGACTCCAAGGTCTGGTTTGTTCTCTCTGTCTGCCCATTGGTCTGAGGGTGAAAGGCAGAGGAGAAGGACAACTGAATTCCCAGCTTGGAACAGAAAGTTCTCCAAAATCTAGACACAAACTGAACTCCTCTGTCAGACACATTGTTCTCAGGAATCCCGTGCAAGCGAACCACCTGTTGCAAAAACAGGGGCACCAACTCAGAGGAAGACGGCAACTTAGGGAGTGGTACAAGATGAACCATCTTAGAGAACCTATCACAAATCACCCAAATAACAGTCATCCTTTGAGAGACAGGCATATCGGAGATGAAATCCATTGAAATATGGGTCCATGGCCTCTTGGGGACAGGCAAAGGCATCAACAACCAAATAGAGCGAGAGCATGATTTAGACCGGGAGCACGTCCCACAGGACTGCACAAAATTCCTGACATCACGAGACAAGGAGGGCCACCAAAAAGACCGACTCACAAGATCTCTAGTACCAAAAATACCTGGATGACCAGCCAAAGCAGAGCAATGAACTTCAGACATCACTCTCTTCTTCCACTGGTCAGGAACATACAACTTTCCACTGGGACAACGCTCAGGCTTGTCTCTCTGGAATTCTTCCAGAGCACGTCTCAAATCGGGCGAGATGGAAGAAAGAACTACCCCTTCGCCTAAGATGGTAGCAGGTTTGGTCACCACAGGAGAATCAGCAAAGAAACTCCTAGAGAGTGCGTCTGCCTTGACATTCTTAGTTCCAGGAAGAAAAGAAACCACAAAATCAAAATGTGTAAAAAACAAGGCCCACCTAGCCTGCCTAGGGTTCAAGCGCTTAGCCGACTCTAGATAAATCAAATTCTTGTGGTCGGTGAGGACCACGACTTGATGCTTAGCTCCCTCCAACCAATGTCTCCACTCCTCAAATGCCCATTTCATGGCAAACAGTTCCCGATTCCCCACGTCGTAGTTACGTTCAGATGGAGAGAACTTTCGGGAAAAGAAAGCGCAGGGATTCATTTTAGATGTTACAGAATCCTTTTGGGACAAAACAGCTCCTGCACCAATCTCAGAAGCATCCACCTCTACCTGGAACGGAAGTGAGACATCAGGTTGCCGCAAAACCGAGGCGGAGGTGAATCTTCGCTTCAACTCCTGAAAGGAAGAAACAGCCTCCGGAGACCAATTTAACACATCAGCACCCTTCTTAGTCAAATCAGTCAATGGCTTGGCAATACTAGAAAATTTTGCTATAAATTTCCGATAAAAATTAGCAAAACCCAAAAACTTCTGGAGGGCCTTCAAAGAAGTGGGCTGAACCCAATCATAAATGGCCTGTACCTTGACTGGATCCATTTCAATAGTTGACGGAGACAAAATAAATCCCAAAAATGAAATCCTCTGTACCCCAAAAAGGCATTTAGATCCCTTGACATACAGGGAATTCTCCCTCAAGATCCGGAACACAGTCCGAACATGTTCCACATGAGAATCCCAATCCTTGGAGAAGATCAAAATATCATCCAGATAGATAATCAAAAATTTATCCACAAAATCTCGGAAAATATCGTTCATGAAGCACTGGAAGACAGAAGGGGCATTAGAGAGCCCAAAAGGCATCACCAGGTACTCAAAATGTCCCTCCGGAGTATTAAACGCTGTCTTCCATTCATCCCCATGCTTAATGCGAATAAGATTATACGCCCCCCTGAGGTCAAGCTTGGTAAACCAGCAAGCACCTTTAACTCTAGAGAATAGATCCGAAATCAGGGGTAATGGATACTGATATTTAACAGGAATCTTGTTGAGGGCACGATAATCAATACAAGGTCTTAATGATCCATCCTTTTTGGCTGCAAAAAAAAACCCAGCACCTAAGGGTGAAGAGGATGGTCTAATATGACCCTTCTCCAATGCCTCCTTAATATAGGATCGCATAGCCTCGTGCTCGGGTACAGATAAATTGAAAAGCCGACCCTTGGGGAATTTACACCCCGGGTTCAGCTCAATAGCACAGTCATAACTCCTATGAGGAGGCAAAGACGCAGATTCATTCTCACTAAATACATCATAAAAGTCAGCCAAATAGTCAGGAACATCATGTGACTGGGGAGAGGTGGAAAACACCAGAGCCTCACTAAAGGCACACCGACAACCCCAACTCACCACAGACAAAGATTTCCAATCCAGAACTGGATTATGGATTTGTAACCAGGGAAACCCCAGAACAATGGTATCATGCAGATTATGCAACACCAAAAATCTGCAATTTTCCTGATGGTCTGGGGCGACCCGCATCACCACCTGGGTCCAAAACTGAGGTTTATCTTTACCCAAAGGAGTAGCATCAATCCCCCTCAAAGGGATAGGCGTCCGCAGAGGTGTCATAGGAAATCCACAACGTTTAGCAAGATCCAAGTCCATTAGGTTTAGAGCTGCTCTCGAATCCACAAATGCCTTGGCGGAAAATGTGGACAGGGAGCAGATCAGAGTAATGGCCAGAAGAAACTTAGGTTGAACACCACCAACAGAAAACGTGTGTGCAAAGCGTTTCTCTCGTTTAGGACAGACAGAAATAATATGCGAGGCATCTCCACAGAAAAAGCACAACTTATTACGCCTTCTGAACTCCTGACGCTGCTCTCTGGAGAAAACTCTATCACATTGCATAGGTTCAGTCATTTGTTCAACAGGTGGCAACACCTCTCGTGCAGTTTTGCGTTCGCGCAAACGCCGATCAACCTGAATGGCTAATGACATAGAATCGTCAAGACCAGAGGGAACAGGAAATCCCACCATAGTATCTTTTACGGCTTCTGACAAACCCTTCCGAAAGAGAGCAGCCAAGGCATTATCATTCCAAGTGGTAAGTACCGCCCACTTTCGGAATTTTTGACAGTACAATTCTGCAGAATCTCGACCCTGA
The DNA here is from genome assembly GCF_039654945.1 of Dendrobates tinctorius. NCBI lineage: Eukaryota > Metazoa > Chordata > Amphibia > Anura > Dendrobatidae > Dendrobates > Dendrobates tinctorius. The sequence goes on from NW_027361763.1 coordinate 8,769,701, forward strand.
TTCAATGCCAGCAGGGTCTTTTCAGCCTGATCAATGGCATTAGGTTCGTCATACAACAAGCCCAAGGCTTGAAAAAATGCGTTCACATTAGTCAGAATAGGATCATCTGGTTTCAAAGAAAACGCCCAATCCTGGGGACCGCCACGCAGCAAGGAGATGACAATTTTAACCTGCTGCGCGGAGCTCCCTGACGAGTTAGGCTTCAAGGCAAAAATTAATTTCCAATTATTTTTGAAATTCAAAAATTTAGACCGATCACCACAAAATACATCAGGTGTGGGAATCTTTGGTTCAGCAGCATGTGAATGAGCAAGGTAGGCGGAAATTCCCCGCACTTCCGCAGCGAGCTGCTCCACACGATCAGACAATTGCTTTATCTCCATTGAGAGAAAAAAACAATTCCCCCTACGGCCTCAGAGATATAGAGGAAAAAATATACACACTTTTTTTTTCTTTTTTTTGCATTTCTTTCCTGCTATTGAGTACCCTAGGATCTGCGGTCAGGCGGGTGATTCTGTTATGATTGAGTGACCGTAGGAGGCAAACACAAAAATAGAAGCTACGTCCAGAAAACCAGAGGAGCTGGCAACTATCCGATTGCAGACCCCTGAACCTATCAACACAACTAGCAGTAGCCGTGGGGGGTTCCTATGGTGCCCTAGACCCCTCGATCACAGCCGGAGAACTACATAGCCTAAAGATAGAAAGGGAAATCTAAACTGCCCCAGAGCAGACCCCAAAGCAAAAGGCAGCCCCCAACATATAATGACGGTGAAGCAAGATGAAAAAACACTGACACAGATAGAAAGATAGGCTGAGCAAACGTTGGGGCCCAATCTAATCTAAACAGGAAAGGAAAGGAAAGCTGCTGTCTGCAATCGGCAAAAAACCCTATAAAAAACATAGGCCAGCAAGCTGAAATGGAAAAAGACCCTGAAGCAACTAAGCTTCAAAACTAAATCAGCACTCTGGTATTTTCATGAGACAGAGCTAAGGAGTTCAGCTCACCCCAGCAGGGGATGGCTGAAATCCAGGAAAAACAAAGCAAGGCACAAATGCAAAAAGCAAGGAAGAAAACTTAGCTTTAGCAGAGCAGGAATTCAGACTGGACTCCAAGGATACCACAGAGAAATCACCCGCAGGGAGAATGGGCGTATGCAGCCTTATATCCAGTCTGTGACTCCACTCAGCCAGTCATCATCATTAATCTCAGGTGTCTGATAATCAGACTCACTACCTCTCCTTACCAGAAGAGGGAGTTCCTCAGGCCTCAGTGATGCAGGGGAAAATGAACTCACAACAATTTACCTTGTCAGATCCAGCCTGGATCATGACAGTACCTCCTCCTTAATGAGGGGCCTCTGGACCCTCAAGACCACTCCTCATTAGGGAAACACCAACAGCGGGGACGCCCAGATCCTGAGTTCACCACACCACTACCTGACATTTCAGGTTAATGACAAACGCACCGCTGGTATTGGCAATAATGTTCGTTTTGGAGGAACCACTCATCTCCACAGTGCTGACCTGGGGAACGAGTTTATGAATGTGTATGTTTGCTATGAGCTGATCAGACTCCACAACACACTTCCACAAGATGTTTTTTGGTGGCCACCCATACATGCTCGTTCACACACAGGTCCTGACATGAACGTTTATTGCACACATTCATTTGTCATATATTTGGTGAACTCCTTCTGGACATGACAACAGAGGCGTCCCCCTGCTGTCACCACACTCACACCCCCGCTATTCACCAAGAGACACCACCCTCCAACCCTTTCACCATGAGGTCTACCCTCCCAGGGTTGGTTAATGGCGAGGGTTGAGATTTGTTCCTACTCGCCCGCAGCGCACCTGCTGCACACACATGGCGGAGAAGGGGACAGGAATATGGAGGAAATATACACTCGCTGGTCGCCTTCCTCCAAACAACCAGGAGGGGGCGGCCTCTTCAGTGGTATTGAAGATTTGGCGTGAGCCCCGCGGACTATCACCAGTCTGCTCACTACAGGGACGTACCCCTTCACCTCGGGGAACCCCAGACAGCACCATGGGGATCACCAACTCTACCCACCTGTCAGGTTACGTCCGCCTGTATGAACAAGTCCCGCTCCCCAGCAGCGACTCTAGGGGGATTTTACCAGAGCCGCAGGAATATGGAGGAGAAATACACTCGCTGGTCACCTCCACACGAACAGGAGGGGCGGCTTCTTCGGTGGTATTGAAGATTTGGCGTGAACCCCGCGGACTATAACACAAGTCTGCTCACTACAGGGACATACCCCTTCACCTCGGGGAACCCCAGACAGCACCATGGGGATCACCAACTCCACCCTCCTGTCTGGTTACGTCCACCTGTATGAACAAGTACCGCTCCCCAGCAGCGACTCTAGGGGGCTTTTGCCAGACCCGCAATTTGCCAAAGCCGCCATTTTGATTTCCTGGTTATCTGAGCAGAGCCCCCAGACCCTGATAACTGCTGCTGCAGCGGCTCTAAAACACCTTGCCGCTCCCCACTCACCTCAGTGAGGCCCGGCAGCAATTACTCACAGGTCTCCACATGGCCAAAGCTCACCAGAAAAAAAAATGTAAGGTTGGTGATAATGTCACGGTCACGTGTGTCTGGACGCAGCGAGTACCGCAAGGCGAACCCATATGACACACGTGACCCTGGATACAACGCCTCCAGTGGGGCGAATTTAAATAATAAGGGAAACCTGGGAAACATTAACAATGGTGGGCCCTGCGATAGGGAATAGGGATATGGAGATCTCCTGAGCTCCCCTGAGCCAGTGTCCCTGCACTCCTAACGTTCCCTATGCCGGTTCCGCACCGGGTGCACAACAGGAACCTAAAAACCCTAGCTCGTCCTGACCTAAACCCTCACTAGGGAATTGGTCAGTGCGCAAACTAATCCCACCACTGCACTAAAACACACATGAGGAAAGATGACAAAACAGGGGAAACACCACTTAGCTTTGCTCTGTTGCGTACGCTCCTAGCAACAGAGCCCACCACCTGTGTGCATCTTCTCCTCCACCCGAGTCCCAAAGATGAGTTCAACTCCTGCCCAAAAAGTCAAGCATGCTTGAGTCCAGCTCTCAGCAACCAAGTCCCGCACGCTGAGTGCAACTCTCTCCATAGTCGTCACTCCACCAAGCCATGCAAGCACTTCCTGCCGACACCATAAACTGTGACTCCACCATGTCATGCCAGCCCTTCTTGCAGACCACCTAGCTGCCACTCGTCCCCTCTGGCTGGGCTGCGCAGGACTCATGTTCAGCTCCTTCCTCACCCAGGCTTGCTTCCCAAATGGCGAACACAATATCACCAACAGTGATTGAACCCATCTGGCTCCCTTTTATAGAGCCTAACACCTGATTTGTAATTGCGTGCACATTAACCCTAAAATTAAGGTGCGATACCACTCGCCACCACCGGGGCAACTTAGAATGAACGACACCACGTGTATTAATTCTAATGGCCACCGGGGGCAATCAACCCACTTTGGCACCTAGCCAATGGAAAAAAAGTTCACTTATCCATTTACCTTGTCAGATCCAGCCAGGATCATGACACCTGGGCCTCCAACAGTGAGCTGGGACTTCCGACACAAAAGGTCATGAAGTTATGAAGTGCGTAGAACCAACCTGAGGCTCATTAGAGCCAGAAGAAGTCAAGGGGCGAAAAGGAGGAGTAGGGAGGACAGAAGTGGATTAGTGGTATGCTATCTAACACTTTCCCTAACTCTAGCTGCGATCATGTCACTACTCTAAGCAGAAGTAGAAAAAATAATTCACCACACTCAACAATTTGATAGTATGCAGAAAATTGTGAATTTATTCAAAACTAGATTAAGGCCCGATGCTATCGCATCGAGAGGATAGTGACACACCTCTTGCCATGTTAACCCTCAATACACACACCTCCTCAACACACACTCCTCTCACCTTTCACCATCTCCACTCACATCCACTCACTCTTTCACTCCACATGCGACCCTTTCTCTCACTCCGTCTCTCATACTCACACTGTCATCGTCGCTGCTCCATGATTCCCGACATCTTCTTCCGCCGGCGCCATCCTGGATCCCGACGTTGTCCACGCCGGTGACATGTTCTTGCGGCCATGCCATCTTGAGTATTCTGAAATCCTGCGAGTGGACATTAGTGGAGATAGTGAAAGGTGAGAGGAGTGTATGTTGAGGAGTGGTGTGTTGAGGGTTAACATGGCAAGAGGTGTGCTGTGACGTCACCAGTTACAACTGGACGGAAGTTGTTACAACCCGGAAGCTGCTTAGCGCATTTATTATAGTAGATTAAGGCCTGATGCTATCGCATCGAGAGGATAGTGACACACCTCTTGCCATAGAATCATAGAATCATAGAATCGTAGAGTTGGAAGGGACCTCCTGGGCCATCTGGTCCAACCCCCTGCTCAAAGCAGGATTCGCTAAATCATCCCAGTCAGATGTCTGTCCAGCCTCTGTTTGAAGACTTCCATTGAAGGAGAACTCACCACTTCTCGTGGCAGCCTGTTCCACTCATTGATCACTCTAACTGTCAAATAGTTTTTTCTAATATCTAATCTGTGTCTCCTCCCATTCAGTTTCATCCCATTGCTTCTAGTCTTTCCTTGTGCAAATGAGAATAAAGTTGATCCTTCTACAATGTGACAGCCCTTTAGATATTTGTAGACAGCAATTAAGTCTCCTCTCAGTCTTCTCTTTTGCAATCTAAACATTCCCAAATCCTGCAACCTTTCCTCATAAGACAGGGTTTGCAGACCGGTCACCATTCTGGTCGCTCTTTTCTGAACTTGCTCCAGTTTGTTGATGTCTTTTTTAAAATGTGGTGCCCAAAACTGGACACAATATTCCAGATGAGGTCTGACCAAAGAGGAGTAGAGGGAAATAATGACTTCACGTGATCTAGACTGTATGCTTCTGTTAATACATCCTAGAACTGCATTTGCCTTTTTTGCTGCTGCATCACACTGTTGACTCATATTCAGTCTGTGATCTATTAGTATACCCAAGTCTTTTTCACATGTGCTGTCACTTAGCCCTATTCCTCCCATTCTATATATGCTTTTTTCATTTTTATTGCCCAGATGTAGTACTTTGCATTTCACCCTGTTAAAAACCATTCTGTTAGTTACTGCCCACTTCTCCAGTTTATTTAAATCTTTTTGAATCCTCTCTCTCTTCTCTAGTATTAGCTATCCCTCCTAGCTTTGTGTCATCAGCAAATTTAATCAGTTTACCCTCAATTCCTTCATCTAAATCGTTGATAAAGATGTTGAACAATACAGGGCCCAGGACAGAGCCCTGTGGTACCCCACTTGAGACATTCTTCCAACTGGATGTGCAGCCATTTACGACCACTCTTTGGGTCCGATCACTAAGCCAGCTATGAATCCACCTAACAGTTGCCTTGTCCATTCCATACTTAGTCATTTTTTCAATAAGGATTGTATGAGAGACTTTGTCAAATGCTTTGCTGAAGTCAAGATATACTATATCTACAGCATTTCCTTGATCCACCCAATCAGTGATACCATCATAGAAGGAAATTAAGTTAGTCTGACATGACTTATTAGTTACAAACCCATGCTGACTCTGTTTGATCACTTCATTCTTATCCAGGTATTGACTTACATGTTGTTTAATAATTTGTTCAAAGATCTTTCCTGGTATAGAAGTCAGACTCACCGGCCTATAGTTGCCTGGGTCCACCTTCTTCCCCTTTTTGAAGATAGGAACAACATTTGCTCTTCTCCAGTCTTCTGGCACTTCTCCTGTTCTCCAAGAATTTTCAAAGATTATGGAGAGTGGTTCAGAAATTTCTTCTGCTATCTCCTTCAGTACTCTGGGGTGTAATTCATCTGGACCTGGAGACTTGAATTCATTTAGGTTAGCTAAGTGTTTCCTCACTATCTTTCTGTTTATAGATATCCTGGATTCTTCTATTCCCTTAATAGGACAGTGAATAACAGTTGGTGTTACATTTCCTTTCTGAGAGAAAACAGATGCAAAATAGGAATTTAAAAGTTCAGCCTTCTCAACATCCTGTCTTACCATTTCATCATTTTCATCCTGTAAAAATCCTATAGCATCTTTGACTTTTCTTTTACTTTTGACATATCCCCAAAATCCTTTATTATTGCTTTTGACATCTCTTGCAAGCCTCAATTCATTTTCAGCTTTAGCTAATCTGATTTGTGCCCTGCAGATTCTGCAGACAGCATTATATTCTTCTTTAGATATGCCTCCCTCTTTCCATTTTATAAACATTTTTTTCTTCCTTTTTAGCATGTGCTTAAGTTCTGTGTTCACCCATCCTGGTTTCCTTAAATGCTTCCTATTCTTCCCTCTTTTCGGAATTGTTAACAACTGTGCTTTGAGAATTTCATTTTTCAAGATTTCCCATCCTTCCTGGACATTTTTGTCTTTAAGGATATCCAGCCATTGGATCCCTCCAATTCTCTTTCTGAATCCCTTAAAATCTGCCTTTCTGAAATCTAACCTTGACGTCTGAGTCTTCACAGGTCTTCCGCCTCTAGTTATCCAAAATTCTAAAATAGCATGGTCGCTACCTCCTAGGGTTCCAGCCACTTTTACCTCCTCAACCATTTCCTCCCTGTTTATAAGGATTAGATCCAAGGTAGCAGTTCCCCTTGTTTTCTCCCCTACCTTTTGGAAGATAAAGTTGTCAGCAAGAGAGGATAAGAATTTCCTTGACCTGTTAGTTTTGCCTGAGAGAGATTCCCAACAAATGTCTGGATAGTTGAAATCTCCCATGACAACTATGTCATATTTTTTGGAGAACTTGGCCATTTGATGCATAAAGAGTTCATCCATATCTTCAGCTTGCACAGGCGGCCTGTAGTAAATGCCTACAATGGTGTCCTTTCCATTGTTCTGTCCTTGTATTCTTACCCAAACAGTTTCCACAGAACTCCCAGTCTCTGAAGCTTCAATCTCTGTGCAGATATATGCGTTTCTAACATACAATGCAACACCCCCTCCTCGTTTATCAAGTCTGTTTCTTGCAAATAAGTTGTATCCTTCTAGTCTTGTATTCCAATCATGTGTATCGTCCCACCAAGTTTCAGTGATTCCAATGACATCATATTTCTTTTCCTGTGTTAGTAGTTCCAATTCTCCTTGTTTGTTGCCCATGCTTTGTGCATTAGTATAGAAACATTTTAGTTTGTGATTGGTTTCTCTTTCTCCAATATTTTTATTAATTAGATTCTTTCGTCTTTGTTCTTCCTTTCCACTTCTATTAGCAGAGTTCTCAATAGCATTTGTCAGGTGTATGGCTTTTTCTGGTCTTTTGCTTCCCTTCCCATGTTGTTCTAGTTTAAAGCTCTCCTTACAAGTGTAGCAAGGCGACTTCCAAATACATGCTTTCCAGTCTTCGTAAGGTGCACCCCATCTCTAGCAAGTAGTCCATCGTATAAGTAGTTCACTCCGTGATCCAGAAATCCAAATCGTTGCTGACGGCACCATCGACGTAGCCAGTTGTTCACCTGCAGAATCTTATTCCACCTCCTTGTTCCATGGCCATCCACTGGGAAGATGGAAGAGAAGACCACCTGCGCTCCCAGTTCTTTCACTTTCTTGCCTAAGTCTTCAAAGTCTCTGCAGATGGTTTCCAGGTCGTTTCTTGCGGTGTCATTTGTCCCCACATGTAGTAGCAGGAATGGGTAGTCATCTGTAGGTCTGAAGAGTCCTGATATCCTGTCAGACACATCTTTAATTTTTGCACCTGGAAGACAGCACATTTCTCTTGAAGTTATATCCGGTCTGCAGATAGCGGCCTCTGTTCCTCTCAGCAGGGAATCCCCCATGACCACCACTCTCCGTTTCTTCTTCACAACATTTTTCTTTCTCCATCCAGGAGGACTCTGAAGGTGTACAAGGTTGCTGTTTGTTGGCAAAGTCTTATCCTGATGTATTTCTTCATCATTTTCCTGCGTGAGAGCCTGGTACTGGTTTCTGAGCAGTATGGGTGCTGACTGCCTCCTGATCCTCCTGCTTCTCTGGGTCACATGTCTCCATTCCTCTGTTTCTTCAGGTGCACTTCGAATTTCTTCTCTTTCTGTAACATGAAGAGATAATTCTGCTCTGTCCAAGAACTCTTCACCTTCCTTAATGATCTTCAACGTAGCCAACCTCTCTTCGAGATTTTGCAACTTTTCCTCCAACAGGGACACAAGCTTGCATTTGTGGCATGTGAAGTTTGGCTTTTCCACTGGTAAGTCTGTGAACATGTAGCAAGAAATGCAGCTCACCAAATGGCTCCTGGCCTCTTCCATCTTGAGATTTCTTAAAAACGATGAAAGATGAGCCAAAATTCGGTTTTTCCGATTTCCTCTTTTCAGCTGCAACGGCCAAAACCCAGTGATCGTTGAGCTCGCGGAGACTCTTCACTTATCCCAGAAGGCACTGGGAATATGCAAATGATCTCCTCAAGACTCTTCCCCTGTTAACCCTCAATACACACACACCTCCTCAACACACCACACCGCCTCAACACACACTCCTCTCACCTTTCACCATCTCCACTCACGTCCCTTCACTCTTTCACTCCACATACGACCCTTTCTCTCACTCCGTCTCTCATACTCACACCGTCATCGTCGCTGCTCCACGATCCCCGACATCTTCTTCCGCCGGCGCAATCCTGGATCCCGACATTGTCCACGCCGGCGACATGTTCTTGCGGCCATGCCATCTTGAGTATTCTGAAATCCTGCGAGTGGACATTAGTGGGTCACCATTGTCATTTTGAAACACGACTGCTACTTCACTGACAGTGTGATTATTGTAGCGTCGAGGGTCTTGAGTACGATCTTGTTTAATAGCCATAGTGATGTTTGGCATGACAGTTCCGTTTTGTAGAGATTTAATTTTTTCTTGTTCTTCCACATCACGTAACATTTGATAAGCTTCCACAAAAGGATTAATAGTTTGGATTTGAAGGGCAATAATGTTCATCAATGTAGGATGACATTTTTGATTTTCTTTACATCGTAAGCGTTGTTCGTTTGCGGTAGTGGTATCGAGAAAGTAAAGTTGGGCAAATGCGCGTTGCTGGTCATCTGAGGGATGTAGTGTTTCAGTTCTATGATAGATCTGGCCATGTATGCGGAAACAGTATGGGCCATATCCAGGAGGTGGTGAAATATTTGCACCCATGGAGGCAAAAGCAAAGGAACTGTTAATACTTTGAATATTATCCATGAAATTTTTGCTAAATTCACTTTGCCCTTTCAGCAAACGTGTAAAGACATCAGGATATTGTAGTATGGGTACATGGACTTTACCCTTCTGACAGCAGAGCGTAAAGTTGTTATCAGAAGGTATCTCTGCTACAAAATGCAAAGCTTCGCAATGCTCACATACATGGGTCATGTCACCACAGCTGTGTTCGGTAATACTATTTTCATCATTAGTGAAAATGTGAGGTTGTAGTAGAAGTGCATGTCCAACCGATGGTGTGCGCCTAGTTTTGAGACCAACGTATATTTGTCTTGGTTGCACTTTCTGCGGGCTAACTGCAGCTTGTATGTGAAAAAACTGTGCGTTGGTATTGACTAATGGTGGTATTGATAGGGAAGAAACAGATTGCTGATTAGTTATGTCAGTGAACGGCATATAGGATGAAGTGTGGAAGTAACTTGTTCCACATGCTGATGTGGAAGCATCCTGTTGTGAGTCTACTAATAATGATGAGGAAGAAGCCGTCTGTTGTTGGCGGTGATGGCGTGTAGAGGCTTCTTCAGCCAATGTAATAGATTTAGAGTTAGGGGATTCGTGTGTGAGACGACGGCGTTTATAAGCCTTAATCTTGTCAAGTCGATGCTGTTTTTCCTCAGGAGTCTCATTAGCACGGCGTTGTTTTTGTCGTAGTGCTAAAGCTGCTTTCGTTTCACTGGCATTGGCATACTGTGCATCGGTATTGAATGGTGGTATTGATAGGGCAGAAACAGATTGCTGATTAGTTATGTCAGTGAACGGCATATGGGATGAAGTGTAGCAGTAAATTGTTCCACATGCTGATGTGGAAGTATCCTGTTGTGAGTCTAATAATAATGATGAGGAAGAGGCCGTCTGTTGTCGGCGGTGACGGCGTGCAGAGGCTTCTTCAGCCAATCTTATGGATTTAGAGTTAGGGGATTCGTGTGTGAGGCGACGGCGTTTATAAGCCTTAATCTTCTCAAGGCGATGGTGTTTTTCCTCAGGAGTCTCATTAGCACGGCGTTGTTTTTGTCGTAGTGCTAAAGCTGCTTTCCTTTCACTGGCATTGGCATACTTTTTGTTATGACTCATGTTGGCACAGGTAAAGGAGTCTATTTGGCAGTTATCTGGCAGTGAAGAAGGCGTCCTGGAGTATTGTAGAGTAAACAGATACTAATTGACCCTGTAATTGCCCAGCAGTAGCTATGAAGTGGTAATGGCAAATTGGCCCTGTAGTTAGACACTGGCAGAGGAGCAAGGCAGCAGTAGTTATGGCGGTAGAGGCAAATTGGCCCTGTAACTAGACACCGGCAGAGGAGCAAGGCAGCAGTAGTTATGGCGGTAGAGGCAAATTGGCCCTGTAATTAGACACCGGCAGAGGAGCAAGGCAGCAGTAGTTATGGCGGTAGAGGCAAATTGGCCCTGTAATTAGACACCGGCAGAGGAGCAAGGCAGCAGTAGTTATGGCGGTAGAGGCAAATTGGCCCTGTAATTAGACACAGGCAGTGAACAGTCAGAGGAGCAAGGCAGCAGTACTTATGGTGGTAGAGGCAAATTGGCCCTGTAATTAGACACCGGCAGAGGAGCAAGGCAGCAGTAGTTATGGCGGTAGAGGCAAATTGGCCCTGTAATTAGACACCAGCAGAGGAGCAATGCAGCAGTAGTTATGGTGGTAGAGGCAAATTGGCCCTGTAATTAGACACCGGCAGAGGAGCAAGGTAGCAGTAGTTATGGCGGTAGAGGCAAATTAGCCCTGTAATTAGACACCGGCAGAGGAGCACGGCAGCAGTAGTTATGGCGGTAGAGGCAAATTAGCCCTGTAATTAGACACCGGCAGAGGAGCAAGGTAGCAGTAGTTATGGCGGTAGAGGCAAATTAGCCCTGTAATTAGACACCAGCAGAGGAGCAAGGCAGCAGTAGTTATGGCGGTAGAGGCAAATTAGCCCTGTAATTAGACACCGGCAGAGGAGCAAGGCAGCAGTAGTTATGGCGGTAGAGGCAAATTGGCCCTGTAATTAGACACAGGCAGTGAACAGTCAGAGGAGCAAGGCAGCAGTACTTATGGTGGTAGAGGCAAATTGGCCCTGTAATTAGACACCGGCAGAGGAGCAAGGCAGCAGTAGTTATGGCGGTAGAGGCAAATTGGCCCTGTAATTAGACACCAGCAGAGGAGCAATGCAGCAGTAGTTATGGTGGTAGAGGCAAATTGGCCCTGTATTTAGACACCGGCAGAGGAGCAAGGTAGCAGTAGTTATGGCGGTAGAGGCAAATTAGCCCTGTAATTAGACACCGGCAGAGGAGCAAGGCAGCAGTAGCTATGGCGGTAGAGGCAAATTAGCCCTGTAATTAGACACCGGCAGAGGAGCAAGGCAGCAGTAGTTATGGCGGTAGAGGCAAATTAGCCCTGTAATTAGACACCGGCAGAGGAGCAAGGCAGCAGTAGTTATGGCGGTAGAGGCAAATTAGCCCTGTAATTAGACACCGGCAGAGGAGCAAGGCAGCAGTAGTTATGGCGGTAGAGGCAAATTGGCCCTGTAATTAGACACCGGTAGAGGAGCAAGGTAGCAGTAGTTATGGCGGTAGAGGCAAATTAGCCCTGTAATTAGACACCGGCAGAGGAGCAAGGCAGCAGTAGTTATGGCGGTAGAGGCAAATTAGCCCTGTAATTAGACACCAGCAGAGGAGCAAGGCAGCAGTAGTTATGGCGGTAGAGGCAAATTGGCCCTGTAATTAGACACCGGCAGAGGAGCAAGGTAGCAGTAGTTATGGCGGTAGAGGCAAATTAGCCCTGTAATTAGACACCGGCAGAGGAGCAAGGTAGCAGTAGTTATGGCGGTAGAGGCAAATTGGCCTTGTAATTAGACACTGGTAGAGGACAAAGGCAGCAGTAGTTATGGCAGTATAGGCAAATTGGCCCTGTAATTAGACACCAGCAGAGGACAAAGGCAGTAGTTATGGCGGTATAGGCAAATTGGTCCTGTAATTAGACACCGGCAGAGGAGCAAGGCAGCAGTAGTTATGGCGGTACAGGCAAATTGGTCCAGTAATTAGACACCGGCAGTAAACAGGCATAGGACCAAGGCAGCAGTAGTTATGGTGGTACAGGCAATGCCAAGCGTCCGCACAGCAAGTCAGCATGAGGTAAATGACGCAATTTCACGAATGCAAGATGGCATCGGCGAAATCTCGCGAGATTTCGCCGACGTCGTTAACACCTCTTGCCATGTTAACCCTCAACACACCACACCGCCTCAACACACACTCCTCTCACCTTTCACCTCCACTCATGTCCACTCACTCTTTCACTCCACATACGTTCCTTTCTCTCACTCCGTTTCTCATACTCACACCGTCATCGTCGCTGCCCCGACATCTTCCTCCGCTGCCGCGATCCAGGATCCAGACGTTCTCCAGGCCGCCGACATGTTCTTGCAGGACGCCATCTTGGATTTCGTGAAATCCCGCGATATTCAAGATAGCGTCGCCGCAACAACATGTCGCTGGCGTGGACGACATCGGGATCCAAAAAGATAGCGTCGGCGAAATCTCGCGAGATTACGCCGACGCCATTTTGGATCCCGATGTCGCCCACGCCAGCGACATATTCTTGCGGGACGCTATCTTGGATGTCGTGAAGTCCCGCGATATTCAAGATGGCGTCGCCGCAACAACATGTCGCTGGCATGGGCGACATCGGGATCCAAAATGGCGTCGGCGTAATCTCGCAAGATTTCGCCGACGCCATCTTTTTGGATCCCGATGTCGTCCACGCCAGCGACATATTGTTGCGGCGACGCCATCTTGAATCTCGCGGGATTTCACGACATCCAAGATGGCGTCCCGCAAGAACATGTTGGCGGCCTGGAGAACGTCTGGATCCTGGATCGCGGCGGCGGAGGAAGATGTCGGGGCAGCGACGATGACGGTGTGAGTATGAGAAACGGAGTGAGAGAAAGGAACGTATGTGGAGTGAAAGAGTGAGTGGACATTGGACATGAGTGGAGGTGAAAGGTGAGAGGAGTGTGTGTTGAGGCGGTGTGGTGTGTTGAGGGTTAACATGTGCGTGTGTGTGTGTGGTGACGTCACCGGTTACAACTGGACGGAAGTTGTTACAACCGGAAGCTGGTTAGGGAATTTATTATTATAGATGTCCAATCCAACAAAGAATGTGTCAAAACAAGAATAGAATATGTACAGTCAAAATACCTGACGTTTCGATCCTCCCGAATCTTAATCATGGGGTACACTAAAACGAAAGAGAACGTTGAACAATAAATATACAAATATGTACAGGATATATACAGAAGATGGATTGACAACCGACAGTGTATATACAATGACAAATATACAAAAAGACAAAAAAACATAAGACAAAACAGATCTGAGGGAATATAGTACTAGAGCGTTCCTTGCCAGCTATAGCATTGGATTAATTTACAAAGAAATAACTTCAGGAGATTAACCGCTTCCCGACCGCCCACAGTAGATAAACATTGGCGCTTGCTGGGCTTTGTGCAGCGCCGACGTTTATCTACTGTCGGCGGTTTTGTGCCCCCCGGGACCCCCTCATACCTTATAACGCGGGGATCCCGGTGCACAATGCATGCTGGGACCCCCGACGTCATCGAGACCTGATTGGTTCAGGTCCTGATGACGTTGCGTCACAGCAGCCAATGAGAGAGCTCGCTGGGAAAGCTGCTTGTTTCCCGGCGATCTCCCTCATTATAACGCGACTTCTCCTCGGAGCTCATGCTGACAGATGAGCAGAGGTGAAGCAGCGTTACTGTGTGACTAGATCGCTGCCTGGCACAGCTGATCGCTGCATGGCACAGCTGATCGCTGCTTCACCTTTGCTCATCTGTCAGTGTGAGATCAGAGGAGAAGTGGCGTTACTATGTGCCGGGCAGTGATCTTGTCACATAGTAATGCTGCTTCTCCTCTGATCATCTGTCAGTGTGAGATCAGAGTAGAATTGGTGTTACTATGAGTCAAAAATACAAAAAATAAAAAACACAAAAATAAAAAAAAAAAAGTAAAGAAAAAAAAAGCAGGTAGGCGGGCTAGGGTTAGGGCTAGGGTTAGGGCTAGGGTTAGGGCTAGGGGTGTGTTGGGGTTAGGGTTGGAATTTGAATTGGGGGTTTCCACTGTTTAGGTACATCAGGGGCTCTGTAAACGCAACATGACGCCTGCAGACCATTCCATCAAAGTCTGCATTCCAGAACGTCACTACTTCCCTTCCGAGCCCCACCGTGTGCCCAAACAGTGGTTCCCCCCCACATGTGGGGTACCAGCGTACTCAGGACAAATTGGACAACAACTCTTAGGGTCCAATTTCTCCTGTTACCCTTGTGAAAATAAAAATTGGGAGCTAAAAGATCATTTTTGTGGAAAAAAAATGATTTTTTTATTTTCACGGCTCTACATTATAAACTTTAGTGAAACACTTGGGGGTTCAAAGTGCTCACCACACATCTAGATAAGTTCCTGGGGGGGTCTAGTTTCCAAAAAGGGGTCATTTGTGGGGGGTTTCCACTGTTTAGGCACATCAGGGGCTCCGCAAACGCGACATGACACCCGCAGACCATTCCATCAAAGTCTGCATTCCAAAACGTCACTACTTCCCTTCCGAGCCCTACCGTGTGCCCAAACAGTAGTTTTCTTCCACATATGGGGTACCAGTCTACTCAGGACAAATTGGACAACAACTTTTGGGGTCCAATTTCTCCTGTTACCCTTGTGAAAATAAAAAATTGGGGGCTAAAAGATCATTTTGTGGAACAAAAATGATTTTTTATTTTCATGGCTCTACGTTATAAACTTCTGTGAAGCACTTGGGGGTTCAAAGTGCTCACGACACATCTAGATAAGTTCTTTAAGGGGTCTAGTTTCCAAAATGGGGTCACTTGTGGGGGTTTCCACTGTTTAGGCACATCAGGGGCTCTCCAAATGCGACATGGTGTCCTATCTCAATTCCAGCCAATTCTGCATTGAAAAAGTCAAACGGCACTCCTTCCTTTCTGAGCTCTGCCGTGTGCTCAAACAGTGGTTTAGCCCCACATACGGGGTATCGGCGTATTTGGGAGAAATTGCACAAAAAATTTTGTGGTTCATTTTCTCTTTTTACACTTGTGAAAATAAAAAAAATGGTTCTGAAGTAAAATGTTTGTGAAAAAAAGTTAAATGTTTATTTTTTCCTTCCACATTCCATTCATTCATGTGAAGCACCTGAAGGGTTAATAAACATCTTGAATGTGGTTTTGAACACCTTGAGGGGTGGAGTTTTTAGAATGGTGTCACTTTTGGGTATTTTCTGTCATATTGACCCCCCAAACTCACTGGTGGTCCCTAAAAAAAATGGTGTTGTAAATTTTGTTGTAAAAATGAGAAATCGCTGGTCAACTTTTAACCCTTATAACTTCCTAAAAAAAAAAAATTATGTTTCCAAGATTGTGCAAATGTAAAGTAGACATGTGGGAAATGTTATTTATTAACTATTTTGTGCGATATCACACTCTGATTTAAGGGTATAAAAATTAAAAGTTTGAAAATTGCAAAATTTTCAAAATTTTCACCAAATTTCAATTTTTTTAACATATAAGCGCAGTTCATATCTAAGAAATTTTACCACTATCCTGAAGTACAATATGTCTTGAGAAAACAATGTCAGAATCAGCAGGATCCGTTGAAGCGTTCTAGAGTTATGGCCTCATAAAGTGACACTGGTCAGAATTGAAAAAATTGGCCTGGTCACGAAGGCAAAAACAGGCTCAGGCGCGAAAGGGTTAAGAGACTGGAGACACTATTGATTTACCTTAATGGACATAATATCGGACCTGAGGCACTTGGAAAATATATAGATCCCCTTAAGGTGGTCGCAGGTACTACAGGTGAAAAAAAAAAAATATATATATATTAGTAGCTAAATATAGACAGAATGACTGGCCAGGAGAAAGGTACACGGTATACCTGGAACACTTAGTTATCGCTGAAAATGGCTCAAATGGATGTCGCTGGATTTGCAGTTGGTGAAATAGAAGTACCGTATAATGGTTTTGGCTGGGTTAATGAAAAAGAAAAAAAGAAGGGGGGGGCTAAAATTTATCTTAGCATCATGTTTGTAGAATGTCAAAAATTGTTAGGAGTATATACCAAAGTCAATAGTATACCTTGCAGTCAGTATCCAATGAATTCAGTTAGGTGTGAAAAGATTCCAGAGACTCAGGGGGAGTCTGTCCAGATGAAGTAAGTATCATCGATATAGCGATGATAATATACGATGGATTTTTTGAAAACCTCGGTTGGATAAATGAAGTTCTCCTCAAAGGACTGCATGGATGCATTAGCGTAAGCCGGTGCCACGTTAGACCCCAAGCAGAGGTTTCTGTTACTAATCTGGGACTACGGAATCCCAGTTCATTTAACCCTCCACAGTCATCTCATGACACATGATTTTTTTCATTATTTTTTCATTATTTTTTTCATTATTTTTTACCTTACTATTATATATTATCCTTAAGTACAATTTTTTGCACGTTTTTATACATCCCTATTATCCATAAGATTGCTCCTCAATATAACCTACCTATACATTTATTACCAATATGCTGCTCCTTTTTATAATCTACTGACTCCATATTAAGACTTCTGCCCGGCCTTAGTGAAATGCTCCTATTACCGGTGGACACATTTCTCCCCTTTTTATCTTTACTGCGCCTTTACTTGTACTACAACTACGCCCCCTTCTCCAGGACAACGCTGCAACAACATCGCTGCTCTTTCTGTTGCCGCGCAAGTGCAGTCACTCATATAATCTATTGCGGTCTTTGTTACTACCGCGCATGGCGGTGCCTTTCTCATTACAGCGCTGTGTCACTTCCGGGTCGGATGACGCACGTCCGGTCCAGCGGTACACAGCGCGGCATTTAAACCCCGCAATGCCACTGACCAGCACAGCCCTCCATTCAACCAAGGACAGGGCGCGGGAGTACCGCCTCTACCCTGCTGCCTGTACACTAACCAGAGGATCCCCCAGGTAACCCGCGGCACCTAGGTGCATTGAACATCGCACTCTGACATCTGCAACACTTCCCTCATTGTGTGCCACTCACTTCACAGGTGGAGAATATTATATGACGGCCACTACAGCCCCAGGCTAAAACCCCCTTACTACAAGGTATACTATTGACTTCAGTATATACTCTTAACAATCTTGACATTCTACAAAAATGATGCTAAGATAAATTCCCCCCTCTTCTTTTTTTCTTTTTCATTAACCCAGCCAAAACCATTATACGGTACTTCTATTTCACCAACTGCAAATCCAGCGACATCCATTTGAGCCATTTTCAGCGAAAACTAAGTGTTCCAGGTATACCGTGTACCTTTCTCCTGGCCAGTCATTCTGTCTATATTTAGCTACTAATATATATATATATATTTTCGTCTGTAGTACCTGCGACCACCTTAAGGGGATCTATATCCTTTCCAAGTGCCTCAGGTCCGATATTATGTCCATTAAGGTAAATCAATAGTGTCTCCAGTCTCTTAATCTCCTGAAGTTATTTCTTTGTAAATTAATCCAATCAATATACTATAGCTGGCAAGGAACGCTCTAGTACTATACTCCCTCAGATCTGTTTTGTCTTATGTTTTTTTGTCTTTTTGTATATTTGTCATTGTATATACACTGTCGGTTGTCAATCCATCTTCTGTATATATCCTGTACATATTTGTATATTTATTGTTCAACGTTCTCTTTCGTTTTAGTGTACCCCATGATTAAGATTCGGGAGGATCGAAACGTCAGATATTTTGACTGTACATACTCTATTCTTGTTTTGGCACATTCTTTGTTGGATTGGACATTTTGAATAAATTCACGATTTTCTGCATACTATCAAAATTGTTGAGTGCGGTGAATTATTTTTTCTACGTATGTTTAGGGCCCCAGTGGTCCAATTCACCAGGACCTATTTTTCTAAACACGACCTGAGTGCGCATCATTCCTACTATTAGACTACACTAAGCAGAGCAGACTGGCGGCAACATCTGTGATCCGGCATTTATAGCGTC
The DNA here is from genome assembly GCF_039654945.1 of Dendrobates tinctorius. Taxonomy (NCBI): domain Eukaryota; kingdom Metazoa; phylum Chordata; class Amphibia; order Anura; family Dendrobatidae; genus Dendrobates; species Dendrobates tinctorius. The sequence continues at coordinate 8,788,026 of NW_027361763.1, forward strand.
CTGGTAATGTGGACAGCCAATCACAGCCATGCAAATACTTGGCATGACTGTGATGTCTAGGGAAGTACCCACAGTCTAAAAGCATGTATTTCTGCTGGGCTGCAGCCTTTAAACAAACTTTATTAGGAATTCACACCCAAACAGTAAACTAGACACCCTGTGAGAAGTCTGTGTTTGGGGTTTATAGTTTTGGTTTGCTTAATCCTAGTGAACAGTTAAGATTTTTATCTCTATTTTCAACCTTTTCATGGCCCTTTATTTTTCTGGAAAATGGCGACCAGTGACCGTCATTTACATTGATCTGCATGGAATCAAATTACAAAATATATTTTGGGTGGAGGGAGGGCTAATGCGGATTTCTGTAAAGTTCAAGAAAATTTCAATTTCATTCAATTTTTTTCCATCATCTCTTGGTTTGACCCATGTCCTTTCTATCCATCTTGCTTCTCTTTGTAAAAGCAGGTCATATCTGTCCCCATCTTGAGGGGATTAAAACCTTTATTACACACGTGGCAGCTGTATCGGTGACCATTGAATGGAAATTTACTTTGACAGTTTTGAAAAGTTACTTAATAGTCTTTCCTGTGGAAAAGAGAGAGCAAAGACAGAAGAGAGCAAATCTATGAATGTGTCTTAGATGAGAAAAAGTGAGAAACTTTTGGTGTTACCGCATCCATCGTTACTAAATCGGAAGGTAAATGAAACCTCTAGAAGGAACAGTGTCCGCATTTAAAGTTACTCTTAGGTAAGAAAGTGTTAAGCCAATCGTTTGAAGATTTAATCTATTTTTTGGCCAAAATATCTTTAACATTGCATTTTCTCTGATAAGTAATTAAAGGATTACAATCTGCAATTTCCTTTAGGTCAGGGTCCGCGGTTATGAGGCGCCATTTCTTCTTAATTGCTGCTCTAACAATACAATCTACGGGGAAGTGTATGAAGGTTGAGACACAAGTGTCGTTCCTTAGTATTCTTCTTAGGCGCGGAATTACTCTTGCCTTAGTTTTTAGGTTTTCCCTTCAAGACATCAGTTTTCTTCCATCTTGCTGCCTTAATATAGGCTATGCTTATATGTGCATCTTTGAAGGAACCTGTTCTTAAGATTCTCTACCTCTCTATGAAACTCGCCATCATACAGTCAATCTTGACTGTATGGTTCGGATGACTTGAGATGCCTTCATGACAGAACGTCATACGGGTTCAACTCTCGGGATTATTGTGTGGTATGACATAATGAACTGAAGTCAGACCCCTCTAGTCTTTGTTACAGGTACGGTAACATTGATTTGGTTGTGGAGCCAGTGCTTCAGCCATTTCAAATGTGCCAATAGCCACTTTTCAACATGACAATGCCAGGCTGAATGTTGCTTGTGGTACTGACGGCAGTCTGTGTGTCCTAACTGTACTACCATGCCTTGCAGCGTCTCTGGCTCATCTTTCATCGAAAAAATCTTTGCCGTTATTGGACGTTGATTACACAGGAGCTGCCAGCAGTGGACCTTGATGATTTGCCCAATCTTCCTCAGGCGACCATTAATTAACTTCAGTGATAACAGCCGAGGCTGGAAGTGTCGGGATTCAGAATGTATCACTCACATTCCAAACTGAATCAATCGAGATGTTTTGAAATTTTGTTCATTTGCAGATCATTAACATGTTTCCATCCTTTGATTTCCATCATTCCAGCCCAAATGGGCCGAGCTGCAAAGGAGCCGAGACAGGCGGAGGAGTTGTTACATCCGCCCATAATATTTATTAAAAGTGCTGGTGTTTCTTATTCCATAAACTCTAATCCAGTCCCTGACTGGAGTAACATTTCTAGCGAGGAACATGGAGGCTCAAGCCACAGAGAAGTTGCACCAAATTCATTAAGTAGTGTGGGCCTCTAAAAGAATTCCCTTCATCATACACCAGCAAGCCCTTCATGAAGACTGATTTGTCCATCACCAACCTTAATGATTCAGCCCCCTCAGTCTTTAACCCCTTAACCCCCAAGGGTGGTTTGCACGGTCAAGACCGGGCCAATTTTTACAATTCTGACCACTGTCCCTTTATGAGGTAATAACTCTGAAACACTTCCATGGATCCCAGTGATTCTGACATTGTTTTCTCGTGACATATTCTACTTCATGTTAGTGGTAAAATTTCATTCAAATAACTTGCGTTTATTTGTGAAAAAAACGGAAATTTGGCGAAAATTTTGAAAATTTCGTAATTTTCCAACTTTGAATTTTTATGCCCTTAAATCACAGAGATACGGCACACAAAAAACTTAATAAGTAACATTTCCCACATGTTTACTTTACATCAGCACAATTTTGGAACCAACATTTTTTTTTGTTAGGAAGTTGTAAGGGATAAAAGTTGACCAGCGATTTCTCATTTTTGCAACACCATTTTATTTTTAGGACCACATCACATTTGAAGCCACTTTGAGGGGTCTATATGATAGAAAATACCCAAATGTGACACCATTCTAAAAACTGCACCCCTTAAGGTGCTCAAAACAACATTCAAGAAGTTTATTAACCCTTCAGGTGCGTCACAGGAATTTTTTGAATATTTAAAAAAAATGAACATTTAACTTTTTTTCCCCAAAAAAATACATCAGGTTCAATTTTTTTTTATTTTACCAAGGGTAACAGGAGAAATTGGACTTCAAAACTTATTGTGCAGTTTGTCCTGAGTACGCTGATACCTGATATGTGGGGGGAAACCACTGTTTCGGCGCATGGCAGAGCTCAGAAGGGAAGGAGCGTTGTTTGACTTTTTCAATGCAAAATTGGCTGGAATTTAGATCGGACGCCATGTCACGTTTGGAGAGCCCCTGATGTACCTAAACAGTGGAAACCCCCCACAAGTGACCCCATTTTGGAAACTATACCCCCCAAGGAACTTATCTAGATATGTGGTGAGAACTTTGAACCCATAAGGGCTTCACAGAAGTTTATAACGTACAGCGGTACAATTAAAAAAATCATATTTTTTCCGCAAAAATGATCTTTTCACCTCCAATTTTTATTTTTCCAAGGGTAACAGGACCCTAAAAGTTATTGTGCAATTTGTCCTGAGTACGCTGATACCCCATATGTGGGTGTAAACGACTATTTGGGCGCATGGCAGAGCTCAGAAGGGAAGAAGCGCCATTTGACGTTTTTGGCTTGAATTGAGATCGGACACCATGTCGTGTTTGGAAAGCCCATGATGTACCAAAACAGTGAAAACCCCCAACAAATGACACCATTTTAGAAACTAGACCCCCCAAGGAACTTATCTAGATATGTGGTGAGCACTTTGAACCCCCAAGGGCTTCACAGAAGTTTATAATGCCCGGGCGTGAAAATAAAAAAATTGCATTTTTTCCACAAACATGATCATTTAGTTCCCAATTTTTTTATTTTCCTAAGGGGAACAGGAGAAATTGGACCCCAAGAGTTGTTTTGCAATTTGTCCTGAGTACGCTGATACCCTATATGTGGGGGTAAAACACTGGTTGGGTGCATTGCAGAGCTTGGAAGGGAAGGAGCACCATTTGACTTTTTCAACGCAGAATTGGCTGGAATTGAGATCAGACGCCATGTTGTATTTGGAGAGCACCTGATCTGCCCAAACAGTGGAAACCCCCCAATTCTAACTCCAACCCTAACCCCAACACACCCCTAACCCTAATCTCAGCCCTAGCCCTAACCCTAGCCCTAACCCTAACCCTAGCCCTAACCCTAACCCTAACCCTAGCCCTAACCCTAACCCTAGCCCTAACCCTAGCGGGAAAATGGAAATAAATACATTTTCTTTTAATTGTATTATTTTTCCCTAACTAAGGGGGTGATAGCGGGGGGTTTGATTTACTATTTATGGCGGGTTTTTTTTTTGGAAGCTGTCATATGCTAAAAGACGCTTTTTATTGTAAAAATAGTTTTTGAATCACCACATATGGAGAGCTATAATTTTTTCATATTTTGACTCACCGATTTTTGAGACGCAGAATGAGCAAAAACCGGCATTTCATGAATTTCTTTTGGGGGGTGCGTTTACACCATTCCGCCTGCGGTAAAATTGATATAGTGATTTTATTCTTCGGGTCAGTACGGTTACAGCGATACCTCACTTAGGTCGTTTTTTTATGTTTTGTCGGTTTTATGCAATGAAAACAATTTTATATAAAAAATAATTATTTTTGCATCGCTTTATTCTGCGAGCTATAACTTTTTTATTTTTTTGCGGATGACGCTGTATGGCGGCTCGTTTTTTGGGGGACAAGATGACAAGATGACGTTTTCAGCGGTACCATGGAAATTTATATGCGTCTTTTTGATCGCGCGTTACTGCACTTTTTGTTCGGCGGTATGATAATAAATCATTATTTTTTGCTTAGTTTTTTAATTTTTATTTTTTAAGGGGTTCGCTAAAGGGGTGAACTAATGGGACACTTTTATAGGGCGGGTCATTATGGACATGGCGATACCAAATATGTGTACTTTTATTGTTTTGTTTTTTTTTATTTTGAAAAAATGAATTTATTAGGGAATATTTTTTTTAAAATTTATTTAGTGATTTTTTTAAACTTACTTTTACACTTTTATTTTTTTTAAACTTTATTACATTGTCCCAGGTGGGACATCACTGATCGCTGCGATCTGTCACAGGCACTACAAAGGCTTCCTCCTTGCCTGCGTTTTGCAGGCACTGAGAAAGCCAGCTCCCTGCAGGCCCCCGTAGGTCCCCGTCGCCATCTTGGATTCGGGGACCTGCAGGGAAGGAGCCCTCCGCAGCAGCGCTGCACATTGCGCTGCTGTGGGGGGCTCAGGGAAGCACGGAGGGAGCCCCCTCCCTGCCGATGCTTCCCTTTAACCCCCGGTACACCGGGATCATAGAATCATAGAATCATAGAATCATAGAGTTGGAAGGGACCTCCTGGGCCATCTGGTCCAACCCCCTGCTCAAAGCAGGATTCGCTAAATCATCCCAGTCAGATGTCTGTCCAGCCTCTGTTTAAAGACTTCCATTGAAGGAGAACTCACCACTTCTCGTGTTTGATCGTGTTTGATCGCGGTGTGCAAGGGCTTAACGTGTCGGGGACAGTCCGTGACCGCCCCTGGCACATTGTGCCAGGTGTCAGCTGTGATAATCAGCTGACACCCGGCCGCGATCAGCGGCGCTCACCACATGGGCGCCGCTGATCGCTGTGACGTACTATCCCGTCCCTGGGAATTAAGTCCCCGAGCACATGGACGGGATAATACGTCACATGGGAGTAAGGGGTTAAGAAATCCTAAAGCGAAAAAATAAGTCAATCTTTTTCTGATCTGATCCATCTTTTAGTGTTAGCTATACTAAGGGAGCGAGGAGCAGCAATATGTTGTCCTACTCCACACAGGACATTTCTGATCTTCTGAGACACACAAGTGACATCATACCAAAAACTGAACCCCTCAAGGTGCGCAAAACCACATTCAAGAAGTTTATTAACCCTTCAGGTGCTTCACGAGAGCTAAAGCAATGTGGAAAGAAAAAATGAACATTTTACTTTTTTCACAAAAGTTTACTTTGGAACCAAATTTTTTTATTTTCACAAGGGCAAGGGTATTAGGAAAAAATGAACCACAATATTTGTTGTAAAATTTCTCCTGAGTACGCCGATATCCTGTATGTGGGGGAAAGCCACTGTTTGGGTGCATGGCAGGGGTCAGAAGGGAGGGAGCACCGTGTGACTTTTTGAACGCAAATTTGGCTGGAATCAATAGTGGTCACGCTGCATTTGGAGACCCCCTGATGTACATAACCAGTGGAAACCCCCCAATTCTATCTTCAACCCTAATCCCAACACGCCACTAACCCTAACTACATGCCTTTAGCGGGGTCTACCCAAGCTGGGGTACCTCTTTCAGTACCACCCCATGTTTTCGGAGGTTCGCTCTGCGTTGGCTGGAGTCTGAATGAATGATGCTGACTGGAATTCCTTGGTTACATGGGCGCATATAAAAGATCACTGCTTCTCCACGTATTTCCAGTCTGACAACAATTTACTCACAGGACACAGAATATATCACACAGATACAGAGGGCAGGCAAACAGAAAAGCGGCAGGCCAGACATGCATTACAAAAGCCGCAGGTGGCCGGAGCCTGCCGATGTTAACTGTGGGAATTACAAAGGTGGGGGGGCGGACAAAAGGAGAATATCGTGTCCCTTCTGCCCAGGGACGCAGCCTGTGGGCTGATGCATTAGGGACATGCATCTCACATAGAAACTATTATACATACATATAACTGCACAACATATTCTGGGTGCTGAGTGGCTCTGTAACACGTAACAATCCCTAACCCTAATACTAACCCTAATCATAACCCTAGCCCAACCCTAACCCTAGCCCAACCCTAATCCTAACCATAGCCCCAATGCTAACCCTAACCAGGACCCTAACCCCAGCTGCAACCCTAACCCTAGCCCAACCATAACCATAGCACTAGCCACAACCCTAACCATAGCCCTAACCCAAGCCCATCCCTAGCCCCAACCCTAACCATAGCTCCATCCCTAACCCTAGCCCAACCTTAACAGTAGCCCAGCCCTAACCCTAGCTCCAACCCTAACCCTAGCCCAACACTAACCCTAATGGAAAAATGGAAATAAATACTTTTTTTATTTTATTACTTTTACCTAACTAAGGGGGTGATGAAGGGGGGTTTGATTTACTTTTATTATTTTGCTCACTGTGATATGGTCTATCAAAGTGATCAAAATGAACCTATTGGAAAAATGTCCTATTGTGGCCGGGTACCGGCAGATCTCAGAAGAAGACGCCGGCGGCCGGGGGACAGGACTGGGTATGCAGGATGGTCCATGGTCACCGTAGGTACCGGGGAGAACTGTTAATGTGTAATTGGTGAGGTCGTGGTGCAGAAGTGGAGTTTTTCCAAGAGTGGGTGGTGGGATTGTTTAAAATTCGAGGAATGGAAGCAGCGCTGGGGTGGAGTCTAGGTGGAGTCTCAAGAGAACCCGAAAATTTTGCAAGCATGGGGCCCTGAAATTCCTGGTGGCAGCCCTGCCTGCAATAGAAGGTTCTGATGTATGTTTCCCTGATTTCCATAACTAAGCAAATTACCCAGCTCTTTTCCATGGTTGTCCTCCTCTCTCCCGAGCCCTATAGGAGCCATATTGTCTTTTCTACATGCGTCTTTATAGGTGGCACTAACTATATTCCCAGCCACTGCAGCTAAATGTGTACTGTTTTTATCAAGATGAGCTATTTTCCTGATTTTTGCCAGCTAAATGTAATTGCAGCCTCATTCTAGTTATCCGGAAGCTATTTGGCAAATGCTGATGCCAAGCTGATATGTAGGATCTTCATGGCTGAGTGATATTTGCTAACTATGATTTGATGAGGTCTCTGAACCCATGTTTTAATTGCATCTAAATATGTCAGAAAGGTTGAATAAAACATACTTAATAAGATAAAAATGTTCACATTTTAAATCTGTGATATATGATGGGTCGGGTTAACCAAAATTGAACTTATGATGAAAATAAATCAATAAAGGGAAATTATTGCACTTTTCTTCATTTTATCATCATGGTGATTCTCGAAACAGTGAAAAATAAGCATAGAACTTATTTAGTGCAAACCTGTGCTCTCTTATTTGATCTATAATTTGTGTAAATCTTGACTCTCTAAAAAAGGACACTAATTCCAATTGTCCCAAAAGTCATCAACTGAATTAAGATTCTCAGATTTCAAAGAAATAATTTTGGATTAACCGTGCGCTGCTAGACAAAACGACTAGAAGTCAGGGCAATTGCCTTCAAATGCTCTGGTACTGACCCCAGGCTCTCTTAAAGGGATCTCCTTTATGGAAGTTAGGGCAAATCCCTCAGCGCTCTGATTATGACCCCAGGATTCTATTAAAGGGATCATTGGTATGCAAGTCAGGATAAATCCACTCAGCGTTCTGGTTCTTATTCCAGGCTCTCTTAAAGGGATCCCTGGTATGGAAGTTAGGGCAATTCCATTCAGCGCTCTTATTCTGACCCCAGTCTCTCTTAAAGGGATCATTGATATGGAAGTCAGAGCAAATCCACTCAGTGCTCTGGTTCTGATGCCAGGCCTCTCTTAAAGGGATCCCAGGTATGGAAGTTGGGACCGTTCCACTCAGCGCTCTGGTTCTGCCCCAGGCTGATGGGATGATGTGGGATAATAGGGGTAGTAGTCCGGTGGCTCTGGCTAATGGGATGATGTACGATATTTGGGGTAGTAGTCCGGTGGCTCTGACAGCATGATGTGGGAAATTAGGGGTAGTAGTACGGTGGCTCTGGCTGACCGGATGATGTGGGATATTAGGGGTAGTAGTCCGGTGGCTCTGGCTGATGGGATGATGTGGGATATTAGGGGTAGTTGTCCGGTGGCTCTGGCTGACGGGATGATGTGGGATATTAGTGGTAGTAGTCCGGTGGCTCTGGCTGATGGGATGATGTGGGATATTAGGGGTAGTTGTCCGGTGGCTCTGGCTGACGGGATGATGTGGGATATTAGGGGTAGTAGTCCGGTGGCTCTGGCTGATGGGATGATGTGGGATATTAGGGGTAGTTGTCCGGTGGCTCTGGCTGACGGGATGATGTGGGATATTAGTGGTAGTAGTCCGGGGGCCCTGGCTGACGGGATGATGTGGGATATTAGTGGTAGTTGTCCGGTAGCTCTGGCTGACGGGATGATGTGGGATATTAGGGGTAGTAGTCCGGTGGCTCTGGCTGACGGGATGATGTGGGATATTAGGGGTAGTAGTCCGGTGGCTCTGGCTGACAGGATGATGTGGGATATTAGGGGTAGTAGTCCGGTGGCTCTGGCTGACAGGATGATGTGGGATATTATCATTATAATTTGTTACAACTAACTGTAGTTAGTTACTGTGCCCGGGCAGCGCCGGGCTCTTCATCTAATCATTGATGTATAAGAAAAACTAAGGCCTCTTTCAGACATCCGGTGTCAGGGGTCCGGCGGCCTGCGGCGAATAGCCGGGCCGCCGGATCCGGCCTGCAGCGTTGACACCGGATGTACATGCGGCCCCTGATGCGGCTTGGAGGACATTTAAAGGAGCCGCAGCACCGGGGGTCGAGAGAGCCAGCCGGAGAGAGATCGGGAGGCGAGAGAGCAGCCAGAGAGACAGCGGGGGACAAGAGAGCAGCCGAAGAGACAGCGGGGGACGAGAGAGCAGCCGAAGAGAGAGCGGGGGACCAGAGAACAGCCGAAGAGAGAGCGGGGGACGAGAGAGCAGCCAGAGAGACAGCGGGGGACGAGAGAGCAGCCAGAGAGACAGAGGGGGACGAGAGAGCCAGCCAAAGAAAGGTATGGAGCGTATGGAGAGAGAGAGAGAGAGAGAGAGAGAAGGGGAGGGGGAGAGAGAGAGAGAGATGCGCGCCGGGCACTTGTGGGGTTAAAACTCATAGTGCCCGGGCATGCGCAGTTGAAAAAGCCGGTCCGGCGCTGCAAAAAAAAGTTGCAGCCAACGTTTTTTGCAGACGCCGGACGGCGCATGTTTGCCGTATCCGGCAAAACCCGGAGGCGCCGCATGTCCATCCGGCATGATGCGGCGATCATTATATTCTATGTGAAAAAACCGGATCCAATTCCGGATCCGGTTTACACAAATTTTGCCGCATCATGCCGGATTTAAAAAAACGGATGTGTGAAAGTAGCCTTAGGCTGATTTTCTTCCACCATAGCAAGTGATGGCAAATAAGTAGAATATTTACATACTGCCATCTCTTACTGCTCAGCGGGGATCAGACCACTGGGCAGCCAAATGATTCTTAAATTGAAGGGCAGACCGTTCACGTTAAAGGGGTTATCCTGAAAAAAGTATTGTCTAAAACTCAATAGATCATGTGAAAAGAAGTATATTTGCAATATGCATCTATTAAAAATAGTGTAGCTGTTGTAGATACATGACATGGTCATCTATAGTAGCGTTGCTTGATGTCCATTTGAGGCTGGAATGTAGTCCACCTTCAGTAGTGGATTCACATGATCAGCAGCTTTCCGGCTCTGTCATTGCTCCATCTACTCTTCATGAAGAGTCAACTTTCTTCTAACGCTGGAAGAAATAGAGCATGTGCAGTAAATGTAACAAGCAGGGAATAGAGAGGAGAGAATGATATAGGCCGTACGTGAGGGATTATTTCTTCTTCAGGTATAGGAAGGAAAACAGGAGATGAGGAGTTGGTAGAAGCTGACTGCACTGCACCCATGGGAAAGTCTATGGCTTCCTGGTAGCATAGAATGAGCTGTGCCCACCCATAGGAAGTGAAGACGCCAAAACTGCAGAGGAGCGAGAGAAGCGGGAACCTAACCCAATATGAAACCTCTTCTGGGTTGATAGTTTACAATTTTATGGGTTTATATCCCATTTGGGTTTTTTCAGTCTGCTTGCATTATGTGCAGATAAAGTGTGGCCTGCCTTTCCTTTGAGCTCAGCGTTATATTGATGTGGTTTTGCAAGTCTGTGTGTTCACTAGTTGAGTCCAGTCCTTCTCAGACCCTTATCCATATGCATACTACTTGACAAGCGGTAAGGTATTTAATATTATAGTTAGGGCTGTCCCAATTACAGTCACCGTGAAGAGGTTGGATGGATGTGACATTTTTTTTCTGTATAATATTTTCATGCACTATGCTATTTATTTATTTACTGCAGAGTATTTGATTATTATGTTTCTGTCTTTGGTTTTTTATTTATGTGCGTAGTTAGGATCATGCTGTGATTAAAACCACCAAAGGCTGATGGGTGGAGTGCTCGGTCAGAGAGCCTGTGTATGAAGAACAAAGACTGACCGTCACATCCCAGCAAAGAGCATCGCCTTGTCATTTGCTGTTGGGCATACATGAATTGGCCAATTTATCTAAGTATTTTCATATTAAGCTATTTTCTACAGCAGTAAAGCAAATCCAATTTCATGTACTTTATGTTTGCATGCTACAGTGCTACAAAGAGCTACTTTGTTAGTTATTTATTGAGATGTCTACTTTTAATTTGCGCATTTTCACACCTATTTTCTGATTGAAAGTGACAGTCTGTCTTTTGCTCTTTATATATAGGCTAAGCACTGTACTCGTCATCCTATGGAAGTTTTAATCACTGTTGAATCCTACCTAACCATACAACTGTGGGCTATTGATCCCTGGGAAGGTATCATATTACAGTAGGTTAGGTTCCCAGCAAAGTGGGTCGCCTTGTCTCGGCTGCTGGGCACACATGAATTGGCCAATTTACAGTATGAGCTAAGTAGCTTTATTTTAACCTATTTTCTACTGCAGTATTGCAAATACAATTTCATCTATTTCATGTTTGCATGCTACAATACTAAAGAGTTCTACTTTATTTGTTAGTTATATATGGAGATGGCTACTTTTAGTTTGCTCATTTTCACACCTGCTTTCTGTTTGGAAGTGACAGTCAGTCTTTGATATTTATACATAAGCATTATGACAGAGCACTCTATCCCTCTGCCTCTTGCACTGTTAATCATTGTTGGATCCTACCTAATCATATAATTGTGGGCTATTGAGCCCTAGATAGGTATTATATTACACTAAGTTAGATTCCCAGCAAAGCGGGTCGCCTAGTTGTGGCTGCTGGGCAACTTATGAGCTAAGTATCTTCATTTTATCCTATTTTCCACAGCAGTAATGCAAATACAATGTTATGTATTTCATGTTTGCACGCTATAGTGTTTTATTTGTTAGTTATATATGGAGGGGGCTCTTTTAGTTTTCCCCTGTTTAGACCTCTTTTTCTATTTGGGAGTGATGGTCAATCTTTGATATTTCTGCCTTTACACAGGTTATAATTAGTATCTCCTCAGTTGGCTGTGCAATACCATGTGATGTACTAGTTGTAAATTTTTAGGGAGAAGCCTGCACAGCCATAACTGGGATTTTTTTTTTTGTGGGAGTGAATTGGACATATTTCCTAAAGTTTAGCATGAATTCGATACATATCAAATCGATTAGTTATTCTCTAAGTTCTCGTATATGGGATATTAGGAAAGAAACTTCATTGTTAGGAGCGTGCATTGGTCTTCAGACAGTAGGCAGCTTGGTTGATACTATTCATTTCTCGGCATTGCATGTAAGTGCAGGCAGCCTGATATCCTACATGTGGGCTGCAGCAATGTATTTGCAGGAACGCTTATAAATTAAATGTGTGATACAGTTATTTCCAGTAGTTCTGGGACAGTTTAGAGAGAGAACACATAAAACATATAATCTCAATAATTACTGCTGAGCTGCTGGAGGGGCTGCGAGTTATCATCTGCGAATACGTAGCGGAAACCTGCTTCACATTAAGATCAGACTCAACTGCAGAAAATGCTCACATATACACTGGGTCGCCCTCCCAAGGCTGCGGGGCACTCGGTACCGGGCCAGTGTCAGGGGGATGTGTCACAGCGGCGTTGACCCGGTCCGTGGCCCTGGGCGCCCAAAAATCAATGGGAGTTTGTAATGTAGTTTAAGTGGAATAGTTCGTGACGCCACCTGTGGTGTTCGGCAAGTGAGATGCCAGGCCGACGCTGCATGCGGATCCTCTGGGGATGGTGGTGTGTTGCAGCATAGATGGTGCAGCTCCCCACAGGTGAATCTGTAGCCCCAGAGCTGTGTAGTTGCAATGGATGAGGAGAGGTGCAGGCAGACAGCTGTAGCCTGCTTCGGGGACTCCCTTCTCCTGAGTCCCGGCTCACTATCCAGTTGCTGTTGTGCCCCAAGTCTTAGATGGGAGTAGTGCATTTACAGCCAACTACTCCACCGGTGTCTGCTGCAGAACCATAAGTGTCCATACAACCTCGGGGACCGGGCCCCAGCCTTGCGCTGAGAACCTATAGGCAGGGTTCCTCTTCTAACCCACGTCCTCTCTGTTCTCCTTGCTCCTTTGTTCCGTACTTGTCTTTCTCTCTCTTATGGAAGCTTAGGTTTCAGTTCTACGTCTTTCTCCTTTTCCTTTCCCGTGCCAGCTGGCTCAGATCACTGAGGCAGCTGCAGCACTCCTTCCTCCATCCCTTCTTCCAGGGATCCTCACTCCTGTCTGAGTGACTTCCTACCCGCCTGACCTTCTGTCAGACTGACCTGTCATCCTACACTTTCCCACTCTTTTATGTATCTCAACTCCACCCACCTCCCAGCACATCCAGTGTTCCAAGCAGGGAACCACCAAAGGTGCTCTGCTACTCTCTAAGCACTGAGCCAAAATGTGGTTGTGCTGAACTATCCTGTGTGTGGGGTGCAGGTGTTGGAGTGTGGAAAGGAGTTCCCACCTTACCTGAACGGTGGGGCACTACACCTTAGGAGAAGTTGCAGTACCTCTGTGGCGACCGAGCCTCAGGGTCGCCACAATACTCTGTAGGATATGTCTCAACCAAAACAACATGTTACAAAAATCACGAGGCAACTCTAAATAAACCCAAGGAAAAACAATAAGAGAAACAAGGATAAGATTCAATATTTTAGCAGTCATATTTTTTTACATGGCGTGCGGTATTATAGTCAGGGTCATGCTCACCATTAGGCACTGGAGGGTACATGCCTAAGGCGACACATTGAGAAAGGCGGCACCATCAAGTGGTGAAAAAAGGGAAGGGGAAGGCACATTAATACAGCTACCAAGGGAGGTACGGAAGAAAAGAAGACACAGCTCTGATTGGTGGAACCACAGTTGTATCAAAAACTTATTTCATCCAATAAAATACAAATTAATTAGGTAAAAATCATACAATATGATTTTTTGGAATTTTTTGAAAAAAATTCTGTCTCTCACAGGTGAAGTATACATACGATAAAAGTTACAGACCTCTCCATTCTTTGTAGTAGGAAAACTTGCAAAATTGACGGTGTATCAAATATTTATTTTCCCCATTTTACATATAGGCAGGCTAATGTTCATGTAGGCAAGCCATATACTACCCCAATTCTCCAAAAATTGAACACTTTGTAAAATGTAAAGAAAACAAGAATGCAGTGATGTGGATTTCTCTTATAGCCATATTTTTTCACAGCAGGACATAGAACAGATTAGAAGTTGAGTGTTGGAGTGTTTTTTGGCGTGTTGGCAGCAGCACATCTCAAAAAAGTTGTGCCCTGGCCATGTATCCATCATTGTGTAGAATTCTCTCCTCTTTTTACAACAGTCTTTAAACGTCAAGGAAGTGAGGAGATAATTGCTGGAGTTTTGGGAGAGGAACATTGCTCCATTTTTGTTTGATATCGGATTCTCGCTGCTCCTCAGTTCAAGATTTTTGTCAGATTTTTCATTTTACAATGCGTCAAACATTATTTATTGGTGAAAGGTCTGAACTGCAGGCGGCCGATTCATCGTCTGAACTCTTCTTCTGTAGAGCCATGCTGCTGTGATGGATGCAGTATGTGGTTTACCACTGTCTTCCTGAAATATACAAGGTCTTCCCTTAAATATACATTGTCTGGTACAGTTGTTGCTTTAACACCTCTATATAAGGCTCAGCACTGATAGCGCCTTTCATGTGTGCAATACCTATGCCATAGACTGTATTGCCACCGATAACAGCAGAGATTCAGGAACTATGTGCAGAAAACAAGCTTGATGGTCCCTCTGCTCGATAACAAGCTGCATGGTTCCGCTAATTGATAACAAACTTGATGGTCCCTTTCCTCAATAACAAGCTGGATGGTCCCCCTCTTTGATATAAAGCTTGACACCCCTCTCCTCGATAACAAGCTACATGGTCCTACTCATTGGTAAAAAGCTTGATGGCCCCTCTCCTCTATAACAAGCTGCATGGTTCCCCACATTGATAACAAGCTTGATGGTCCCTCTCCTCAATAACAAGCTGGATGGTTCCCCTCATTGATAACAAGCTTGATGGTCCCTCTCCTCAATAACAAGCTGCATTGTCCTCCTCATTGATAACAAGCTGGATGGTTTCTCTCCTCGATAAAAAGCTGCATGGTTCCCCTCATTGATAACAAGCTTGATGGTCCCTCTCCTTGATAACAAGCTGTATGGTCCTCCTCACTGATAAAAAGCTTGATGGCTCCTCTCCTTGATAACAAGCTGGATGGTCTTCCTCATTGATAACAAGCTAGATGGCCCCTCTCCTCGATAACAAGCTGCATGGTCCTCCTCATTGATAACAAGCTTGATGGCCCCTCTCCTCGATAACAAGCTGCATGGTTCCCCTCATTGATAACAAGATTGATGGTTCCTCTCCTCAATAACAAGCTGGATGGTCCCCCTGATTGATAAAAAGCTTGATGGTCTCTTACCTCAATAACAAGCTGTATGGTCCTCCTCATTGATAACAAGCTTGATGGCCCCTCTCCTCGATAACAAGCTGCATGGTCCTCCTCATTGATAACAAGCTGCATGGTCCCTCTCATTGGTAACAAGCTGGATGGTTCCTCTCCTCAGCGCTCACGGTTTCCATAGAAAATTTCACTTTTTGATTGATCTGACCACACACAGTTTTTCATTTGACTTATATACATATGAGCAGGATTTTACCTACACACACATATACACCCTTTTACATACATAGGTATGATTCATATTTTCCTAAAATCTCTCTCTAATAAATAGTTCTTCATGATTGACTGTGCATATTAGAGGTGCTTGTAAGGTATAATAAGGAAGCCTTATGGGGCTCACCTGAGTACTTGTGATAATTCATCTCTATTTTATGCTATCTGTAGCAAAATGGCAGCCATATTTAGAGATTTTAGCAAATCAAATCAAAACATTTCAAGATTCGCTAAAATCAACAACTTTTCCAAATATCTGTCCAGATATCAATTTTTTTTTTCCAGAACTAATTTGCTCATCTACAGATCACAGCTTTTAAAGAGAACTCTCATGACTTTTATCTGCCAAATGTGACATCCAATCGCACTGTATGACTTAATCAGTTTGCGCCATGTACAACTTAAGTGGCAAGTTAATACCAAAATCAATTGTTGCACCTGTGCAATATTTGTGGCACTCATTGCACTCATTAATATAATTTAAAAATTAAAATTATTAATTACAAAAAAATTTATATTTTTTAAAACAAATATCTTAGCTAAATAAAAATTCTTAGGTATATATTTTATTTAATATACATTTTCAATGTATTATTTTTTCCAATAACTAAATGTCCTTTATAACTATCTTTTTTTACACCCCAAATGCTATTGTCACTTGCTTTATTATAAAATACTGTGCACTTCCTCCTATTCTGCTAATCCTTATATGCGTTTTTGTTCACTTCACTTCTTGTGATGATTCATATGAGGGGAGTTTTAAATTGAACGTCACAGGAAGCTGGGGCTGCACTCACTTTCTAGTAGCGTCTATCGCACCTCCTGGGCATTGTCAGTAGGCGGCGCTGCAGTCACTTACTACAACTTTGTCACAACCATCCTCTGAAGATATCTTGAATCCATGGAGTGGCTGAGGTGACTGAAATGTCATCACTCTGCTTCTCTCTACAAAAAGAGATGGAATAAGGGGTCGGTGAAAGAAGCAGAGTGACTGACAACAGCTCAGCCCAACAGCTTCTATCACCACCCTCAAATGAATTGTTTTCTGGAAGCAATGCTGATGTCACTAAAGGGCCCGTTACACATAGCGATATCGCTAGCAATATCACTGTAACGTCACTGGTTTTGTGACGCAGCAGCGATATTGCTAGCGATATTGCTATGTCTGATACTTACCTCCGACCGGCTCCCCCGCTGGTTATCGCTGATCGCGCAAGATCGTCCTGGACCATTTCTCGTCAGGCACTTCCTGTTGGTCTTCCTGTGGTGCCGATGAGCGACCCGTGGACGCGGGCAGGAGGACATCAGGATCGCCACGTCTGACAGGTAAGTAGCGACCCCCGACCGCTGCTATGTCACTGGTGAGATCTGCCTGTGTGGCAGCTCACTAGTGACCACTTAGCGATGCACCAGCGATCCATATCTTTGTCGGGATCGTTGGTGCATCGCTTAGCGTAACGGTACCCTAACTCTACTGATGATGATTCATTTGAAGGCAGTGATAGAATCTGGGAGGTGGCCATACTGTTATTCACCCTTATCCTATCACTAGTCCCTGATAATTTTGTATGGAAGCTTTAATGGAGAGAGCGCTCGCATAAAAGACTCCAAATAAATTTGCATATCCATGTAGGGTTGATGGGCCGGGCTGGGGGGTGGTCCCTCTGTATACCGCGCAGTGACGTACAGACACAAGATGGAGGCACGTTTCAGGTGCAACAGGTCCAAGTTTATTCTTTCACTGTCCGCCTGATGGTCCCACAACACACCGCGATTCTCTTCACAGCTCTCGGGTTACAGAACACATTGAGACAGCTTACTTTCAACAGGGGCGTATATATACGTACCATCCCTTTTCACTCTGTGACGCTCTGACAGCTCCGTCACTCTGGCTGCCGTTGGCCTGTACAGCAACAGTAATTTTACTGGTCATACGTCGATCCAAATATGGTGTCCTACACCCGGAGCCTCGTCTATACTGCGGTCCTTCGTGTCAGGACCACCTGTTATGAATGAGTCACCATAGGAGGCAAAAGCAGAAATACAAGCTAAGTCCAGAAAACCAGAGAAGTTGGCAACTATCAGATTGCAGACCCCTGAATCTATCAACACAACTAGCAGTAGCCGTGGGGGGTTCCTACGATGCCGTAGACCCCTCGATCACAGCCGGTGAAATACATAGGCCTAAAGAAAGAAAGGGGAAATCTAAACTGCCCCAGAGCAGACCCCAAAGCAATAGGCAGCCCCAACATATAATGACAGTGAAGCAAGATGAAAATACTAACAAAGACAGAAAGATAGACTGAGCAAAGACGGGGCCCCAAAACTACCTAGATAGGAAAGGACAGGAAGGCTGCTGTCTGCAATCTGCCAAAACCCTATCAAAGACATAAGCCAACCAGCTGATATGAAAAAGGCCCTGAAGCAGCTAGGCTTCAAAAACTGAATCAGCACTCAGGTATTTTCAGAAGACAGAGCTAAATGAATTCAGCACACCCCAGGAGGGAATGGCGGAAATCCAGAAAAACAAAGCAAAAACAAAGTCAAAGCACAAAAGCAAAAGGCCGAGCAGCACACTTAGCTTTAGAGGAGCAGGAATTCAGACTGGTCTCCAAGGATCCCACAGAGAAATCACCCGCAGGGCAGAAGGGCGTCGGCAGCATTATATCCAGTCCGTAACTCCACTCAGCCAGTCACAATCATCAGCCTCAGGTGTTTGACAATCAGGCTCACTACCTTTCTTTACCAGAAGAGGGAGTTCCTCGGGCCTCAGTAATGAAGGGGAAAATGAACTCACAACAGTACCTCCCCCTTGAGGAGGGGTCACCGAACCCTCAACTATGCCACCAGGGCGATCAGGGTTAGCCCGATGAAATGCACGCACCAATCGTTTGGCATGAATATCAGAGGCGGAGACCCAGGAATTATCCTCCTGACCATAACCCTTCCACTTAACCAAATACTGGAGTCTCCGTCTAGCCAGACGGGAATCCAGTACTTTCTCTACCTCATTCATACTCCATGTTACCTTCAACCAATACAGGGTCTGGAGGTGCCACCCCCGGAACAACAGGTTCAACAAACCTCTTCAAAAAAGATTTATGGAACACATTATGGATTTTAAATGTGACAGGAAGAGCCAAACGAAAAGAGACCGGATTAATAATCTCCACAATCTTGTAAGGTCCAATAAATCTAGGCTTAAACTTAGGAGAAGCCACCTTCATAGCAATATTTTTTGATGATAACCACACCATATCACCAACCTTAAACTGGGGACCAATGGTCATATGTCGGTTGGAAAACCGCTGGGCCTTCTCCTGGGAGAGAGATAACTTATCCACCACTTGGTCCCAGATCTGGTGCATTCTCTCCACCACAGTGTCAACACCTGGGCAGGCAGAGGGCTCCACCTGCCCTGAAGAAAATCGAGGATGAAACCCAAAGTTACAAAAAAAAGGTGACATCAAAGTGGCAGAACTAGCTCTATTATTCAAAGCAAATTCGGCCAAGGGCAAAAATGAAACCCAATCATCCTGATCAGCAGAAATAAAACATCTCAAATATGACTCCAAGGTCTGGTTTGTTCTCTCTGTCTGCCCATTGGTCTGAGGGTGAAAAGCAGAGAAGGACAACTGAATTCCCAGCCTGGAACAGAAAGTTCTCCAAAATCTAGACACAAACTGCACTCCTCTGTCAGATACAATGTTCTCAGGAATCCCGTTCAAACGAACCACCTGTTGTAAAAGCAGGGGCACCAACTCAGAGGAAGACGGCAACTTAGGGAGTGGTACAAGATGAACCATCTTAGAGAACCTATCACAAATCACCCAAATAACAGTCATCCTGTGAGAGACAGGCATATCAGAGATGAAACCAATTGAAATATGGGTCCATGGCCTCTTGGGGACAGGCAAAGGCATCAACAACCCACTACAGCGAGAACACGATTTAGACCGGGAGCACGTCCCACAGGACTGCACAAAATTCCTGACATCACGAGACAAGGAGGGCCACCAAAAAAACCGACTCACCAGATCTCTAGTACCAAAAATACCTGGATGACCAGCCAAAGCAGAGCAATGAACTTCAGACATCACTCTCTTCTTCCACTGGTCAGGAACATACAACTTTCCACTGGGACAACGCTCAGGTTTGTCCTCCTGGAACTCTTCCAGAGCACGTCTCAAATCGGGCGAGATGGCAGAAAGAACTACCCCTTCGCCTAAGATGGTAGCAGGCTTGGTCACCACAGGAGAATCAGCAAGGAAGCTCCTAGAGAGGGCGTCTGCCTTGACATTCTTTGTTCCAGGAAGAAAAGAAACCACAAAATCAAAATGTGTAAAAAACAAGGCACACCTAGCCTGTCTAGGGTTCAAGCGTTTAGCCGACTCTAGGTAAATTAAATTCTTGTGGTCAGTGAGGACCACGACTTGATGCTTAGCTCCCTCCAACCAATGTCTCCACTCCTCAAATGCCCATTTCATGGCCAACAGTTCCCTATTCCCCACATCATAGTTACGTTCAGATGGAGAGCACTTTCGGGAAAAGAAAGCACAGGGATTCATTTTAGATGTTACAGGATCCTTTTGGGACAAAACAGCTCCTGCACCAATCTCAGAAGCATCCACCTCTACCTGGAATGGAAGTGAGACATCAGGTTGCCGCAAAACCGGGGCGGAGGTGAATCTTCGCTTCAACTCCTGAAAGGAAGAAACAGCCTCCGGAGACCAATTTAACACATCAGCACCCGTTTTAGTCAAATCAGTCAATGGCTTTTCAATACTAGAAAATTTTGCTATAAATTTCCGATAAAAATTAGCAAAACCCAAAAACTTCTGGAGGGCCTTCAAAGAAGTGGGCTGAACCCAATCGTGAATGGCCTGTACCTTGGCCGGGTCCATTTCAATAGTTGACGGGGACAAAATAAATCCCAAAAAAGAAATCCTCTGTACTCCAAAAAGGCATTTAGATCCCTTGACATACAGGGAATTCTCCCTCAAGATCCGGAACACAGTCCGAATATGTTCCACATGAGAATCCCAATCCTTGGAGAAGATCAAAATATCATCCAGATAATCAAAAATTTATCAACAAAATCTCAGAAAATATCGTTCATGAAGCACTGGAAGACAGAAGGGGCATTAGTGAGCCCAAAAGGCATCACCAGGTACTCAAAATGTCCCTCCGGAGTATTAAACGCCGTCTTCCATTCATCCCCATGCTTAATGCGAATAAGATTATACGCCCCCCTGAGGTCAAGCTTGGTAAACCAGCAAGCACCTTTAACTCTGGAGAATAGATCAGAAATCAGGGGTAACGGATACTGATATTTAACAGTAATTTTGTTGAGGGCACGATAATCAATACAAGGTCTTAATGATCCATCCTTTTTGGCTACAAAAAAAAAACCGGCACCCAAGGGTGACGAGGATGGTCTAATATGACCCTTCTCCAACGCCTCCTTAATATAGGATCGCATAGCCTCGTGCTCGGGTACAGATAAATTGATGAGCCGATCCTTGGGAAATTTACACCCCGGGCTCAGTTCAATTGCACAGTCATAACTCCTATGAGGAGGCAGAGACGCAGACTCATTCTCACTAAATACATCATAAAAGTTCGCCAAATAATCAGGAACATCATGCGACTGAGGAGAGGTGGAAAACACCGGAGCCTCACTAAAGGCACACCGACAACCCCAACTCACCACATACACAGATTTCCAATCCAAAACTGGATTATGAATCTGTAACCAGGGAAACCCCAGAACAACAGTATCATGCAGATTATGCAACACCAGAAATCTGCAATTTTCTTGATGGTCTGGGGCGACCCGCATTACCACCTGGGTCCAAAACTGGGGTTTATTTTTAGCCAAAGGAGTAGCATCAATTCCCCTCAAAGGAATAGGCGTCTGCAGAGGTGTTATCGGAAATCCACAACGTTTAGCAAAATCCAAGTCCATTAGGTTAGGGCTGCTCCCGAATCCACAAACGCCTTGGCGGAAAATGTGGACAGGGAGCAGATCAGAGTAATAGCCAGAAGAAACTTAGGTTGAACACCCCCAACAGAAAACATGTGTGCAAAGCGTTTCTCTCGTTTGGGACAGACAGAAATAATATGCGAGGCATCTCCACAGAAAAACACAACTTATTACGCCTTCTGAACTCCTGACGATGCTCTCTGGAAAAAACTCTATCACATTGCATAGGTTCAGACATTTGTTCAACAGGTGGCAACACCTCTCGTGCAGCTTTGCGTTCGTGCAAACGCCGATCAACCTGAATGGCTAATGACATAGAATCGTTAAGACCAGAGGGAACAGGAAATCCCACCATAGTATCTTTTACGGCTTCTGACAACCCCTTCCGAAAGAGAGCAGCCAAGGCATTATCATTCCAGGTGGTAAGTACTGCCCACTTTCGGAATTTTTGACAGTACAATTCTGCAGAATCACGACCCTGGCTCAATGCCAGCAGGGTCTTTTCAGCCTGATCAATGGCATTAGGTTCGTCATACAACAACCCCAAAGCTTGAAAGAATGCGTTCACATTAGTCAGAATAGGATCATCTGGTTTCAAAGAAAACGCCTAATCCTGGGGATCGCCACGCAGCAAAGAGATGACAATTTTAACCTGCTGCGCGGAGCTCCCTGACGAGTTAGGATTCAAGGCAAAAAATAATTTACAATTATTTTTGAAATTCAAAAATTTAGACCGATCCCCAAAAAATACATCAGGTGTAGGAATCTTTGGTAACAGCAGCATGTGAATGAGCAAAGTACGCGGAAATTCCCCGCACTTCCGCAGCGAGCTGCTCCACACGATCAGACAATTGCTTTATCTCCATTGAGAGAAAAAAAAAAATTCCCCCTACGGCCTCAGAGATATAGAGGAAAAAATATACACACTTTTTTTTTTTTTTTTAACAATTCTTTCCTGCTATTGAGTACCCTAGAATCTGCGGTAAGGCGGGTGATTCTGTTATGAATGAGTCACCGTAGGAGGCAAAAGCAGAAATACAAGCTAAGTCCAGAAAACCAGAGAAGTTGGCAACTATCAGATTGCAGACCCCTGAACCTATCAACACAACTAGCAGTAGCCGTGGGGGGTTCCTACGATGCCCTAGACCCTGCGATCACAGCCGGAGAAATACATAGGCCTAAAGAAAGAAAGGGGAAATCTAAACTGCCCCAGAGCAGACCCCAAAGCAATAGGCAGCCCCCAACATATAATGACGGTGAAGCAAGATGAAAATACTAACACAGAAAGATAGACTGAGCAAAGACGGGGCCCCAAAACTACCTAGATAGGAAAGGACAGGAAGGCTGCTGTCTGCAATCTGCCAAAACCCTATCAAAGACATAAGCCAACCAGCTGATATGAAAAAGGCCCTGAAGCAGCTAGGCTTCAAAAACTGAATCAGCACTCAGGTATTTTCAGAAGACAGAGCTAAATGAATTCAGCACACCCCAGGAGGGAATGGCGGAAATCCAGAAAAACAAAGCAAAAACAAAGTCAAAGCACAAAAGCAAAAGGCCGAGCAGCACACTTAGCTTTGGAGGAGCAGGAATTCAGACTGGTCTCCAAGGATCCCACAGAGAAATCACCCGCAGGGCAGAAGGGCGTCGGCAGCATTATATCCAGTCCGTAACTCCACTCAGCCAGTCACAATCATTAGCCTCAGGTGTTTGACAATCAGGCTCACTACCTTTCTTTACCAGAAGAGGGAGTTCCTCGGGCCTCAGTAATGAAGGGGAAATGAACTCACAACAACCACCCCCCTTGACTTCCTTTCTCCTCAGTCCCCTAGTTAGGTTTTCCTCACAGTGCACCAACTGTCACAGTCTTCTTGTCACTTGAGCTCCCCCTGGGGACTGGAATCTTCTGGAACCCTCCTGTCAAATTTATAGCTTTCCCTGTTCTCTGTAACTCCGCCCCCGATGACCAACGGTTTCTTAGCCCTAAGCTGATGTCAAGTCCTATGCTCACACTTCTCCCTGCCCTCTAATGTCAATTCCAATTACTGCATGTCACCTACACTTTCCTAGCTGTTTTCCCTCCTGTCATAGCGGACATCCTGCCTGACAAGTGCAAACCCCATTGAAACCTGACCAGTCAGTCCGCCGGTCACCTTCCCTACACTCTCCCTTCCTTTGTCTATTGTCGTCCCCGACAATAATAGCCCCCTACCTTCATCATTCTGAAGCTTCTTCTACCATCTGTTGTCGGACCAGTTGTTGGGCCAAACCCACTACCCGCGGGGGCTGAAACAAACCGGGAGCACCATGCTCCAAGCGGCCTACTGACACTCGCCGGCACGCACGCCACATGACAACATCTTTCAAAATTGGGCTAGGTACACCTGGATTCTCTCCCTCCAGCGTGTACCTTCCCCTACTCTCCCCTTCTGCCACTTTTCACAATCCGGTACGCCATGATCGAGGCCTTACACCTACCAGATCATTGTCAGCTCCCGCCCTCTTCTTTCTGGGGTGTCTGTGGTGTCAGGGACCTGACCTGAGACTACTATCTGTTTGACCTCTTCCATCTCTTTGCCTTTCTCTTAGTTACCAGTCAAGGTCGGCGCCTCGGTCTCCCAGACCTTCTCAACTCATAGACCCCTTCGGTCACAAAGATCATCTCTTACCCGGACCTGTTTCCTATTCTTGTGCATATTATACATCAGAACAACTTTATAATATCACAAGTACCCCATTTTCTTATATTTTTTTTTTTTACTATTGCTTTAAAACCATCACACACAGAAACAATAAAACATAACAGATTTTCTCCCCCTTCCTTGGACCTGGACACTCCTTCGCTTCTTCATATCCCCGCTCTGTCAGGCAAACAACTAAACGTGTACTTTGCTTAAAATACAGAACAGAACAAGCAAGAAAGAAAAAATAGAAACAACAAATAAATAACAAAAAAAAAAATTCCTTTTCACACAAACTGTCCTTATGACATGCACAATGGTGCAACGAACTCCCGACAGTCCAATTCACTTTCCGGTGACTGGTAGCAAGGGACCCCACAGCCGTGAGGTTCCTAGGGTACGAAGAGTGTCCTAAAAGTCCTTTTTTTTTTTTACGGGGGCCCACACTCTTCGAGCTCTGCGAGTACAGCTACCGCACAGTAACCGCGAGGACAATATTCCTTATAATAGGACACTAAGTCCCCTTCCTTCAAGGCCCTGCCATGACGTATAGAAGTTACATTTATGTAGACTTTCTGGCCAGTCTCACTATCTCGAATAAACCCGTACCCTTTTGGTATATTGGTGTACACGAGCCGTCCCAAGGATCGTGTAGCCGCCATGCCAGCCTCCCCCTTTGCATGGAGCAGGTTCCATACTTCCTGCTCCCTGGCCTTCTTTTTCACAACTTCTGCGACCCAAACCGAGGGTCCAGTGTAAGCCCGGGAGTCCGGTGGGTGGGATTTAGCTGGGGGTGAAAACAGGGCAGAGGCGGCGGATGATGTCAGCAGCCCAGCAGCCGCGCCGCTGGGGCCGGGTGGCGGATAGGGGCAGTCAGGTTTTCCAAAGGTTGGGCCACAAGGCCTGACAAATAGGCCGCAGCCAGTTCCAATGCCGGCATAGCCGCGGCAGCAGGGTGAACTGCATCCGGAGCTTCAGCCGGAGCCGGCATAACCGGAGTAACGGCCGGTTTCGGGGAGGATGTCGCCACTTGCAGGGGGAACGCAACAGCGTTTTCTGGAGACAGGCTCCACACTGGTGACACCGGGCGTGGCATCACCGGGCGGGGTGGCCTGGGGCTGGGAGTGGAGACCCCACTCAGCTCCACATAGACAGTGGGGTTTTCCTTGGCCAGACTTTCGGGATCACAGGAGGCCGCGTGCTGCGGCTGAGTGGTGGGGGCCGCTTGCGGAGCCGATGGTAGAGCCGGGGGAACTCTCACCTTCCCCGGCGCTGCGGTCTCCGTCACATATTTCCACGGCTGCTCCTGCAGTCTCCGCTCTTCACTCCACCGTCCGGTGGGGCTGGCCTCCAGGCTCAGAAGATCCGTGGAGAGGCTCTCTGCTTGTATCTTTGGCAGCCGCTCCCGTGGGATCCTTTATGGCTCAGCTCCTCCACCCGAGATCAGACTGGCTGATCGTGACTCCGAGGTATAGATCTACTTGCGAAACTCGACCTCCCGCCACCATCGCCACTCCAGGCGGCCGATGCCTTGACAACTGCAGCATCGCATCTCGTCCGGTGGGCAGCAATCGAATGGCGCCAAACAGCTGCAGCCAATCTTTTCCTCGGTGTCACTCCCTCTGCTGAGTGGGGCGACGGCAGGCCTTTCCAACCACCTGCCAGGTTCCAGTATGTGGGACTGTCGGCCTCCTGGTACATATCGCTGTCCCCAGGGGTACGTAGGAGGGGGTCCCAGTCCATCCAGAACGACTGCAAACACCCGGACCTCTCCTCTGCGCTGAAGCAGCACCGCCATCTTGCTCCAAACCTGGTACCGCCCCGGATCCCCTGCTGGCAACGCAGATATGCCACAGCGCTCCCAATTTGTTATCCACAGGTTGGTAATTTGTAATCCACAGGGGTTTATAATCCAAACAGTGCAGTCCAAGTCCGTTTCCATTCCTCAGAGGCAGGCCTGCCTCAGAAGATATTGTATTAGCAGCGTTGATCCTGCCGACTACACCAAATGTAGGGTTGATGGGCTGGGCTGGGGGGTGGTCCCTCTGTATACCGCGCAGTGATGTACAGACACAAGATGGAAGCACGTTTCGGGTGCAACAGGTCCAAGTTTATTCTTTCACCGTCCGCCTGACGGTCACACAACACACCACGATTCTCTTCACAGCTCTCGGGTTACAGAACACATTGAGACAGCTTACTTTCAACAGGGATGTATATATACGTACCGTCCCTTTTCACTCTGTGACGCTCTAACAGCTCCGTCACTGTGGCTGCCGTAGGCCTGTACACCAACAGTAATTTTACTGGTCATACGTCGATCCAAATACGGTGTCCTACACCCGGAGCCTCGTCTATACTGCGGTAATTCGTGTCAGGACCACCCCCCTTGACTTCCTTTCTCCTCAGTCCACTAGTTAGGTTTTCCTCACAGTGCACCAACTGTCATAGTCTTCTTGTCACTTGAGCTCCCCCTGGGGACTGGAATCTTCTGGAACTCTCATGTCAAATTTATAGCTTTCCTGGTTCCCTGTAACTCCGCCCCCGATGACCAATGGTTTCTTAGCCCTAAGCTGATGTCAAGTCCTATGCTCACACTTCTCCCTGCCCTCTAATGTCAATTCCAGGTACTGCACGTCACCTACACTTTCCTAGCTGTTTTCCCTCCTGTCATAACTGATATCCTGCCTGACAAGTGAAAACCCCTTTGAAACCTGACCAGTCAGTCCGTCCGTCAGGTCACCTTCCCTACATCCACTAGAAATGTTACACCAGCCATAGGCTGGCATACATTTATGGAATTATTCACCAATTTTGTGGTCAAAATTATAATCATAGAATGATAGAGTTGTAAGGGACCTCATGAGTCATCGTGTCCAACCCCCCCCCCTGCTCAATGCAGTTTTCTGAATGCGCTTTACAATACCCGGTCCTGCCCCAGCTCCACCAAATTTGCTGGATTTGGTTGGGACTGACGTAAAAACTCCAAAATCGAAAACAATTTTTGCGAAACTTGGGGTGCATTAAAATTTTTCAAAAAGTTTTACTCCAAAATTCTTGTAAAAGATAAAACCTCCTTGATAAATTGGGCCCAGCGTGTACTACACATCTTTTCCAGGCAACGGGATGCTTTGGAGCACTTTTTGATTTTTTCAAAATCAATATGATTGGAAATATTTTTTTTTTCTAAATTGGACTCATAATGAATTTTTAAAAATGTGTTTATGTACAGTGCTATCTTCTGGCCTGCTGTCCAGTTATAGTTACTCCCTGTGCCACATGCTGCTGGCTTGATCTGAAAACACTCATGATGAAGCCATGGTGCTGCATACAAGTTCTGTTCCACCTCCGTTACCAGACCCCAGGTCATCCGACTATGTAATGTATTACTCCAAAATTCAGATCCATCTGGCCAATCTTTTGACCTTATATCATCCTTGCAAATTGTAGTTTTAATTATCAATATTACAAGGCTCTAGGTTATCTATCTGCACT
Organism: Dendrobates tinctorius; assembly: GCF_039654945.1. NCBI lineage: Eukaryota > Metazoa > Chordata > Amphibia > Anura > Dendrobatidae > Dendrobates > Dendrobates tinctorius. The sequence continues at coordinate 8,815,725 of NW_027361763.1, forward strand.
CGGTGGTTCACTTCTGCATAAACTTTGTAAATTTGCCCCTAAAAGATAACACCCAACACCAAAGTCCTGAAGGTAACCTCATCCCAAACCATAAACATAGAGAAGTTTCTATACAGTAGATGAATTGTAACATCTTGATTGGTCTTAGAATTAAAGAAATCAGATCATTACATCGATGTTACCAAAAAATAAAGGTCAGGCTAAAATTGGGGAATATGGAACCATAAAATTTGTCCCAGGTTGCCACAAAAAGCTGCAGTCAAGATTATTTAAGCACCTGGTGAGATGGATTTTCAAAACCATCAATGCAGAAAAGCAGCTGAAATGGTCAGATTGTGTTGGTTGGAACATTAAGGGCTATATATAATGGATGGCAATGTAACATCTGTCTGAGGCCACAGGATCAAAAAGGCTACTTTGGACAGACTTGGCACAAGCCACTCTGATTGACAGATTCCAGAAAAAACTGACACCCTTTAACACTTACACAAGGATCTGGATTTACCAATTGGTCCAGTGGGTAGCTTCTTATGGAAGGGTTTCTGTCTGGAGGTGTGCAGGAATGGTCACCAATCTGGGTCAAAGCCGAGAGGACAAAATCAGGATTTGTAAGAATAGTCCAAAAAACATAAGTTGAGGTCAAAACAAAAAGCAACAAAACAACAAGGAACTAACAGGCAGGACTGATTAAGAGAAGTTCCAGACTACAGTGTATCTGGCAGCTTCCGGCAGTAAGCTGGAAGCCTTAATAAGGTGTAGTGCTCTACAGTTGACTGGAACAGGTAGCTGATAACTTCAGCCAGACAGCACACACAAGCATACTGCAAGACCAAACGGCAACTCAAAGAACCAGACAAAAAACAAATCTAAGTGGCTGGATAGAGACAGTGACAGCTAAAGCTTCTGGTTCCAATATCTCTTCTATCACCAGTGCCACCAGCAGAAAAAATATGGTGGCGTCTGGCTGTGAGGGAGGTACAGGGCGGTAGCCGTGGCTGATAGGATTTGGGTTAGCATGCTCTGCCCTCCCGTCACATACACATACTGGCCACAACTCTGCATACCTGTGGCTTATTCACCAGCACCGTCAGGGTCCTCTTTCCATTTCTGGAGGCTTCCTCGGTCCGGTTTAGTCCAAAATGAGCCACAGTCCAATTCAACTTTCAAACAGGCAACTTTACTGATTCTGGTACACAGCATATTCATATTCTTTCCAGCATCAACATTAGGTTTCACAACGTGCAACTCATCCTCTGTCCCTGTCCTTCTCTCTCTTTCACTAAGCTCGCTTCTGGGACGGACCGTACCTTTCATTCCCTCCGTGTCCTCTCTGTTCAGCCTTACTCCATTTGGGGACTCCCTCAGCCTTTTCGCCCTGGTATCTAAGGGCATCAGCCCATGCAATAAACTGCCACATGATGAGCGACCTGCCTGTACTGCTTAGTCTTCTCTAGCACCTGCAGTCCCACTAATACTGCACCGCTAGCACTGTTGCTGTTGCTCCTTCTGGTGAGGTCCTGGCCACGAATACTTTATAGCTGGGCATTAACCTTCTGTAGCGTTGCATAGCATGGTGTTGCCCGGGGCTAGTTAGCCCAAGTGAGCTGCACGGGCGCCCTGGCCCCAACTAACTACTATAAGGAAGTCCTTCCTGCCTTATCCACTGTGCTCCTCCTATCTTAACTATTTACAGTGCTTTAACTATAAGGTCCCCCATCTTGTGGCTAAATTTGGGTACTACACTCACCCTACCAGTACAATGACATTACATAAATGTATTACATAGATATACATGATATATACATACAGCAGCACTAAATACAACCGGGATGTAACTTAAGGGGTTAGCGATAGATGATAGACTTTACAACCCCTTACATGACGACAGAAGCAGATGTGGGAGTGGGTCCCAAAGGGGATATGATAGGAAACTGTAGAAGCAGAGCTGTAGTACTTAAGAAACTTATGATTCAGCATACGGAGACCGATTAGGCAGAGCTGAGAAAACAGCACAATGGAATAGACTCATTAATGTTGCAGAGCTGTGTAGTTCAGACATCTCACTGAAGTGATGTAGCAGACTTGATTTAGTCAGGAGACTCACTACAGCAATATTGCAGAGCTCAGTGACGTATTTGAGTGAGTAAGTCATAAGATGCATTGTAGTGATGTAGTAGAGCCCAGTCATGTAGCAGCACTGGGTATGTCAGGAGGTATAGAGTGGCAACCTAGCAATGACCAGTGATGAAGCAGACCTTGGTATGTCCGAAAGCATGCTATGGTAATGTAGCAGAGCCCTGTGACAAAGCATAACTAGTTATATCAGGGGGCAATGAATTTTGAAAAAATTAGATGTGTAGGTCCTACACATACACGTACACCCCAATCCTGCTAAAAATTCAGGCAAGGTCTAGCTGCACGAGCAGTCCTTTAAGGCTAGGTAGTAAGACATTATTGGAGAGCACAAGATTGCCCTACTAACCTGACACACAGAATAACAGACGGATGGGCCCGCAGGACTGGATCCAGGGCAGGTGAGTAACAAGTAAGATCTGCAAATCTACACTTGGTTCCTCCTCCACCTCAGTACATGACTGGTGTGGTCTCCATCTTGAGTTACTATTAAATATGATTTCACAACTAACATCATTAGGTTTCCTTTTATAAAAAGTCCCACAGTAATTGTAATATCTAACACATTATCACATTTTCTTATTCACTAGGGTTCCTGCAACCCAAACATTCTTATAGACAATTCAAATTACCTTCTTAATTCAGATTAGTCATGTGTCTGAAAACTGGCGGCTAATAAATTACCGTAAGGGGGAAGATGACGGTCTGATTTGAATTATCACAACTTATCTCCTCTTCAAAGCTAATGCTGAGCGTGTGACATCATTTTGACACCTTCAAAATGTACAAATTCAAACAAGTTAACTTCTGCTACAGAGGATAATTGACAGTGTAAGGTTGCGGTAGAAGATGTCTCCATCACGATAAATGACAGGCCGCCCTCCAGGGCTCCATCGGAATATCAAAATACGATATGTGTCAGACAAACTGCAGTAACATATTTAAGGTTTGCCTGCTCCTCAACCCGCGTCTTAAGGGCACTTTTGACTTTTGATGGAAGCACAAAATGGAAAAGGTAATAAGTAAGAAGACACCAGATAGAATTAATATGGAACCAACAAAAGAGTCTGTCCAATTCCCTCTTTATTTTAGGGATGAGTTAAACTTTTGACATTTTTTTTCTCTTCACAGTTTGTGAGTAGACAACATGGAGACTATATTATGGCAAAAAAGGAATATTTAAAGGTTCTAGAGACTAGAAGGCAACCAGAAGTAGAAGTAGCCCATGAACTACATTTATCAACCATCTACAGGATAAGTGAAAAGTTGATGATCTTTGAGGGTCCTAACTCTAGTACCCAAATCGACAGTAGACTCTTTCGCTTGAATAGATTGGTGGTCACACAAGTGCACCGGACCACCACTTTATTCAAAGTCTACGGGACTGACAGATACAGCTGAGTGCTATATCTGTATCTCATACAGTATGTGTGAAAATGAAGATGTAGCAGCCGCCATGATTCATTGGCTCTGAACTTACAATACTAAACTTGATATGAAATTTTATGGTTCTACATCAAAATTACTTTATGTGGGCACTAGTGGCTACGCGGCCAAGAGGGTGGGTGGTCCAAGCTGAACTTGATCTCATTCTTCTTTCCCATTGTCAGTGTGCACAGAAATGAGGCTGTCCCTGTCCTGGTTCCTGATTGTTTGGCCTCCTTCAGACGTCCGTATTGCACACTCGTGTTCTATCTGTTTTTCAGTGATACCACAAGTAGCCGTTATAAACTATGGGGCTGTTCACAAGGTTGTATGATGGTCACAGACCGTGTGTTTATACAAATCTCACGGAAACATGTCTGTTTACTTTCTGACAGTTTGGATGAAAAGTGCCAAGAAAGGTGTGTGGGTCTGTGAAAAACACCAAAAGCACACGGGTGGCATCGGCGTGTATCATCTGCATTCCCAAACGCATGGAAACGCATGTTTACACAACGTTTTTTAATCCGCATCATCTAACGCATGTTGGCAAAAAAACGCTGTGCTTACATGCGTGTGTATGCGTTTTTGCATGTGTTTGCATTGTTTATGCTCATGCGTTCGATATGACATCGGACAAAAATGGGCGTGTCTCCTGGGATTTCTGTTTACATTTTGAAGAACGCATGCGCTCCCATAGAAAGTAATGCATTTATTTGATGCACTCATGCGTTTATTTTGCTGCTTCCAAAAATCCAACATGATGCGTTCCCCGGACCCCGCTGCACACCGAAAAACAGCGCGTGCGTACGCTGACGCATCCGAACTGATGCAAACGCATGCCCCTGCGTACACCCTGTTAAGGATAGGGAAACATGACACATACGGATTGCTGCGGATGAAACGCTGCGCAAACAGACGCAAATGTGAAACCAGCCTTATTTATTTATTTTTTCATCCATGAGAAACTCTGATGACACACTGATGGTAAAAACAGACACACTGATGACACACTGATGGTAAAAACAGAAACACTGATGACACACTGATGGTAAAAACAGAAACACTGATGACACACTGATGGTAAAAACAGAAACACTGATGACACACTGATGGTAAAAACAGAAACACTGATGACACACTGATGGTAAAAACAGACACACTGATGACACACTGATGGTAAAAACAGAAACACTGATGACACACTGATGGTAAAAACAGAAACACTGATGACACACTGATGGTAAAAACAGAAACACTGATGACACACTGATGGTAAAAACAGAAACACTGATGACACACTGATGGTAAAAACAGACACACTGATGACACACTGATGGTAAAAACAGAAACACTGATGACACACTGATGGTAAAAACAGAAACACTGATGACACACTGATGGTAAAAACAGAAACACTGATGACACACTGATGGTAAAAACAGACACACTGATGACACACTGATGGTAAAAACAGACACACAGACTGTACACTGATGACACATGATCCATAACACTGATGACACACTGATGGTAAAAACGGAAACACTGATGACACACTGATGATAAAAGCAGAAACACTGATGAAACACTCACGATAAAAACAGACACATTGATGATACACTGATGGTAAAAATGGACACTTGAACCATACACAGATGATACACAGATGACACACTGATTCAAAACACTGATGGCACACTGATAGAAGAAACAGATACACTGATGACAGAAGGAACAAAAACACTGATGGCACCAGTACTATTTTATGGGTTTATGAAAAATACTGATGTGTGATTGATGTTTATCCCATAGATGTTAGAATTGGTTGTCTTATCACAGTAAGGCCTCATTCACGTGTCCGTGTTTAAACAGTGTTTTAGAGGAGTGTGTCATCAGTGTGGTCCGTGTGTCAGTGTTTGGTCCGTGTGTCATCAGTGTTTGGTCCGTGTGTCATCAGTGTTTGGTCCGTGTGTCATCAGTGTTTGGTCCATGTGTCATCAGTGTTTGGTCCATGTGTCATCAGTGTTTGGTCCATGTGCCATCAGTGTTTGGTCCATGTACCATCAGTGTTTGGTCTGTGCATCATCAGTGTTTGGTCCATGTGTCATCAGTATTTCGTCCATGTGTCATCAGTGTTTAGTCCACGTGTCGTCAGTGTTTGGTCCATGTGTCATCAGTGTTTGGTCCATGTGTCATCAGTGTTTGGTCTATGTGTCATCAGTATTTGGTCCATGTGTCATCAGTATTTGGTCCATGTGTCATCAGTGTTTGGTCCACGTGTCATCAGTGTTTGGTCCATGCGTCATCAGTGTTTGGTCCATGTGTCAGTGTTTAGTCCATGTGTCATCAGTGTTTAGTCCATGTGTCATCAGTGTTTGGTCCATGTGTCATCAATGTTTGGTCCATGTGTCATCAGTGTTTGGTCCATGTGTCATCAGTGTTTGGTCCATGCATCATCAGTGTTTGGTCCATGCGTCATCAGTGTTTGGTCCATGTGTCAGTGTTTAGTCCATGTGTCATCACTCATCAGTGTTTGGTCCATGTGTCATCAGTGTTTGGTCCATGTGTTATCAGTGTTTAGTTCATGTGTCATCAGTGTTGGGTCCATGCGTCATCAGTGTTGGGTCCATGCGTCATCAGTGTTTGGTCCATGTGTCATCAGTGTTTGGTCCATGTGTCATCAGTGTTTGGTCCATGTGTCATCAGTGTTTGGTCCATGTGTCATCAATGTTGGGTCCATGCGTCATCAGTGTTTGGTCCATGTGTCAGTGTTTGGTCCATGTGTCATCAGTGTTTGGTCCATGTGTCAGTGTTTGGTCCATGTGTCATCAGTGTTTGGTCCATGTGTCAGTGTTTGGTCCATGTGTCATCAGTGTTTGGTCCATGTGTCAGTGTTTGGTCCATGTGTCATCAGTATTTGGTTCATGTGTCATCAGTGTTTGGTCCGTGTGTCATCAGTATTTGGTTCATGTGTCATCAGTGTTTGGTCCATGTGTCATCAGTGTCTGATCCATGTGTCATCAGTGTTTGGTCCATGTGTCATCAGTGTTTGGTCCATGTGTCATCAGTATTTGGTTCATGTGTCATCAGTGTTTGGTCCATGTGTCATCAGTGTTTGGTCCATGTGTCAGTGTTTGGTCCATGTGTCATCAGTGTTTGGTTCGTGTGTCATCAGTATTTGGTTCATGTGTCATCAGTGTTTGGTCCATGTGTCATCAGTATTTGGTTCATGTGTCATCAGTGTTTGGTCCATGTGTCATCAGTGTTTGGTCCATGTGTCATCAGTATTTGGTCCATGTGTCAGTGTTTGGTCCATGTGTCATCAGTGTTTGGTCCATGTGTCATCAGTGTTTGGTCCATGTGTCATCAGTGTTTGGTCCATGTGTCATCAGTATTTGGTTCATGTGTCATCAGTATTTGGTTCATGTGTCATCAGTGTTTGGTCCGTGTGTCATCAGTATTTGGTTCATGTGTCATCAATGTTTGGTCCATGTGTCAGTGTTTGGTCCATGTGTCATCAGTGTTTAGTCCATGTGTCATCAGTGTTTGTTCCATGTGTCAGTGTTTGGTCCATGTGTCATCAGTGTTTGGTCCATGTGTCATCAGTGTTTGGTCCATGTGTCATCAGTGTTTGGTCCATGTGTCATCAGTATTTGGTTCATGTGTCATCAGTATTTGGTTCATGTGTCATCAGTGTTTGGTCCATGTGTCATCAGTGTTTGTTCCATGTGTCATCAGTGTTTGGTCCATGTGTCATCAGTGTTTTTGGTCCATGTGTTATCAATGTTGGGTCCATGCGTCATCAGTGTTTGGTCCATGTGTTATCAGTGTTTAGTCCATGTGTCATCAGTGTTGGGTCCATGCGTCATCAGTGTTGGGTCCATGCGTCATCAGTGTTTGGTCCATGTGTCATCAGTATTTGGTCCATGTGTCATCAGTGTTTGGTCCATGTGTCATCAGTGTTTGGTCCATGTGTCATCAGTGTTTGATCCATGTGTCATCAATGTTGAGTCCATGCGTCATCAGTGTTTGGTCCATGTGTCATCAGTGTTTGGTCCATGTGTCATCAGTGTTTGGTCCATGTGTCATCAGTGTTTGTTCCATGTGTCATCAGTGTTTGGTCCATGTGTCATCAGTGTTTTTGGTCCATGTGTCATCAATGTTGGGTCCATGCGTCATCAGTGTTTGGTCCATGTGTCAGTGTTTGGTCCATGTGTCATCAGTATTTGGTCCATGTGTCAGTGTTTGGTCCATGAGTCATCAGTGTTTGGTCCATGTGTCAGTGTTTGGTCCATGTGTCATCAGTATTTGGTTCATGTGTCATCAGTGTTTGGTCCGTGTGTCATCAGTATTTGGTTCATGTGTCATCAGTGTTTGGTCCATGTGTCATCAGTGTTTGGTCCATGTGTCATCAGTGTTTGGTCCATGTGTCAGTGTTTGGTCCATGTGTCATCAGTGTTTGGTCCATGTGTCATCATTGTTTGGTCCATGTGTCATCAGTGTTTGGTCCATGTGTCATCAGTATTTGGTCCATGTGTAATCAGTATTTGGTCCATGTGTCATCAGTATTTGGTTCATGTGTCATCAGTGTTTGGTCCGTGTGTCATCAGTATTTGGTTCATGTGTCATCAGTGTTTGGTCCATGTGTCATCAGTGTTTGGTCCATGTGTCATCAGTATATGGTTCATGTGTCATCAGTGTTTGGTCCATGTGTCATCAGTATTTGGTTCATGTGTCATCAATGTTTGGTCCATGTGTAATCAGTATTTGGTCCATGTGTAATCAGTATTTGGTCCATGTGTCATCAGTATTTGGTTCATGTGTCATCAGTGTTTGGTCCGTGTGTCATCAGTATTTGGTTCATGTGTCATCAGTGTTTGGTCCATGTGTCATCAGTGTTTGGTCCATGTGTCATCAGTATATGGTTCATGTGTCATCAATGTTTGGTCCATGTGTCATCAGTGTTTGGTCTGTTTCTGCTTTAACCATCAGTTATCAGAAACTTTCACAGATGGATAAATAAATAAATAAATGACAAAGCTTCTCCTATCCTTTGTAATATTACAGAGACTATATATTGTTATCGTCCGTGTCCTAGATGTGTTTTTCATGGACCCCATAGACTTTTATTGGTACGTTTCATCCATGATGCCAGAAGAAAACGGACATGCTTCCATGAGTTTTACATAAACATTGATTGTGAAAAAACATGGACACTTAAATAACTCCATAGATTATGATAGTTATGTGTTCTATTCGATGAAACCCGTGCATGCAGCATGGATATCTGAATGTGGCCCAGTGTCATGGAATGTTTTTGCTTTTGTTTATTTCTAATTTATCACAATTTATTCCAGTGAATTAAATATTAAATGATCGAACTTTCTAATTCCAAAGTCTAACCTTTGTAACAACGTAACTTTTATTAGCATTCCTTGGTTTCCTGCAGGCTTACCCCAGGTTCTTCAAATCACATTTGTTTCTTTCCATCGAATCTGGAGACAAAGGAGGAAATTAGATATTAATAAGATTTCACTGCTCTTTAGAGAAGAAATTAAAAAGACATTAATAAAAAAAAAGAAATAAATAAAGCCATGATTGATCCTAGAGTATTGTGCCGGTCTGTGCATACATGGAATGAAAAGACTGTTTCATCCAGGCAAAAATTTAAAAAAGTTAAAAAAATACATATATTAATTGCCATCTGGTTTTATTTACATTCTAATGTTTCCGAGCTTATTGAAAAACAGGAAGAAAAGACTCATTTCCATTGCTCTTCTTTCTCTTCTGTAATTTAACTTGTACAGAAAATTGCGATAAGGAGAGAGAATTAATAGATTATGCATGTGAGAGGAATATTTAGGGAGGGTGGCGTTCTTTTTCAAGTTTGACGCTTCCTTGAGCTTTGGAAGAAAACAGCCGTATCAAAAAGGGAAATCAATTATTAAAAATACAAATTGAATTAGTAAGCCGGAGGAAAACGGAGAAAGCCTTGAAGTAGCAACAACAAAAATAGTGTTTAGAGAAAAAATAGTCTTTATGCCTCATAAATAAAAAAAAAAAAAGAAAGAAAATGGAAAATAAAATCAGGTAAGTAGAAAAGTAATTCACAACTCCTGAAAGAAGTTGTCCACAACTTAGACAACTTCTTGTCATACCCCACGCTTGGATTGGGCAAATTCTTGTCATTCCCCACGCTTGTCTTGGGCAACTCCTTGTCATACCCCACTCTTGGCTTGAACAACTTCTTGTCATTCCCCACGCTTGTCTTCGACAACCCCTTGTCATACCCCACACTTGGCTTGGACAACTTCTTGTCATACTTCACGCTTGGTTGAGCAACTTCTTGTCATACCCCATGATTGGGTTGGAAAACTTCTTGTCATACCCCACGCTTGGTTTGGGCAACTTCTTGTCATACCCGATGCTTGGCTTGGACAACGTCTTGTCATTCCCCACGCTTTGCTTGGGCAACGTCTTGTCATACCCCACGCTTGGGTTGGACAACTTCTTGTCATACTTCATGCTTGGCTTGGACAGTTTCTTGTCATATCCCACACTTGGCTTGGGTAACGTCTTGTCATACTTAATTCTTTGCTTGGGCAACTTCTTGTCATACCCCTCACTTGGCTTGGACAACTTCTTGTCATACTTCACTCTTGGCTTGGACAAGTTCTTGTCATGCCCCATGCTTGGCTTGGGTAATGTCTTGTCGTAATTAATTCTTGGCTTGGGCAACTTCTTGTCATACCCCTTACTTGGCTTGGACAACTTCTTGTCATACTTTGTGCTTGGCCCTATAAAATAATGCAGCTTAAACTCACTTCCCATGCTGGCGCCATTCCCGCTGTGTCAGCACTCAGTCTCCCAGCGCTTATGCGCTTTTGTTGCAATGCATCACCCAATCAGTGCCAGTGTCACTGTCCCCGCCTAATGTCAAATTGAACATGTAGAAGAAGTACAAGATCAGCTACAGCCCGGACTTCATCTTCATGTTTGATTTGTCTGAAGGCGGAGACAGTGACAACAGTGCTGATTGGGCACCGGTGTCACAACACTGCACGGGAGCCCTGGGAGAGTGAGAGCCAACACCGTGGGAAAGGCGCCGGCACGGGAAGTGAGTATAGGCTTTATTATTTTATGGGGGGCCAAACATTTTGATCAAGAAGGGGTTGTCCTAGTACTTGGAAACCCCATTAAACGGAACTGCTCTGCTTGCATTTAGAAAGGAAAGTAATGGTATAGCCATATAGGCGCTTGTCTCCCCATAAAAATATCTTTTTTGTAGAGATGTTATAAGCCAGTCATGAAAAATCTAGCTATATGCAAATCATACTAGAAGTGCACTTAGGGGCGTATCCGTGCACTTGTTTTGCTTCTTTAAAGTGCACTGACCCACCCCAATGCCTTTACATTTGCATATGGCTTCTACACTGGATTTCTCATGACTGGCACATCGCATCTCTCTACAAAATAGGTATCCTTTTTTTCTGGGGGGGCAAGTGCTTATACGGACATGTCACAGCTTCCATGTGTAAAAAACGGGCTGACAGGTTCGTTCCCTTCCTTCTCACACAGCTCCAATGTTGTAAAAGTTGTCATCTTGGATGAGTTATAAGGTTGTGTAGAGGTTGAATTATCATCTTCTCATGGGTGACTTTAATGAATTATTTCCTCATTAAATAAAAATAAAATCTTGTGACAAATCTTTAATTGCAAAGTGAGAAGCGGAGGATTATTTTATTAGTTTATATCAGTAGAACATGAAAGGAGTCTACACATCCTGAATGTTATGGACTCCCCAGAAGATGAGTTCAGTTTTTAGAGAATTCTCCTGAAACTTCATAGGTTCCAGTGTTGTTAAAATTCATATGATGATGATTTAATCCAGGCAAATTTATTTAGTGCAAATAAAATCTGTAGTGAAATGGTGAAGAATAAATACATTTTTATACTCACATTTCCCTATGGCTTAAATTCTGGACCACTTCCCTTTCTTAGGAAAATAGGAGAAGATTTGACCTGAGGAGACCTTCTTCTTGTCTTGGACATGAGTCGAGCCTTATATGACTGCATGGTGTTGCCCGCCAGTAGACCATGAGGATGGAAAAAAATAAAGAGGCACTGATCGGAGGATTGGGCAGTAAGCAGTGTTGGTGGGAAAGTAATGGAGAGAGTTGAGGAGAGAGTATGAGTTTATTGTTCATTTATCCTCTTCCCAGCCTACAGAATTCAGTAAAATGTCACCATTTTTTTTTTTGCACCATTTTAATTTAACTTGCTTTTTGTTTCTCTGCACATTCAACATTGATGTGATCTTTGGACAGAGGCTTAATGATCGCAGTCGCAGGGGGTGTGACCATGATCAAGCTGTGCATGAGCGGGGCCTGCCGATGTCATTTTCAGGAGCACATTCAGGTAAAGTGTATTGCGAAACAGAGACCTGCTGACTCACTGCCCTGCAATACACCCCGAACAATCAGAGGTCAACAGCTGATGATAGCTTGCCAGTAACAAGTGGCACATGGCGGTGACGTTATGCACTGCCCGTGCCGATACGCCCAAGTCAGTTGCCTGGCTGGCTACAGAAGAGGACGATGTACAGCATGGGAGCAGGGGAAGGTAAGAATAATCATTTGCTTCTTTTTAAATGTGCTGGATAGGAATGGTATGGGCCCAGGATGAGGGGCATTGTCCCAGAATAGGGACACTATAGCAGAATGGGCAACATAATATTAGAATGGGGACATTAGACCTGGGTGAGGTGATTATGCCAGGATGAGAACATCATAACAATATGGGGGACATTATACCAGAATGTGGAAATTATAGAAGGAGACACGAAGGGGGACATCATTACAGGGGGAGAGAACACATTTCTTTATAGGATCTAGAAGCTACAAGTGCCCATACAGGTATATCTGACCAACAAGCAATGGGAGCCCAGATCCACTGGCAGAGGCGTATCTAGGGGGGGCTGCAAGGGCATATGCCTCGGGTACAGCCGGAAGGGAGGCACAGTCAGGTCTCCTCCAGCAGCTGCATTCTGCGCCCTCCCCAGACTGTGAGTCGGCCAGGTTGACAGCCGGTACAGAGAAACTGCAGTGTGCCGGCTCCCAGGGATCAATTGTATTCTCGTCTGAAGATGCGACGCCAGCAGCGTGGTCGTATCTTGTGATCACGCTGCTGATGTCACTCTTCGGCCTGCAGACAGAGGCACACATTGCTGTTAAGTGCTCTAGTGGAGCTGAAGACACCGAAGATTAAGTGTATCGAGGGTAATGGGGGTGATTTGGAGTGTGTGTAGGGAGGAGGACCCCCACAGAGTGTCCGGGCCGGAACCAAGGGGACCGCCATCTGAGTTCCTAAGGAAACAGTACCTGGGGAACATAGGAGGAGAGTGGACTTTTCAGAGTGAGAGGACAGCAAGGGGAGGGGCAAGTATAAAAGGGACAGGGAGCGCGCAGAGGAGTCAGTTGGTGATATGTTAGACATGGAGCAGGAGACGGAGGGGGCGTGAGAGAACGAGAAGGACACTGACAGTTGAGAGAAGAGACCAGCAGCAGAGGGTAGATACGCAGTGGCCCACAGGAAAGAGGTGCCGAGCTTACCGACAGGGGACTGCCTCTTCACCCCAATCCCGGGTTACGATCTGCCCCCGGTCATCGCCGGCCATTACCGCTGAGCACGAGCCCTCCGCGGCCTGTCTGCTCCCTCTCCTGGCTGCTGCCATCCCCCTTCAGCCCGTGGTTGCGGCCTGTCCGCTGCTACCCGCGGATGCTGCAATTTCACTTCAGCCCGTGGTTGCGGCCTGTCTATCACCGCTCACAGCCACCTTCACCCCGCTGCAGTCGGCAGTTGGGGCCTGTTCCTCATCAACAGAGACACTCTGTGGGGAGATTTAGAGTGGGGATGGGGGCATTTAATGTGTGTGGGGAGATTTGGAGTGGGGATGGGGGCATTTAGTGTGTGTGAGAAGATTTGGAGTGGGGATGGGTGCATTTAATGCGTGTTGGGAGATTTGGAGTGGGGATGGGGGCACTTAATGTGTGTGAGGAGATTTGGAGTGGGGATGGGGCTTTTATTTCATGTGAGGAGATTTGTAGTGGGGATGGGGCATTTAGTGTGTGTGAGGAGATTTGGAGTGGGGTTGGCGCATTTAATGCATGTGAGGAGATTTGGAGTGGGGATGGGGGCATTTAATGAATGTGGGGATGGGGCATTTAATGCATGTTGGGAGATTTGGAGTGGGGATGGGGGCACTTAATGTGTGTGAGGAGATTTGGAGTGGGGATGGGGCATTTAATGCGTGTGAGGAGATTTAACATGGGAATGGGGGCATTTAATGCATGTTAGGATTGGGGTATTTAATGTGTGTGGGGAGATTTGGAGTGGGGATGGGGGCATTCAATATGTGTGGGGATGGGAGCATTTAATGTGTGCAGGGAGATTTGGAGTGGGGATGGGATATTTAGGATATGTGCACACATTGCGGATTGCTGTGTGGAATTTTCTGCGCGGAATCTGTATCTCTTGGCAGAATCCACATATCAAAATCAGCGCTTTTTTTATGTGGATTTCCTGGGGATTTTGTGCGGATTTGGTATGCGTTTTTACACCTGTGGATTCCTATAATGGAATGGATGTAAAAACACTGCGGAATCTGCACAAAGAATTGACATGCTGCAGAAAAAAAATGTGTTTCCGCACGGATTTTTCCGCAGCAGGTGCACAGCGTTTTTTTTTCCCCCATAGAATAACATTGTACTGTAAATCACTTGCGGATCTGCAGTGGATCCACAGGGGCAAATCCACTGTGGATCCGCAGCAAATCCACAATGTGTGCACATACCCTGAATGTATGGGGTGAGATTTGGACTAGGGATGAACGATTTAATGTGTGGGAGGGATTTAAAGATACAAAATGAGGAGCAAAGGGGGAGATGCAGAGCATGTATGAGGAAACAGTATGGGGCCATAGAAGAGAAAACATTATGGGGGAATGGGGGGGCATGCATGAGGAAACAGTATAGGGGATGGGCGCAGACACAGTAAGGTGAGTGCGGGGGATGGGTGCAGACACAGTATGGTGAGTGCGGGGGATGGGTGCAGACACAGTATGGTGAGTGCGGGGGATGGGTGCAGACAGTATGGGGAGTAAACAGGGAATGTATGCGGACACAGTATGAGTAGCGCTGGGAAAAATGTATGTGGACACAGTTTGGGGAGTGAGGGTGATGGGATGTGTGCAGACACAGTCAGGGGTATTTATGTGTGTGCAGGCAGTATAGAAAGTGAGGGGGTAAATATATGAGGAGACAGTATGATGAACAGGGGGGATCTGAGAGGAGATAGAATAAGGAGGGAGGGGAATAGTGTGAAGAGACAGTATGGGGGGAGAAAAGTGAGTGGGCACAGAATAGAGAATGAGTAGTGGGTACGTAGCATGAAGGGACAGTGTAAGTGGACAGTATACCAAGGAGGGGGGAGTGTGAGGAAAGGGTACAGTATAGAGACTGAGCCCTATAGGGAGGACACAGTTTGAGAGGACAGGTTGAAAAGGTGTCGAGTATGGAAAGGAGAGTTCAGTGTGAATAGCATGTACCATAAGAGGGACAGTGTGGGGCCATATTTTGTGCAGACAATATATTGAGGGGCTCAGCATAGGACAGATATTTTTATTCAGGAGCATTATAATAACACTGCTCTCTTTAAAGGCTTCATGAGGAGATTTGTTGCAGAAGACCGGAGAAGATGGAAGTCTGCAGAGATGGCTGTGGATGAGAAAACTCATCATGGGGTCTGGACAAGATGAAGAAAAGAACGACTCCAGAGATGATGTCTCCGTAAGATACCTGGATGTAAATATTGTGAAACTGACTAATTCTCATATTTTTATTTATCGTAGGAGCAAAAAAGGGGTTGTCTAGGTCTGTGATGAGTCTGCAGTCATTCTACATGACTACAGACTTCTGAATTCTCACAGTGCTCACTGCACGCTGTTAGGATTCTCTCGTGCCGGTAATTTACATACATGCAGTCACATGCTGACTAGACATGTGTGGCCTCACTCAATGATAATGAACAGAGTGAGGCCGGGCACGTCTAGTTGGAATGTGGCCAGAAGTATAGAAATCACATACATGTGCTGACACGACCATCCACAGGCAAGGGAGAATCCTACATGTGTGCAGTGCATTCTTTGTGAGAATTAAGAAGCTGCAATGTCAGGATTCAGCTCTGCAGGTTCCAGTAGTCATCACACGGACACTTCACTCATATGCGATTTTCATAGGTATGGTCCTGTGACAACGAGCTTCTCATCCTGCTTCTCTCAGTTTTTCATTGAACATTGAGAGCATTAGGACATTAGGAAGAGCAGCTCGTGGGTACATGACTAAGTGTGCAAATTGCATATGTACGTGGAGGGGGGTGCGCTGAAAGTTATTCTTGCCCCAAGTGCCAGAAAGCCTAGATACAACTCTGTCCACTGGGGTCCATCGGACTCAAGTTACATCAATGTCTGTGGCCATAAATCAACTGAGTGGAGCTCAGACAGGTACAAAAGTCTCCTACAGATTCAGGTAGAAAGGTAGGCCACTTTCTTGTTACTGCGGGTTTCCTCACAAATTGACCAGCACTTCCATTCATCCCATTGCTGCTAGTGGAGGGAACAAAAAACAATAATCTAAGGAATTAGATCAAAAGTGGTGAATAGAGTTGAGCGACTTTTGGTTTTTTAGGGTCGCGTTTCGTTTCGTGAAACCCGACTTTTCCAAAAGTCGGGTCGAGCAAGATCGTCCGATTATAGGGAAAAGTCGGGGTCGTCCCGAAACACGAAACCCAATGTAAGTCAATGGGGAATAAAAGTCGGCAGTGAGAGGAGGACAGGAAACACACCTACAGTGCCCATTTGAATGCCAAAAGCATCAATTCTTCTTACTTAAGCTTGTCAACCTTAATTAACTTCATAATACAAGTTACGCACTGAAAAATGGGGGTTATTTGGCTAAAGTTGTGGGGGGGGGGCTGGCTCCAGGTTTTCATGTGCCCTGGGCGAAAGAGCGCCCCTTTAACACATACCACAACTCATCATGCTCCGATACGGCAGAGAAATAGCGGTATAGTACAATGAAAAATACCTCACTTTTTACATCTCATGACGAGGCCCATCTATTTCTCCATACAGAATCATTGGTCCCATATAATGTTTGAAACAGTATATGATGAGCTCCACATAATGCTACAGTATATGTTGGTCCCCATGGATGAAGCTCCACTGTCTTATGGGCCCAAATAATGCT
Source organism: Dendrobates tinctorius (assembly GCF_039654945.1). Classification (NCBI taxonomy): domain Eukaryota; kingdom Metazoa; phylum Chordata; class Amphibia; order Anura; family Dendrobatidae; genus Dendrobates; species Dendrobates tinctorius. Next base: position 8,832,587 of record NW_027361763.1, read on the forward strand.
CCAAACATAATGGACCCCATTTCTAATGCTCTAGTGTATAATGGGCCCTGTAAATGCTGCTCCAGTGTCTGATGTCCACCTTTGGAATGTTCCAGTGTATGGTGGGCCCTATCTATCATTCTCCAGAGTAACGTGTTCCCCAAAAATTGCTGTCCCAACATTGAAAACAATCAAATAAGTCTCCTCGCTAGGGAATCCCTGTACTAGTCTGGACTCCTCGTCGTCCCCATCTTCCATCTCACTGCACAGTATTTCAACCTTGCAAGTGCTGTGATCCTGAGCAAGCAGGGGGGGCCCACTCGTTGGCGACGGCACTGGCACAGGGCCCCTGATAGTACGGTGGTGTGTCTGATGGCGGGTGGGCCGAACCTGCACTTTCATCTGCAGCTTCCTCTTTGTCACCGTGTAAGATGGAACTGTATATGGGAAGGGTAACCTGAGTTTCATCAGGGTCAGATTCAGGCCGTGTAGCGTGCGAGGGGAATGTAGTGGTCTGGGTCAATGTACCAGCAGATTCATCGAGCAGTGGCTGGGCATCAGTGCACTTGTGTCGCCCCCAGGAGTACGGTCGCCACAGTGGCATTACCTTCCTCCTAGGGAGTGTGATGTCATGCTTGGGAGCAACGAAGGATCTCTCTAGCAGGTTAACTGATTGGGCGGCGTTATTCCCACGAGTCATGACCCTCCAAACAGCGTTCATGAAGGCAAATTGTTTGTTTTACGTGGGCAGTATGGTTGCAAAGCTGAACCTTAAAGGAATGTCCAGAAGGGCACCACCAGGAGTGGAGCCTACGGTTAAATTCGACTCCACCTGGGAAACCTCAACCATGCCAGCTACAGAACAGATGCACACATTGCAAGCTTAATTCCGTTAACGAACGAGACTCCGTCATGCCCCGCGGTCCGAGTCCGGCTTACTAGAGGGACACGTGAGGCTCTGGAACATGAGATTGGCCAATAACTGGTGTGTCATGCCCTTACATGTCCGTGGCTGCATGTGCGCTACACTGAAAAGGCCAGCGTTTGTCGCTTACAGGTGCAGATAACCCGCTGAACAACGTTAGTGATGGGGATCACTGATTACAATTATTACCCGCGAACAATGATTTCCCAGTAAGTGCAGGTCAACTGCAGTTCCGGAATTAGGCCTAACCGTCATTCCTGAAAAAATGAAAAACTTACGTGTGCAAACCACAGGTGCTGTAGCTTTCTTAACAGCTCGCCAGCCGTTCTCACGCCCAGTATGGATTACACGTGATTGCACAAAGGTTAGAAAGGGTACCGTATCCCCAGATAACATGTATGGATAGCATACACATTCAAAATATATGTCTCAGGAGGCAGGCTCAGACGGTGTTAGGCCCAGTATGGATTGCACGTGATTGCACAAAGGTAAGAAAGGGTACCGTATCCCCGGATAACATGTATGGATAGCGTACACATTCAAAATATATGTCTCAAGAGGCAGGCTCAGACGGTGTTAGGCCCAGTATGGATTGCACGTGATTGCACAAAGGTTAGAAAGGGTACCGTATCCCCGGATAACATGTATGGATAGCGTACACATTCAAAATATATGTCTCAGGAGGCAGGCTCAGACGGTGTTAGGCCCAGTATGGATTGCACGTGATTGCACAAAGGTTAGAAAGGGTACCGTATCCCCGGATAACATGTATGGATAGCGTACACATTCAAAATATATGTCTCAGGAGGCAGGCTCAGATGGTGTTAGGCCCAGTATGGATTGCACGTGATTGCACAAAGGTTAGAAAGGGTACCGTATCCCCGGATAACATGTATAGATAACGTACACATTCAAAATATATTTCTCAGGAGGCAGGCTCAGACGGTGTTAGGCCCAGTATGGATTGCACGTGATTGCACAAAGGTTAGAAAGGGTACCGTATCCCCGGATAACATGTATGGATAGCGTACACATTCAAAATATATGTCTATACATCAGGAGGCAGGCTCAGACGGTGTCAGGCACAGTATGGATTTGACGGCCCAGATTACACAGCGGAGGAGCAGGGAGAGGTAAAGATTGCAAATGCTGGGGCCCTGCCCAAGCAAGGGGGGCCCACTCGTGGGCGTCGGTACTGGCACTGGGCCCCTCATAGTACAGCGGTGTGTCTGACGGCGGGTGTGCACCACCACCGTCAGAGACACTTGATTGCACTATGAGGGACCTGTGCCAGTGCCCGCGCCCAAGAGTCGGCCTACCCACCTGTCCAGGGCAACGGCACTCGCACGGTGTCGTGCGCTAGGTGGTGACCCCGGCCATGGGGGGGGGAGGCAGCACAGTTAGGGAGTTTTAGAAAGTGGCATATGTTGATGTTGGACATTCAGCTGATGCAAAAGGCGAAATAGGTCAAGTCCCAGGGAGAGGTGGACCAAAGCAAGCCATTTTTCTGTCACCCTATGTGTCATCAGGGGAAGGTGGGACAAAATCCTTGGAAACCCATGCATGGTTCATTTTAATGAAGGTTAGATCATCCACATTTTGGGATGACAGACGGGTCCTTTTTTCTGTCAGGATTGATCCAGCTGCACTGAAGACTCTTTCCGATAGCACACTTGCAGCTGGGCAAGCGAGCTCCTGTAAGGCATATTGGGCCAATTCAGGCCAGGTGTCCAGTTTAGCGGCCCAATAGTCAAAGGGGAATGACCTGTGTGGGAGAACATCGATATGGGAGGAAAAGTAGTTTGTAACCATGATTGACAACTGCTGTCTCCTGTCACTTTCCATCGATGCAGTATTACCAGTTGTGTGAGCGGTATTTGAAAAATCAGTCCACAACATTGTCATGAAACCCCTGTCTCCAACGCCACTTCTGCTGTGTGCACCACGAACACCTCTGCCAAGCTGCCCCCGGCCCGTACGGCTCGTGTGAGAACCATCACCGCTGCTGTGTGCGGGGAATGCCTCAAGCAACCGATTTACCAGAGTTGCTTGTTTATTAGCCAATATTAGGTCAAGGTTCTCCTGTGGCATGATGTTTTGTAATTTGCCTTTATAGCGTGGATCCAGGATGCTGGCCAACCAGTAGTCGTCATCGTTCATCATTTTGGCAATGCGGGGGTCCCTTTTTAGGATCCGCAAGGCATAATCTGACATGTGGGCCAATGTTCCCGGTGTCAATGATGCACTGCGAGTGCTGGTTGGAGGAGCACTTTCTGGCAAATCCACATCCCTCCAGTCACGCACAAACCCTGTACCAGACCTTGCCACGCCAACATTTTCACTTGCCCCACGAGATGCATCCTCCTCCCCTAAGTAATCATCCCCATCATCATCTTCCTCCTCCTCTTCTTCCTCCACCTCGTCCAGGAGAGGTCCCTGAGCAGACAATGGCTGAATGTCATCAAGGATTCCCTCCTCCTCTTCCTCCTCATCAACATTGGCTGCAGATGCCTGCTCCTTAAGGTGCGTCAAAGTTTGCATGAGCAGACGCATAAGTGGGATGCTCATGCTTAGGATGGCGTCGTCTGCGCTTACCAGCCGTGTGCATTCCTCAAAACACTGAAGGACTTTACAGAGGTCTTTCAGCTTCGACCACTGCACACCTGTCAACTCCATGTCTGCTCTCAAAGTGCCTGGCCGTGTATCCTCCCACAAATGCATTATGGCCTGCCTCTGCTCGCACAGCCGCTCCACCATGTGAAGGGTGGAGTTCCACCTTGTTGTAATGTCGATAATGAGGCGGTGGTTGGGAAGGTGGAGCAATCGCTGCAGCTTCTGCATACGAACGGAGTGTACAGGCGACCGGCGGATGTGCGCGCACAGTCTTCGCACCTTCTGGAGCAGGGCTGTTAACTCCGGATAATTTTTGAGGAAGCACTGCACCACCAGGTTCAAGGTGTGAGCCAAGCAAGGTATGTGGCTGAGTTTTGAAAGGGCTATGGCTGCCACAAAATTACGGCCGTTATCACTAACTACCTTGCCTGCCTCAAGATGTACACTGCCCAGCCATGACTCAGTTTGTCGCTTCAAGTACTTGGCCAGCACCTCGGCGGTATGTCTGTCGCCCAAACACATCATCTGCAACACAGCCTGCTGACGCTTTCCACTAGCTGCTCGATAGGGGGACACATCGTGTGCAACAGTGGCAGCTGCAGATGGAGTGCTCGTACGACTGCGCTCTGTGGACGAGCTTTCGCTTCTGGAGGAGGAGGAGGAGGAGGAGGAGAAGGGTGGAACGCCTACAGCCAACTGTTTCCTATACCGTGGGCTAGGCAGCACTGTCCCACCACCGCTGTCCCCTGTGGACCCTGCATCCACCACATTAACCCAGTGCGCAGTGATGGACACGTAACGGCCCTGGCCATGCCGACTGGACCATGCATCAGTAGTGAGGTGCACCTTTCCGCTCACTGACTGCTTGAGTGCATGGACAATGCGGTTTTTCACATGATGGTGGAGGGCTGGGATGGCTTTGCGAGAGAAGAAGTGGCGACTGGGTAGGTCATAGCGTGGTACTGCATAGGCCATGAGTTCGCGGAAAGCTGTGCTTTCCACCAACCGAAAGGGCATCATCTCAAACGAGATTAGTTTGGCAATGTGGGCGTTCAAACCCTGTGTACGCGGATGAGAGACTGAGTACTTTCTTGACCTACTCATAGTGTCTGGGAGGGTGAGCTGGACTTGAGAGCTGCATATGGTGGAAGTAGCGGTGGACAGGGCGGACTGAGAGAGGGTTGATGATGGTGATGGAGTTGGTGTTCTTTCTGATGGCCTAGAATCAGTCTTTCGTTGATATAACAGTGGGATTCCCTGACTGCTGTGGCCTTGCAACGACACCTCAACATTTGCTGCTGTGCTAACCAGTGGGCTTACAGTGGGGGAAACAATGTAGCGTTGCTGACTACCTTCGTTGTGATCAGTTGCACATGTGGCACTTGAGGTTTGGTGTTGTGTCCACGCTTGCAAGTGCATGCTGGTTAAATGTCTAAGCATGCAACTGGTATTCAAATTTTTCAGATTTTTCCCTCGGCTAAAGGTTTTTGCGCACTTCTTACAGATAACCTTGGCCTGATCATGAGGATTTTGTTCAAAAAAGTGCCACACTGCACTATTCCTACTTTGGCAGACATTTTGCGGCCTAGCACGCTGTGATCTTTTGACCCTCTGGACAAGCTGTCCAGCAACTCTTTTGATGTTTGGAACCTGTCTTTGGAGTGCTCCGGGCCTGCCAGATAACAGCTGTTGCGATGTCGATGTCTGCTGTGGATGCTCCTCATCTGAGCTACTGGAAGCAGCACCCTCTTCCCCCAATGGATGCCAATCTGGGTCAACAACTGGGTCATCCATCACCTCCTCTTCTATGTCATGTGCACCTTCCTCTGTGTCACCGTGTATGGTGGTATAGTGTGCGGGAAGGGGCACCTGAGTCTCATCAGGGTCAGAATCTGGCTCTGTACACTGCGAGGACAATGTAGTGCTCTGAGTGAATGTACCAGCAGAATCATCCATCAGCGGCTGTGCATCAGTGCACTCCATGTCAGATTCATCTTGGCCTGGGTAATTCACCATTTGACTTGATAATCCAGGCATGGTATGTGAAAACAGCTCCATGGAGTAATCAGTAGTATGGCCTGCATCATCCTTCAATCTTGGTTGAGGTGAAGGACACAAGGAAAGGTGTGGTTCATGAACATGAGCCTCCAATGACGACTCAGTGCTTTTACTTTTTACAACTGAAAAAGAGGAGGCAATAGAGCTGGAGGCTGAGTCAGCAATGTAAGACAAAACTTTTTCCTGATGCTCTGGCTTTAAAAGCGGTTTGCCAACTCCTAGAAAACTAAGCGTTCGAGGCCTTATGTAGCCAGGTGATGACGCAGGCTCAACACCTCCTGCATTCGGTCCTATTTTGCTCTTGCCACTACCATCAGATCCACCACCAACACCATCATTACCAGCTGCCAACCCCCGCCCAATTCCACGGCCTCTTCCACCAGCCTTCCTCATTTTTGGTAGAAATGTAGACAAAATCCAACAAACTATATAGTATGTAAAACAAGGTACAAGGTGTCTATAGGACCGGGGAGATTTTGAATTTCTGCACACACTTTTGGACACTGGACACTTTTGGATTGTGTGAGGCCCAATGAATATCTGAGCACTATGAGACAGGCTCGATGGCACAGCTGTGACCTAAGTGACTAGAGGATAAGTGAGATTTTGAATCTCTGCACACACTTTTGGACACTGGACACTTTTGGATTGTGTGAGGTCCACTGATATCTGAGCGCTATGTGACAGGCTCGATGGCACAGCTGTGACCTAAGTGACTAGAGGATAAGTGAGATTTTGAATCTCTGCACACACTTTTGGACACTGGACACTTTTGGATTGTGTGAGGCCCACTGATATCTGAGCGCTATGTGACAGGCTCGATGGCACAGCTGTGACCTAAGTGACTAGAGGATAAGTGAGATTTTGAATCTCTGCACACACTTTTGGACACTGGACACTTTTGGATTGTGTGAGGCCCAATGAATATCTGAGCGCTATGTGACAGGCTCGATGGCACAGCTGTGACCTAAGTGACTAGAGGATAAGTGAGATTTTGAATCTCTGCACACACTTTTGGACACTGGACACTTTTGGATTGTGTGAGGCCCACTGATATCTGAGCGCTATGTGACAGGCTCGATGGCACAGCTGTGACCTAAGTGACTAGAGGATAAGTGAGATTTTGAATCTCTGCACACACTTTTGGACACTGGACACTTTTGGATTGTGTGAGGCCCACTGATATCTGAGCGCTATGTGACAGGCTCGATGGCACAGCTGTGACCTATGTGACTAGAGGATAAGTGAGATTTTGAATCTCTGCACACACTTTTGGACACTGGACACTTTTGGATTGTGTGAGGCCCACTGATATCTGAGCGCTATGTGACAGGCTCGATGGCACAGCTGTGACCTAAGTGACTAGAGGATAAGTGAGATTTTGAATCTCTGCACACACTTTTGGACACTGGACACTTTTGGATTGTGTGAGGCCCAATGAATATCTGAGCGCTATGTGACAGGCTCGATGGCACAGCTGTGACCTAAGTGACTAGAGGATACGGGAGATTTTGAATGTCTGCACACACTTTTGGACACTGGACACTTTTGGATTGTGTGAGGCCCAATGAATATCTGAGCACTATGAGACAGGCTCGATGGCACAGCTGTGAACTAAGTGACTAGAGGATAAGTGAGATTTTGAATCTCTGCACACACTTTTGGACACTGGACACTTTTGGATTGTGTGAGGCCCAATGAATATCTGAGCGCTATGTGACAGGCTCGATGGCACAGCTGTGACCTAAGTGACTAGAGGATAAGTGAGATTTTGAATCTCTGCACACACTTTTGGACACTGGACACTTTTGGATTGTGTGAGGCCCACTGATATCTGAGCGCTATGTGACAAGCTCGATGGCACAGCTGTGACCTGAGTGACTAGAGGATAAGTGAGATTTTGAATCTCTGCACACACTTTTGGACACTGGACACTTTTGGATTGTGTGAGGCCCACTGATATCTGAGCGCTATGTGACAGGCTCGATGGCACAGCTGTTACCTAAGTGACTAGAGGATAAGTGAGATTTTGAATCTCTGCACACACTTTTGGACACTGGACACTTTTGGATTGTGTGAGGCCCACTGATATCTGAGCGCTATGTGACAGGCTCGATGGCACAGCTGTGACCTAAGTGACTAGAGGATAAGTGAGATTTTGAATCTCTGCACACACTTTTGGACACTGGACACTTTTGGATTGTGTGAGGCCCAATGAATATCTGAGCGCTATGTGACAGGCTCGATGGCACAGCTGTGACCTAAGTGACTAGAGGATAAGGGAGATTTTGAATCTCTGCACACACTTTTGGACACTGGACACTTTTGGATTGTGTGAGGCCCAATGAATATCTGAGCGCTATGTGACAGGCTCGATGGCACAGCTGATTGGATTGCTTTTAAAAAAGCAGTTTGCGGAGCAGTGGGTAAACAGCAATGCCAGCCTGTCAGGAAGCCTTAAAAGGCAGCCCAACAACCAACACTACTGATACACCACAATATAGCCTCCCCTTGCACTGCACACACAGTGACTGGTGTGTTGTGCAGGCCAAATTGCTATCAGCAGCAGAAGCAGTTTTTTTTTCTTCTCAGCAGGACAAAAAAAAAAAATTGGGCTTGCTTTTAAAAAAGCAGTTTGAGGCCCAATGAATATCTGAGCGCTATGTGACAGGCTCGATGGCACAGCTGTGACCAAAGTGACTAGAGGATAAGGGAGATTGGATTGCTTTTAAAAAAGCAGTTTGCGGAGCAGTGGGTAAACAGCAATGCCAGCCTGTCAGGAAGCCTTAGAAGGCAGCCCAACAACCAACACCACTGATACACCACTATATAGCCTCCCCTTGCACTGCACACACAGTGACTGGTGTGTTGTGCAGGCCAAATCGCTAGCAGCAGAAGCAGTTTTTCTGTCTTCTTCCCTGCCTAACGCTCTCCCTACAGAATCAGCAGCAACCTCTCCCTATGCTAAGATCGGCAGAAGTAAGATGGCGGTCGGCGTGCACGCCCTTTTATACCCCCTGTGACGCCCACCAAAGCAAGCCAATCACTTGCATGCCCTTCTGAAAGATGGTGGTGACCCGTGCCTATGTCATCACGTTGCCCACAGTGTCCGTGGATCCTGATTGGCTGAAAAAGAGCGCAAAACAAACTTTTGAAACGCGACTTTGGCGCGTAAGTCGCCGACCTCGTGGCCGACCTCATCCTAGGGTCGGGTTTCGTTTCATGAAACCCGACTTTGCCAAAAGTCGGCGACTTTTGAATTTTTTCGACCCGTTTCGCTCAACTCTAGTGGTGAACATATATTCCCTTAAGAACACTTTTTAATAATAATGCAAACAATCAGTGGCGCTCAAGTATACACACGGACTCCAGCAGCATACACTGTGTTCCAAATTATTATGAAAATGATATTTTTCTCTGATTTTCCTAAATAGTCGGTACAAATGGCAGTCAGTCTAATAAAAGTCATCTCCCGATAGAGTATACATCAAATTTTATTGAAGAAACCTCCCAATGATAACAGTATAATCTCCAAAATGAATAAAAACTCAAATTGCACTGTTCCAAATTATTAGGCACAGTAGAATTTCTAAACATTTGATATGTTTTAAAGAACTGAAAATGCTCATTTGTGGAATTTTCAGCATTAGTTGGTCACATTCACAGAACAAAAAAGCTATTTACAACTCCAAAACATCCTAACAGGCCAAGTTACATGTTAACATAGGAACCCTTCTTTGATGTCACCTTCACAATTCTTGCATCCATTGAAATTGTGAGTTTTTGGAGAGTTTCTGCTTGTATTTCTTTGCATGAAGTCAGAATAGCCCCCCAGAGCTGCTGTTTTGATGTGAACTGCCTTGCACCCTCATAGATCTTTTGCTTGATGACACTCCAAAGGTTCTCTACAGGGTTGAGGTCAGGGGAAGATGGTGGCCACACCATGAGTTTATCTCCTTTTATGCCCATAGCAGTCAATGACTCAGAGGTATTCTTTGCAACATGACATGGTGCAGTGTCATGCATGAAGAGGATTTTGCTCCTGAAGGCACATTTCTGCTTTTTATACCATGGAAGACAGTGGTCAGTCAGAAACTCTATATACTTTGCAGAGGTCATTTTCACACCTTCAGGAACCTTAAAGAGCCCTACCAGCTGTTTCCCCATGATTCCGGCCCAAAACATGACTCCTCCACCTCCTTGCTGACGTCGCAGCCTTGTTGGGACATAGTGGCCATCCACCAACCATCCACTACTCCATCCATCTGGACCATCCAGGATTGCTCGACATTCATCAGTAAACAAGACTGTTTGAAAATTAGTCTTCATGTGGGTCTGGGCCCACTGGAACCATTTCTGCTTGTGAACACTGTTTAGGAGTGGCCGAATAGTAGGTTTATGCACCACAGCAAGCCTTTGAAGGATCCTACACCTTGAGGCTCGAGGGACTCCAGAGGCACCAGCAGCTTTAAATATCTGTTTGCTGGTTTGTAATGGCTTTTTAGCAGCTGCTCTCTTAATCCGATGAACTTGCCTGGCAGAAACCTTCCTCATTCTGCCTTTATCAGCACAAACATGTCTGTGCTCAGAATCAACCGCAATCTCTTAACAGTACGATGATCACGTTTAAGTTTTTGGGAAATATCTAATGTTTTCATCTCTTGACCAAGGCATTGCACTATTTGATGCTTTTCAGCAGCAGAGAGATCCGTTTTCTTTCCTAAATTCCTTGAAACCTGTGCCCTGCTTAATAATGTGGAACATCTTTCTTAAGTAGTTTTCCTTTAATTGGGCTCACCTGGTAAACTAATTATCACAGGCGTTTCAGATTGATTTCAGTGATCCAAAGAGCCCTGATACACAATAGCATCTATGAGTTTATTTGAAAAACAAAAAATTACATCTTTAGGACACTTAAATCCAATTTGCATAATAATTTGGAACGCAGTGTATGTAAAATACACCAGTCATCATCGGTGTCAGAATAAAATCAATAGAACTAAAAAACATTACTATTGCGCTTGGAGTCACCGTAACATAAATAAAATGGAAAAATAAATATATGAGCCAGTAATGAATAACCAAATTAGGACAGCCAGTATAGTTAGCACAAAACTAGTCATATAAATCCCTTTGGATCTTGTATCCTATTGCAGTAGGGGTTAAACTACCGCACCAAAAAAAAAAGGAATGAACTTAGTCTCAAATCAAGGTGCCCAGTAACAGATATTGCACATGGATCAAAGTTACCTCCTCCAGTAGTAAGGGTTGAGGCTGCCACAAGTGAAGTAGGCGGCTACAGACTTGAATGAAGCCGCCGCTGATTCCAAGTTACAGGTTCCACAGGTCCTTTTAGGATCGATATCACTCCTCTATTAAATAACCAAATGATTCCTTTCTCCTTATCGCTTGCAATAGTCACAGTAGCAGTGCTGCCCTGGCCGGCGGCAGCAAGCACTATATGCAGGCTGAAAAAAGTTGCGCGTGCTGAACGCTGTGCCCGACCGTCAGCACAGGACCTGCGTGACGTCAGAGGCATGTGATGTGCTGGGCTGCAGCTGCTATGGATCGTGGTATGGACCAAAAAAGCTATCCGACGCGTTTCAGAGACTCCTGTCTCTTTCCTCAGGGATGTGGTCCTACTGGCGATCTTGGCACTATATATATATATATATATATATATATATATATATACACACACCTGCTATGATTATGTAAATTAGAAAAAAAAAAAGGTCAAGCTGCTTAGTGGAAACCAAATAGTTCAATCTCGCTGTTTAACCCTTTTGGGATGACAGTGTCAAGCATAAAGATCCAGCGTGATTCGGCACGGGACATGAGTTTTATATGGTCTCCTTTACGTGCCCGTTTATGAACGAGTTCTAAACCTATAACCGACATATGTGACACTGATCCTTCATGATGTTTTGCAAAATGGCTTGATAGAGGATGGCCCATGAATTTCTTTTAATGTTACGGATATGTTCACTAATCCTTGTTTTTAATGGCCGTTTGGTGCGCCCTACATAGATATTTTTGCCAGGACATTTTATCGTATAAATGACACTCTCTGTGGCGCAAGTAATACAGTCCTCAATGGCATATTCCTTATTGCCTTCTACCACAATTGTTTGTTTGGCAGTTTTTGTTTGATGGCAAATACAACAATTTCTGCAAGGAAAAAAACCTTTTAGGTTTTCTAAAAAAGGTAAGACGGATTTTTTTTATACAGTTTGAGGGCACGCTAGGAGCAATAATGCTCTTAAGATTACATGCCTTTCTGTAAATAAATCTTGGGCCTTGTGGGATAATTGCTCCCAAAAGTTTGTCCTCCCTTAAAAAATTCCAGTGTTTTTTAACTACTAAAATAGTTAAACTAAACTATTTGGTTTACACTAAGCAGCTTGACCTTTTTTTTTTTTTCTAAATTACATAATTATAGCAGGTGTATATATATATATATATATATATATATATATATATATATATATATATAGTGCAAAGATCGCCAGTGGGACCATATCCCTGAGGAAGGAGACAGGAGTCTCTGAAACGCTTCGGATAGCTTTTTTGGTCCATACCGTGATCCATAGCAGCTGCAGCCCAGCACATCACATGCCTCTGACGTCACACAGGTCCTGTGCTGACGGTTGGGCACAGCGTTCAGCACGCGCAACTTTTTTTCAGCCTGCATATAGCGCTTGCTGCCGCCGGCCGGGGCACCACCGCTACCGTGACTATTGCAAGCGATAAGGAGAAAGGAATCATTTGGTTATTTAATAGAGGAGTGATATCGATCCTAAAAGGACCTGTGGAACCTGTAACTTGGAATCAGCGGCGGCTTCATTCAAGTCTGTAGCCGCCTACTTCACTTGCGGCAGCCTCAACCCTTACTACTGGAGGAGGTAACTTTGATCCATGTGCAATATCTGATACTGGGCACCTTGATTTCAGACTAAGTTCATTCCTTTTTTTTTTGGTGTGGTAGTTTAACCCCTACTGCAATAGGAGACAAAATCCAAAGGGATTTATATGACTAGTTTTGTGCTAACTATACTGGCTGTCCTAATTTGGTTATTCATTACTTGCTCATATATTTGTTTTTCCATGTTATTTATGTTACGGTTACTCCAAGCGCAATAGTAATATTTTTTAGTTTTACATACTTTTTAATAATAATCATTTAAAAACACACCTCTCCAGTGAAAAAGGGCCATTGCCCTAAAAAAGTAATCTTTGACCAGAAAAATCTAGGCAACCCTAAAACTAGACCTATCTGTCAGCCTGCCTTGCTGTGGAGGTTGGCACCATAAAAGAAACGATGTTTGGCACCCCCACTCAACGAAGGCTCTCCCTCTCTCAAGAGTGGGGGCGCCAAACATCGTTTCTTTTAGGGTGCCAACCTCCAGAGCAAGGCAGGCTGACAGATAGGCCTAGTTTTAGGGTTGCCTAGATTTTTCTGGTCAAAGATTACTTTTTTAGGGTAATGGCCCTCTTTCACTGGGGAGGTGTGTTTTTAAATGATTGTTATTAAAAAGTGTTCTTAAGGGAATATATTTTCATCACTGCTAGTGGAGGGGCATGTGAACAGACCTGTTAGGCTGGTTTCACATTTGCGGCTGTGTCCGCAGCGTTTCATCCGCATACATCCGCATGCGTGTCGCATACCTATCTTTAACATGGTGTGCGCAGGAACATTCGTTCGCCTGCGGGGTGCAGCGAACACATCATGTTGCATTTTTGCGCAGTCAAATATCCGCGGTCATCCGCAACAACATGTGTACGCTTTGCGTTTGCGTACGCAAGAATTTACATATGACCCGCTCATTGGGCGTGGCTTGTGTCTAGGAAATTCCAGTGGAAACGGCATTGTCCTATCGTACGCAACCGCAAATGCATTAGCATGCGTTTGCATGCGTTTTTGCATGCGTTTGCGGATGCGGACGATATGCTGTGGACTCATCCGCAAATGTGAAACTAGCCTTCGTTAACTTTCCCATGTGAAGAGTTTTACAATTGAAGTAGCAAGATGGATGGTTCTGGTCACATGTTCCTCCACCAGCAGTCATTGTATGGACAGAAGTGCTGGTCAGTCTGAGGAAAGCTACACTAACAAGAATTTGTCACTGAGCTTGTTCTGATGGTCTAATAGGAAAGTTTGCAAATATTTTATCTGTCTTTTCTGAGGTCATCTCAGCTTAATTATGGCCACAGATCACATCAAAGTTTAATGTACATGAAAACAAAGATCCCATAAAAGCACAATGGTGAAAAATTTGCCAAAAATGATATTTAGCCCAATGCTTGCATTTGAGTAAAAAAATGTCCCCATTATATGCTCACCAGGTGAGGTGGATCCTTCAAGCCCAAGGTCCTGATGGGCACATGGGCCACGGTCGTTGCTACATCAAATAGGTGAGGCATTCAGGATAGCTGGAATATCAGAAACCACAGGAGACAGTGGACAGGCTGCTGGGATGCTGGAAACCGCAGGCAGGCAACATCCAGGAGACTGTGGAAAGGAAACTGGGATGCTGGAAACTGTAGGCGGGTGAATGAAGACAGGTAGCAGAATAGGTCCCTCCAGAATCTGTCCATTCCTCAACCCTCAATCTACTAAAATGCTTGTGCATGCTCTCATCATCTCCCGCCTCGACTATTGCAACATCTTTTTCGGTGGCCTCCCTGCAAACACCCTCTCACCGCTCCAGTCCGTGCCCGACTAATTCATCTCTCTCCTCGCTACTCCTCTGCTTCTCCCCTCTGCAAATTTCTTCACTGGCTCCCATTCCCTCAGCGTATCCAGTTCAAATTACTAATACTGACCTACAAGGCCATCTACAACCTGTCTCCTCCATATATCTCTGAACTAATCTCCTGATATCTTCCCTCACGTAATCTCCGTTCCTCCCAAGACCTCCTTCTCTCCTTCACACTTATTCGCTCCTCACCCAACCGCCTCCAAGACCTCCAGAATATCCCCCATCCTCTGGAATTCTTTGCCCCAACATGTCCGCCTATCAACCACACTCGGATCCTTCAGGCGGAACCTGAAAACTCTTCTCTTCAGGAAACCTTAAGCCTGCAATGATCCCCGTTGCCTCCTCATCACCACTGGACCTACCGCCTCACCATCACTGGAGCTGCTGCAACCCTCCAACCTACTGTCTCCTTCCCTATGATCCTGTAGAATGTAAGCCCGAAAGGGCAGGGTTCTCTCTCCCCTCTATATCAGTCTGTGATTATTAGTTTGTTTACTGTAAGTGATATCTGTAATTTGTATGTAACCCCTTCTCATGTACAGCACCATGGAATCAATGGTTCTTTATAAATAAATAATAGTAACAATAGGTCAAGGCACATAAAGCTACTCAGAGTCTTAGAAGAACTGAAGTTTTAATACCAAAACACAGATGTGTCTCTTGGTGAGCTTTCTATAGGCCTAAGCAGATGCCCACATGGGTGCACACCAGACCATCTGCAAAGCCCAACATGGGGTGAGGGAAACAAAGCAAGGATGGGGGTAGGCACATGACACCTAAAAGTTGGCCAACCCCGTTAATAGACGGGGCCTATATGAAACCCACAGTCCTAAAATCCTTACTTTCAGCACCTTTTGCCAATTAACTGTTGGAGAAATTATTAACATAGGGGTTCATTTACGCTTAAAAAGACCTGAAAAGTACAAGTCTACATGTTATTAGTTTAATTTGATCGCGTTTGTCTATAGTTCCAACATTAATAAAATCTGACACCGTTTATTAGTAATCAATGAAGAAATATAAGTAATGTCAATGGATTTAATGGATCTCCTAAAAGTATAAAGGAGGAGAAGAATTGGTGACTATTTCATTTGATTTGACACTTTATTGTGTGTACCACTGACAGATAAACCTTGATAATACCTGTAATTCATTATCCTCCTGGTTACCTTGACAAACAATTCTCCTAGAAGAAATCGCCGGATCCCAGACATTCACTTGTCAACTAACGCATTGTAAATCCCTTCGAAATCAATCATAGCCTTCAGTAGCTTTAAGGGTTAGAGGAAACTCCAGAAAAATAAAGATTCCAAAAGATACAATACAAATACAGCTTGGAAGTGAGAAACTATTGGACCTAACCCTAAAAATCATATTTAAATTTCATATTTACTTTCAGCTTCAACTTCCAAAGAAAAACACAAATCTATGGAATTTATTTGCCATAAAAAGGCGTATACCTAGGGGTTTTATCTAGATATGAGCGCAAGTGAATTCTGCTTGAATTTTACAACAGTCTGCTTTCACCAAAATGGAGGTTTTTTTGGCAATTCACTACTGTGTGAATTCAGCAAAATGGCGATCACTGGCCGCCATTTTTCTTAATCATAATAGGCCATCCAAAGATTTAATTTTTTTTTTTTAAATCATTATATTCATCTTACTGCTAACCTCACCATCCCTCACCTCCATCCATGTGGTCCTTGCTGCATCTTCAGATCCCCAGTTGACCAAGATGCAATCTTCGTGTCTCCCACAATGTCTTGGGACTACAGGATGTCACAGTGCTTGGGATTGTTCTGCGCTCACGTATGGGACGTTAAGATGTATATCATGATGCCGAAGACTTCCATACTCTGGGGACTGGAGAGACCCCAGAGCATAACAAGGGACATTACATTTGTGGAGAATAACTTCTCAAATTGAATTTCCCGGAAAAAAATGCGCAAACAGGCAAAATTTAAATTTTCCCGATCCACTTTTCTCTAATAAAAATGAGATATGAATATGAAATGTAATAGTTTATTTCTGGTCTATGAGGCTTTCCATGATTCATCTGTAAAGTTGCTCTGTATGGGGTAGCCTGGCAGTTTTAGATAAGACTTACAATGAAAGGCTACATACTGTAGTTCACCAAGGGGAAACCTGGCCTTCACCATTTGACCCATATACAAGGATTTGACTTACACATGGGCTCTGGATTGAGCTGCTGGTCATTGGAGTAAGATGGTGGGGAATGTCAGGTCGCTAGGTAAGAAAAAGAAGATATGGACAAGGGGCAAAAACATCAGGCAGAAGAATAGTTAGAAAACAAGCTGGGGTCGGAAAAAGGAATCAGCAATAAAACAATGGAGTCAGAAAAAGTGTTGTCAACTAGGCCAAGCAGTACCAGTTATTAGCAGAGGGAGAAAGGGATTCAGGAGTAGGCAGTCATGCCAAGGACTGACAGAAGGGTGTCAATGCAACACCTAAGGTAAGAATTAACCACCAAGCTCCCTGCCTGAATGGCAAAACAAGAACAATCGAACTGTCACATTGTCGTTCCATGTAGCCTGCAATAAAAGTGTGTCATTGCCTATTATAGTACTGTCCCCTATATACAAGAATATAACTACTATAATACTGCCCCCTATGCACAAGAATATAACTACTATAATACTGCTCCTATGTACAAGGATATAACTACTATAATACTGCCCCCTATGCACAAGAATATAACTACTATAATACTGCCCCTATGTACAAGAATATAACTACTATAATACTGTCCCCTATGTACAAGAATATGACTACTATAATACTGCCCCTATGTACAAGAATATGACTACTATAATACTGCCCCCTATGTACAAGAATATGACAACTATAATACTGCCCCCTATGTACAAGAATATAACTACTGTAATACTGCTCCTATGTACAAGAATATAACTACTATAATACTGCCCCCTATGTACAAGAATATGACTACTATAATACTGCTCCTATGTACAAGAATATAACTACTATAATACTGCCACTATGTACAAGAATATAACTACTATAATACTGTCCCCTATGTACAAGAATATGACTACTATAATACTGCCCCCTATGTACAAGAATATGACTACTATAATACTGCCACTATGTACAAGAATATAACTACTATAATACTGCCCCTATGTACAAGAATATAACTACTATAATACTGCTCCTATGTACAAGAATATAACCACTATAATACTGCCCCTATGTACAAGGATATAACTACTATAATACTGCCCCTTATGCACAAGAATATAACTACTATAATACTGCCCCTATGTACAAGAATATAACTACTATAATACTGCCCCCTATGTACAAGAATATGACTACTATAATACCGCCACTATGTACAAGAATATAACTACTATAATACTGTCCCCTATGTACAAGAATATGACTACTATAATACTGCCCCCTATGTACAAGAATATGACTACTATAATACTGCCACTATGTACAAGAATATAACTACTATAATACTGCCCCTATGTACAAGAATATAACTACTGTAATACTGCTCCTATGTACAAGAATATAACTACTATAATACTGCCCCCTATGTACAAGAATATGACTACTATAATACTGCCACTATGTACAAGAATATAACTACTATAATACTGTCCCCTATGTACAAGAATATGAGTACTATAATACTGCCACTATGTACAAGAATATAACTACTATAATACTGCCCCTATGTACAAGAATATAACCACTATAATACTGCCCCTATGTACAAGGATATAACTACTATAATACTGCCCCTTATGCACAAGAATATAACTACTATAATACTGCCCCCTATGTACAAGAATATGGCTACTATAATACCGCCACTATGTACAAGAATATAACTACTATAATACTGTCCCCTATGTACAAGAATATGACTACTATAATACTGCCCCCTATGTACAAGAATATGACTACTATAATACTGCCACTATGTACAAGAATATAACTACTATAATACTGCCCCTATGTACAAGAATATAACTACTGTAATACTGCTCCTATGTACAAGAATATAACTACTATAATACTGCCCCCTATGTACAAGAATATGACTACTATAATACTGCCACTATGTACAAGAATATAACTACTATAATACTGTCCCCTATGTACAAGAATATGAGTACTATAATACTGCCCCCTATGTACAAGAATATGACTACTATAATACTGCCACTATGTACAAGAATATAACTACTATAATACTGCCCCTATGTACAAGAATATAACCACTATAATACTGCCCCTATGTACAAGGATATAACTACTATAATACTGCCCCTTATGCACAAGAATATAACTACTATAATACTGCCCCTATGTACAAGAATATAACTACTATAATACTGCCCCCTATGTACAAGAATATGACTACTATAATACCGCCACTATGTACAAGAATATAACTACTATAATACTGTCCCCTATGTACAAGAATATGACTACTATAATACTGCCCCCTATGTACAAGAATATGACTACTATAATACTGCCACTATGTACAAGAATATAACTACTATAATACTGTCCCCTATGTACAAGAATATAACTACTATAATACTGCCACTATGTACAAGAATATAACTACTATAATACTGTCCCCTATGTACAAGAATATGAGTACTATAATACTGCCCCGTATGTACAAGAATATGACTACTATAATACTGCCACTATGAACAAGAATATAACTACTATAATACTGCCCCTATGTACAAGAATATAACTACTATAATACTGCTCCTATGTACAAGAATATAACTACTGTAATACTGCCACTATGTACAAGAATATAACTACTATAATACTGCCCCCTATGTACAAGAATATGACTACTATAATACTGCCACTATGTACAAGAATATAACTACTATAATACTGTCCCCTATGTACAAGAATATAACTACTGTAATACTGCTCCTATGTACAAGAATATAACTACTATAATACTGCCCCCTATGTACAAGAATATGACTTCTATAATACTGCCACTATGTACAAGAATATAACTACTATAATACTGTCCCCTATGTACAAGAATATGAGTACTATAATACTGCCCCCTATGTACAAGAATATGACTACTATAATACCGCCACTATGTACAAGAATATAACTACTATAATACTGTCCCCTATGTACAAGAATATGACTACTATAATACTGCCCCCTATGTACAAGAATATGACTACTATAATACTGCCACTATGTACAAGAATATAACTACTATAATACTGCCCCTATGTACAAGAATATAACTACTATAATACTGCTCCTATGTACAAGAATATAACTACTATAATACTGCCCCTATGTACAAGAATATAACTACTGTAATACTGCTCCTATGTACAAGAATATAACTACTATAATACTGCCCCCTATGTACAAGAATATGACTACTATAATACTGCCACTATGTACAAGAATATAACTACTATAATACTGTCCCCTATGTACAAGAATATGAGTACTATAATACTGCCCCCTATGTACAAGAATATGACTACTATAATACTGCCACTATGTACAAGAATATAACTACTATAATACTGCCACTATGTACAAGAATATAACTACTATAATACTGCTCCTATGTACAAGAATATAATTACTATAATACTGCCCCTATGTACAAGAATATAACTACTATAATACTGTCCCCTATGTACAAGAATATGACTGCTATAATACTGCCACTATGTACAAGAATATAACTACTATAATACTGTCCCCTATGTACAAGAATATGACTACTATAATAGTGCCCCATATATACAAGACTGTAACTTGTCATGATACCAATGCTGGGTGACCAGCACTTCTGGGGTTAATGTTGTGATCTCAGTGCAGACTCTCACCTGCACACCTGGGACCTATTATGGTGGCCTCTCATTGGTTCTGGGGAGGCTTCTTATAGCCTCAGGAAGCTCCCATCCCCCGTCAGTTATACTTTCACCCTTGGCATTGTGTGGTGACCTGTTATGATTGAGTCACCGTAGGAGGCAAAAGCAGAAATACAAGCTAAGTACAGAAAACCAGAGAAGTTGGCAACTATCAGATTGCAGAACCCTGAACCTATCAACACAACTAGCAGTAGCCGTGGGGGGTTCCTACGATGCCCTAGACCCCTCAATCACAGCCGGAGAAATACATAGGCCTAAAGAAAGAAAGGGGAAATCTAAACTGCCCCAGAACAGACCCCCAAAGCATAGGCAGCCCCCAACATATAATGACGGTGAAGCAAGATGAAAATACTTACACAGACAGAAAGATAGACTGAGCAAAGACGGGGCCCCAAAACTACCTAGATAGGAAAGGACAGGAAGGCTGCTGTCTGCAATCTGCCAAAACCCTATCAAAGACATAAGCCAACCAGCTGATATGAAAAAGGCCCTGAAGCAGCTAGGCTTCAAAAACTGAATGTCACGTGGGGCTTAGTCCCACTAAGGCTGTAATACCCGGGGGCCCTGTGATGTCCCTATAACTAGGGGAAACCCTGTCTGACCCTCAACCCAGGGTTTTTGCTGATGGTGCAAATGCCTGAGCCTCCAACCTTTCCTTGTCTCCTGCTCAGCCCTGCACTTAACCCTCCACCCTCCACCCAGTGAGTAGACACACCACCAAAGCCCCCACACAAATAAAGACAGACAGGGAGAACTTAAACTGCACTGCGCCGCACACACACAGGAATATACAGTAATGTGAACAGGGCACAACTAAACACAAATATGAGAAGGAGAAAGGATAACAATGGATCATACGACACCAGATACGAATCTCTCTCTCTGCAACACCTCCACTCCAGACCGGAACCACTTGGTATGAAACACAAGCTATAATCGGCGACGCCCATAGGCCAGCATGACTATTTAAAGACCGTGGGCGTGACTAACCATCCAACCTGGTCTCCAGCAGGATTAACCCCCGAGAGCCTGAAGATCAGGCCGGCGCCACTGAGGCTATAGTGGCTGGAGGTGGAACTGCCTCTGCCTGCCGGACGCTGTGGTGTGAACAGCGTCCGACATGACACTGAATCAGCACTCAGGTATTTTCAGAAGACAGAGCTAAATGAATTCAGCACACCCCAGCAGGGAATGGCAGAAATCCAGAAAAACAAAGCAAAAACAAAGTCAAAGCACAAAAGCAAAAAGCCAAGCAGCAAGCTTAGCTTTGGAGGAGCAGGAATTCAGACTGGTCTCCAAGGATCCCACAGAAAAATCACCCGCAGGGCAGAAGGGCGTTGGCAGCATTATAGCCAGTCCGTAACTCCACTCAGCCAGTCACTATCATCAGCCTCAGGTGTTTGACAATCAGGCTCACTACCTTTCTTTACCAGAAGAGGGAGTTCCTCAGGCCTCAGTAATGAAGGGGAAAATGAACTCACAACAGTACCTCCCCCTTGAGGAGGGGTCACCGAACCCTCAACTATGCCACCAGGGCGATCAGGGTGAGCCCGATGAAAGGCACGCACCAATCGTTTGGCATGAATATCAGAGGCGGAGACCCAGGAATTATCCTCCTGACCATAACCCTTCCACTTAACCAAATACTGGAGTCTCCGTCTAGCCAGACGGGAATCCAGTACTTTCTCTACCTCATACTCCATGTTACCTTCAACCAATACAGGGTCTGGAGGTGCCACCCCCGGAACAACAGGTTCAACAAACCTCTTCAACAAAGATTTATGGAGCACATTATGGATTTTAAATGTGACAGGAAGAGCCAAACGAAAAGAGACCGGATTAATAATCTCCACAATCTTGTAAGGTCCAATAAATCTAGGCTTAAACTTAGGAGAAGCCACCTTCATAGCAATATTTTTTGATGATAACCACACCATATCACCAACCTTAAACTGGGGACCAATGGTCCTATGTCGGTTGGAAAACTGCTGGGCCTTCTCCTGGGAGAGAGATAACTTATCCACCACTTGGTCCCAGATCTGGTGCATTCTCTCCACCACAGTGTCAACACCTGGGCAGGCAGAGGGCTCCACCTGCCCTGAAGAAAATCGAGGATGAAACCCAAAGTTACAAAAAAAAGGTGACATCAAAGTGGCAGAACTAGCTCTATTATTCAAAGCAAATTCGGCCAAGGGCAAAAATGAAACCCAATCATCCTGATCAGCAGAAATAAAACATCTCAAATATGACTCCAAGGTCTGGTCCGTTCTCTCTGTCTGCCCATTGGTCTGAGGGTGAAAAGCAGAGGAGAAGGACAACTGAATTACCAGCCTGGAACAGAAAGTTCTCCAAAATCTAGACACAAACTGCACTCCTCTGTCAGATACAATGTTCTCAGGAATCCCGTGCAAACGAACCACCTGTTGTAAAAACAGGGGCACCAACTCAGAGGAAGACGGCAACTTAGGGAGTGGTACAAGATGAACCATCTTAGAGAACCTATCACAAATCACCCAAATAACAGTCATCCTCTGAGAGACAGGCATATCAGAGATGAAATCCATTGAAATATGGGTCCATGGCCTCTTGGGGACTGGCAAAGGCATCAACAACCCACTAGAGCGAGAACACGATTTAGACCGGGAGCACGTCGCACAAGACTGCACAAAATTCCTGACATCACGAGACAAGGAGGGCCACCAAAAAAACCGACTCACCAGATCTCTAGTACCAAAAATACCTGGATGACCAGCCAAAGCAGAGCAATGAACTTCAGACATCACTCTCTTCTTCCACTGGTCAGGAACATACAACTTTCCACTGGGACAATGCTCAGGTTTGTCCTCCTGGAACTCTTCCAGAGCACGTCTCAAATCGGGGGAGATGGCAGAAAGAACTACCCCTTCGCCTAAGATGGTAGCAGGCTTGGTCACCACAGGAGAATCAGCAAGGAAGTGTCATGGTCACGTGTGTCTGGACGCAGATGATACAGCAAGGCGAACCCATAACACACGTGACCCTGGAAACACCGCCTCCAGTGGGGCGCATTTAAATAATAAAACGTGCAGGTGGATACGCCGCCTCCACCTGGCGAATTTGGGAATTACACGTTATACATACAAATATCAAATAATAAAGGGGGAACCTGGGAAACTTTAACAATGGTGGGCCCTGCGATAGGGAATGGGGAGATGGAGACCTCCTAAGCTCCCCTTAGCCAGTATCCCTGCACTCCTAACATTCCCTATACAGGCTCCGCGCCTGTCGCCGCACGCGAACCTTAACCCCTTGCTCGCCCTGACCCTAAACCCTCACGAGGGAATTGGTCGGTGCGGAGACTAATCCCACCACTGCACTAATAACACACATGAGGAAAGAGACAATATAGGGGGAACACCACTTAGCTTTGCTCTGTTGCGTGCGCTCCCAGCAACAGAGCCCACCACCTGCGTGCATCTTCTCCTCCACCTGGATCCATCACCATAACAGGATCCTTCACCTTAGTGCAGCCTTGGAGCAACCAGTTGCTGCTGCTTAGTACCAGAGTCCCAAGGATGAGTTCAGCTTCTGACACGAAGTCAAGCATGCTTGAGTCCAGATCAGCAGCCAAGTCCCACATGGTGAGTGCCACTCTCCATAGTCTCCACTCCACCAGTCCATGCAGACACTTCCCGCCGACACCATCACTGCGACCCCACCACGCCATGCCAGCCCTTCGTCCAGACACCATAGCTGAAACACGTCCCCCCTGGCTAAGCTGCGCAGGACTCCTCTCCAGCTCCATCCTTCCACCAGGCTCTCAAACTCAAAGTGAACACAATCTCACAATATCACAGGCAGTCATTGCACACCCCTAGCACACCTTTATAGGGTGTCACACCTGATACATAATTAAGTGCACAAAAACCTAAAGTGCAATACCACTAACCACCACCGGGGACTGTCAAGACACCTTGGAACTTTCCAAAGTAAAAAAAGTTCACCCAGTGCAATTTAAAACTGTCAGATCATGACAGGAAGCTCCTAGAGAGGGCGTCTGCCTTGACATTCTTAGTTCCAGGAAGAAAAGAAACCACAAAATCAAAACGTGTAAAAAACAAGGCCCACCTAGCCTGTCTAGGGTTCAAGCGCTTAGCCGACTCTAGGTAAATCAAATTCTTGTGGTCAGTGAGGACCACGACTTGATGCTTAGCTCCCTCCAACCAATGTCTCCACTCCTCAAATGCCCATTTCATGGCCAACAGTTCCCTATTCCCCACATCATAGTTAAGTTCAGATGGAGAGAACTTTCGGGAAAAGAAAGCACAGGGATTCATTTTAGATGTTACAGGATCCTTTTGGGACAAAACAGCTCCTGCACCAATCTCAGAAGCATCCACCTCTACCTGGAATGGAAGTGAGACATCAGGTTGCCGCAAAACCGGGGCGGAGGTGAATCTTCGCTTCAACTCCTGAAAGGAAGAAATAGCCTCCGGAGATCAATTTAACACATCAGCACCCTTTTTAGTCAAATCAGTCAATGGCTTGGCAATACTAGAAAATTTTGCTATAAATTTCCGATAAAAATTAGCAAAACCCAAAAACTTCTGGAGGGCCTTCAAAGAAGTGGGCTGAACCCAATCGTGAATGGCCTGTACCTTGGCTGGGTCCATTTCAATAGTTGACGGGACAAAATAAATCCCAAAAAAGAAATCCTCTGTCCTCCAAAAAGGCATTTAGATCCCTTGACATACAGGGAATTCTCCCTCAAGATCCGGAACACAGTCCGAATATGTTCCACATGAGAATCCCAATCCTTGGAGAAGATCAAAATATCATCCAGATAGATAATCAAAAATTTATCGACAAAATCTCGGAAAATATCGTTCATGAAGCACTGGAAGACAGAAGGGGCATTAGTGAGCCCAAAAGGCATCACCAGGTACTCAAAATGTCCCTCCGGAGTATTAAACGCCGTCTTCCATTCATCCCCATGCTTAATGCGAATAAGATTATACGCCCCCCTGAGGTCAAGCTTGGTAAACCAGCAAGCACCTTTAACTCTGGAGAATAGATCAGAAATCAGGGGTAACGGATACTGATATTTAACAGTAATTTTGTTGAGGGCACGATAATCAATACAAGGTCTTAATGATCCATCCTTTTTGGCTACAAAAAAAAAACCGGCACCCAAGGGTGACGAGGATGGTCTAATATGACCCTTCTCCAACGCCTCCTTAATATAGGATCGCATAGCCTCGTGCTCGGGTACAGATAAATTGAAGAGCTGACCCTTGGTAAATTTACACCCCGGGCTCAGTTCAATTGCACAGTCATAACTCCTATGAGGAGGCAGAGACGCAGACTCATTCTCACTAAATACATCATAAAAGTCCACCAAATAATCAGGAACATCATGTGACTGAGGAGAGGTGGAAAACACCGGAGCCTCACTAAAGGCATACCGACAACCCCAACTCACCACAGACACAGATTTCCAATCCAAAACTGGATTATGAATCTGTAACCAAGGAAACCCCAGAACAACAGTATCATGCAGATTATGCAACACCAGAAATCTGCAATTTTCTTGATGGTCTGGGGCGACCCGCATTACCACCTGGGTCCAAAACTGGGGTTTATTTTTAGCCAAAGGAGTAGCATCAATTTCCCTTAAAGGGATAGGCGTGTGCAGAGGTGTCATCGGAAATCCACAACGTTTAGCAAATTCCAAGTCCATTAGGTTTAGGGCTGCTCCCGAATCCACAAACGCCTTGGCGGAAAATGTGGACAGGGAGCAGATCAGAGTAATAGCCAGAAGAAACTTAGGTTGAACACCCCCAACAGAAAACGTGTGTGCAAAGCGTTTCTCTCGCTTGGGACAGACAGAAATAATATGCGAGGTATCTCCACAGAAAAAACACAACTTATTACGCCTTCTGAACTCCTGACGCTGCTCTCTGGAAAAAACTCTATCACATTGCATAGGTTCAGACATTTGTTCAAAAGGTGGCAACACCTCTCGTGCAGCTTTGCGTTCGCGCAAACGCCGATCAACCTGAATGGCTAATGACATAGAATCGTCAAGACCAGAGGGAACAGGAAATC
The DNA here is from genome assembly GCF_039654945.1 of Dendrobates tinctorius. Taxonomy (NCBI): domain Eukaryota; kingdom Metazoa; phylum Chordata; class Amphibia; order Anura; family Dendrobatidae; genus Dendrobates; species Dendrobates tinctorius. The sequence continues at coordinate 8,858,965 of NW_027361763.1, forward strand.
CCACCATAGTATCTTTTACGGCTTCTGACAACCCCTTCCGAAAGAGAGCAGCCAAGGCATTATCATTCCAGGTAGTAAGTACTGCCCACTTTCGGAATTTTTGACAGTACAATTCTGCAGAATCATGACCCTGGCTCAATGCCAGCAGGGTCTTTTCAGCCTGATCAATGGCATTAGGTTCGTCACCCCAAAGCTTGAAAGAATGCGTTCACATTAGTCAGAATAGGATCATCTGGTTTCAAAGAAAACGCCCAATCCTGGGGATCGCCACGCAACAAAGAGATGACAATTTTAACCTGCTGCGTGGAGCTCCCTGACGAGTTAGGCTTCAAGGCATAAAATAATTTACAATTATTTTTGAAATTCAAAAATTTAGACCGATCCACAAAAAATACATCAGGTGTAGGAATCTTTGGTTCAGCAGCATGTGAATGAGCAAGGTAGGTGGAAATTCCCCGCACTTCCGCAGCGAGCTGCTCCACACGATTAGACAATTGCTTTATCTCCATTGAGAGAAAAAAAAATTCCCCCTACGGCCTCAGAGATATAGAGGACAAAATATACACACTTTTTTTTTTTTTTTTTTATACAATTCTTTCCTGCAATTGCGTACCCTAGGATCTGCGGTATGGCGGGTGATTCTGTTATGATTGAGTCACCATAGGAGGCAAAAGCAGAAATACAAGCTGTCCAGAAAACCAGAGAAGTTGGCAACTATCAGATTGCAGACCCCTGAACCTATCAACACAACTAGCAGTAGCCGTGGGGGGTTCCTACGATGCCCTAGACCCCTCGATCACAGCCGGAGAAATACATAGGCCTAAAGAAAGAAAGGGGAAATCTAAACTGCCCCAGAGCAGACCCCAAAGCAATAGGCAGCCCCCAACATATAATGACGGTGAAGCAAGATGAAAATACTTACACAGACAGAAAGATAGACTAAGCAAAGATGGGGCCCCAAAACTACCTAGATAGGAAAGGACAGGAAGGCTGCTGTCTGCAATCTGCCAAAACCCTATCAAAGACATAAGCCAACCAGCTGATATGAAAAAGGCCCTGAAGCAGCTAGGCTTCAAAAACTGAATCAGCACTCAGGTATTTTCAGAAGACAGAGCTAAATGAATTCAGCACACCCCAGCAGGGAATGGCAGAAATCCAGAAAAACAAAGCAAAAACAAAGTCAAAGCACAAAAGCAAAAGGCCGAACAGCAAACTTAACTTTGGAGGAGCAGGAATTCAGACTGGTCTCCAAAGATCCCACAGAGAAATCACCCGCAGGGCAGAAGGGCGTCGGCAGCATTATATCCAGTCCGTAACTCCACTCAGCCAGTCACAATCATCAGCCTCAGGTGTTTGACTATCAGGTTCACTACCTTTCTTTACCAGAAGAGGGAGTTCCTCAGGCCTCAGTAATGAAGGGGAAAATGAACTCACAACAGTGACCCCTGAGTGTGTTAGTGCTGTGTTCTCTGTGTATGACTCGGTCTGTTCTCTGTATATTGCTTTGTATTCTGCTTGGTACCTTCTACATCTGTTTGGTCTTGCTCTCTGCTTGGCCCTGACTATCCGTTCTGTCTCATCCTTGGTACTTTACTGATATCTTGAGTATGACCTTTGGCTTTGTCTGACCTCACGTCTGTCTATCCCTCCTGTACCTTGTTTACCCGGACTGTGTATGACCTCCGCTTTGCCCGACTCTGAGTTTTCTACCTTCTCTGAAAGCAGGACGCTAAGCCCCCTTGCAGTCACATGACCGTAGGTCCTGTGCCGGCTTGCTAAACTTCTACATTCAGGTCCTGTGCATCTTTATTTTCCAGCTGTTCTTGTCCCCAGGGGTCCCTACGGTGTGGGTGAGTCCCTGCTTAGCGGAGGCTGTTCGCCGGCACTGTCAGGACCCTGACATAACTACTATAATACTGCTACTATAGTCAAGAATATAACTACTATACTACTGCTCCTATGTACAAGAATATAGATACTATAATACTGCCCCCTATGTACAAGAATATAACTACTATAATACTGCCACTATGTACAAGAATACAACTGCTATAATACTGCCCCTATGTACAAGAATATAACTACTATAATACTGCTCCTATGTACAAGAGTGTGACTATTATAATACTGCCACTATGTACAAGAATATGACTACTATAATATTGCCCCATATATACAAGACTATAACTACTATAATACTGCTACTATGTTCAAGAATATAACTACTATAATACTGCTCCTATGTACAAGAATATAACTACTATAATACTACTCCTATGTACAAGAATATAACTACTATAATACTGCCCCTATGTACAAGAATATAACTACTATAATACTGCCCCTATGTACAAGAATATAACTACTATAATACTGCCCCTATGTACTAGAATATAAATACTATAATACTGCTCGTACGTACAAGAATATAACTACTATAATACTGCTCCTATGTACAAGAATATAACTACTATACTACTACCCCATATGTACAAGACTATAATTACTATAATACTGCTACTATATTCAGGAATATACTGTAACTACTATAATACTGCTCCTATGTACAAGAATATAACTACTATAATACTGCCCCCTATGTACAAGAATATAACTACTATAATACTGCTCCTATGTACAATAATATAACTACTATAATACTGCTCGTATGTACAAGAATATAACTACTATAATACTGCCCCTATGTACTAGAATATAACTACTATAATACTGCCTCTATGTACAAGACTATAACTACCATAATACTGCCTCTATGTACAAGACTGTAACTACTATAATACTGCTCCTATGTACAAGACTATAACTACTATAATACTGCTACTGTATTCAGGAATATAACTACTATAATATTGCCTCCTATGTACAAGAATGTAACTACTATAATACTGCCCCTATGTACAAGAATATAACTACTATAATACTGCCCCTATGTACAAGAATATAACTACTATAATACTGCCCCTATGTGCAGGACTATAACTACTATAATACTGCCCCTATGTACAAGAATATAGCTACTATAATACTGCCCATTTGTACAAGACTATAACTGCTATAATACTGCTCCTATGTACAAGAATATAACTACTATAATACTGCCCCTATGTACAAGACTATAACTACTATAATAATGCTCCTATATACAAGAATATACAGTGGGGCAAAAAAGTATTTAGTCAGTCAGCAATAGTGCAAGTTCCACCACTTAAAAAGATGAGAGGCGTCTGTAATTTACATCATAGGTAGACCTCAACTATGGGAGACAAACTGAGAAAAAAAAATCCAGAAAATCACATTGTCTGTTTTTTTTTCATTTTATTTGCATATTATGGTGGAAAATAAGTATTTGGTCAGAAACAAAATTTCATCTCAATACTTTGTGATATATCCTTTGTTGGCAATGACAGAGGTCAAACGTTTTCTGTAAGTCTTCACAAGGTTGCCACACACTGTTGTTGGTATGTTGGCCCATTCCTCCATGCAGATCTCCTCTAGAGCAGTGATGTTTTTGGCTTTTTGCTTGGCAACACGGACTTTCAACTCCCTCCAAAGGTTTTCTATAGGGTTGAGATCTGGAGACTGGCTAGGCCACTCCAGGACCTTGAAATGCTTCTTACGAAGCCACTCCTTCGTTGCCCTGGCGGTGTGCTTTGGATCATTGTCATGTTGAAAGACCCAGCCACGTTTCATCTTCAATGCCCTTGCTGATGGAAGGAGGTTTGCACTCAAAATCTCACGATACATGGCCCCATTCATTCTTTCATGTACCCGGATCAGTCGTCCTGGCCCCTTTGCAGAGAAACAGCCCCAAAGCATGATGTTTCCACCACCATGCTTTACAGTAGGTATGGTGTTTGATGGATGCAACTCAGTATTCTTTTTCCTCCAAACACGACAAGTTGTGTTTCTACCAAACAGTTCCAGTTTGGTTTCATCAGACCATAGGACATTCTCCCAAAACTCCTCTGGATCATCCAAATGCTCTCTAGCAAACTTCAGACGGGCCCGGACATGTACAGGCTTAAGCAGTGGGACACGTCTGGCACTGCAGGATCTGAGTCCATGGTGGCGTAGTGTGTTACTTATGGTAGGCCTTGTTACATTGGTCCCGGCTCTCTGCAGTTCATTCACTAGGTCCCCCCGCGTGGTTCTGGGATTTTTGCTCACCGTTCTTGTGATCATTCTGACCCCATGGGGTGGGATTTTGCGTGGAGCACCAGATCGAGGGAGATTATCAGTGGTCTTGTATGGCTTCCATTTTCTAATTATTGCTCCCACAGTTGATTTCTTCACTCCAAGCTGGTTGGCTATTGCAGATTCAGTCTTCCCAGCCTGGTGCAGGGCTACAATTTTGTTTCTGGTGTCCTTTGACAGCTCTTTGGTCTTCACCATAGTGGAGTTTGGAGTCAGACTGTTTGAGGGTGTGCACAGGTGTCTTTTTATACTGATAACAAGTTTAAACAGGTGCCATTACTACAGGTAATGAGTGGAGGAAAGAGGAGACTCTTAAAGAAGAAGTTACAGGTCTGTGAGAGCCAGAAATCTTGATTGCTTGTTTCTGACCAAATACTTATTTTCCACCATAATATGCAAATAAAATGAAAAAAAACAGACAATGTGATTTTCTGGATTTTTTTTTCTCAGTTTGTCTCCCATAGTTGAGGTCTACCTATGATGTAAATTACAGACGCCTCTCATCTTTTTAAGTGGTGGAACTTGCACTATTGCTGACTGACTAAATACTTTTTTGCCCCACTGTAGCTACTATAATACCGCCCCTATGTACAAGAGTATAACTACTATATTACTGTCTGCTATGTATAAGAATACAACTACAGTAATACTGCCCCTATGTATAAAAATATAAGTACTATAATACTGCTCCTATGTCCAAGAATATAACTTCGATAATACTGCTCCTATGTACAAAAATATACACTGTGACGAACGTCAGCTTACGCTGAGTCATTTTTCCTTTTAAAGTGGACCCTCTGGGCCGTGGCACCCACCCACCTAGGGCAAGCGAACCTAGGGCAGTGGTCGGCAGGCTTCGGGAATCCGGCAGACAGACCAGGAGATGAGGCAGGGTGCGTGCTAGGAGCCACGCCAGGGTTCGAGGCAGGGTGCGTGCTAAGAGACACACCAGGACCAGGTTCAAGGACGGAGGCCTGCGCACGCCAAGGGGCGTGCCAGGGACAGGTACAAGGATGGAGGCCTGCACATGTAGAGGGACACGCCAGGGACAGGTGCAAGGACGGAGGCCTGCGCGTGTAGAGGGACACGCCAGGGACAGGTACAAGGACGGAGGCCTGTGTGTGTAGAGGGACACGCCAGGGACAGGTACAAGGACGGAGGCCTGCGCGTGTAGTGGGACACGCCAGGGACAGGTTCAGAGCAGAGTCCTGCACTTGCAAAGGAACACGCCAGGGTCAGGCTCAAGGATGGAGGTCTGCGCATGCCGAGGGGCATGCCAGGGACAGAGTTTAAAAGCAGAGTCCTGCGCGTGCACAGAGGCACGCCAGGGTCAGGGTTCTAGACAAGGTACAGACTAGGACCTGTGCGTGCTAGAGGGCATGACAGGGTACATGGCAAAACCTGCGCGTACTTTTAGAGAATCATGGGGAGGTATGCCAAGGGCAGGCGAGGACCTGCGCGTGCTATAGAGAGCACGTAGAGCACAGTGTAGAAACAGCGTGAAGTGCAAGGAAGCAAAGAGAGCACGGCTGGGGCACTGGCTAGCTGATCGGTCTGCAGCACTAACAGGCAGGCAAGACTCCAGCGAACCCGGCTGAGGCATAGCAGGCGACACAGCTGTCCCTGACCGACGAGCACGGCTGAGGCACAAGCAGGCGGGCACGACTAGGGCGGGCACGGCTGAGGCACAAGCAGGAGGCTAGGAAGGCCAGGCGCATGCAAAGGGCACACGATGCAACAAAGCAAAGCAAGACAAGAAACAAGGCAGAGCTAGGCAGGTACGGAAACTTAGGCAGAAACACAGAGTCAGATCAGAGCGAGAACAGAGCTAGCAGCGGAGCGTAGGCCGAATCCCAGAGCCGGACCAAGACAGAGCCTTGGAACTAGCGTGGAAATGTGCAAGAGAGCACGATAGGACAGAGTCTAGCAGCGGAGCGTAGGTCGAAGCCCAGAGCCGGGTCAAGGGAGCACCTTGAGACTAGACATGGAAATATGCAAGAGAGCACCATAGGACAGAGTACGGAAAACCAGGCAGAGACAAGGAACATGAGAAACACTACACGGCTCAGAATAGCAAAGACCAGACATGGTGAAACAGGCTAAGGCAGAGAACAGCGGAAGTACTACAAGGCAAAGCAAGGCAAGGACAAACATGGCACGAGAGACAACACAAGACATGGCACGAGACAAGAGGCAGAGTTCAAGCACAGAGCGTGTGCAGAGACGCACAACAGAGCAGAGTGCAGGGGCACAGAATACAGAGAGCGACCGAGCAGAACAAGCAGCCATGCAGGGAAGCAACACGATACTCAGGCCCTGACCATAGGGAGGGGCGGTCTGATATAGCACCATAGCACCAGTACTTCCGGGTCAGAACCAGGGAAGGACTTTGGGTTCAGATCTTCCAGGATCATAGAGAGCATTGCTAGAACAGCCTGGGTAGAACAATAGAGGAGGTCACATGATCAAGGGTTTCCAGGAATACAGCGGATTGCAGATTCAGAGCAGGGCTAGAACATAGGAAAGGTCACATGATCAGGGGTTTCCAGAAATACAGCGGATTGCACAATCAGAGCAGGACTGGAACATAGGAAGGGTCACATGATCAGGGGTTTCCAGGAATACAGCGGATTGCAGAATCAGAGCAGAACTGGAACATAGGAAGGGTCACATGATCAGGGGTTTGTAGGAATACAGCGGATTGCAGAGTCAGACAGAGACGGATGGTTACCCAGCAACAGCATGCAGCCATGAGGTAAGGCTCGCGTGCACACTGCTCCAGGCATCTTGCGGCATGACAGAAATGGCGGACATGACAGACATGGCGGATAAGACATACACGTTCCGTTCCAGACAATTTTGTGTTTTCCATAAAAACTCATATTTTTATTAATCAAATGAGTTTCCAAATTAATTTAAAATCTAGTCCAGACATTGATAAGGTTCAAAAAAAAGATTTTTATTTGAAATAATAATTTTCTCCTTCAAACTTTGCTTTCGTCACAGAATGCTCCCTTTGCAGCAATTCCAGCATTGCAGACCTTTGGCATTATAGCAGTTAATTTGCTGAGGTAATGTGGAGAAATGTCACCCCATGCTTCCAGAAACCCTTCCCACAAGTTGGTTTGGCTTGATGGGCACTTTTTGCGTACCATATGGTCAAGCTGCTTCCACAACAGCTCAATGGGGTTGAGATCTGGTGACTGCGCTGGCCACTCCATTACAGTTAGAATATCAGCTGCCGGCTTCCTCTCTAAATAGTTCTTGCATAATTTGGAGGCGTGCTTTGTGTCACTGTCCTGTTGTAGGATGAAATTTGCTCCAATCAAGCACTGTCCACAGGGTTTGGCATGGTGTTGCAAAATGGAGTGATAGCCTTCCTTATTCAAAATCCCTTTTACCTTGTACAAATCTTCCACTTTACCAGCACCAAAGAAACCCCATACCATCACATTACCTCCACCATGCTTGACAGATGGCGTCAGGCACTCTTCCAGCATCTTTTCAGTTGGTCTGCATCTCACAAATGTTCTGTGTGATCCAAACACCTGAAACTTGGATTCGCCTGTCCATAATACTTTTTTCCAATCTTCCTCTGTCCAATGTCTGTGTTCTTTTGCCCATATTAATCTTTTCCTTTAATTAGCCAGTCTCAGATATGGCTTTTTCTTTGCCACTCTGCCCTGAAAGCCAGCATCCCGGAGTCACCTCTTCACTGTAGACATTAACACTTGTTTTTTGCGTGTACTATGAAGCTGCCAGTTGAGGACCTGTGAGGCGTCAATTTCTCAAACTGCAGACTCTTGTGTACTTGTCTTGTTACTCATTTGTGCATCGGGGCCTCCCACTTCTCTTTCTACTCTGGTTACAGCCTGTTTGTGCTCTCCTCTGAAGAGAGTGGTACACACAGTTGTAGGAAATCTTCAGTTTCTTGGCAATTTCTCGCATGGAATACCCTTCATTTCTAAGAACAACAATAGACTGTCGAGTTTCACGTGAAAGTTGCTTTTTTCTGGCCATTTTGAGAGTTTAACAGAACCAACAAATATATTGCTCCAGATTCTCATCTAACTCAAAGGAAGGCCAGGTTTATAGCTTCTCTAATCAGCCAAACTGTTTTCAGCTGTGCTAACATACTTGCACAAGGGCTTTCAAGGGTATTCTAACCATCCATTAGCCTTCTTTCACAGTTAGCAAACACAAAGTACCATAATAACATTTCATCCATAAACATAATGGGGATGTCAGCTCATTTGATGGATTTTGGACTTATGTGCTTTTAATGAAAATAAAATAAAAGGTTTTTTTTTTTTTTTTTTGTTTTTTTTTATGGATATCACCCTTGCTGGACTTCTGCTTCACCTACTATAATACTACCTCCTATGTACAAAAATATATCTACTTTAATACTGCCTTCTATGTACAAAAATATATGTAGTAAGAATTGTCATGATTAGAGTTGAGCGAAACGGGTCGAAAAAATTCAAAAGTCGCCGACTTTTGGCAAAGTCGGGTTTCATGAAACGAAACCCGACCCTAGGATGAGGTCGGCCACGAGGTCGGCGACTTACGCGCCAAAGTCGCGTTTCAAAAGTTTGTTTTGCGCTCTTTTTCAGCCAATCAGGATCCACGGACACTGTGGGCAACGTGATGACATAGGCACGGGTCACCACCATCTTTCAGAAGGGCATGCAAGTGATTGGCTTGCTTTGGTGGGCGTCACAGGGGGTATAAAAGGGCGTGCACGCCGACCGCCATCTTACTTCTGCCGATCTTAGTATAGGGAGAGGTTGCTGCTGATTCTGTAGGGAGAGCGTTAGGCAGGGAAGAAGACAAAAAAACTGCTTCTGCTGCTAGCGATTTGGCCTGCACAACACACCAGTCACTGTGTGTGCAGTGCAAGGGGAGGCTATATAGTGGTGTATCAGTGGTGTTGGTTGTTGGGCTGCCTTTTAAGGCTTCCTGACAGGCTGGCATTGCTGTTTACCCACTGCTCCGCAAACTGCTTTTTTAAAAGCAATCCCAATTTTTTTTTTTTGTCCTGCTGAGAAGAAAAAAAAACTGCTTCTGCTGCTAGCAATTTGGCCTGCACAACACACCAGTCACTGTGTGTGCAGAGCAAGGGGAGGCTATATAGTGGTGTATCAGTGGTGTTGCTTGTTGGGCTGCCTTCTAAGGCTTCCTGACAGGCTGGCATTGCTGTTTACCCACTGCTCCGCAAACTGCTTTTTTAAAAGCAATCCAATCTCCCTTATCCTCTAGTCACTTTTGTCACAGCTGTGCCATCGAGCCTGTCACATAGCGCTCAGATATTCATTGGGCCTCACACAATCCAAAAGTGTCCAGTGTCCAAAAGTGTGTGCAGAGATTCAAAATCTCCCTTATCCTCTAGTCACTTTTGTCACAGCAGTGCCATCGAGCCTGTCACATAGCGCTCAGATATCAGTGGGCCTCACACAATCCAAAAGTGTCCAGTGTCCAAAAGTGTGTGCAGATATTCAAAATCTCCCTTATCCTCTAGTCACTTTTGTCACAGCAGTGCCATCGAGCCTGTCACATAGCGCTCAGATATCAGTGGGCCTCACACAATCCAAAAGTGTCCAGTGTCCAAAAGTGTGTGCAGAAATTCAAAATCTCCCCTGCCCTATAGACACCTTGTACCTTGTTTTACATTACTATATAGTTTGTTGGATTTTGTCTACATTTCTACCAAAAATGAGGAAGGCTGGTGGAAGAGGCCGTGGAATTGGGCAGGGGTTGGCAGCTGGTAATGATGGTGTTGGTGGTGGATCTGATGGTAGTGGCAAGAGCAAAATAGGACCGAATGCAGGAGGTGCTGACCCTGTGTCATCGTCTGGCTACATAAGGCCTCGAACGCTTAGTTTTCTAGGAGTTGGCAAACCGCTTTTAAAGCCAGAGCATCAGGAAAAAGTTTTGTCTTACATTGCTGACTCAGCCTCCAGCTCTATCGCCTCCTCTTCTTCAGTTGTAAAAAGTAAAAGCACTGAGTCGTCATTGGAGGCTCATGTTCATGAACCACACCTTTCCTTGTGTCCTTCACCCCAACCAAGATTGAAGGATGACGCAGGCCATACTACTGATTACTCCATGGAGCTGTTTTCACATACCATGCCTGGATTATCAAGTGAAATGGTGAATTACCCAGGCCAAGATGAATCTGACATGGAGTGCACTGATGCACAGCTGCTGATGGATGATTCTGCTGGTACATTCACTCAGAGCACTACATTGTCCTCGCAGTGTACAGAGCCAGATTCTGACCCTGATGAGACTCAGGTGCCCCTTCCCGCACACTATACCACCATACACGGTGACACAGAGGAAGGTGCACATGACATAGAAGAGGAGGTGATGGATGACCCAGTTGTTGACCCAGATTGGCATCCATTGGGGGAAGAGGGTGCTGCTTCCAATAGCTCAGATGAGGAGCATCCACAGCAGACATCGACATCGCAACAGCTGTTATCTGGCAGGCCCGGAGCACTCCAAAGACAGGTTCCAAACATCAAAAGAGTTGCTGGACAGCTTGTCCAGAGGGTCAAAAGATCACAGCGTGCTAGGCCGCAAAATGTCTGCCAAAGTAGGAAGAGTGCAGTGTGGCACTTTTTTGAACAAAATCCTCATGATCAGGCCAAGGTTATCTGTAAGAAGTGCGCAAAGACCTTTAGCCGAGGGAAAAATCTGAAAAATTTGAATACCAGTTGCATGCTTAGACATTTAACCAGCATGCACTTGCAAGCGTGGACACAACACCAAACCTCAAGTGCCACATGTGCAACTGATCACAACGAAGGTAGTCAGCAACGCTACATTGTTTCCCCCACTGTAAGCCCACCGGTTAGCACAGCAGCAAATGTTGAGGTGTCATTGCAAGACCACAGCAGTCAGGGAATCCCACTGTTATATCAACGAAATACTGATTCTAGGCCATCAGAAAGAACACCAACTCCATCACCATCATCAACCCTCTCTCAGTCCGCCCTGTCCACCGCTACTTCCACCATATGCAGCTCTCAAGTCCAGCTCACCCTCCCAGACACTATGAGTAGGTCAAGAAAGTACTCAGTCTCTCATCCGCGTACACTGGGTTTGAACGCCCACATTGCCAAACTAATCTCGTTTGAGATGATGCCCTTTCGGTTGGTGGAAAGCACAGCTTTCCGCGAACTCATGGCCTATGCAGTACCACGCTATGACCTACCCAGTCGCCACTTCTTCTCTCGCAAAGCCATCCCAGCCCTCCACCATCATGTGAAAGACCGCATTGTCCATGCACTCAAGCAGTCAGTGAGCGGAAAGGTGCACCTCACAACTGATGCATGGTCCAGTCGGCATGGCCAGGGCCGTTACGTGTCCATCACTGTGCACTGGGTTAATGTGGTGGATGCAGGGTCCACAGGGGACAGCGGTAGTGGGACAGTGCTGCCTAGCCCACGGTATAGGAAACAGTTGGCTGTAGGCGTTCCACCCTCCTCCTCCTCCACCTCCTCCAGAAGCGAAAGCTCGTCCACAGAGCGCAGTCGTACGAGCACTCCATCTGCAGCTGCCACTGTTGCACACGATGTGTCCCCCTATCGAGCAGCTAGTGGAAAGCGTCAGCAGGCTGTGTTGCAGATGATGTGTTTGGGCGACAGACACACCGCCGAGGTGCTGGCCGAGTACTTGAAGCGACAAACTGAGTCATGGCAGGGCAGTGTACATCTTGAGGCAGGCAAGGTAGTTAGTGATAACGGCCGTAATTTTGTGGCAGCCATAGCCCTTTCAAAACTCAGCCACATACCTTGCTTGGCTCACACCTTGAACCTGGTGGTGCAGTGCTTCCTCAAAAATTATCCGGAGTTAACAGCCCTGCTCCAGAAGGTGCGAAGACTGTGCGCGCACATCCGCCGGTCGCCTGTACACTCCGTTCGTATGCAGAAGCTGCAGCGATTGCTCCACCTTCCCAACCACCGCCTCATTATTGACATTGCAACAAGGTGGAACTCCACCCTGCACATGGTGGAGCGGCTGTGCGAGCAGAGGCAGGCCATAATGCATTTGTGGGAGGATACACGGCCATGCACTTTGAGAGCAGACATGGAGTTGACAGGTGTGCAGTGGTCGAAGCTGAAAGACCTTTGTAAAGTCCTTCAGTGTTTTTAGGAATGCACACGGCTGGTAAGCGCAGACGACGCCATCCTAAGCATGATCATTCCACTTATGCGTCTGCTCATGCAAACTTTGACGCACCTTAAGGAGCAGGCGTCTGCAGCCAATGTTGATGAGGAGGAAGAGGAGGAGGGAATCCTTGATGACATTCAGCCATTGTCTGCTCAGGGACCTCTCCTGGGCGAGGTGGAGGAAGAAGAGGAGGAGGAGGAGGATGATGGGGATGATTACTTAGGGGAGGAGGATGCATCTTATGGGGCAAGTGAAAATGTTGGCGTGGCAAGGTCTGCTACACGGTTTGTGCGTGACTGGAGGGATGTGGATTTGCCAGAAAGTGCTCCTCCACCCAGCACTCGCAGTGCATCATTGACACCGGGAACATTGGCCCACATGTCAGATTATGCCTTGCGGATCGTAAAAAGGGACCCCCGCATTGCCAAAATGATGAACGATGACGACTACTGGTTGGCCAGCATCCTGGATCCACGCTATAAAGGCAAATTACAAAACATCATGCCACAGGAGAACCTTGACCTAATATTGGCTAATAAACAAGCAACTCTGGTAAATCGGTTGCTTGAGGCATTCCCAGCACACAGCAGCGGTGATGGTTCTCACACGAGCCGTACGGGCCGGGGGCAGCTTGGCAGAGGTGTTCGTGGTGCACACAGCAGAAGTGGCGTTGGAGACAGGGGTTTCATGACAATGTTGTGGACTGATGTTTCAAATACCGCTCACACAACTGGTAATACTGCATCGATGGAAAGTGACAGGAGACAGCAGTTTTCAACTATGGTAACAAACTACTTTTCCTCCCATATCGATGTTCTCCCACACAGGTCATTCCCCTTTGACTATTGGGCCGCTAAACTGGACACCTGGCCTGAATTGGCCCAATATGCCTTACAGGAGCTCGCTTGCCCAGCTGCAAGTGTGCTATCGGAAAGAGTCTTCAGTGCAGCTGGATCAATCCTGACAGAAAAAAGGACCTGTCTGTCAACCCAAAATGTGGATGATCTAACCTTCATTAAAATGAACCACGCATGGGTTTCCAAGGATTTTGTCCCACCTTCCCCTGATGACACATAGGGTGACAGAAAAATGGCTTGCTTTGGTCCACCTCTTCCTGGTACTTCACCTATTTCGCCTTTTGCATCAGCTGAATGTCCAACATCAACATATGCCACTTTCTAAAACTCCCTAACTGTGCTGCCTCCCCCCCCATGGCCGGGGTCACCACCTACCGCACAACACCGTGCGAGTGCCGTTGCCCTGGACAGGTGGGTAGGCCGACTCTTGGGCGCGGGCACTGGCACAGGGTCCCTCATAGTGCAATCAAGTGTCTCTGACGGTGGTGGTGCACACCCGCCGTCAGACACACCGCTGTACTATGAGGGGCCCAGTGCCAGTACCGACGCCCACGAGTGGGCCCCCCTTGCTTGGGCAGGGCCCCAGCATTTGCAATCTTTACCTCTCCCTGCTCCTCCGCTGTGTAATCTGGGCCGTCAAATCCATACTGTGCCTGACACCGTCTGAGCCTGCCTCCTGAGACATATATTTTGAATGTGTACGCTATCCATACATGTTATCCAGGGATACGGTACCCTTTCTAACCTTTGTGCAATCACGTGCAATCCATACTGGGCCTAACACCGTCTGAGCCTGCCTCCTGAGACATATATTTTGAATGTGTACGCTATCCATACATGTTATCCAGGGATACGGTACCCTTTCTAACCTTTGTGCAATCACGTGCAATCCATACTGGGCCTAACACCGTCTGAGCCTGCCTCATGCTGTATAGACATATATTTTGAATGTGTACGCTATCCATACATGTTATCCGGGGATACGGTACCCTTTCTAACCTTTGTGCAATCACGTGCAATCCATACTGGGCCTAACACCGTCTGAGCCTGCCTCCTGAGAAATATATTTTGAATGTGTACGCTATCCATACATGTTATCCAGGGATACGGTACCCTTTCTAACCTTTGTGCAATCACATGCAATCCATACTGGGCCTAACACCGTCTGAGCCTGCCTCCTGAGACATATATTTTGAATGTGTACGCTATCCATACATGTTATCCAGGGATACGGTACCCTTTCTAACCTTTGTGCAATCACGTGCAATCCATACTGGGCCTAACACCGTCTGAGCCTGCCTCATGCTGTATAGACATATTTTGAATGTGTACGCTATCCATACATGTTATCCAGGGATACGGTACCCTTTCTAACCTTTGTGAAATCACGTGCAATCCATACTGGGCTTAACACCGTCTGAGCCTGCCTCATGCTGTATAGACACATATTTTGAATGTGTACGCTATCCATACATGTTATCCAGGGATACGGTACCCTTTCTAACCTTTGTGCAATCACGTGCAATCCATACTGGGCCTAACACCGTCTGAGCCTGCCTCATGCTGTATAGACATATATTTTGAATGTGTATGCTATCCATACATGTTATCCGGGGATACGGTACCCTTTCTAACCTTTGTGCAATCACGTGCAATCCATACTGGGCCTAACACCGTCTGAGCCTGCCTCCTGAGACATATATTTTGAATGTGTACGCTATCCATACATGTTATCTGGGGATACGGTACCCTTTCTCACCTTTGTGCAATCACGTGTAATCCATACTGGGCGTGAGAATGGCTGGCGAGCTGTTAAGCAAGCTACAGCACCTGTCCAGACAAGTACAGGGATTCCCTAGCGAGGAGACTTATTTGATTGTTTTCAATGTTGGGACAGCAATTTTTGGGGAGCACTATACTCTGGAGAATGATAGATGGGGCCCACCATACACTGGAACATTCCAAAGGTGGACATCAGACACTGGAGCAGCATTTACAGGGCCCATTATACACTAGAGCATTAGAAATGGGGCCCATTATGTTTGGAGCATTATTTGGGCCCATAAGACAGTGGAGCTTCATCCATGGGGACCAACATATACTGTAGCATTATGTGGAGCTCATCATATACTGTTTCAAACATTATATGGGACCAATGATTCTGTATGGAGAAATAGATGGGCCTCGTCATGAGATGTAAAAAGTGAGGTATTTTTCATTGTACTATACCGCTATTTCACTGCCGTATCGGAGCATGATGAGTTGTGGTATGTGTTAAAGGGGCACTCTTTCGCCCAGGGCACATGGAAACCTGGAGCCAGCCCTCCCCCCCCCACAGTTTGTAGCCAAATAACCCCCATTTTTCAGTGCGTAACTTGTATTATGAAGTTAATTAAGGTTGACAAGCTTAAGAAAGAAGAATTGATGCTTTTGGCATTCAAATGGGCACTGTAGGTGTGTTTCCTGTCCTCCTCTCACTGCCGACTTTTATTCCCCATTGACTTACATTGGGTTTCGTGTTTCGGGACGACCCCGACTTTTCCCTATAATCGGACGATCTTGCTCGACCCGACTTTTGGAAAAGTCGGGTTTCACGAAACGAAACGCGACCCTAAAAAACCAAAAGTCGCTCAACTCTAGTCATGATACCTTGTCTATTCAGTAAGTTTGGTTTGGGTCCTGTATCTATGTAATATCTTAGTTCTGTTCCCATGGCTATCGAGTATGCTTAGTTTTAATGCCTCATCTATTCAGTAAGCTCTGTTCCAGTACTATATTACTGTAGTAAGCTCAATTATGCATTTGGGTATACAATGCATGTGCAATCCCAACATAAAATCAAAATCCCATTGGCACTTCTTTAATTGTGACTTTACTTAATCTCTGAGGCTTTTGTAAGGTAGAACATGGGGAAATAAGTTAGGTATGGGCTGCTATTTATCGGCAAGGGTTGTATTTCTTACTCCTTCTCAAAGGTCTAGTTGGAATTCAGGGAGGTAATTAATGCTTATTTCTTTATTTTATAACATCCCTTAGCGTTTGCTAGCACAAAATAAAAGCACCAATCCATTTAAATACTAAAATTC
Source organism: Dendrobates tinctorius (assembly GCF_039654945.1). NCBI lineage: Eukaryota > Metazoa > Chordata > Amphibia > Anura > Dendrobatidae > Dendrobates > Dendrobates tinctorius. The sequence goes on from NW_027361763.1 coordinate 8,875,304, forward strand.
AGGTTGGCTGCAGCTGCCTTTAACACTCGCCTACCCTGTACAGATGCTTAGGCCTCTTTCACACATCAGTTTTTTGCCTTCAGGCGCGATCCGGCTTTTTTTGGAAAAAACGGATCCGGCAAAATGCAATGCCGGATCCGGTTTTTCCCCATTGACTTGCATTAGCGCCGGATCGTGCCGGATGGCATTGCGTTTCATCCGTTTTTTGCCGGATCCGGCAACTTGTCTCACTCCGGCGTCTTGAAAAAACGTCTACTGTAACGTTTTTTGTCTCCGGCGAAAAAGCCGGAAGCGCCGGATCCGGCGCTTCCAGCTTTTTGCTACAATGAAAGTCTATGGGCGCCGGAATGCGCCGGATCCAGAAAAAGACGGATCCAGCAACCGGATCCGGTTTTTGTAAGTCTGCGCATGCTCAGATCCAATTGGCCAGCCTCCAGGAACAGAGACGGATCCAGCAAAAAAACGGATCCGTTTCTACAGTTCTCCAAAATTTATGCCGGATCCGTTTTTTCTAAAAAAAGCCGGATCATGCCTGACGGCAAAAAACTGATGTGTGAAAGTAGCCTTACAGTAATACCCGCAGTCAAATTAAGCAAACAATCTATGGAGCAAGAACTTCATGGCTCCATACACTGTCTAGTGGTTGTACTCGGGTATTGCAGCTGAGTTGCTATTAAAGTGAAGAGTAGCTGAATTGCAGCACCGAGCGCAGCCACTAGGCGGTGTACGGAGCTGTGCTGTTCCAGATTTGTACACCCAGCTACCATAGGAGTTACAAACATATGATCAGTGCAGGTACCTGTTGTCAGACCCCCTCAAGTGTGAAACAAAAGCACATCAATGTTTAAGTCCTGGACAATCCCTTTTACATTTTTCAAACATTATTTTAGAGGGAATAAAAAAGACAGGGAACATTATGGGTAACAGGAGAGAGAGATATTCAAATTCAACGATCCTTGTCCAGGCTGGAATAAGAAGTTTATTCTCTACTTGGCCACAGACTTTCTATGTGTAGAGAAATTCAGGAATAAAGCTGTTATGATGCTGGATTTGATTACTTAGAACAGAAGAAAGGCACAGATTGCACTCGCTAACACATTCCAAGGTACATTCGCAGATGTGAAGGAAGTTATTATGAAATCAGAAATCCCATTTTATTCTACTTCAGATATACAAGTTCTAACTTTCTGTGCAAAGTTTATGTATAGTGTAACAACCTTGCTAGCTTTGTAGTGTGCCCCTTAAACTTTTTGATGATACCTTGGCTCTCCTTGACAAAGTTGTGTGAGGTGTCCACACAGGGATGGTGGAAGGTGGAAGGAATGCACCAGAGAGAGTTCAAGATAACTCAGCTCATGTGAAGACAACAAGCGTTTCTTAAGGGATATTTTGCTGGTGGATATAAGCATTCTCACAAGTGGCAACAAGCTTATTGGTTACATGTTCCTAAATGGCATTGTTCTTGGTGTTTAAGAAAATCCCCGAAAGGCTTCATAATTACAATTTCTGAAATGTTATTGTGCTTGGTGGTAATAAGAGGCATCAAACTTATTGCTTACAGAATCTGCTAAAGAGCATTGTACTTGGTGGTTTTAGTCTTTCTCACATGAAGCAAAAAGAAAAGCATGAGGATTACAGTTTTGTGAAGAACTTTGTGCTTGGTGGCTATAAGACTTCACAAAAGGCAAAAAACTTGAAGTCTATTCAAGGGTATTTTTTGGTGGTTATTAGCATTGTCACAAGGGGCAACAAACTTTATGGTTACAGTCTACTAAAGACCGTTATGCTTGGTGATTATTAGCATTGTCACAAGGGGCAACAAACTTTATGGTTACAGTCTACTAAAGACCGTTATGCTTGGTGATTATTAGCATTGTCACAAGGGGCAACAAACTTTATGGTAACAGTCTACTGAAGACCGTTATGCTTGGTGATTATTAGCATTGTCACAAGGGGCAACAAACTTTATGGTTACAGTCTACTAAAGACCGTTATGCTTGGTGATTATTAGCATTGTCACAAGGGACAACAAACTTTATGGTTACAGACTCCTAAAGGCCGTTATGCTTGGTAGTTTTTAAACATTCTCACAGGAGACAACAGCTTCATGGTTACAGTTTCCTGAAATGTATTGTGCTTTTTATGTGTTCTCACAAGAGGAAATAAGCTGGATGGTTTCAAAGTTTTCTAAAGGGCATGTGGGTGGGGGATATAAGCATTTTCACAAGTGGCAACAAGCTTGATGGTTACTTTTCCTAAAGGGCATTGTTCTTGGTGGTTATAAGCTTTCTCATGAGGGAAAAAGCTTATTGGTTACACAGTCTTAAAAACCATTATGCTTGGTGGTTTTTAAGCATTCTCACAGACAACAGATTGGTTGCAGTTTCCTGAAGGGCATTGTCCTTAATGGATATAAAAGTGTTCTCACAAGAGGTAACAAGCTTGATGATTTCAAAATCTCATAAATGGCATTGTGCTTGGTGGTTATAAGCATTTTCGCAAGAGGCAACAAGCTTGTTGGTTGCATTTTCCTACAGGGAATTGTATTAGGTGTTTATAATCTTTCTCAGATGAGGCAAAAGGATTGATGGTTAGGCTAAATGCCCACGTTGTAGAAATGCTGCGGAAATGTCTGCAGCATTTCCGCAACTCCCTGCCGCGAGTAAAATGCATGCAGAATTTCTCATGCATTTTCCTGCAAAACACAACAAAAAATAAAAAATAGGGATATACTCACCTTCTGGCAGCCCCCGGAATCCTCCCGCCTCTCAGCGACACCGACGGCAACTTCCGTTCCCAGGGATGCCTTGTGACAATGACCACTGATGACGTAGCATCATGCGAGACCACTACGTCATCAGAGGTCATTCGCGCAACGCATCCCTGGGAACGGAACTTTCTGGCAGCGTGGCTGAGAGGCGGGAAGGACTCCGGGGGCCGACAGAAGGTGAGTATATCCCTATTTTTTATTTTAATTCTATTTTTTACAGGAATATGGTACCCAGGGCATGGAGGACAGTCTCCTCTCCTCCAGACCCTGGGTACCATCCGCACATGAAGAGTTCACTTTACGCATGGTGGGCATAGCCACATGCGTAAAGTGAGCGTTTCAATGCAATCCTATTGGCTGCAGAATCACCGTGATTCCGCAGTAAGAATGGACATGATGCGGATTTTACCGCTATGCAATTCTGCAGTGGTAAAATCTGAACATTGACACAGGAACTGCGGCATCCCATAGGATTGCATGGGGTGCATTTCTTAAGCGTTTAAGCATTTCCGCGGCCGCAAAAATGCAGCCTAAAAGCTAAAAAACGCCAAGTGGGCACATAGCCTTACAGTTTTGTGAAGGCTATTATAATTGGTGGTAATAAAAGTTCTCATAAAAGGCTTCAAGCCTGATAGTTAAAAAAGTCTCATAAAAAGCGTTGTGCTTGGTGGTTATAATATTTCTACCAAGAACAGAGCAAAATTGATGGTTACGGTTTCCTAAAGGACATAAATTATACTTGGTGGTCTTTAAGCATTCCTACAAGAGATAACAGATTTTGGTTACAGTTTCCAAAAGGTCATTTTGCTTGGTGGTTATAACCATTGTCACGAGGCAACAGAGAACTGATATAAACATCAATAGTGGAAATTATCTCCCAATACTTTACATAATTTGCTAGCAGACTCCTTTCTGGGTCACTACAGTTATAGAACACCACTCTTAGGCTACTTTCACACATCAGTTTTTGTGCATCAGGCGCGATGCGGCGAAAAGTGTAAAAACCGGATCCGGCGCCTGTTGCCACCGGATCCGGTTTTTTCCCCATAGAGTTTCATTATCGCCGCATTGCGCCGGATGCCTATGCGGCGTATCCAGTTTTTGCCGGATCCGGCAAAAACAGCCGGTCTGGCATCTGGAAAAAACGTTACATTCTACTTCTACTCCTCTTACCTCCAAAACGGGGAAGATGGCCTCTTTTGAGTTTCACCTCCATTTCTGCTTGGGCAGCTAGATCATCTTGCAAAATCAGAACTGTTGCAAAATATTAATTAGTGATCTGGATTAAGAAGAATAAAAGAGCAGAAAAAAGAGCAGTTGATGCACAATAGAAGACTAATTTACTGAAGTGCTTTAGGGGGCACATAATAAAACAGCAACACTATAAATGGTGCTGATAGTTAGGAGACTTGCTATGGGTTTTTCCATATCTCCAACTCTGCCAGGCCCTGACTAGTAGGGAAATGTTCTCAAACATCTCCTTAGGGAACATCTTGCCCTTCCAGGAGAACAGATCTGCCGAATGTGATGGCCATTTAACGAGTTGACTGAGGATAATGTCAGTAAATATTCGCTTACTTTTCATTTAGATTTTACCGTTTTGCACTTCAAAGCGTTATGTAACCGAAAACTCATAATAAGCCAAGAAATCTAATTGAACATTTCTTCCTCCTTCTCATCACAGATTCTGAGGAAATCTCAGGTGACCCTAAATACGGTCTGATCCTGTAGAAAAATTAATCTAAGCCGCATGTACCGTAGCTCTGCTCTTCTGAGAACAAGTTCGTAATGAGAAAATTGGAGTCAGGACACTTATATTTAGAGGGGCAAATTAGAATTAAACAGGGTTTTGAACTTTTTAGAGATACAGTTGTGTAGACAAGAATTAAAAAAAGAAGCTACTTTTCAAAATATATACAGGTATATCTAATTTAGATGCTAAAGGGTTATTTCCATCCATTGAAAGCCACTAGGGGGAGCTCATTCCATTTACATTTATTATTTAGTTCAGTGAGAGATGTATAGCATAGCTCCCTCTAGTGGTGGTTGCAGGCAGACAGAATTTTAGCTTTATCAAGATCATCCTGGTAATAGGCTACAGAAAGTTTTTTTTACCTTTCTCATTATGATCTAAGATATCTGGAAGCCAAATATCCAAAAAATGTGGTATTATGTCATAAATATTTGTCAGATGTTGGTCCTACCTTTGGAATCCTCACAGACTGGGAAATTTTTCAGATTCCTGTTCCCATTGAAGTAAATGGAGATGCAGCTGTGCTTGGGTAAAGTTCTCTGCATTGAGTTCTATGGGCATTATGGAATATTTACTTGCATTAACTGTATGACACAAATGTTAGTGATGCAAATATGGCTTTAAAGGGGTTGTTCAACCCTGGGGACATTTTTTTATGTAGCCAATGTATGAATTGGGGAATAGAAATCAACAAAATTTGCATTGGCTTTTTCAGGATCTTTGATATCTGGCACATTCAACTTAGTACTGTGGACCCTCAGTACTGTGATTGTTGTAGGGTCCACAGTCTGATAATTGCTGTTAGTCCTCCGTCAAGCACACCTGATCTGATAGGCACAGTTTAATTAGTTCTGTTTCTCTCTCCTTTCTAAATTATCAGAAAATCTCCTCCCTCCCAGTTATTTCTATGAAAACTGATCTCACATTCTAACAGCAGATGTTATGGAGAGCAGATCTGACTAGGGATGAGTGAATAGCTTTGGATAAGAGCTTCTCCGAAAAGCTATAGCACTTACCTCGTAGCTGCATCGGGAACCCGGATAGCTGGAGCGCTCCCGATGATCAGCTGTTGGTCTCCGTAGCTGCATGTGTTGTGACAGTGAAACAGCCGCTAGACATGCAGCTGCGGCTCCAAACAGCTGATCATCGGGAGAGCTCCAGGTATCCGAGTTCCCGATCCAGATACTCGGTAGGTGCTATAGCTATTCGGATAAGCCCTTATCCGAAGCTATTCACTCATCCCTAGATCTGACCTTTGTGGCTTCTCAGGCTCACTGCGCCTGAACTCGCCTCACATTTGAAGGTTAGTATTTTCTCTTTTTATTTATCACAATTGTTTATTTAGCTTGTTTTATGAATGATTAATGCAAAGTTTGTGGAAATCAGTAGGGTTTTCTTAGAAAATAAAATGGTGGCCTCTAAGGCACCTTGCACCCTAACACGTACTCTCTGTCTCTCTCTTGCTTTAGATTCTCTGCTGAAATGGCCAGTAAAATGTATAATTCATCTAACCCCTTCATGTTGAAGAAATGAAGAATCTACTGTTAAATGATGATGAGGGAGACCCCAGCACTGAGTGAAGATTTAGGGGAAGAGAGTGACATTTCATCTCAAGATGAGGTGGAAGAATGTAGAAGTGATTCAGGAACCGAGCAGGATGGTGAGTAGACCGATGCCGATGAAGAAGATACAGGTAACACCAATAAAAAGACCAAAAGCAAGAAACCACTTAGAGCACTGGCCAAAACACCAAGCGCTGGCCAATAATCATCTTCTTCGAGATGTTGAATGTGGGTGATATCAATTCATAAATGATTTTCCTTGACACTCAACTGGAACCATTGGCTAATGAACTGGTGAGTGGTCAGCTTTGCCAAAGAAGTCTGAAGACGAATGGGATCTCCTCTAGCTTGCAAGTCCGGCTGAAAATATTTAATCCCAAAGATGATTAAGAAAAATTGCCACCAATCCAACCTCCCTGAAGACGTAGATGCACCATCTGCACCATTGAAACTGTTGGCGGAAGAATGCCCAATTTTGAATGCAAAAATATCTCAACGCAATCTGCAAATATGATCTGCCAGCCTTGCTTCTCTAAGTGTTACTGTGTTTCTTGTGCTGAACATGTAACTTCTGAATCTGAGTGAATAGTAATATAGTGGCATCTAAGTGCATTACCATTAAGTTTTTTTTCCCTAATTTTAATGTTTAACATTAGTTATGTCATGAAAACTGGAGGCTATTAGATGGTGGTTGAGAAATGTAGTACTTTTTTTCTGTACGTTTAGGGTTATTACATTTTTTTGGCATTTGATCTTGTATCCGCTCTTCTAATACATCCCTATGAAGGTCACTGATTACTTTTAGAGTTGTGAAATTTAGATAATTGGATATTATAGGTTTTACTAGATTATGGCTCGATGCTATCGCATCGAGAGGATGCGATAGCATCACACCTCTTGCCATGTTAACCCTCAACACACACACTCCTCTCACCTTTCACCATCTCCACTCACTCTTTCACTCCACATACGACCCCTTCTCTCACTCCGTCTCTCATACTCACGCCGTCATCGCCGCTGCTCCACGATCCCCGACATCTTCTTCCGCCGGCGCCATCCTGGATCCAGACGTTGTCCACGCCGGCGACATGCTCTTGCGGCGACGCCATCTTGAGTATCGTGAAATCCCGCGATAGTCAAGATGGCGTCCCGGAAGAACATGTCGCCGGCGTGGACGACGTCAGGATCCAAAATGGCGTCGGCGAAATCTCGCGAGTTTTCGCCGACGCCATTTTGGATCCCGACGTCGTCCTCACCGGCGACATGTTCTTGCGGCGACGCCATCTTGACTATCGCGGGATTTCGCCGATCCAAAATGGCGTCGCCGCAAGAACATGTCGCCGGCGTGGAGGACGTCTGGATCCAGGATGGCGCCGGCGGAAGAAGATGTCGGGGATCGTGGATCAGCGGCGATGATGGCGTGAGTATGAGAGACGGAGTGAGAGAAAGGGTCGTATGTGGAGTGAAAGAGTGAGTGGACGTGAGTGGAGATGGTGAAAGGTGAGTGGAGTGTGTGTGTTGAGGGTTAAAATGGAAAGAGGTGTGCGGTGACGTCACCGGTTACAACTGGACGAAAGTTGTTACAACTGGAAGTTGCTTAGGGCATTTATTATTATAGATAACCTGTGCATGTCAGGTGCACTGCGTCTGAACTCATGAATGACAGAGGTGCACCTGATGGAGGGTCAACAACAGCTTTCATTATCTAAATAATTAAAATTTATGCTCAATAATCATAGAATCATAGAATCATAGAATCGTAGAGTTGGAAGGGACCTCCTGGGCCATCTGGTCCAACCCCCTGCTCAAAGCAGGATTCGCTAAATCATCCCAGTCAGATGTCTGTCCAGCCTCTGTTTGAAGACTTCCATTGAAGGAGAACTCACCACTTCTCGTGGCAGCCTGTTCCACTCATTGATCACTCTAACTGTCAAAAAGTTTTTTCTAATATCTAATCTGTGTCTCCTCCCATTCAGTTTCATCCCATTGCTTCTAGTCTTTCCTTGTGCAAATGAGAATAAAGTTGATCCTTCTACAATGTGACAGCCCTTTAGATATTTGTAGACAGCTATTAAGTCTCCTCTCAGTCTTCTCTTTTGCAAACTAAACATTCCCAAATCCTGCAACCTTTCCTCATAAGAGAGGGTTTGCAGACCTGTCACCATTCTGGTCGCTCTTTTCTGAACTTGCTCCAGTTTGTTGATGTCTTTTTTAAAATGTGGTGCCCAAAACTGGACACAATATTCCAGATGAGGTCTGACCAAAGAGGAGTAGAGGGAAATAATGACTTCACGTGATCTAGACTGTATGCTTCTGTTAATACATCCTAGAATTGCATTTGCCTTTTTTGCTGCTGCATCACACTGTTGACTCATATTCAGTCTGTGATCTATTAGTATACCCAAGTCTTTTTCACATGTGCTGTCACTTAGCCCTATTCCTCCCATTCTGTATATGCTTTTTTCATTTTTATTGCCCAGATGTAGTACTTTGCATTTCTCCCTGTTAAAAACCATTCTGTTAGTTGCTGCCCACTTCTCCAGTTTATTTAAATCTTTTTGAATCCTCTCTCTCTCTTCTCTAGTATTAGCTATCCCTCCTAGCTTAGTGTCATCAGCAAATTTAATCAGTTTACCCTCAATTCCTTCATCTAAATCGTTGATAAAGATGTTGAACAATACAGGGCCCAGGACAGAGCCCTGTGGTACCCCACTTGAGACATTCTTCCAACTGGATGTGCAGCCATTTACGACCACTCTTTGGGTCCGATCACTAAGCCAGTTATGAATCCACCTAACAGTTGCCTTGTCCATTCCATACTTAGTCATTTTTTCAATAAGGATTGTATGAGAGACATTTGTCAAATGAACCCCTTTAGCTTGTAGTGAACTAAAAAATACACAAAAATTAATTAGATTGCACCAAGTTAGGTAGTTATTACCTTAAAGCCTGCAGCACAGTTTCTGTTTCAGTCTCTGACTACGTTCAACCTACATTTGAAAATGATGATCATTATCAACGACATGGAACAGTTCGTAACTTAGAAGACAAAGTGAGGTAACAACAATTACTGACTGTATTACTCTTTAGTTCATTTACTTTGCATTTTGTTAAAAATTAACACTTCTATTCATGAACGCATTGTTCCTTTGCAGCATTTTTTCCACGTATGTGTAAAACTTTTATACAGTGCTGTGTGTATGACTATATTTTTATGTATACATAGGATGCTATTTGTTTAGATTATTTTTAGTGATGACAACACTCAACAGAGTCTCCAAGTACAGCAGGAACCAGCAGGAGTTGGCGATGCTGATGAGAGTAGGCATCACTGCTATGCGCCTCACTCACAGTTGCCTGAGACATTGGTGAATGTGGACTATGGCGGAGCTTCATGGGAACATTTTTGATAATAAATCGGTAAACAAGGGAGTGACTGTTGCCTTTATTTCTGTATTTTTCTGGTATCCTTTTTTGGACTCCTTCTGATTCAATGGATTACAGCTGACCTGCATATTATTTTTTTCCAATAAATTGGTGAATCCGAGGGATAGTGTAGGGAAGTCTTTATTCAAATAATGGGTTTTCTTCTGAGTGTGTTTTTTTTATTTTTATTTACTGGGTTAGTAATGGAGGAGTCTGATAAACACCTCTCTATTACTAACTCCAGAAGTTGATGGCAGCAGTGATTTTTGACAAATCACAGCTGATATAAATCCCAACTACCACTATCCCAATTGCCAACGTGCCAGTTCAATAAGGAAGAGCTGTGCAAATCACCAGAATTGGTGTATCTAACATGATGCACCACTTCTGGGGTGGCTGCAGGCTTGAATGTTTAGGCTTGGAAGGATCCACTAACTATGGACCTTCTTCAGCCTGATATGAGCCCAGAGCTGTCTGTTTGTCCTTGGCTGGTTGTCAAAAAATAGGGGTGATCTCACGTAATTTTCCTCATTTATTTATTAGTTTAAGGCTACTTTCACACTAGCATTACCAGGTGCAGTGCACAGCCGCCGCTAAGCTCCGCGCCCTGCCACGCCCCCTCCAGTCAGCTCCTCCTCTGATTGCATGACGCTGCATGCGATCATCGTGCTCTATATTTAGCGTTGGGTATGCTGGTTGTGCGCTGGTACACTTTTGATGGCGAATGCGCCCTTTTGGCGCTGCGCCGACGGGCGACAAATGCATTTTTGTGCGCTCGGCGCAGCGCCAAAAGGGCGCAAATGCCTGCGAAATCATGCCAGCGCATGACCAGCGTACCAAACGCTAAATATAGGGTACGCTGATCGCATGCAGCGTCATGCGATCAGAGGAGGAGCTGACCGGAGGGGGCATGGCTGGGGGCGGAGCTTAGCGGCGGCCGTGCGCTGCGCCTGGTAACGCTAGTGTGAAACTAGGCTAATACCCGTAAAGTAAACTACACATGCACGTCACTAATTATATCTCTGGCTATGTATATCTTTGCATATCTAATCACATAGCAAAGAGAGACAAAATTGCATGTGAAAAAAAATACATTTGGCAAAAACGCATACAAAAACGCAAGTGAGCTGTGGTGTGGGATTCATAGGGAAATTCAGCTGCATGAAAGCCTGAACAAACACTGATCGTGGGAACGTACCCTAATTTGTCTAAATGCACACATAAATCGGCCAAGTTTTTATAATCCCCTGTAATTTTTAAAGCTTCACTCCTCAATGCCAATTAGCACTTGCAAAGGACATAGTGCAAAAAATACTTAGAACTCAGAGATTATGAATATTTACAATATTTTTCTACATTATTTGATAGAGACTAATAAATGGATAAAATTCCAGCAGTAAACACAGAAAGTGCTCCTCTTCCTCTGTATGTAGATGTCTCCCTCGGACAAAGATCTCCTGTATAATTATATTCTATTAACAGAGTACAGTGACTTTTCCTTTGTTAATAGATGATTCTCTTTAGACCCATAAATCTTTCTCCAAATAAAATGAATAATTTTAGATAATAATATGTTTTCCATGTTTTATTCAGAAATGTTTCCATAGCTGCAGTTACATTACGATTTTTAAAAATGTTTGTTTTATATTTTAGATTTTCTGTTTGGATTTTTTTTTAATACAGGATTAACTTCTTGATTTCTCAATGAGTACATAAAAAGACTTAGCCCTAAAGAATTTTCTTGTTTTTATAAACTGTGTTTTGTTACCGTTATCTACAGAAACAAACTGGTCATTGGTTTTCCCATTACTGTGTTCGGAGGCATATCTAAAGGGCAGCGCAGAAGTAACAGTCGCACCTTGGCCCTTGTGCCTGATTGGTAAACAGCATCCACCAGTATTATATATAGGATAAAGTAGTGGGGGATCAAAAACAATCCATTGATGTCTAGCACAGCCATGTGTGAAGTCAGTGAGCTGTTTGGGTCATGTATGGACATGTTTTTTGCTCCAGAAGGGAAGCAAGAAACAGTTACTGTAGATGTTCTATACTCTGAACTATACATGGAGATCCTGAACTTTTTCACTACATCCATCCTAGGACCTTTCACATAAATCACAGCATGACTTTACAGGTCAACTAGAGGATAGTGTCCCTAAACCATTGTCTAGCTTGACTACCTCTTAAATAATGTCTGTCCTTGTACAAGTAACTGATAATTAGAGATGGGCGAACCCAAAACATTAAAGTTCGGGATCCGTACCGAACACCTACTGTTCAGACATGGGCCCAGAACACGAACTTTACCAGGAAGTATGTGTTACTGTTCGGGTTCTGCCCCCTGAACATTGGGTGTTTCTCCTCCTGTCATCTGCGTGACAGCTTGAGGGACACCTGCGCCTCTGATAAGCATTAATATCATTACCACCGTTCAGAGCACTGCAGTTGCCACACTGTCAGATGACAGCATGAGCCAGCAGCTGTGACTGTAGGTAAAAACTTTACCCCTGGTCACAGGCTGATGAGAGAGTACTATCATCCGCCTACGCCTGATGTCGCTAATAACAGCAAGAGCAGGTGCGGCTGATGGGAGTACTCATCATCCGGCCCCTGTGCTATGAATAAATAAATAAAACGGCATGGGATTCCCCTTTATTTATGACTAGCTGAAGAGCCTGGCGCTGCCCGGGTATAGTAACTAACTATGGTTAGTTATAACAAATTATAATGATTATATCTATATATATAAAGCTGAGTGTAGAGCCCCACCCACTCCACATAGCCACATTCACTATAATATCCCACATCATCCCATCAGCCAGAGCCACCAGACTACTGCCCCTAATATCCCACACCTTCACGTCAGAGCCATCGGACTACTACCTTTAATATCCCACATCATCCCATCAAAGCCACCGGACTACTACCCCTAATATCCCACATCATCTCGTCAGCCAGAGCCACCTGACTACTACCACTAATATCCCACATCATCCCATCAAAGCCACTGGACTACTACCCCTAATATCCCACATCTTCCTGTCAGCCAGAGCCACCGCACAACTACCACTAATATCCCACATCATCCCGTCACAGCCGCCAGACTACTACCACTAATATCCCACATCATCGCGTCATAGTCACCAGACTACTACCCCTAATATTCCACATCATCCCGTCAGCCAGAGCCATCGGACTACTACCACTAATATCCCACATCATCCCATCAGCAAGAGCCACTGGAATATTACCCCTAATATCCCACATCATCGCGTCAGCCAGATCCTCAGCTCAGCTTCTTTGCTTAGTGATTGGTTGCAAGGAAAACTGTTGCTCATAGCAACCAATCACAGCTCAGCTTCTTTTAAACAGCTCTGGTGAAAAGAAAGATGCTTTGTGATTGGTTGGTGATACACGCACACATACATACATTCACTTTTATATATATAGATAACCAGCCAAGCAAAACTGACAGCTGCAGGCTGCAATTCTCAGCTGTCAGCTATATCATGGCTGGTTATCACAAATCGAGTAGTCCTCATGTCATGTTTTTATTATTAAAATAAATAATTTTAAAAATGGTGTGGGGTCCCATCATTTACTTTACATTTCACAAATACTTGCTACTTTGTGTTGGCTTCATATAAAAACCCAATAAAATAAATGAAAAGTTTGCGGATGTAATGTGAAAAAAATGATGAAAACGTCAAGGGGTCTGAATACTTTTTCAAGACCTTTATATACTGCTGAAATGCAGAATATGGTCCAATAATCAGCAGCATTCTGTGGTCCCCACAGGTTTAACACCTTTCACCTGCCCTACGTTAACATCTATGGATCATGTGATAAAATATCATTGCTCTTGTACGAAAAGGTAAGTGGTTGTATTACCATGGTGATCCCATGCTATATCATCTATTGCCATGGCAATTTCAAGCTGGATTTTGTAATATTTTTCTGTGTGTCAGGGCATTCTTTAATGACCTGGTTATTAAAGCATCAGGAATCTTAACAAGCTGCAGGTTTCTGTTATGGAAGGGATTATAGGCCGTTGATAAATGGAAGAACCCTGACAGGTAGTGTAAAGCTGGTATTTATCTGAAACCTCTTATTAGAAGATTTATTGGAATTCGTGTATTTTCTCCACACCTTGGAAAACCCTTTAAAACTAAAATTACAAGATTTTATAAATTGAGGCAAATCATCAGATAAAAAGTTACAGGCCCTGAATTGCAGCCTCATTGTCCACATCAGTGCCCATACTGCATGAGCTTATACTATGTGTTCTGTGAGTTCTGCTTTTTATCATACGAGTCTTATATTGGAATCCTGGACTTTTTTTTTTACAAGGGGATCACTTTTTACATACTTTTTTCAGCTTCTTTCCTGAAGGACTAACTTATTTTTGGTGTTAAGGGATTTATTTTCAGATCTATTCTCAGAAATTAGAAAATATCTTTATTGTGCAGAGCATGACATTACAAGTCTGGGGGGATGTCGAATATGAATCCACCGTATTTTTCGAACTATAAGACTCACCGGACCGTAACATGCACCTAGGTTTTAGAGGAGGAAATTAGAAAAAAATTAAATTAAAAAATATAGTCAATTCTGTACTAATATCCCCTATCATGGAATACATCTCTCCCCAATCCAGGTATAAATGGTCCCTTCATTCCTATTTTGGCATGCATGTGTAAGGGAGTGAGATTTGATATCTTTCTTGCTTCCTTTCGTCTGATTGCCTTCCTGTTGTTTATGTTTACAATTTGTCTATGATAAATGCCTGCGGTACTGCTACATATAAAATATGTATTATCGCTCACCTTTAATGGTATTGCCACATGAATGTGTTACCATTTTGTAGAAAGCTGTAATATGTTTTCTTGTGTTCTTGTATTTTATTATTGCATTGTATAGTGTGTCTGTTGTGCATGCACAGTTAGGGTAAGTTACTGCATCCTTTGGGGAAATTAGAGGAGGGCACTTTTAGTATTTAGTTCCTATAAACACAGGTAAGTGTAATTCTGTTGAGGGCCACTAGATGGGGGCATACTAGTGGGGCCTGATAGGATGGTTATAGAAGGTTCATTGTAGGAGGGGCTGCTGGGTAGTAAGAGGAAAGTTGGTTAAGAAGTTAGGTCAGATGGGGCCTTGGTGCCCTAATGTCCACATGGGCTATAGGCCCAGACAGATTGGCAGAACCATAATGTTTAAGTGCTGCAGCCCACGTTACCCACAGCCACTGTGTATTATAGCAGTGGGCCAGTGCAAGAAAGGAAGTATGTGGCAACTCATTGCCTCAGCAGATGCTTTTAGGGCAGAAATCGGTTGGACAGCTGAGATGAAGGAAGTTGGAGCTTCGACGAGATCAGTACAGACAAGTCGGATGCTTTACCAGAGGCAACCAAACTTGATGACTGATGATTTCGAGTCTGGGGTGAAACAGGCAGAAGGAATTGTCATCATGGCGAGGTCAGGCCAGGAAGGAACTGGGGAGCAGTCTAGGACAGTTCGATCCAGATGTGTACTGCACAGAAGAGACAACCAGAAAGGGAAAGAGGAGGAAACAAGTAAATGTCTTGCTGTACCAGCTGTGGATGTGACATGTCAGTAAAGAAAGTGTTAAATTTGACTTGGACTGTGTCTCCATTGCTGGGGGTCGCCTGGAAGAGAGACTGTTATTTCCTGGGAAGTGCCCAGAGGAAGCAGAATCTGGAGATGCAGGTATGCAGAAGAGAACAGTACAATTTTCTGCAGGGGAAGGGCTGGACATGGATATAGCAGTTATTCAAGTCATGACTACAGTCCTGTCCCTCCCTTACACATGGCTCCCTCATCTCTATCCTGGTATGCATGGCCCCCCCTCATCCTTATCCTAGTATGCATGGCTCCTCATCCCCATCCTGGTATACATGGCCTCTTCATCCCCATCCTGGTATGCATGACCCTCTCATCCCAACCCTGGCATGCACAGTTAGCAACCTGATCTCTATTGATCAAGGTTCAGAAAAGAATAACAGAAAACAGTCAGGATAGTTTTACCACTGAAACTATTGATATGACTTTATATTTCCTAGTAGAGCAATTAAAGTAAAACCAGTCTTCCAGCAGTCTGGTATACAATGGCTGACAGATCAAGCTTTGAACTTGCATGCACATTAGTCTGGAAGTACAGTATATGAGCAGTCTCAATTCACTAGGAGTACGGATATTCTCAGTGAAGTCAGATTTCTACTCAGATTCCTTGGTAGGATCAGAATTGTCTCCAGTCCTATTTGCGAGTCCTGGAGGGTAACTATCATTTTCAGCCATCCTACAAAAGGGATGGGTACGGATTCTGTGCCCTTCCAATTTCACAATTGTTTAGGTGCAAATCGAATTTGTGTTGAATTTTTAGGAATTTCCTGAACCCAGCGAATTCACTTGAAGCGCTACCACCCTACAAACCATTCAACACTTCCTAAACAAAATAATACTTTGTTCGGACAGCATTTTGAAGCATTGTTTGGAGCCTCCATTGTCCTCACTGCATGTAGTGCCATTTTCCCCATTTCATTGTCCGATTACGTGACAAAACCTAGTCATCATCACTGTAAGTTAGTAATTAGGTGCCACTGTACTCCATTTGAACTGATCTCAAGAAAAAATAGAACTAGGACAAGAAAAACAAGTGTAAAAGTATACAACATATAACAAGGTTAGGCCGGTCATTAAAAAAATAAGACCTCAAGTGCCTCAATCGAAGAGGAAATTTAAGACCTAGGGATATGGATGAACGTAACTGACTTTGGTTGGAATCGGCTGATATCCCAGAAGTTAGTCTTGTGTCGATCATTAGGCAATAACTTATTGTACCAAAATGCCATATTTGTTCTCCTACTAAGTCCTTATTCACAGGACAAGGCACTGCAATACAGTGTTGTTATGTATTCTCACCCAACCGCCTCCAAGACTTCTCCCGAATAGCCCCCATCCTCTGGAATTCTTTGCCCCAACAAGTCCGACTATCAACCACATTTGGATCCTTCAGACGGATCCAGAAAACCCACCTCTTCAAGAAAGCCTACAGCCTGCAATAACGCTGCTACCTCCTTCTCTCTCACCACTACCGAAGATATCACCTCAACCCACAACGGAACTGCTGCAACCCCCCCAACCTGCTGTCTCCTTCCCCACCATCCTGTAGCATGTAAGCCAGAAAGGGCAGGGTCCTCTCCCCTCTGTATCAGTCTGTGATTGTTAGTTTGTTTACTGTAAGTGATATCTGTAATTTGTATGTAACCCCTTCTCATGTGCAGCACCATGGAATCAATGGTGCTATATAAATAAATAATAATAATAATAATAATAATAATAATAATGTATTGTGCATGCAATCAAGTTTTAAAATATCATATAATAATTGTAATGCCATGACAATAAAAATAATAAAAGTAATAGTTCTCGGAAGAAAGGAGCAAAAAAGAAAAGACAAACTTTCATGACAGTCAGGGGTAAAGAGAGAAAGCAAAATATAAGTTTATTACTTAAAAGAAAGTTTTAGTTTTATTGTCTCGGCAACAGTCTTGGAGCACGTAAGATATTTATGAGAAATCAATGTTCTGGTTTTGTACTGTAATTTTTAGCTTATTGAGCAGTTTATGCCTTCATTTTGTTATGAATAGTCTTAAGTCTGACCTTGCTTTTGCATTGTTTTTTTTTTTCTAGACACAGACAAATATGTTTAGACTGATTTATAGATGTGGTCTGCATCGTAATTAGTCCATTTTGATACATTTATCAGCAAAAGACAAAACTAAATAGAAATGATGAGTATTTGTCTGTGGCCTGGAAAAAAAAATGAAATATTGACATCCTGGAGCAGTGTTGAGGGATACCACCCGATACTGAAAAATATCGGATCGGAATGGATCGGCCGATCTAAAAAAAAGTATCGGGTATCGCCGATTCCGATCCCGGAAGTCCCATTCAAGTCAATGGAACAGAAATATCGGAATTAAAAAAAACCCTTTTTTTCCCTGTAGGTTAATTCTACATGAAGAAAAACAACTAATAATAATGTAGACTGTATTGTGGGAGGTGTAGGAGACATTAAAGCCATAGAGGTTTAGCCCAATCAAATGGAATAGCAGTAGTTTTTTTTTTTTTTAAAGACGTTCGTAGTTACAAAGATATTGACTATGTTAGCCTCATTTATATTTAAGTTTTTAATATTTTGTCAGATATGTATGTTTCACTACTTCCATGCGCTTCACCTTCTTTTTTACTTCTCCCACACTTTCTCCTTCATCATCCTCAGCAGCATCTTTTTCATCAACTTCTTCTTCACCTTATTCATCTTCTTCTTCTTCTTCACCTTCTTCCTATTTTTTTTTTTTTACATTCTTCATATTCTTCTTATTCAACTATTATTCTTCTTCATATTCTACTTCTTCATCTTCTTCCTATTCTTCTTCATCATATTCTTATTTGTGACAGGCATTCCTGTAGTTGTAATCTATAAAAGTTTGAAGATTACACCTTCCGTTCAGCCTGTCACAAAAGATTTACAACAGGATTTGTCCGCGTTCAGTTTGGCCTGCAGCAGCAGGCCTTTTCCAGGGGCACCACGAGGAGGAACGGACTCACCCCCATACACTGCTTAGTCTTCTTCTGCTTATAAATTAAATAATATCATTTGCTCAGATTTTTAGTCTTATGCTTAATGTTCTTCTGCTTTTGGTTTTTATGTTTCTTGTTCTTCTGTCTCTTGTTGTTCTGCATCTTGGTGGTTGTCTTCACGTTCTTTGTCCTCTTGGTCATCTTCTTCAGGGTCATCTTTTAGGTATTCTTCTGTGTGGTCTTCAGGGTCGTCATCTTCAGGATCATTGTCAGGGAGATCCAGAGTGAGAATCAAAAACCATTTCCACAAGCTTGAACTTTGAAAAGTAGAAGAAGGTACAAGAAGGTTGAGGAACTGGCGAGAACCAGCTGACGGTACTGGAACCTGGATGGGTAGCAGAAGGAGCAATAGCAAATGGAACTAGCGAGGACCAGCTGACGGTGCTGGAACCCGGAGGGGCAGCAGAAGGAACAAGAGCCAATGGCACAACTGTGGACCAGCTGACAGTGCTAGAACACGGTTACTAAGCAGGAGGTACCTGTGCTACAAAGCACTACCAAGGACCCGCAGACATTGCTGGAACTCAGATACCAAGAAGGAGGCACCTAGGCCAAAGGCTCTGCCGAGAACCAGCTGATGGTGCTGGAACCCGGATGGGTAGCAGAAGCTGCAAGAGCATATGAAACTAGCGAGGACCACCTGACGGTGCTGGAACCCAGAGGGGCAGCAGAAGGAAGAAGAGCCAATGGGACAACCGTGGACCAGCTGACGGTGCTGGAACATGGTTACTAAGCAGGAGGTAATGGTGCTACAAAGCACTACTGTTATGGAAATATATATGTATATGTATTTCATATAGATCTCACTTGCCTGCTATAGGCTATATACTCCATATACTGCTATATACTCATGTATTCATGAATTCTTCTATTCTTATATATACTCATATACACACAGATACATATTCACAGTTTGAACCTTGTAACTAGTTGGTGGAAATGACCTCCCGCCCCCCCATGAGAGAGTCTGGGGAGCAGATGGTATCTTTTGATAGCATTGTCTTGTGATATTTGTCCCAGACATAGAAAGAGGAAGTTAGGCCAGATGGGCCAGCCGATATCAGAACATTGCTGACATTGTAAGACAAAGGGCAGTATATCATCTGATGTTTAAGTCACCTTAGGTCGGACGCCCATATATGTTTATGCATTTAAACTGACCAATTAGCTAAGAAGTAAAGCCTTTATGTTAATGAGTAACCACTCCTTTCTGTACAACTGATAAAACCAAGAATATTCAATAAACTTCCAGAGTTTTTGCTGGAAGGTATTGCTGCTAACCATTGTGTGGCATCTTTCCTTCTTTGAGCGCTCAATAAGACTCTGTCTAATCAGGACAGGCCACAGTACGCACAGGGGTAAATTCACCCAACCAAAAAAATCCACAACACTACCAAGGACCAGCAGACGTTGCTGGAACTTGGATACCGAGAAGGAGGCACCTAGGCCCAAGGCTCTGCCGAGAACCAGCTGACAGTGCTGGAACCCGGATGGGTAGCAGAAGGTACCCATAATCAACAAAGTTGCAAGGCCGCGAGCAGGATGCAGTTACCGAATCCCACAGTCCAACAGGGGGTGCTTGCCCTATTGGCTCTACGGAACCAGCCTTTAGTACCAGAACCCGCAGCCCACATAGGAATCACCAAAACTGCAGGCACTATAGACTCGGCTAACCCGACCGCAACACGACAGGACAACGTATTTGTGGCAAAGTGACGTTGACACTACCCAGAAACAGCAGGCGTGCTGGAACCAGGCTGGGCAGGGGGAGTACCCGTGCCAAAGACACTGCCGAGAACCAGCTGAAGGTGCTGGAACCCGGATGGGTAGCAGAAGGAACAAGAGCTAATGGCACAACTGTGGACCAGCTGACGGTGCTGGAACACGGTTTCTAAGCAGGAGGTACCTGTGCTAAAAAGCACTACGAACAACCAGCAGACGTTGCTGGAACTCGGACACCGAGAAGGAGGCACCTCGGCCAAAGGCTCTGCCGAGAAACAGCTGACAGTGCTGGAACCCGGCTGGGCAGGAGGGAGTACCCGTGCCAAAGACACTGCCGAGAACCAGCTGACGGTGCTGGAACCCGGATGGGTAGCAGAAGAACCAAGAGCCAATGGCACAACTGTGGACCAGCTGATGGTGCTGGAACATGGTTTCTAAGCAGGAGGTACCTGTGCTTTAAAGCACTACCAAGAACCAGCAGACGTTTCTGGAACTCGGACACCGAGGAGGAGGCACCTCGGCCAAAGGCTCTGCCGAGAAACAGCTGACGGTGCTGGAACCCGGCTGGGAAGGAGGGAGTATCCGTGCCAAAGACACTGCCGAGAACCAGCTGAAGGTGTTGGAACCCGGATGGGTAGCAGAAGGAACAAGAGCCAATGGCACAACTGTGGACCAGCTGACGGTGCTGGAACACGGTTTCTAAGCAAGAGGTACCTGTGCTAAAAAGCACTACGAACAACCAGCAGACGTTGCTGGAACTCGGACACCGAGAAGGAGGCACCTCGGCCAAAGGCTCTGCCGAGAAACAGCTGACAGTGCTGGAACCCGGCTGGGCAGGAGGGAGTACCCGTGCCAAAGACACTGCCGAGAACCAGCTGACGGTGCTGGAACCCGGCTGGGCAGGAGGGAGTACCCGTGCCAAAGGCACAGCCGAGAACCAGCTGACGATGCTGGAACCCGGATGGGTAGCAGAAGGTACCCATAATCAACAAAGTTGCAAGGCCACGAGCAGGACGCAGTTACCAAATCCCACAATCCAACAGGGGTGCTTGTCCTATTGGCACTATGGAAACCAGCCTTTAGTACCAGAACCCGCAGCCCACATAGGAAGCACCGAAACTGCAGGCACCATAGACTCGGCTAACCCAACCACAACACGACAGGACAACGTATTGGTGGTAAAGTGAAGTTGACACTACCCGGAAACAGCAGGCGTGCTGGAACCAGGCTGGGCAGGAGGGAGTACCCGTGCCAAAGACACTTCTGAGCAGCAACTGGCGATGTTGGAGCCCAGGGGTCAATCATGCAGCAGGATGAGGCCTACTTGGAGCGAGTTTTATTTTGGTTGTACACAACTACTGATTGTAACCGTGCTCCACTTCGGCCCTGGCTCTACTGTCTCTAGTATTTCCCCAGTCCTCCAACCCCGCCAGTTGCTGCTCTGAAGTGTCGTCTGCACAATCCACACTTGTTCCTGTGTTACTGGGGCTCAATCCTGTCAGTTGATCCCTGATGTGTGTCTGGCAAGGTCTCCTGCTCTGTCCTCATTCACACTACTAGTAATGGGAATGTGGACAGAGCAGGAGACCTTGCCGGACACACATCAGGGGATCAACTGACATGACTGAGCCCAAGTAACACAGGAAAAAGTGTGTATTGTGCAGACGCCACTTCAGAGCTGTAACAGGCGGAGTTGGAGGCCAGGGGAAACACTAGAGACAGTGGAGCCAGAGGCCTAAGTGGAGCACAGTTAAAAATCAGTAGGAGTTTGAATGTGCATGGAGCAGGAGACTTTGCCGTCCACACAGCAGGGGAGCAGCTGGCGTTACTGAACCCCACTAACACAGGAGCTAGTGTGTTTTTCTCTGTGCAGATGACACATCTGAGCGACAACTGGCTGTGTTGAAGCCCAGGGATTATAGTTCAGGTGGTAAAAAACATGAACACAACAGGAGACCTGGATACAGTTGCCAACCAATTATTTAGTCGGGAAGAGGACTGGCAAATTCTGGAGAGATCCAGGCCTTGTTCATTTTCAGAAAAGTAAGCCGGTCGACGTTATCGGAAGATAGTCGCGTGCGATGGTCTGTTAGTACACCACCTGCGGCATTAAAGACGTGTTCCGATAATACACTGGCAGCAGGGCAAGCCAGCACCTCCAATCCGTACTGGCTAAGCTCTGGCCATGTATCCAGCTTAGAGACCCAAAACTTGAAGGGGGAAGAGCCATCTGGAAGTTCACTGACAGGGCAAGACATGTAGTCTGTCACCATGTGACGGAAACGTTGCCTCCTGCTGACTGGAGCCGTCTGTGATGGTGTAGACCATTGTGGCGGACATACAAAACTTTGCCACATTTGGGCCATAGTGGTCTTCCCTTGTGCTGAGGCGCTGCCTCTGCTCCCTCTTTGTGCCGAGTTTCCTTCACTACCTCGACGCACAGAGCTGCTTTGTAAAGCACTAGCAGTACTGCTGTCGGGTGGAATGGAAAACATGATGGACTGCACCAGTGTGTCTTGGTACTCCTGCAGTTTACGCTCCCGGTTCAACGTTGGTATGAGGCTTTGTAAGTTGTCCTGGTAGCGAGGATCTAGGAGGGTGTACACCCAATAATCAGCCGTGTACAGAATGTGGGCGATGCGGCGGTCGTTTCTCAGGCACTGCAGCATGAAATCAACCATGTGCTGCAGACTCCCAACTGCCAAAGAACCGCTGCCCCCTGCTTGAGGCATGATCTCTGCCTGCTGTGCATCACCCCACCCTCGCTGTACATACTGACTAGTGCTTTGTGTACCTCCCTCCTCTGGAGAGATGTCTTCCTCCTCCATCGACTCCTCCTCATCCTCCTCACAAAGTCTCCCCTGCCTAGGCCTTTGTGAGGAACCACGTAGCGCAGACTGTCCAGAAGTAGCTGGCATTTGGGACTCCTCATCCTCCACCTCTTCCAAAACCTCATCCCTTAGTGCTTGTAGTGTTTTTTGGAGCAGGCAGATAAGGGGGACAGTCATGCTGACTAGTGCATCATCTGCACTCGCCATCCGCGTGGAATCATAGAAGGCACGCAAAACGAGGCAGATGTCCTTCATAGAGGCCCACTCAGTGGTGCTGAAGTGTGACCGGCGCACAGTGCGACTTGTTTGCGCCTGATGCAGCTGGTACTCCATGACTGCTGCCTGCTGCTCACACAACCGCTCCAACATATGTAACGTTGAATTCCACCTGGTGGGTAGGTCACATATGATGCGATGTTCCGGAAGGCATAATCGGCGCTGCAGAGCAGCAAGGCGCGATCTTGCCGTGCTGGAACGCCACAAGTGAGCGCACTCTATGCGGACCTTGTGCAGCAGTGCATCAAGATCCGGATAGTCCCTCAGAAAGCTCTGCACGGCTAAGTTCAGCACATGTGCCAGACATGGGATGTGAGTGAGGTTGCCTAGGCCAAGAGCTGCCACCAGATTTCGGCCATTGTCACACACTACCAAGCCCGGCTGGAGATTCCCTGGCACAAACCACACGTCGCTCTCCTGCTTGATGGCATTCCAGAGCTCCTGAGCTGTGTGGCTTCGATTGCCCAAAGAAATTAATTTAAGTACGTCCTGTTGACGTTTGGCCACGGCTGTGCTCATATCGGTCGTAACAGGCTCCTGCTGCGCTGTTTCTGAGGAACTTAAGTAGGAGGAGGAGTCTATGTGTACAGACTGGATTCCTGCAATCCGTGGAGTTGGCAGAACACGTACAGCTCCACTCTCCAGATCTGTACCCGGATCCACAACATTGACCCAATGGGTAGTGTGGGAAATGTATCGTCCCTGTCCATGGTTACTGGTCCACGCATCGGTGGTCAGGTGGACCTTGCTACTTACGGCGTTTAGTAGCACATGTTTTATTTTTCCCTCCACATGTTTCTGCAGGGCAGGCACGGCTCGCCTGCTGAAATAAAAGCAGCTGGGCATGGTGTATTGTGGGACTGCCAATGCCATGAAGTCCTGGAAGGTGTCAGTCTCCACCAGCCTGAATGAGAGCATTTCAAGTGCCAGTAGTTTGGCAATGCCAGCATTCAGAGCCTGTGCTCGGGGATGGTTTGCCGAGTATGGCCACCTTTTATCCCATGCCTGTGCTACCGATGGCTGTCGAGTGGCCTGGGAGTGTAAGGATGGCTGGGAAAGTGGTGCTGTGGGTGGTATGTCACAGGGTCTACAGACAACAGTGCCAGAGGTTCTTCCTTGGCGATCCTGTGAGGAAGCCGAACCAGCAGTGTGTGAGATGGAGGAAGAGGCCCCAACATGAGCTGAAGAGGTGGTAGGTGGTGCTGTATGTTGGCCTACGTCTTCAGTGTGTCTGTGTAACTCCACCTCGTGCTTGGTCCGCACATGTTTCCACATATTAGTGGTATTGAGGTTGCTGACATTTTTCCCTCTTTTGACTCTCTGATGACACAGCTTGCATTTGACAAAGCAAATGTCATCTGCAACTGTGTCAAAAAAGGACCACGCACTGCAAGTCTTGGGAGCGCCCGTTTTGCCTTTTGAAAGAGGAATGCTCCTAACGGGTGCCAAAGTGGAGGCTACAGGCAATCAAGTCTGCCCCCTCCCTCTCCCTCCTGTTTTGGCCGTTCGGGGAATCTGTTCCTCAGAGCTGCTCCCACCACCTTCCTGTTCCTCACGCCATGATGGGTCAAGGACCTCATCATCTACACTCCCCTCTTCAAACACCTGCTTCTCCTGGGTTGTCTCACCAGCACCGTACGCACCAGAAAGTGGCACCTGTGTCTCGTCATCATCTGATGCGTACTGAGGTGTGCTGACCATAGGCACTGGCCCACCCGCCTCTTCATATTCAGAGGGACAAAGAAGTTGCGCATCACTGCATACTCCCTCTTCTTCACATTCTGGAATGCTGCTTGGATGGCCCCCTCTTTCAAAGCCAACAGATTCAGAGAACAGAAGTAGAGACTGTGATGGCTCCTGTCCAGGGCTCTCTGACTGCCTGGGCACTTTGGCAGGTGGTGAAGAGACAGATGGTTGCTCTTCGGTGCTCTGGCCCTGAGAGGATGTGGAAGTCATTGAAGTCGATGCGTTAGCTGCCATCCATCCGACAACGGCTTCAATTTGTTCCTCCCGCAGCAGTGGGGTACGGCGAGGTCCTACAAAGCTGCGCATAAAGGACTGTTGCCTGCTAAAACTGGGGGATGCTGACCCACTGGTGCCCGCAGCAGGCACAGAATCCCCACGTCCTCTCCCTGCAGAATCCCCACATCCTCTCCCTGCTGAAACTCCACGCCCACGCCCACGCGCCTTACTCCCTGCCTTCTTCATCTTGCTAGACTGATAATGATAGGCAGAAAAGTACAAAGGGGGGCTTAGTGTGCTTATTCCTGAACAGCTGGTTACAGGTAGAAGAAACAATAATTTTATGAAGTGCGTGTGTGTCGACTACACTTTAATAGGAGCTAATGTGGCCTACACAACTATCAAATGTAGTGTTTGGTGAACTTTATTGTTTTTTTTTGTGAAAAAAAACTAAAAGGATGTGACCAAAGATTTGAAAGTGATAGTATCACCAACTTTTTGGAGCTATTACAATGCAGGCAGATAACCTACAATGCAAAAGATGAGGCTCCAAAAAAATTGGGTAATACTAATCTGGCTGCAGATGAAGGGCACAAGCCAGAAAAAAGGCTCCTCTATCTACTCCTATATAGTGTTTGCAACCAACCAATGTAGATGGATACGGATGGATGCACACTAATAGGAGAAGAAAAAATGAGCTGCAATTAAAGAAAAATATGTGTGAGGCAGTGACGCACGCTGAGCGGCCTACAACCAGACGTAGCTGCGGCCTACACTACTCAGCGTGAGCTGCACTCACACACAGTCAGAGACCTCTCAGACAGCCGTGAACAGTGCAGCTAAGTGATCACTAGCACTGAAAGGCTGCAGAAAGGCTCCGCTGTCTACTCCTAGAGTGTCTGCAACCACCGTATATGGATACGGATGGATGCACACTAATAGGAGAAGAAAAAATGAGCTGCAATAAATTAAAAATATGTGTGAGGCAGTGACGCACGCTGAGCGGCCTACAACCAGACGTAGCTGCAGGACACACTACTCAGCATGAGCTGCACTCACACACAGTCAGAGACCTCTCAGACAGCTGTGAACAGTGCAGCTCAGTGGGCACTAGCACTGAAAGGCTGCAGAAAGGCTCCGCTGTCTACTACTAGTGTTTGCAACCAATGTATATGGATACGGATGGAAGCACTCTAGACAGAATTTTTGAAAAATGAGCAGCTCAAAAAGAAAAATGTGTATGAGGCAGCAGTGAGGCACGCTGGGCGGCCTACAACCAGACGTGGCGGCAGGACCCACTCCACAGCGTGAGCTGCACTCACACAGCCCTTGCAGACAGCTGTGAACACTGCTGCTAGGGAAAAGAAAGCTACAGTGGTGGTTTATGTAGCCTGGTTAAAGCACAATATGTTTTGTAGAATCTCTATTTCTAACTGTCCCTCACAGTCTTCAACAGCAGCCTGTCCCTAACTGAATTCACAGCAGAGTGACCAGAAATGGCGGCGGCAGCTTTTATAGTGTATCATGACATCATTTCAGCAGCCAATCACAGCCATGCCAATAGTTAACATGCCTACATGCCTAACAGGATGTGCCCACACTTCTGAGGATTCCCATTGGCTGAATGAAAGCGAGCGGGCTCATAGCATTATGGGAACTTCCGATTCCGGTACCCGATATGAAAAAAGTATCGGACGTCAGTATCGGAATTCCGATACAGCTAATATCGGCCGATACCCGATACTTGCGGTATCGGAATGCTCAACACTATTTAGGAGTGAATTTTGCAGAGGATTAAACATTTGAAGATCATAAATATCTTAAAGCGGTATTCCAAGGTTTGAAATAAAATTTATTTTTTTTTCAAACTCCATGCCACACCTAGCACAGGTGTCAATAGAGTTTAGTTGCCATTCCAGACACACCCTGTAGACAAGTGAGGCACTGTTTCTAGGTGAAACTAGACATATTTTTACTATTGCTTTACAACCTTTCCAGTTACTCCAATCCACTGGTTCCCAAACTCTGGTCTCGCGGACCCCAACAGGTCATGTTTTCAGGATTTCCTTAGTATCTCACAGGTGATGGAAGTATAGTCAAAGCATCAGGAATTCTCGCACATGTTTAACACTGTGGAAATCCTGATAACATGACCTTTTGGGGTCCGCGAGGACTGGAGTATGGGAACCACTGCTCTAATGTAATGAAATGCAGAATTCCAATCTTGCTGTCATGAAAAAATCTCTGATTCTAGTAATAAATCCTTGAAACCTTATAGCAGCATTGATGGACACGCATCATTTTGACAATGGTCCTCTTGTCTTTTACAAATACTTGTTGCAAAAAACAGTGGTCAGTGGCATATATAGATAAGATCAAGCACCAGTGCAAAGACAAAAATGAGCCCTTCTTTTACTGGATTTTCGGATTGGCCCATCCGAGAAGACAGGAAGGTCCCGGACGCTCGCGGCTATAAAAGGTTCGCATGGCCGCTCGGCCATGCGCTAGGATAGCCAGTATTTTCTGACTATAAGGAGTGAGTGATGGATGCATGTATGAATGTCTCTGGTGACTGACTCATTATGAAACCCCTACCCTTGGTACGCATGTGTTGTGCAGCCTAGCCTGCTAGCGCCCAGGCTTAGGCATAGGTAGGACAGAGTTGAGTCAGATATTAGTCACTATCAGTGACTCGGCACACCTCAGAGCAAGTGCTCCGCACTCCTTAGCCAGCGTCTATAGCGGCGTTCGTGGCACGCCACGCGCTCAGTGGCCTAAAAGGACTCTAACTCCGTGCCTTGGAGTGGAGTTCTGTGGCTGTTTGCTGTGCGCTCTGTGGCCGGGCTCTGTGAGCTAAACAGGCTCCGGCATTCACTTTCAAGCAGCTATGTGGTTCTGTGAAGTAACAGAAGCTGCTCCTGTTCACACTGGGTGATGTAACCCACGTGTGACTGTTTTCACGTCGCTCTTCCCTTCCGCCATTACCAAGCAGCAGTGTACCACCTCTGCACGGTGGACCCCGGGCTGCGAACGCACTCTCTACTATTTTATAATCTGGTGCGTTCTGCCAGCCCTAACAGGCCATGGGACCCTCTGATTCACCACCCTCTCAAACCTTTGACCTTTACAAGTAAGTCTCCCGCCAGAGGGACCAGCAGGACAAAATCATGGATACTGTGACTTTTCAGTGTACCAGCTTAGTTCCTAGTTCCAAACTCCTACTTTTAGTCCCACCATGTTTTGACGGTGATCCCACTCTATGCCATGGGTTCATCAATAATATGGGCGATAGGGGATCCTCTTGTCTCCAACATTCAGACTTTCCTAGAAGCCTTCTGCAAGGTCTTTGGTGAGCCTGGCTGCATTTCCTTTGCTCCCTCCTCAGATTGCACTGGGGAAACCTCACAGAGGTCCTTCTGATTCTCTACTCTGGCTGCCAAGCTTGCCTTTAACAATGAGGCATTTTCTGAGAGGGCCTTTCTGGGTCAAATAAGGATGAGTTGGCTGGTCATGATATTCCCACCTCGTTGGATTATCTGGTGTCACTGGCTACCTGGATCAATATCAGGTTTCAGGAGCACTCCAAAGATGTTACCCATGAGAGAAGATCTATACACTTGGCTCCTACCTTTCTATTAGTATCTGTTTCCTGTGGCAACATCCGTTTTGGTGAATCGACCTATGTGGGCTCTAGTCCCTCAGGAAATTTCAATGAACAGGTCTTTGTGTAATGGTATCAGATCCCCATCCATGGTCTACAGATTCCTTTGGTATAATAGTCCATGGATGACAAACCTCTATCCAAGACCATCCTTTTGAGTCTGAGGAAATTCAGGTAGGAATGTTGCACTTGGAGAAGATTCCTCTTTATTAGAAATGAGCGACTTTGCCTTTTTTCGGGTCGAGTCGGGTTTCATGAAACCCGACTTTCGCAAAAGTCGGGTCGAACGAAATCGCCGATTATCGTGAAAAGTCGAAGGCTGACTGAAACACGAAACCCAATGCAAGTCAATGGGGAAGAAAAGTCAGCAGTGAGTGGAGGACAGGAAACACACCTACAGTGCCAAAAACATCAATTCTTAATACTTAAGCTTGTCAACCTTAATTTAGTTTATAATAATAGTTTGGCTGGTTTCACACTTGCTTTTTTTGCGCAAAAAAAGTATGCGTTTTTTTCCTTATACTTTAACATGGGTGCGCATATGTGCGCATACTCATGCATTTGTACACGTTTGTATGCGCATGCGTTTTTTTTGTAGTGTGCGCTCGGGTGCACAAAATGCATCGTGAGTCCGACTTGCCCCCAAAAAACGCATGCGCACGCAATGTGTTTTTTTTACAGCAAAACACCCATTATAGCCTATGGGTGTGCACGTATGTGCAAAAAAAGCATGCATTTTTTAAAAAAACGCACCAAAACCCACAAAAAAATGCACACAAACACATGATGCATTTTTTTCATGCGTTTGTGTGCGCAAACAACGCGCAGCAAAAAAACCGCAAGTGTGAAAGTAGCCTTAGGCATTGAAAACTGGTGGTTATTTGGCTAAAGTTGTGGGGGGGTAGGGCTGGCTCCAGATTTTAGTGGGCCCAGGGCCAAAGAGTGTCAATGGGCTCCTTTAACATATGCCACAATTCATGACCCTCTGATACGGCAGAGAAATAGCGGTACAGTACAATGAAAAATACTTCACTTCTTAAATCACATGACTGATATCCATTTTAAATTCTCCAATAGCTCCAAAAACGGACAGTATATTACTCCATACAGTATTATGGCCATCGCATAGTGCACTATACAGAGTAAGGAGGCCCATATATTTCTCCATACAGAATCATTGGTCGCATATAATGTTCGATACGGTATATGATGAGCTCCACATAATGCTACAGTATATGTTGGTCCCCATGGATGAAGCTCCCACTGTCTTATGGGCCCAAATAATGCTCCATATATAATGGGCCCCATTTCTAATGCTCCAGTGTATAATGGGCCCTGTAAATGCTGCTCCAGTGTCTGATGTCCACCTTTGGAATGCTCCAGTGTATGGTGGGGCCCATATATCATTCTCCAGAGTTTAGTGCTCCCCAAAAATTGCTCCCAACCTTTAAAACAATTAAATAAGTCTCCTCGCTAGGGAATCCCTGTACTAGTCTGGACTCCTCGTCGTCCCCATCTTCCATCTCTCTGCATTTGGACTGTTTAGGCAGAGGGCGTACAGACGTGATGTCATCGCGCTCTCTGACCAGAATGTCATTGTCAGGAAACGCGGAAGACGTCACGGCGGTGGAGCAGGGAGAGGTAAGTATTTCAACTTTGCAAGTGCTGTGATCCTGAGCAAGGAGGGGGGCCCACTCATTGGCGACGGCACTGGCACAGGGTCCCTCATAGTACGGCAGTGTGTCTGACAGCGGGAGGAGGGCCCTCCCACTGGCAGAGACAATTTTGCATACTATCAGGGGCCCTGTGCCAGTGCCGGTGCCTATGAGTATGCCCCGCACCTGCTCAAGGAACCTGCACTTTCATCTGCACCTTCCTCTTTGTGGTATATTATGCGAGAAGGGGAACCTGAGTTTCATCAGGGTCAGATTCTGCCTGTGCAGAGTGCGAGGGGAATGTAGTTGTCTGGGTCAATGTACCAGCAGAATCATCTAGCAGTGGCTGGGCATCAGTGAACTTGTAGCGCCCCCAGGAGTACGGTCGCCACAGTGGCATTACCTTCCTCCTAGGGAGTGTGATGTCATGCTTGGGAGCAATGAAGGATCTCTCTAGCAGCTAAGCCAACACACAACACAGTTCCCACTCCAGGCCAGCAGGGAGAGCTCTGAACCTGACTGCTGAGGAGCTGCTCTCTGTGGTTGGGAGGAGGGAAGTTAGGGCAGTCTGTGAAGGGAAGGGGAAGTGTGTGGATGTGAGAAGGAGAGCTGGAGGATGAGCAGAGTTAAGGCTCACTCATAGCTGGAGCGCATGGTCTGAATTCTGGTCTCCGAGTTTGTAGGGACACTGACGGTCCTGCAGCAGAAACCGGAGGAAGTAGTAGCTGTAAATGCTCTGTTCCCAACTAAGGCTCGGAGGCCCCAGCAGCAACTTGTGTGAGCCAGAAGGAAAAGGCTATGGCTGCCTGCCATACAAGAAAGTTTCAAAAGAGAGTCAACAGGGGGAACTTCAGTGAACTCAGTACTGCGAGTACCTCAGATAAGCGCTAGAACGGAGGCCACACTACCTATCTGCAGAGAGAGAATTCCTAATTTGCTTCCAGGCTGACCAACTCCTTTCCATCTGTACTCTGGGTCCTGGATGGCACTTACCAAGTACAGGTAAAGGAACTGCATGACTGTGTCTGTCATCTTTCTCCTGCGCCTGGTGCACGGCTCTGATACATCCTGCACTGCACACCATCTACCAACTCTTTCATCTGCCCTGTGACTACGGCCCTACCTATGGAGTGCTTCTACTTCTTAGCTGCACCACAACATCTGTCCCAGACAAGCAGCACTGCAGCGCTGGTCAATTTGATCAGAAACCACAGGTGGCGTCACATATCATTCACCTATAAACATTATTCACCCCTTTGCATGGACGCCCAGGGCCACGGACCGGGTCACCACCACCGTGACACATCCCTCTGAGACACCGGCCCGATACCGATTAACCCCACTGCCCTGGCTGGCCACCCACACTCCATGTCAGATTCATCTTGGACTGGGGAATTCACGATTTGCACTGATAACCCAGGCATGGTATGATAGAAAGAGCTACATGGACTAATGTGAAGTGTGGCCTGCTGCATCATTCACTTTTGGTGGGGGTGGAGGACACAAGGAAAAAGGTGTTCTTCCTGACCAGGAGCCAGCACTTGGTGACTCAGTGCTTGCATTTTTTGAAACTTCAGAAGAGGAGGGCATATTAGCTGGAGTCTGTTTCGGCAATGTAAGCCAAAACCAGTTCCTGATGCTCAGGCTTTAAAAGCGGTTAATCTACTCCCACAAAAGGTAGCCTTCCAGGCGTTCCGGAGACAGACCATGACGCAGGCTCAACACCTCCAGCCTTAGCTGCTATTGTGCTTTTGCCACTATCAGAAGATGCACCACCACCATCAGTACCAGCTGGCCCCCCCACGCCCACATCTGCGGCCTCTTCCACCATACTTCCAAATTTTGGAGAAAATGCACCCAAAATAACGTCAGATATATGGTACTGTATCAGAAGCGTACAGCTCTATACAGTCAAAGGATAATTGTCAATCTCCCTATATATTTCACGAGTCACACAGAGACGCTCACAGGCTCAGTATGGATTAGACAAGAATATAGAAAGTAGAAAAAGGGTACAGTATCATCAGATACCAGGTATATATAGTATAGTTTAAACATTCTAAATCTCCGTATATATTTCAGGAGGCAGACACAGACGCTCTCAGGCTCAGTATGGATTACAACACAATATAAAAAGCCATAAAATGGTAATGGATCTGAAGCGTTAGGCTGTACACAGTGTAGGGGTCATTGTCAATCTCAGTATTTATTTCCAGAGTCAGAAACAGACTCTCACTTGGTCAGTTTGGATTAGACCAGAATATAAAAAGCAGTAAATGGGTAATGTATCACAAGTGTAGAGCTGTATAGAGTGATGGGGTAATTTTTAAATCTACAAATAAATTGCAGGAGTAACCCACAGACTCTCACATGCTCAGGATGGATCACACCACATTATAACAAGAAGATGCGCAAGAAATAATCACATGTGGGCCAGTGTTCCAGGTGTCAATGATACACTTAGAGTGGTGGGTGGAGGAGGACTTCCTGGCAGAAAGGGTACAGTATCAACAGATACCAGGTATATATAGCATAGTTTAAACATTAAAAATGTACGTCTATATATCAGGAGTAGTGTTGAGTCACCCCGCTTGTGTTCGAGTTCGGTTCGGTTCGTTGAACAGGAGGCAATTTCGTCGAATGTTCGTCGAACGTTCGACGAACACCGTCGAACCCCATTGAAAACAATGGCAGACAAACACAAACACATGCAAACACACAGAAAACACATACAAAACACCTTAAAAGGTGTCCCAAAGCAGACACAATGCTCAGAAGACAAAAATAACATATGGAAAAGGGCAACTACATATAGAAAAGAGGTGGAGAAGTAAAAGGAGGAGGAGGAGACAGACATAGGCATGTCATGCCCTTATAAAGTCAAGAAAGGCTGGACTAAAAATCTAAAAAAAAAAAAAATCTAAAATTCTAAAATCGAAGCGATCATGTACCGTCGGACTTCCCATCATAAATTATGCCAACTGCCGATCGGGCGGCGTTATTCCCACGACCCTCCAAACAGCTTCCATGAAGGCAAAGTGTTTGGTTTCTGGGGGCAGTATGATTACAAAGCTGAACCTTAAAGGAATGTCCAGAAGGGCATCACCAGGAGTGGAGCCTGCGGCTTAATTGGACTCCACATGGGCAACCTCAACCATGCCAGCCACGGAAAAGATGGACAAATTGCATGCTTTGTCGATTCTGTGGGTGGTGGTGCGTGGCCGTTTTTAGTTGTGCTAGCGATTTGTCAGCTTAATTCCGCTAATGAACGAGACTCCGGCATGCCCCCGCGGTATGCGTCCAGCTTACTAGAGGGACACGTGAGGCTCTGGCACGCGAGATTGAGCAATAACAGGTCTGTCATGCCTTTACATGTCTGGGGCTGCGCTACACTGAAAGGACCAGCGTGTGTCGCTTACAGGTGCGGATAACCCGCTGAACCCCGTTAGTGATGTGGTCTGAGATTCCAATTCTTCCCAGGGAACGAGGATTTCCCAGTAAGTGCAGGTCAACCGGAATTCCGGAATTAGGCCTAACCGGCATTCCAGAAAGAATGTGAAAACATTAAGTGTCCAAACCACAGGTGCTGTAGCTTGCGTAACAGCTGGGCTCCTCTGCTGAGTAGCACACAGTTCTTACATAAACAGGCGGCATAGCTTGTTTCACGGGTGGGCAACTCTGCTGAGTAGCAGGCAATGCTTACATAAATAGGCAGCATAGCTAGGTTCACGGGTGGGCTCCTCTGCTGAGCAGTTGACACAGGTACTAGGCCTAAAGTATTCACTGGGCTAAATGGAGTTAAAAAATGGTTCTTACATAAACAGGCGGCACAGCTTAGTTCACGGGTGGGCTCCTCTGCTGAGTAGCAGACACAGTTACTAGGCCCAAAGTATTAACTGGGCTAAATGCAGTCAAAAAATGGTTCTTTCATAAACAGGTGGCATAGCTAAGTTCACGGGTGGGCTCCTCTGCTGAGTAGCAGACAGTGCTACAAGGCCCAAAAGGATTTTCTGGGCAAGATGCGGTAAAAAATTATTAGAAACACACACGGTGTAGCTCCTTGACAGGTGTACTACACCGCTGGCTACCAGACACCACTACTATGCCATGAAAATGTCTATTAACATTGAAAACCATTATTATTGTGAAAATAAAGTTACGCTTTTGGTGAACGAACCGTTCTCGAATGGAACCTCGAACAGCCGAATTTTAAGCAAAGTGTTCAAGTTCGACGAACGGCTCGAACACCGCCCAAAACAGCTCGAATTTGAACTTGGCGAACAGGTCGACTCGAACACCGCTCATCTCTAATCAGGAGGCAGACTCAGACGTTCTCAGGCCCAGTATGGATTCGACAAGATTGTAGAAATTTGAGAAAGGGTACAGTATCACTGGATAGCAGGTATATATAGCATAGTTTAAACATTAAAAATCTCTGTGTATATTTCCGGAGTCCGACAAAGACATTCACAGCCTCAGTATGGATTAGACAAGAATCTAAAAAGTAGAAAAAGGGTAATGTAATCGAAGCGTACACCAGTATACATTGTTGGGGTATTTTTCAATCTTCATATATATTTCAGTCTCAGTAAGACAGTCCAGACTCTCCGCAAGAGGAAACGAGATGGATACCAGTACAGACGGAAAGTCGACTGATTGCAGAAATTTTGGAATTACTAATCACGGGAAAAACTCCCGGGAGAATTCTCAGAGGCGATGCTGACCCTCAATTACTTTGTCTGTGGAGACAGCGAAAACAGTTCTTGTGAAGAAAGGTTTGCTGTATCGCAGTACCGTGGATCCCATCACCGTTACTCATCTCCATCAAATTATGATCACAGGGAGAGATGTAGACATTGTCCTCACTGCCTATCATGATCTGTCAGGTAACTTTGGAGTGCAAAAGACAGAAGCCACAGGCCGTAGGCGATTCTATTGGATTGGCATGAGAGGACACATTTAAAAATGTGGGCAGGAATGTCACATCTGTGAGTAGGAAAACCGTGAAAGCTGATGATAAACCACCACTGCTTCTCATTGTGAGTCGACGTCCATAACAAATGGAAGCCATTGATCATCTGAAGATAGAGCCCAGCAGGACAGGGCATAGCTACGTCTTAACCATCGTCTATCAGTTCCTGAAATTTGTATTGGCAGTCCCAGTGAAGGATTTAACTGCCCAGACTACACAGCGGTGGAGCAGGGAGAGGTAAGTATTGCAAGTGCTGGGGCCCTGAGCAAGCAGGGCGGGCCCACTTGTGGGCGGCGGTACTGGCACAGGGCCCCTCATAGTACGCCGGTGTGTCTGAAGGCGGGTGTGCACCCCCACCATCAGAGATACTTGATTGTACTATGAGGGACCCTGTGCCAGTGCCGTCGCCCAAGAGTGGGCCCACCCACCTGTCCAGGGCAACAGCACTCGCACGAGTGCGTGCGCCAGGTGGTGACCCCGGCCCTGGGGGGGAGGCAGCCAAGTGAGGGAGGTGGAAAAAATGGCATATGTTGATACTGGACATTCAGCAGCTGCAAAAGGAGTAATTGGAGAAGTCCGAGGAAGAAGAGGACAAAAGCGAGCCATTTTTCTGGCAACCTACGTGTCAGCAGGGGAAGGTGGGACAAAATCCTTTGAAACCTATGCATGGTTCATTTTAATGAAGGGTAGATCATCAAAATTTTGGGTCGACAGAAGGGTCCTTTTTTCTGTCAGGATTGATCCAGCAGCACTGAAGAGTGAAGACTCTTTCAGATAGCACACAAGCAGCAGTGCAAGCGAGCTCCTGTAAGGCATATTGTGCAAATTCAGGCCAGGTGTCCAGCTCACAGGCCCAATAGTCAAAGGGGAATGACCTGTGAGGGAGAACATCGATATGGGAGGAGAAGTAGTTTGTAACCATCGTTGACAACTGCTGTCTCCTGTCACTTTCAATCAATGCAGTATTACCAGTCGTGTGAGTGGTACTTGAAAAATCAGTCCACAACATAGTCATGAAACCCCTGTGTCCAACGCCACTTCGGCTGTGTGCACCAAAAACACCTCTTCCATATTGCCCCCTACGGCTCGTGGGAGAACCATTACCGCTGCTGTGTGCTGGAAATGCCTCAAACAAACGGTTTACCAGAGTTGCTTGTTTGTTAGTCAATATTAGCTCTAGGTTCTCCTGTGGCATGATGTTTTGGAATTTGCCTTTATAGCGTGGATCCAGGATGCTGGCCAATCAGTAGTTGTCATCGTTCATAATTTTGGCAATGCGGGGGGTCCCTTTTTAGGATCTGCAAGGCATAATCACACATGTGGGCCAATGTTCCAGGTATCAATGATGCACTGCGAGTGCTGGGTGATGGAGCACTTTCTGGCAAATCAACATCCCTCCAGTCACGCACAAACCATGTACCAGACCTTGCCACGCGAACATTTTCTCTTGCCCCTGAGAAGCATCCTCCTCCCCTAAATAATCATCCCCATCATCCTCCTCCTCCTCTTCTTCCTCCACCTCGTCCAGGAGAGTTCCCTGAGCAGACAATGGCTGACTGTCATCAAGTCTTCCCTCTTCTTCCTCCTCGGCTGCAGACGCCTGCTCCTTAATGTGCGTCAAAGTTTGCCTGAGCAGACGCATAAGTGGGATGCTCATGCTTATGATGGCGTCGTCTGCGCTTACCAGCCATATGCATTCCTCAAAACACTGAAGGACTTTACAGAGGTCTTTCAGCTTCGACCACTGAACACCAGACAACTCCATGTCTGCCCTCAAACTGCCTGCCCATGTATCCTCACACAAATGCATTACAGCCTGCCTCTGTTCGATAATTAGGCGGTGCTTGGGAAGGTGGAGCAATCGATGAAGCTTCTGCATACGACTTTAGTGTAGGGGCGACTGGCGGATGTGCTTGCACAGTCTTCGCACCTTATGGAGCAGGGATGTTAACTCCGCATAGTTATTGAGGAAGCACTGCACCACCAGGTTCAAGGTGTGAACCAGGCAAGGTATGTGTCTGAGTTTTGAAAGGGCTATGGCTGCCACAAAATTCCATCCGTTATCACTAACTACCTTGCCTGCCTCAAGATGTAGACTGCCCAGCCTTGACTCAGTTTGTCACTGCGAGTAGTCGGCCAGTACCTCCGCGGTGTGTCTGTTGTCACCCAAACACATCATCTTCAACACAGCCTGCTGGCGCTTACCACTAGCTGTTCGATAGTGGGACACCTCGTGTGCAACTCTGGAAGCTGCAGATGGAGTGCTCGTGCGACTGCGCTCTTTGGATGAGCTTTCGCTTCTGGAGGAGTAGGAAGACGGTCGAACGCCTACAGCCAACTGTTTCCTGTACCGTTGGCTAGGCAGCACTGTCCCACCGCCGCTGTCCCCTGTGGACCCTGCATCCACCACATTAAACAAATGCACAGTGATGGACACGCAATGGCCCTGGCCATGCCTACTGGACCATGCATCTGTTGTGAGTGCAACTTTCCACTCACTGATTGTTTGAGTGCATGGACAATGTGGTCTTTCACATGAAAGTGGAGGGCTGGGATGGCTTTGCGAGAAAAGAAGTGCCGACTGGGTAGGTCATAGCGTGGTACTACGTAGACCATGAGCTCGCATAAAGCTTCGCTTTCAACCAACCGGTAGGGCATCATCTCTAGCGAGATTAGTTTGGCAAAGTGGGCGTTCAAACACTGTGTACGCGGATGAGAGGATGAGTACTTTCTTGTCCTACTCAGAGTCTCTGGTAGGGTGAGCTGGACTTGAGACTGCATATGGAGGTACTAGCGGTGGAAATGGCGGACTGACAGATGGTTGGTGATGGTGATGGTGTTGGTGGTCTTGCTGATGGCCTAGATTCAGTCTTTCGTAGCAATAACATTCTGATTCCCTGACTGCTTTTCCCTTGCGACGACACCTCATCATTTGCTGCTGGTGGTGTGTTAACTGGTGGGCTTACAGTGGGGGAAGCCATGTAGCGTTGCTAACTACCTTCATTCGGAGCAGGTGCACATGTGGTACGTGAGGTTTAGTAGTCCGTCCACGCTTGCAAGTGCATGGTAGTTAAATGTGTAAGCATGCAACTGGTATTCAAATTTCTCAGATTTTTCCCTCGGCTAAAGGTCTTTGCGCACTTCTTGCAGATAACCTTTGCCTGATCATTAGGACTTTGTTCAAAAAGTGCCATACTGCACTCTTCCAACTATGGAAGACATTTTGAGGCCTTGCACGCTGTGCTAATTTGACCGTCTGGCCAAGCTGTCCTGCAACTCTTTGGGTTTTTGTAAACCCTTTTTGGACTGCTAGGGGCCTGCCAGATAACAGCTGTTGCGATGTCGATGCCCGCTGCGGATCCTCCTCCTCCTCTTCTGAGCTATTGGCAGAGGCACCCTCTTCCCCAATGGGTGCCCATCTGGGTCAACAACTGGGTCATCCATCACCTCCTCTTCTATGTCATGTGCACCTTCCTCTGTGTCACCGTGTAAGGTGGTATAGTATGCGGGAAGGGGCACCTGAGTTTCATCAGGGTCAGATTCTGGCTCAGTACACTGTGAGGACAATGTAGTGCTCTGAGTGAAAGTACCAGCAGAAAAATCTAGCAGTGGCTGTGCATCAGTGCACTCCATGTCAGATTCATCTTGGACTGGGGAATTCATGATTTGACTTGATAACCCAGGCATGGTATGTGAAAAGAGCTCCATGGTGTAATCTGTAGTGTGGCCTGCCGCATCCTTCACTTTTGGTAGGGGTGAAGGACACAAGGAAAGGTGTTGTTCCTGACCAGGGGCCTCCACTGATGACTCAGTGCTTTTATTTTTTTAAACTATTGTGCTATTGTGCTTTTGCAACTACCAGCAGATGCACCACCACAATCAGTACCAGCTGGCAACCCCTACCCACTTCCACCATACTTCCTCATTTTTGGAAAAATGTACCCAAAATACCACCAGCTATATGGTACTGTTAAACAAGGTACAAGGTGTATATAGTATTGGGGAGAATTGGAAGCTCCCTAGAGATTTTTGGAGGCTGAACTATTATCTCAGGCCCACTATAGATTACACCTCAATTTAACAGGCTGAAATAGGCAGGTGTATGACCAGGTACAAGGTGTATATAGTATTGGGGAGAACTGGAAGCTCCCTAGAGATTTTAGGAGGCTGCTAATGATGCTCTCAGTCCAAGTATGGCAGCAGGCAGCCTAATAAGCAGGACTGCTGCACACAAAAGGGTGGAAAAATGAACGCTTGGTAACTGTGCAGAAAAGAGGAAGAAAAGTATTTTTGCTTTTAAAAAAGCAGTTTGCACAGCAGCGTGCAAACAGCAATGCAGCTATCAGGGAGCCTTATAAGGCAGCCTAATAACCAACAGAGCTGATGCACAAATATGTATATCCTCCCCTGTCACTGCACACAAACTGTTGTGTTGTAAGTGCAAATCGCTAACAGCAGAAGCAGTTTTTTGTTCTTCTTCCCTGCCTAACGCTCTTCCTTATTCTGAATCAGCAGCTGCAACCTCTCCCTATGCTAATATCGGCCGAAGTAAGATGGCGGTCGGCGTGCACGCCCTTTTATAGCCCCTGTGACGCCACACAAAGCAAGCCAATCACTTGCATGCCCTTCTCAAAGATGGTGGTGACCGATGCGCATGTCATCGCATTGCCCACAGTGTGCAACCTCCATCATTGGCTGAAAAATGGCGCTGGAAGCATCATTTGAAACGCGACTTTGGCGCTCTGGTCACCGACCTCGTGGCCTACCTCACGCTATGGTCAGGTTTCGGTTCAAGAAACCCGACTTCAGCGAAAGTCAGCGACTTATGAATTTGACCTACCCATTTTGCTCAACTCTATTCTTTATGTTTTATCAGGTCAATCCCATCCTCTACTCCTGTGCTTGTCATGGCAAGGAAAACACGAGCCTGTCTTGGATTGGAGATCAAGAGAAGTACTCTGTTGGGGCCAAGCCTGTCTTGAGAGATGTCTTATCCATATTCATCTAGCATGTCCTCCATCTACTGTATTAAATTTACCTGTGTTGCCTCTCACTTATTGGACTTACGGAGATGTCTTTGAAAAAAGGCGGTAGAAGTGCTACAACCACACAGGTCATACAATTGCTCTATAGACCTCCTTCCTGGCTCTTCTCCTCCATGAAGCCATATCTACCCTCTGACCCAGGCTGAGACCCGAGCTTTATCGACATATAGCAAAGAGCACCTAGCCAAGAGATTTATCCGGAGGTCAATGGTAGGGATGAGCGATATTGCCCGATATCATATCGGAATTTCCGATTTCCGATATCAATGCAAGTCAATGGGAGAAAAAAATCAGAATTACAAAATGACCACTACAGTGCTATATAATGGATAAAATGGAGGGGAAACACCTCAGGATAATGGGGAAGGAGTTTGCACAGGCAGAGGAGCAAAAAAAATGGCTAGAAAAATGCACAGAGCGAAAGCTGTAGCAGGAAAACTGGTCGCCATCTTCTTAACAGCGGTGATTTTTCTTTGGGTTAGGATTAGTTGGGGTAGGGTTAGGGTTTATGGTTAGTAGGGTAAGGGTTAGGGTAAAGGTTAGGGGTTAGGGATAGTTATGGTTAGGGTTAGTGATTTTACATTATTAAATTAAAACTGCCAGTGGTGGTGTCAATATGCCCTTTGACTGACATGTGTCCGCGTTCAGCTCACCTTGCTTTGCAGGGAGTTTCCAGGAGCACCACGTGGAGGAACGGATACATTCCCTTTAAACCATGCTTAGTCTTCTTCTGCTGATTATATTACTGTTATTCAGTAATTCTGCATATTGATATTCTGCTTTTGGTTCATGTACATCTGCTCCTACTTCTTCCTAAACCTCTGTCTATGGTTATCCTGCTATTGGCTGGTCGCAGAATGTCCCAAACCCAGAGGAAATACGCAGAAGTAACAGTAGGCACAGGAACTTGAGAGAACCAGCTGGTGAGTCTGGAACTCGTATAGGCAGCAGAAATCAGCATAAGAGCCAATGGAAGTAACAGGCACCAGCTGACATTATCGGAGGCCGATAACTGAGCAGGAGGTAACCTGTGCCAGAATGCACTAACAAGGACCAACAGACGTTACTGGAACTCGGATACCACAAAGGAGGGACCTAAGCCATTGACTCTACTGAGAACCAGCTGACGTTACTGGAACCCAGATAAGCAGCAGAAGGTAAAAGTGCCAGTGGCTGTACTGGGCAACAGCTGACATTACTGTAGCCCGGATACCACAATGTAGTAGTGACATAAGCCAAAAGCACTGCCAAGAAGCCAAAAAAAACCCCCACAAAGACGCAAGTTCAAGAGCAAAAAGACAGGAGTCCGGGGACATCTCCATCTGTCTTTTTGTCTTGGGTCTTCTGCATCTGTCTTCCTGTCTTGGGTCTTCTGCATCTGTCTTCCTGTTTTGGGTCTTCTACCGGAGTAATGTCTTCTTGGCAGAAGGTGCAAGAGCCACATTTGCCCCCGCAACCCGGACACAGTCTTCTTTACTCCGCAGTTGCAGCAGGGGAGGAGGAGGGCCTACTGGCACTTTCGAGACCTGCCTTGAGTTCGGGGGAAGCACCTGTGTCTGCACTTCACTGCCAGGAAACAGCCGGCGTGGCTGGATCCCGCCTCTAGTGCTTCTGCCTATAGGTGTTTGGCATTTGTCGTTCTTTTTTTTCACTTTGGTCTAACGAGGTACAGCTGGTGTTACTGTTGCCCAGAAACACAGCATGCTGTGAAAGTGGCAGTCACAGAAATGGGCACTAGCTGGCGGTACTAGAGCCCAGAAACACGGCATGCTGTGAAATCAGCAGTCACGGAAATGGGCACTAGCTGGCGGTACTAGAGCCCAAAGAAAACAGTATGAGGTAAAAGAGTCAGTCACAGAACCAGGTGCTAGATGTTGGTAGTAGAGGCCAGAGCACTGGCATAACAGATGACGCTGTGTGCAACATAGGCACATGACAGAGCATGCATACTGCTTCCAACCATGCATGCAACCTGTCTACTCTGGCCCAGGGCAGCAAAAGTCACCAGAAATCCAGGCCTGGTTCATTTTTAGG
The DNA here is from genome assembly GCF_039654945.1 of Dendrobates tinctorius. NCBI lineage: Eukaryota > Metazoa > Chordata > Amphibia > Anura > Dendrobatidae > Dendrobates > Dendrobates tinctorius. The sequence goes on from NW_027361763.1 coordinate 8,917,637, forward strand.
AATGTAAGCCGGTCCACATTTGCAGCGGATAGTCTGGTACGTTGGTCTGTTAGTACATTGCCAGCTGCACTAAAGACACGTTCAGAAATCACACTGGCACCAGGACAAGCCAGGACCTCCAAGGCATACTGGCTAAGCTCGGGCCATGTATCCAACTTGGAGACCCAAAACTTGAAGGGGGCAGATCCATCCTGAAGCACACTGACAGGGGTGGAGAGGTATTTTGCCACCATGTCACGGTAACGTTGCCTCCTAGTGCGCTGCACTGTCTGTGCTGAAAGTGCCCAAACTGTTTGCGGGTTCAGAAAGCATTGGAACAGGTTGGGTATACTAAACCTGTCAGTAGCAGATGTACTGCTTCTGCTACCGGCTTCTGAACGGATTCCGCTGGGCCCAGGACGCACTGAGGTGCCTGCTAGTGCAAGCGCATCACTGCTATGCGGTGGATAAGAGTACATGAGTGAATTAACCAGGGCATCTTGGTTCTCCTGCATTTTACGCGCCCGGTTCAACGGTGTAATTAGGCTTTGAAGGCCGTCCCGATAATGTGGATCTAAACGTGTGGCCACCCAGTAGTCATTTGTGTGGAGAATATGAGCCACACGTGGGTCGTTTCTCAGACACTGCAGCATGAAGTCACTCATGTGCTGAAGGCTGGCAACTGGCCATGCATCGCTGTCACCAGCTGGATGAATGTGCTCTGGCTGCTCTGCATTACCCCATCCACGCTCTAGCTGGTGACTACTAGTAGAGCGCTGTGTACTTTCCTCCTCTGGCTCATCCTCATAGTCCTCCTCATCCTCCTCGCTTGCTGTGTCCTGCCTGGACCTTTGTGAGGCACCCACAGAGCTTTGTACCAACCGGGCCGATGAAAATTGCCTGGTTGGTGCAAGTGTCTCATCATACTCCTCCTCCTCCAGAGAAACCTCATCCCTTAGTCCTTTAAGTGATGATTCTATAAGGCATATTAGGGGAATAGTCAGGCTGAGTAGAGCAGCATCCGTGCTCACCATCAGAGTGGAGTCCTCGAAGCGCTTCAAAATGGTGCATATGTCCTTCATGGATGCCCACTCTGTGGTTGTTAAGTGGGGGGGGCTGAGATGTGTGTCGCCTACTTTGCGCCTGCTGCAGCTGCAACTCCATAATTGCAGGTTGCTGCTCACACAACCTCCGCAGCATATGCAAAGTCGAATTCCACCTGGTGGGGAGGTCAACAATGATGCGGTGCTTGGGCAGGCCCAATCTGCGCTGCATGGCTGAAAGGCGCGATGCAGCCATGCTTGAGCGCTGCAAATGAGAGCACTCGTGTCTGAATTTGTGCAGCAGATCCTCAAGGTCAGGATAGCTCCTAAGAAAGCTCTGCACCACCAAGTTTAGGACATGGGCAAGGCATGGAATGTGAGTCAGACCACCTAGGTCCAGAGCCGCGACCAGGTTTCGGCCGTTGTCACACACCACCATACCTGGCTGGAAGTTGAGCGGCGCAAGCCACATGTCGCTCTGCTCCTTGAGCATGTTCCACAGCTCGGTTGCGGTGTGGCTAACATCACCCAGATAAACCAATTTCAACATGGCCTGTTGATGCTTGACCGATGCAGGCGAGTCTGACGAGGAGTATGAGGAGGAGTCAGTTTGTATGGAGGAGAGGCATGCAATTCGTGGAGTTGGCAGGACCCGCGCACTTGCACTGTCTACTTCAGTTCCAGGCTCAACTACATTTACCCAATGGGCGGTGATGGAAATGTAGCGTCCCTGGCCATGCTAACTGGCCCACGCGTTGGTGGTCAGGTGGACCTTGCTACTAACTGCATTTTGTAGTGCTTGCTTAATTTTACGCTCCACATGCTGTTGCAGGGCGGGGACGACTTGCCTGCTGAAGTAGAAGTGGCTGGGAATGCTGTATTGTGGGATCGCAAACCCCAACATATCGATAAAGGCTGGCTTGCTCACCAGCCAGAATGGTAACATTTCCACTGCAAGCAGTTTGGCAATGCGAGAATTCATGCCCTGTGCTCGTGGGTGGTTTGCCGAGTACAGGCGCCTTTTCTCCCACACCTGTGTGACAGATGGCTGCACACTGGATTGGGAGTGTGAGGATGCCAGAGATTGGGATGCTGACGAAGTACAGACAGTGTGCCGCCGTACAACACTGCCTGCAGATGCACCCTGGCATTCTGGCGAGGAAGCGGGAGCAGCTGTTTGCGAGCTGGAGTAAGAGGTGGCCGCTGTGGCTGAAGAGGTGGAAGGTGGGGAACCAGCTGCAGGTGGCGAATCATCTTGGGTGTGATGCTGCCACTCTGCAGGTGGCGAATCATCTTGGGTGTGATGCTGCCACTCCACAGGGTGCCTCTTCCTGACATGCGTCAACATATTGGTGGTATTAAGGTTGCTGACATTCTTCCCTCTCTGCACAGTTTGTCGACAAAGCTTGCATCTGACTACTGTAACCTCATCTGCAACTTGGTCGAAAAAGGCCCATGCACCACAACTCTTGGGCGCACCCCTTGTGTTCTTTAAAAGAGCCCTGCTCCTAACGGGTGCTGAAGTTGAGGGCGCCGACAACCAATTTTTCCCTCTTCCTCTCCCACGTGGACGGCCACGCTGCGCAACACCTGCAAGCTCTTCCTCTGAGCTATCCCCACTTGCTTGCTGCCCCTCAGCATGCCATGATGGGTCAAGGACGTCGTCATCCAATACACTTTCATCAGCAGAAACTGGCAGCTGAGTTTCATCATCATCTGCTGACTGGGGTCTGGTCACTGTGGGCACTGGCCCACCCTCCACTTCTTCCTCAGACGGACACAGTGGTTGCGCATCTGTGCACACTACCTCTTCTTCAGCTGCAGGAATGCTGTCTGGATGGCACACAGATTCCAAGCCAACAGATTCTGAGAAGAGGATTAAGGTTGGCTCCTGGCCCTCTGAATGTCTGGGCAATTTAGTGGGCGGTGAAGAAGCAGATGGGTGCTGCTCTTCAGTGGCCTGATCCGTTGTGGTGGAGAGGTCCTGGGAGGATGCTGTGCTCATTGAGGTGGATTCCTCAGTTGCCATCCAACCAACAATGGTTTCTACTTGATCCTCTCTTATCAGCCTATGGCCCTGCGCTCCTAACAAGCTGCGCATAAATGACTGCTGCCGGGTGAAAGTACAGTAGGTGCTGAGTGACTTGGGCCTGCTGCTTGCTCTGGATGTGCACCATGTTTAGCTGCTGATGCACCTCTTCCGCGGCCGCCGTGGGGACGTCCCTTACTCTCCCTGCCTTCTTCATCTCTATCGATGGATTCAGAACGGTAAGAAAGCAATTATTACGAATTAGTGTGCTTATTCCTGTAGGACTACAAACTTGTATAAGAAACACTAATGACACTGTATGATGATGGTGTGTCTGCTACACTTTATTTGAATCTAGTGTGGCCTACACAAAGAGTAACGTGTGTTGGTGGTATTGGTGTACGGTCGGATGTCACAGCGTAGTAAATGACACTGCTGTGATGTAAAAAAAATGGATTCTCCGGGACTGGGTCAGGTACTGTGTGGCACCAGCCACAGAGGTTGTTTGGGTCCCTCACAGCACAATCCCTATATAGTGTTTAACTTTTAGGAAAAAATAGGGGAAGGGGATTTAAGGGATGAAAAGAAAAGGCAGTGAGACACACACCACACAGTGCTGCAGCAAGAAGAGCTGCAGCAGCTGCAGTGAATGTGCTCTGCACTGTCTCACTAAGCACCTTACTGAGAGCCTGCACAGCACAAAAAATGAAACTGAGTGGGGTCGGTGAGGAAAAAGACTGCTTCTGTAACACACAGGGGCTGCTACAGTCGCTCAAAAATAATTTCTATCGCTATTAGATCCAAGATCTCTCCCTATCTCCAACAGCAACCTATCCCTATCTGCTTTCACAGTAGAGTGAGGCTAAAATGGCAGGCGCAGCCTTTTATACTGCCTGATCACACCATCCAGCCAGCCAATCGCAGCGCAGCCCCTAGCTAGCAAGTTTGGACGCCTCCTACCAAGCTTAGGTGAGTTACACAATGTTGTCAGCAATTCTTCAGCTCCTGATTGGCTCCACGGAGCACTCAGAGGCTGAAGGATTATGGGATTTCCGATTTCCGATGTGAAAAAAATATCGGAATCGGAAATCGGAATTCCGATATTGCAAATATCGGGCCGATTTCCGATATTTCAATATCGGAAAGCTCATCCCTAGTCATTGGTCATCCTCCTCTGCTGGAGCAGGATTCTTTTTTGGAAAGAAAAAGGAAGGCTCTTTTCATCCTTATATTGACTATAGGTATCTCAAACAGATAATAATCAAGATTAAATATCTTCTGCCTCTCACATTGGAGCTGTTTGATTGTTTCAAAGGTTTTAGTGTCTTTACGAAATTTGACCTGTGGGGGACATATAAACTGATCCAAATATACCAAGGGGATTAGTTAAAGACTGCCTTTAACACCCGGGATGGTCATTATGAGTATCATGTAATGCAGTTTAGGCTCTGCAATGCCCCAGCAGTCTTCCAAGAACTGGTGAACGATATCTTACGGGATCTTCTCTACTCGTGTGTGGTGGTTCACCTGGGCAACATATTGGTGTACTCTCCCGATCTGCCCACAAACAGGAAGGATGTCCGCCAGGTTCTCCAGAGAATGAGGAAGAACTGTTTTGTACGCCAAGTCTAAAATGTGAGTCTTCATGCAAACCAATCTTCCATTCCTAGGGTACATAATCTCGGAGATAGGATAGAGAATGGATCACAAGAAACAATCTGCCATCCTGAAGCAGCCTCGTCCTGATGGTCTGAAAGCAATCCAGTGGTTTCTCAGATTCACTAATTACTACCGCCCGTTCAATACTCATTTCAAGTATTTGAGTGCCTCAATCTCTGCTCTGACCTGCAAGTGAGCTAACTCTAGGGTGTGGACTCCAGAGGCTGAAAGCGTCTTTATCTCCTTAAAACAAGCCTTCTCCATTGCTGCACTGACCTGACAGTAATAAGCAATTCTTTTTGGAGGTTGATGCCTCTTACTCTGGGGCAGGACATGCTGTAAGTCTGAATTCTTCTTCCGGACATATGGTGACCTACAGGCCCTTCTCCCAGGTCTTCTTGGCTCCTGAACGCAACTACTCGATAGGTGATCAAGAACTGTTGGTGATTAAACTGGCTCTGAAGATGGCACTTTTTACTTGAAGGAGTGATGCATCCATTATTTAGACTGACCACAAGAACTTAGCCTATCTGCAGTCTGCACAGCATCTTAATCCGCGTCTCTGTTCTTTTCCGGATTTGATTTCATTCTCCATTTATAGCCAGTGGACAAGAATGTCAAGGAAGATGCACTTTTCAGGTCAATTATGTCTTCTGACCAGCAGGTAGAGCGTCAACACATCATTGAGTTCTCCAAAATGGTCACTGTCGCACCAGTTGATTTGACCCGGGATCCTTCCTGAAAGACCTGTTGCTGAACAAGACAGGAAGCGGGTCCTTTAGTGGGGGCTCTCATGTAAATTGGCTGGTCATGCCAGATAGAAGAAAATGGCTCTTCCCATTTCACAGCATTATTGGTGGCCTTCTGTGCGCAAGGAGATTTCAGATTTCATCTCAGCCTGTCCCTCATGTGGCTAGAATAAGACTCCAAAACAGCTTCCTAATGGTTGGTTATTTCCTCACCCTGTACCATCAGCTCTTTGGCAGGACATTGTGATGGACTTCATTACCGATCGCCCAATATTGGCTGGATGTACTGTCATTTGGGTAGTTGAGGATTGCTTCTCTAAAATAGCCAATTTTACTCCATTCTTTGGTCTCTCGTCTACTACTGTGCTTGCCGATAAGTTCATCCAACATATCTTTCATCTCCATGGGTTACCTCTCGATGTAGACTTTAGTCTGATCCATGCATCTTTCCAATTACTTCTTTCTAAGTACAATACTTTGAATTAGACTAGAATACTATGATGCATTTGGTCATTCATCACCATCATCACTGCTGTGATCATCATCATCATCACCATCATCATCTGTATCATCTAATAGAGTTGTTTCCTCTTCCCACAGGTATGCTTTAAATCTACACAGATTTCCCTGGCATCTGTCTGTGTGAAGTGCATATAATCTCTTTCTGATATGCTTTTCTTACCTACCATTTCTTTTCCATGATCTGTTTCATTCCTCTTGATTATGTTATTCTGGCATTTCCTTGACCAGTCACTCCAACCCCTCCCTCTCTTTTATTGACTTGTCTCTCAGCATCTGGTCTGACCATACCCACCCACCTCCTCATTCACACCTGATTGCCCTTTTCCTGAAGATATATTCAGATCCATGAGTCTGATCAAGACTTTAGTCTGATCCATGCGTCTTTCCAAATGCATCTTTCAAAGTACAGCTTTCAAAGTACAATACTTTGAATTAGACTAGAATTGGATTGTAGGGTAATGGGATAGAAAACCACTCCAATGATTCTGCTTCTTTTCACTTTCACCCCCATACAATTTTATTTCACACTATCTCCTGTAATCCCTCCACCTAGTAAGGAACTGGTCACATCTCCCTTCATCCTCCCCAGCCATCTCACCTCCTCCTCACAACTGTTCCTCCATATGCAATCCTTTTTCTCCAGACACACATTGCCACATGTCCTATCCTTCTCCCACCTTCTAACTCTCTGTCTGCTACTCCTCATTTCTGGCAGCGTATCCCCAAATTTGCAACCGCGATAACCTCATACCTATTCATCCAGCCCCCATTCCCCCGTTCCCCTACCTGGAGCACTATGGAACGCACACTCTGTCTGCAACTGTCGTATCTCCATGAACTCTTTATCACTAACAAACTCACCTTCCTTGGCATCAGTGAAATCAAGCTCACCCCTTCTGACTCAGCCTCTCCAGCTGCACTTTCTTATAGCGGATTCAATCTCTCTCACACCCCTCGCCCCAGCAACAAACGTGGTGGAGGAGTTGGCTTGCTCCTGTCCGATACCTGCTCCTTTACCTCAAATGCACTACCACCCTCTGCTACTCTTCCCTCATTTGAGGTGCACTCCGTCCGCATCCATTTCCCCTCCAACCTCCAGCTGGCTGTCATCTATCGCCCCTAGGACTAGCCTTCCCCACCTTTCTTGACCACTTCATCACCTGGCTATTCTACTGCCTCTCTGCTGACATATATAGCACCATTAATTCCACAGTGCTTTACAGACATATAATCATAGAATCATAGAGTTGGAAGGGACCTCCTGAGCCATCTGGTCCAACCCCCTGCTCAAAGCAGGATTCGCTAAATCATCCCAGTCAGATGTCTGTCCAGCCTCTGTTTGAATACTTCCATTGAAGGAGAACTCACCACCTCTCGTGGCAGCCTGTACCACTCATTGATCAATCTGTCAAGAAGGTTTTTCTAGCATCTTATCTGTGTCTCCTCCCATTCAGTTTCATCCCATTGCTCCTAGTCTTTCCTTGTTCAAATGAGAATAAAGTTGATCCTTCTACAATGTGACAGCCCTTGAGATACTTGTAGACAGCTATTAAGGCTCCTCTCTGCCTTCTCTTCTGCAAGCTAAACATTCCCAAATCATGCAACCTTTCCTCATAAGACAGGGTTTGCAGACCGGTCACCATTCTGGTCGCTCTTTTCTGAACTTGCTCCAGTTTGTTGATGTCTTTTTTAAAATGTGGCGCCCAAAACTGGACACAATATTCCAGATGAGGTCTGACCAAAGAGGGGTAGAGGGCAATAATGACTTCACGTGATCTAGACTGTATGCTTCTGTTAATACATCCTAGAATTGCATTTGCCTTTTTTGCTGCTGCATCACACTGTTGGCTCATGTTCAGTCTGTGATCTATTAGTATACCCAAGTCTTTTTCACGTGTGCTGTTGCTTAGCCCTATTCCTCCCATTCTCTATATGCTTTTTTCATTTTTATTGCCCAGATGTATTACTTTGCATTTTTCCCTGTTATAAACCCTTCTGTTAGTTGCTGCCCACTGCTCCAGTTTATTTATATCTTTTTGAGTCTTCTCTCTCTTCTCTAGTATTAGCTATCCCTCCTAGCTTTGTGTCATCAGCAAATTTAATCAGTTTACCCTCAATTCCTTCATCTAAATCATTGATAAAGATGTTGAACAATACAGGGCCCAGGACAGAGCCCTGTGGTACCACACTTGAGACATTCTTCCAACTGGATGTGCAGCCATTTACGACCACTCTTTGGGTCCGATCACTAAGCCAGTTATGAATCCACCTAACAGTTGCCTTGTCCATTCCATACTTAGTCATTTTTTCAATAAGGATTGTGTGAGATACTTTGTCAAATGCTTTGCTGAAGTCAAGATATTCTTTATCTACAGCATTTCCCTGATCCACCCAATCAGTGATTCTGTCATAGAAGGAAATTAAGTTAGCCTGACATGACTTATTAGTTACAAACCCATGCTGACTTTGTTTAACCACTTCATTCTTATCCAGGTACTGACATGCATGTTTAATAATTTGTTCAAAGATCTTTCCTGGCATAGAAGTCAGACTCACCGGCCTATAGTTGCCTGGGTCCACCTTCTTCCCCTTTTTGAAGATAGGAACAACATTTGCTCTTCTCCAGTCTTCTGGGACTTCTCCTTTTCTCCACGAATTCTCAAAGATTATGGAGAGGGGTTCAAACATTTCTTCTGCTATCTCCTTCAGTACTCTGGGGTGTAATTCATCTGTAATTATTTGCACTGCCTCCGATGGGGCTCACAACCTAAATTCCCTATCAGTATGTCTTTTGGCATGTGGGAGGAAACCGGAAGAGAACACTGGGAGAACATACAAATTCCTTGCAGATGTTGTCTTTGGTGGGATATGAACCCAGGACCCCAGCGCTGCAATGCTAACCACAGAGCTAGCGTGCCTCCTCATTTCTCCACTAGTCCCTCTATTGATAGCCAAAATTGTACTGATTAACACTATGAACTCTATAGCTATGTAGAGGATTTAGATCTCTTAAATAGAAAAAATGGTTGTAAACTCATATTAAAAAAGCAATTTTTGACATTTGACACTAAGAGGGTACATTCACTTCAAAGCTAAGTTGACTAGGTGCTCTCATGTGTGTTACAGAGGTATTTTTGGCTTCATATATCTACTAGCTATGAACCTGTTCTACGCCCGGGTGGCGAGCATTTTAATTGGTATATGGTCTCCTATCCTGGTATGTGCTACCACCCTCCTATCCTGGTACGCATGGCACTCCTCAGTCCTATCCTGGTATGCATGGTACTCTCACCCCCAAATACTGGCATGCATGGCACCCCATTCTTCATCCTGGTATGCATGGTCCCCTCACCCCCTATCCTGGTATGCATGGTCCCCTCACCCCCAATCCTGGTATGCATGGCCCCCTCACCCACAATCCTGGTATGCATGGTACTCCCTCATCCCTATCCTGGTATGCATGGCCCCTCACCCCCTATCCTGGTATGCATGGTCCTCTCACCCCCAACCCTGGTATGCATGGACCCCTCACCCCCTATCCTGGTATGTCTGGTCCCCTCACCCCCTATCCTGGTTGGTATGCATGGTCCCCTCACCCTCTATCATGGTATGTATGGCCCCTTCACACCCTATCCTGGTATGTATGGCCCCATCAACCCTTATCCTGGTATGCATGGTCCCCCCAACCCCCAATCCTGATATGCATGGTCCTCTCATCCCCCAATCCTGGTATGCATGGTCCTCTCACCCCCCAATCCTGGTATGCATGGTACTCCCTCATCCTTATCCTGGTATGTATGGTCCCCTCACCCCCTATCCTGGTATGCATGGTCCTCTCACCCCCCAATCCTTGTATGCATGGTACTCCCTCATCCCTATCCTGGTATGTATGGTCCCCTCATCCCCCAATTCTGGTATGCATGGCACCCCATTCATCATCCTGGTATGCATGGTCCCCTCACCCCCCTTTTCGTGGTATGCATGGTCCCCTCATCCCCTTTCGTGGTATGCATAGTCCCCTCACCCCCCTATCCTGGTATGCATGGTCTCCTCACCCCCCAATCCTGGAATGCATGGTCCTCTCACCCCCCTATCCTGGTATGCATGGTCCTCTGTCCTCTCACCCCCCTATCCTGGTATGCATGGTCCTCTCACCCCTCCCTATCCAGGTATGCATGGTCTTCTCACCCCCCTATCCAGGTATGCATGGTCTTCTCACCCCCCTATCCTGGTATGCATGGTCCCCTCACCCCCTATCCAGGTATACATGGTCCTCTCACCCCCAAAATCCTGGTATGCATGGTACTCCCTCATCCCTATCCTGGTATGCATGGTCCCCTCAACCCCTATCCTGGTATGCATGGTCCTCTCACCCCCCTATCCTGGTATGCCTGGTCCTCTGTCCTCTCACCCCCCTATCCTGGTATGCATGGTCCTCTCACCCCTCCCTATCCAGGTATGCATGGTCTTCTCACCCCCCTATCCAGGTATGCATGGTCTTCTCACCCCCCTATCCTGGTATGCATGGTCCCCTCACCCCCTATCCAGGTATACATGGTCCTCTCACCCCCCCAATCCTGGTATGCATGGTACTCCCTCATCCCTATCCTGGTATGCATGGTCCCCTCAACCCCTATCCTGGTATGCATGGTACCCCTCATCCCCCAATCCTGGTATGCATGGTACTCCCTCATCCCTATCCTGGTATGTATTGTCCGCTCACCCCCAATCCTGGTATGCATGGTACCCCTCATCCCCCAATCCTGGTATGTATGGTCCTCTCACCCCCCTATCCTGGTATGCATGGTCCCCTCACCCCCTATCCTGGTATGCATTGTACTCCCTCATCCCTATCCTGGTATGTACGACACCCTATCCTGGTATGCATGGTACCCCTTATCCCCCAATCCTGGTATGCATGGTACTCCCTCATCCCTATCCTGGTATTTATTGTCCGCTCACCCCCAATCCTGGTATGCATGGTACCCCTCATCCCCCAATCCTGGTATGTATGGTCCTCTCACCCCCCTATCCTGGTATGCATGGTCCCCTCACCCCCTATCCTGGTATGCATGGTACTCCCTCATCCCTATCCTGGTATGTACGACACCCTATCCTGGTATGCATGGTACCCCTTATCCCCCAATCCTGGTATGCATGGTACTCCCTCATCCCTATCCTGGTATTTATTGTCCGCTCACCCCCAATCCTGGTATGCATGGTACCCCTCATCCCCCAATCCTGGTATGTATGGTCCTCTCACCCTCCTATCCTGGTATGCATGGTCCCCTCACCCCCTATCCTGGTATGCATGGTACTCCCTCATCCCTATCCTGGTATGTACGACCCCCTATCCTGGTATGCATGGTACCCCTTATCCCCCAATCCTGGTATGCATGGTACTCCCTCATCCCTATCCTGGTATGTATGGTCCCTTCACCTCCAATCCTGGTATGCATGGGTCCCTTCATCTCCCAATCCTGGTATGCATGGTCCTCTCACCCCCCCTATCCTGGTATGCATAGTACCCCTCATCTCCCATTCCTGGTATGCATGGTACTCCCTCATCCCTATCCTGGTATGCATGGTCCTCTCACCCCCCTACCCTGGTATGCATGATCCCCTCACTCCTATTAAAACCACACACATACAAAAAAAAAAAAACATTTATACTTACCCTTCTTTCCTGTGCTCCAGCACTGTCACCACGTTCTGCTGGAGGCCGGGGGAGAAGTCTGGCACCGGAGTACGCGCATGCCCATAGCGCTGTCTGGTGCCATATTGGTGAAGAAAGACTGCAAATGTGTCTTCAGTAAAATGGTGCCGGATTGCGCTATGCGCATGCGCGATTTTGGCCGCACTCCTGCCCCGCTCTCCGGCCGAAGAGAAGCGCCGCGGCAACGCTCCTCCCGGTCAGGTAAGTATGTAAGTAATTCGTCGGAGATGGCGATATGCAGTGTGTACAGTACCGCCATCTCCGGCGCCATACACACTCCTCACCGCTGGCTGCCTCATTCTGTCTGGAGCCAGACTGCGCAGGCGCGTCACACTTGCACAGTCTATAAAGGCTTCGGACAGAGTGACGCTTTCAGCGTTATATTATAGATATGGTTTGCTTTCATCTTGATGAATATGTGTTAAAAATATACCTAAATTTATTTCTGTCGATAATTTGAACAGAAATTACAGAACACAATTGCCTTTTATCTCTCGGCAATGACTATTGTTTGGCTAATTGGCCTCACTGTTACAGAACTTACTTTTGCATTTCTGTTTGTTCCGGTCTATTCATGACTGATGGAAAGGATAATTTGTTTTCCTCGGCACCTTCCAGCTGCATGACAGTGAGCCGATCACAGATCACAGCCACGTATCCACATTGTCACGTAGTCTCCCTGAAATGCGAGTACATGGAGTACTGCGTGCGCTCCGGCAAAGTGTCGGAAGACAAAGGAAATATTTAATGTCTTAAAATACTGACAGCTGGGGAAGGAATTGTGTAGCACAAAAACATCACTTACATCACACAGAGTACCGTGCTTATTGCCGCAGGGCTGGAATGGTAATTTGGCGAGTCTAGTAGGAAATCTTGGTTGAAAAGGCTGGATTCCTAAGCTAGTCATTTTATCCTCATTTTTTAAAGAGCTGAACACTACACCACCAGGACATTATTGCCCAAGGAAAGCCAGGTGTGGTTGACAGGAGACCAATGTGAATATGTAAACCAATGAACCTCCTACTTCTAGAATCTTTCTTGAGTTTGGGCTAAGTGAAGCTGTGGCTAGTCCTAGAGCATTCCAGAGGATTGGTGCAACTCGTGAGAAGTCTTGGAACCAGGAGTGGGAGGTACAGATTAGTACGGATTAGTGCAGGGTTACTCAAAAGTCGCTTGCGGAGCATGCCGAGCAGGTAGGCAGATAAACAGAAATGAGGGAGGAGATGTAGGGGTGCCGCACTGTGGAGAGCTTTGGGGGTGAGAACAGGCAGTTTAAATTGAATCCTTTAATGTATGGGCAGCCAGTGCAATGACAGATACAGAGTGGACATGTCCAAATACCCATTAGCCAGATAGATGACCCTGGCCGCTGCATTAAGTATAGACTGGAGAGGGGAAAACTGAAAGAGGGGGAAGCCAATTAATAGAGCATTACAGCAGTCAATGTGGGAGTGGATCAGGGCAACAGTGAGGGTCTTTGTTGTTTTCATGGTAAGAAAAGGGCGGATTCTAGAGATGTTCTATAGGTAAAAGCTACCAGAGCGGGCAAAAGATTGTATAAAGGAGGTGAAGGAAAGTTTGGTGTCAAACCTAACACCGACACAGCATGCCTGCTGCTTAGGCGTTATTATGATACCACCCACAGAGAGGGAGATGTCAGAATTAGGTTAGTAGACGGCGGGAGCAGAAGAAGTTCAGTTTTGGAAAGGTTGCGTTTCAGAGAGAGCGGACATGATATTGGAGACTGCGGACAGACAGTCACTAGTGATATATACTACATTATTCACCTCTTGGCTCTATCTTTTTATTTTTCCATTGTCTCTGATCTAATGGGTAGATATTAGTTACACAGCATATGTATGAAGGTTCATAAGGTGAGGTGGATCCTCTAAGCCCCAGGTCCAGGTGGGCACATGGACCATGGCTACTGATGGAGCGAGCTGGAAGGGACGTGGGCAGCAAGGACTGTAAAGGATCACCAGGAATCCCCAGGATCAGCAGGGTGGAGGAAGCAGAATCCAGCAGTTATGACTGCAAGGACAAACCTAAAACACAAACAGCACAGATGGTGGCGCACACGTAACATAGGATTTGGAGTCTTAATCCCAAGACACAGGTGTGTGTGTCAATGGGCACTGTGCATGGATAAAATTTGTGATATAGGCAACCAGCAGAACCTGACATGGAGCACAAAAGAGGGCAGCAGACCCAGGAGCAATGAACAAAGTCTGTAATACCCTGGACAGGTATGTAACAGCACCCAGACATGAGGGACTCCTGCCCTCCTGTCTCTACTAAGCCCACAATGGGGTCCCATAATAGTTTAAGAGAAATACCACAGCCAATGAAACTTATTGCTAAGAAGTTTAATAATAGATGCATAGTATTTATTTGATACAAACTGACACGCAATACATTAATAATAAAATCACATAAAAAGGTAAACTGCAGAGAATACAATCCAAGGTAAGTATTATATAAGTCTAAGCAAGTTGCCTAAAAATATTAGTATAAGAGACTCACATGGAGAAAGCAGACAAAAAGGCAGCAACACTTAGCTGCCCAGATCCCCAACGCACGTTTCGCTCAGAAAGCGTGCCTTAATAATTTATCTGCATAATATACCTTCCTTCATGTGATTAGCAAAGCCACTAAAGAAGACTCAAAGTCTCCAAAAATTCAATTTAAACAGCAGACAAAAAGGCAGCAACACTTACCTGCCCAGATCCCCGATGCATGTTTCGCTCAGAAAGCGTGCCTTAATTATTTATCTCCATAATATACCTTCCTTCATATGATTAGCAAAGCCACTAAAGAAGACTCAAAGTCTCCAAAAATTCAATTTAAACAGCAGACAAAAAGGCAGCAACACTTACCTGCCCAGATCTTGGAACAAATGCACTGCAGGGTGCAGCCAGCCCATAAAGCAAGATGTTAGCAACACAGAGTATGCTGGCCAGCCCGCCTAATTGAAAAGTAGGGGCGTGACTAATAGGCTTTGAACCAGACACTATGCAGTACCTTTTGTGTGAACAGCGCCCTATGCGGGCCTTTATTGTGCATTTGTATACTGGGCAGTCACCCCATCCAGGAATGGGTAGGTGGAGTGTGGCTGGTAATCTGGTATTTTGAACCTGTGTTGCTATCATCTTGCTTTATGGGCTGGCTGCACCCTGCAGTGCATTTGTTCCTAGATCTTTGCAGGTAATTGTTGCTGCCTTTTTGTCTGCTGTCTAAAGGGAAGGTGCCATCCAAAAAAAAATTTTTCAGCAATTGAAAAAATGTAAAGAATTAAAGTTTACATTTTCTTAAAAAAATATTAGCATTTGTTTTTAATTTTGTAAAATATGAAAAATAATTTTAAAAAGTTTGGCATTTCCACTTGTTAACACTAGGGGGAGCAGCTACTGAAATTTGGCACAAAAACCTAGTGTACAGCTAGCTCACATTACTGCCCTGCAGTAATTCTGGACGGAATCTCCTGACATGGGTGTGGTGTCACTCCTCTCCTCCCCTTCTGGGTGTTTGCTAAGGGAAAAGAGAGGACGACATTTAGGAACATAGTGAGCAGCCATTTTGATGGGGCCTGCAAAGTTACTGACTGTCTTTGCACGTAAGTCTGGATCAGAACAGGCCATCAATCAGCAGAAATGTTTCCTGGATTTCTGTGGAGCAGACAAGCAGACGGTCCATCCATGTGTATAAAACACAGCACTCTATGTACAATCCCTGGCACCGAACAGGGTGCCCCCCCCATAGACCAGCACACTGCTCTCCTGAAATACTCTGTGCTGCTGTCACCCTGCTCCTTCCACCATACATTAGGCCCCTGTTGCCTTGCTTTCACACATCGCCAGGACAGGATCTGAGGAGATGAATGGGGTCTTCGGTCACCGAGGAATGCAGGAAGCAAGGATTCTGGGAACAGGGTGACAGCAGCACAGAGTATTTCAGGAGAGCAGTGTGCTGGTCTATGGGGGGGCACAGAGGGAGATATATGGTGGAGGGAGCAGGGTGACAGCACCACAGAAATCCAGGAAACGTTTCTGCTGATTGATGGCCTGTTCAGATCCAGACTTTGCATGCAAAGACCACATTCCCCTCCTCAGATCCTGTCCTGGCGATGTGTGAAAGCGAGGCGATAGGCACAGTCCGGAGTGACCCTGGGAAGCGGCTGGGGGAAATGTAGCCATACAGTAACGATAAAATTGAGATCCCTCTCTGCAGCTGCCTCACCAGCCCTCCCCTGACTGCACCTATTACCCCTGAACTGTGTGCAGGGGCTCAGTCGGAACCACCCCAGAATGGGTCCCCTTTTAGCAGAAAATACTGCCAGAGGGTTCTCACATAATACCGCCATATACTTCACACATAATGCCGCCATATAGATCATACACAATACCACCAGGTAGATCACACATAAAACCAGCAGGGTAACAGCAGCACAGAGTATTTCAGGAGAGCAGTATCACACAGGATAGAATCATAGAATCATAGAATCGTAGAGTTGGAAGGGACCTCCTGGGCCATCTGGTCCAACCCCCTGCTCAAAGCAGGATTCGCTAAATCATCCCAGTCAGATGTCTGTCCAGCCTCTGTTTGAAGACTTCCATTGAAGGAGAACTCACCACTTCTCGTGGCAGCCTGTTCCACTCATTCATCACTCTAACTGTCAAAAAGTTTTTTCTAATATCTAATCTGTGTCTCCTCCCATTCAGTTTCATCCCATTGTTTCTAGTCTTTCCTTGTGCAAATGAGAATAAAGTTGATCCTTCTACAATGTGACAGCCCTTTAGATATTTGTAGACAGTTATTAAGTCTCCTCTCAGTCTTCTCTTTTGCAAACAAAACATTCCCAAATCCTGCAACCTTTCCTCATAAGATAGGGTTTGCAGACCGGTCACCATTCTGGTCGCTCTTTTCTGAACTTGCTCCAGTTTGTTGATATCTTTTTTTAAATGTGGTGCCCAAAACTGGACACAATATTCCAGATGAGGTCTGACCAAAGAGGAGTAGAGGGCAATAATGACTTCACGTGATCTAGACTGCATGCTTCTGTTAATACATCCTAGAATTGCATTTGCCTTTTTTGCTGCTGCATCACACTGTTGACTCATATTCAGTCTGTGATCTATTAGTATACCCAAGTCTTTTTCACATGTGCTGTTGCTTAGCCCTATTCCTCCCATTCTATATATGCTTTTTTCATTTTTATTGCCCAGATGTAGTACTTTGCATTTCTCCCTGTTAAAAACCATTTTGTTAGTTGCTGCCCACTTCTCCAGTTTATTTAAATCTTTTTGAATCCTCTCTCTCTTCTCTAGTATTAGCTATCCCTCCTAGCTTTGTGTCATCAGCAAATTTAATCAGTTTACCCTCAATTCCTTCATCTAAATCGTTGATAAAGATGTTGAACAATACAGGGCCCAGGACAGAGCCCTGTGGTACCACACTTGAGACATTCTTCCAACTGGATGTGCAGCCATTTACGACCACTCTTTGGGTCCGATCACTAAGCCAGTTATGAATCCACCAAACAGTTGCCTTGTCCATTCCATACTTAGTCATTTTTTCAATAAGGATTGTATGAGAGACTTTGTCAAATGCTTTTCTGAAGTCAAGATATACTATATCTACAGCATTTCCTTGATCTACCCAATCAGTAATACCATCATAGAAGGAAATTAAGTTAGTCTGACATGACTTATTAGTTACAAACCCATGCTGACTCTGTTTAATCACTTCATTCTTATCCAGGTACTGACATACATGTTGTTTAATAATTTGTTCAAAGATCTTTCCTGGTATAGAAGTCAGACTCACCGGCCTATAGTTGCCTGCGTCCACCTTCTTCCCCTTTTTGAAGATAGGAACAACATTTGCTCTAGGATTAGATAGGATAGGATTAGATACACGGCTCAGCAGTCAGTATCACACAGGAGAGGATTAGATACACAGCTCAGCAGACAGTATCACACAGGATAGGATTAGATACATGGCTCCGCAGTCAGTATCACACAGGATAGGATAAGATACAGGGCTCCGCAGTCAGTATCACACAGGATAGGATTAGATACATGGCTCAGCAGTCAGTATCACACAGGAGAGGATTAGATACACGGCTCAGCAGTCAGTATCACACAGGATAGGATTAGGTACACGGCTCAGCAGTCAGTATCACACAGGATAGGATTAGATACACAGCTCAGCAGTCAGTATCACACAGGAGAGGATTAGATACATGGCTCAGCATTCAGTAACACACAGGATAGGAATAGATACACGGCTCTGCAATCAGTATCACACAGGAGAGGATTAGATACACGGCTCAGCAGTCAGTATCACACAGGATAGGAATAGATACACGGCTGAGCAGTCAGTATCACACAGGAGAGGATTAGATACACGGCTCAGCAGTCAGTATCACACAGGATAGGATTAGATACACGGCTCAGCAGTCAGTATCACACAGGATAGGATTAGATACACAGCTCAGCAGTCAGTATCATACAGGATAGGATTAGATACATGGCTCCGCAGTCAGTATCACACAGGAGAGGATTAGATACTTGGCTCCGCAGTCAGTATCACACAGGAGAGGATTAGATACACGGCTCAGCAGTCAGTATCACACAGGATAGGAATAGATACACGGCTGAGCAGTCAGTATCACACAGGAGAGGATTAGATACACGGCTCAGCAGTCAGTATCACACAGGATAGGATTAGATACACAGCTCAGCAGTCAGTATCATACAGGATAGGATTAGATACATGGCTCCGCAGTCAGTATCACACAGGAGAGGATTAGATACACGGCTCAGCAGTCAGTATCACACAGGATAGAATAGATACATGGCTCAGCGGTCAGTATCACACAGGATAGGATTAGATACACGGCTCAGCAGTCAGTATCACACAGGAAAGGATTAGATACATGGCTCAGCAGTCAGTATCACACAGGATAGGAATAGATACATGGCTCAGCAGGCAGTATCACACAGGATAGGATTAGATACACGGCTCAGCAGTCAGTATCACACAGGAGAGGATTAGATACACGGCTCAGCAGTCAGTATCACACAGGATAGGATTAGATACATGGCTCAGCAGTCAGTATCACACAGGAGAGGATTAGATACATGGCTCAGCAGTCAGTATCACACAGGAGAGGATTAGATACACGGCTCAGCAGTCAGTATCACACAGGAGAGGATTAGAAACACAGCTCAGCAGTCAGTATCACACAGGAGAGGATTAGATACACGGGTCAGCAGTCAGTATCACACAGGATATGATTAGATACATGGCTCAGCAGTCAGTATCACACAGGAGAGGATTAGATACACGGCTCAGCAGTCAGTATCACACAGGAGAGGATTAGAAACACAGCTCAGCAGTCAGTATCACACAGGATAGGATTAGATACATGGCTCAGCAGTCAGTATCACACAGGATAGGATTAGATACACAGCTCAGCAGTCAGTATCACACAGGAGAGGATTAGATACACGGCTCAGCAGTCAGTATCACACAGGAGAGGATTAGATACACGGCTCAGCAGTCAGTATCTCACAGGAGAGGATTAGATACACAGCTCAATAGTCAGTATCACACAGGATAGGAATAGATACACGGCTCAGGAGTCAGTATCACACAGGAGAGGATTAGATACACAGCTCAGCAGTCAGTATCACACAGGATAGGATTAGATACACGGCTCAGCAGTCAGTATCACACAGGATAGGATTAGATACAGGGCTCAGCAGTCAGTATCACACAGGATAGGATTAGATACACAGCTCAGCAGTCAGTATCACACAGGATAGGATTAGATACACGGCTCAGCAGTCAGTATCACACAGGATAGGATTAGATACAGGGCTCAGCAGTCAGTATCACACAGGATAGGATTAGATACACGGCTCAGCAGTCAGTATCACACAGGATAGGATTAGATACAGGGCTCAGCAGTATCACACAGGATAGGATTAGATACACGGCTCAGCAGTCAGTATCACACAGGATAGGATTAGCTACACGGCTCAGCAGTCAGTATCACACAGGATAGGATTAGATACACGGCTCAGCAGTCAGTATCACACAGGATAGGATTAGATACAGGGCTCAGCAGTCAGTATCACACAGGATAGGATTAGATACAGGGCTCAGCAGTCAGTATCACACAGGATAGGATTAGATACACGGCTCAGCAGTCAGTATCACACAGGATAGGATTAGATACAGGGCTCAGCAGTCAGTATCACACAGGATAGGATTAGATACACGGCTCAGCAGTCAGTATCACACAGGATAGAATTAGCTACACGGCTCAGCAGTCAGTATCACACAGGATAGGATTAGATACACGGCTCAGCAGTCAGTATCACAGGATAGGATTAGATACACAGCTCAGCAGTCAGTATCACACAGGATAGGATTAGATACACGGCTCAGCAGTCAGTATCACACAGGATAGGATTAGATACAGGGCTCAGCAGTCAGTATCACACAGGATAGGATTAGATACAGGGCTCAGCAGTCAGTATCACACAGGATAGGATTAGATACACGGCTCAGCAGTCAGTATCACACAGGATAGGATTAGATACAGGGCTCAGCAGTCAGTATCACACAGGATAGGATTAGATACACGGCTCAGCAGTCAGTATCACACAGGATAGGATTAGATACAGGGCTCAGCAGTCAGTATCACACAGGATAGGATTAGATACACGGCTCAGCAGTCAGTATCACACAGGATAGGATTAGCTACACGGCTCAGCAGTCAGTATCACACAGGATAGGATTAGATACACGGCTCAACAGTCAGTATCACACAGGATAGGATTAGATACAGGGCTCAGCAGTCAGTATCACACAGGATAGGATTAGATACAGGGCTCAGCAGTCAGTATCACACAGGATAGGATTAGATACACGGCTCAGCAGTCAGTATCACACAGGATAGGATTAGATACAGGGCTCAGCAGTCAGTATCACACAGGATAGGATTAGATACAGGGCTCAGCAGTCAGTATCACACAGGATAGGATTAGATACACGGCTCAGCAGTCAGTATCACACAGGATAGGATTAGATACAGGGCTCAGCAGTCAGTATCACACAGGATAGGATTAGATGTCCAGCAGATGGCCAAGTGTTTTGCAAGAGCAGGGGCAGCAGATGCTCGGGTGTTTTGGAAAGAGCAGCTTGGTCTCCAGGAGCTTGTCCTGGTTCCTCTTAGGCTGGTTTCACATTCGCGCTTTTTAAGCGCACGCACGGCCGGGGGTAGCTCCTCCCCCGAGCCAGCTCTCTGCCCGGCGTGCCCGCCCCTTCCTTGTAGCGCCGCCTCCTAGCGCACAGCGGCGCCTGCGATCGGCGCACCCTATCTTTAGCATAGGGTGCGCAGATCGTGCGCAGGCCGTGCGCTAGTTGCGCTTTGACCTGCGCTGCGCACTTTTGACGGTGCGCCGTGCGCGCCAAAATCCGAAAAGTTTGATTTTGGCGCGCACGGCGCACCGTCAAAAGTGCGCAGCGCAGGTCAAAGCGCAACTAGCGCACGGCCTGCGCACGATCTGCGCACCCTATGCTAAAGATAGGGTGCGCCGATCGCAGGCGCCGCTGTGCGCTAGGAGGCGGCGCTACAAGGAAGGGGCGGGCACGCCGGGCAGAGAGTCGGATCGGGGGCGGAGCTACCCCCGGCCGTGCGTGCGCTTAAAAAGCGCGAATGTGAAACCAGCCTTACAGCTGGTATGTGCAGAGTGAATATCCAAGCCCTGTGTTATGGTGGAACAGTGCAGCATCCAGGGCTTGCAACAGAGTGTAAATGGAGCTAAAAGGAAAGCACTGGGCTCTAATAAGATGGCGCCTGGCCACACCTACAGCTGTGAATAGAGCTGCCCACAGAGGCGTGCCCAGTTCACAGCTGATGCTGCTGCAATGATACAAATAGGGGTCGGCAGCCTGTCTCTTATGCCCAGGGACTGCCGTAAATGAGCATGGAAATTGTCGTTCAGCAGCCAAAAAGGTAAGATGGCAGCTCCCAGTGGCTGCATTAATGCAGTAATAAAAAAAAAAACATACACACCCCTGAGTCAAGCTTAGGGGACAATATTTTTTTATACTATTTTCTCTTTTACATTAAATTAAGAAAAAACACGGCACCTTCCCTTTAAATTGAATTTTTGGAGACTTTGAGTCGTCTTTAGTGGCTTTGCTAAACACATGAAGGAAGGTATATTATGCAGATAAATAATTAAGGCACGCTTTCTGAGCGAGACGTGCGTCAGGGGGTCTGTTCCTTTGGTAACAATAGAGTGTCTATTTATGCACTGAAACATTCATTGGACGTCTTTCTCTTTATATGAGGGATCTATGATAGCTGCGTGTCGGGGCTTGCGTTTACTCTACAAGCACATGGTATATTTGAACCTTGAAGCACTGTCAATTTATTTACTCAACTATTGTGTTTGGTGTGAACGTGAGTCCTGACGTGAATGTCAGTCTCCACTGAGTTATTGTTTTCCTATCCACATTTTTTACATGTAATAACTCTCTTTATGTAAAAGTAAATGTTGCTAATGTCCTCTTATTCATCTAGTTTCTGCATTTGAAGGAGATGCATGGAGCGTTTCTCCAACTTTTAAACGCTATCACTTTATTTACTTCATTATCATGTGTGGGTGGACAATTTTCACCTATTCTTTTTTTAACAACTACCTCCATGCAAAAACAGATGCTTTTTATTCATTTACTGCATTTATGTTGAGATGCGTGGTCAACACATTTGGCATCGTCTAATTGCGTCAGCACTATGCCTTTAGATAGGGATATTATGCTATTTTTGGAGAAGTAACATATAGGTTTTATTATTACAGTACTGAGCAGTGTAGATGGGAATCCAGCACTGGGGTGAGATAAAACACTTACTAGAAAATAGCAGCACTTTCTACGTTGTCTTTCTCTCATTCTGCCACCCTACATATACTTTAATTGGAAGCTATAACCTGATCACTCAGTGAGCTGGCAGTCCATCTTGGTTTGGCCAAGATGGAGTTTTTCTTTACAGTGAATGATGGGTTGTGGAGGCAGGAGAAGTTAGAGAAGTGTCTCATAAATGGAGAAGGAAGAATAATTCTCTGATAAGAGATATTCACTCTTACTAGTGATTTAGGTAAAATCTATTGAAAGGATAATGAGCCTTTAAATAGTTGACAGGGGGTTCCAAATTTTCAGGCACTGTCCAAGATTACTGGAATATACAACTGATTTATAATTTTATGTAGAATTAACTTGTGAATATGTGAAATTCTGCCATATACCATAAATTATGGTGAAAAAATGGGAAATGAGGGGGGAGGAAGCTGTGCCTTCTCTGCTGCAGTCTGTGCATGAGATCCATACTGCGAGAGAGGGCAAGGAGTAGCAGGGGAGAGGTAGTCAACTGGTTACCATCAAGAAAGGCACACCATTCAGCACAGTTACTGTATTTAGAGAACACAAGCATCGGTGAAGTTTGCTGCAATGTATCTAGACTTGGCGAATTCTAACAAATTATGATTCGATTTGCGCGAATCGTGGAAAAAAAATTCACTTTACAGAAGACTACACCAGCCAGAGAAGGCTCAGGAGAAACGGCACAGACTTCCCCTAATGCCTTGCAGCTACCATAGCACATGCTAACACAACTGAACAGAAGGGACTAGCACAGTCTGTATAAAAGCTGAAGCAGGGAAGGCAGCAGCCATTTTTGGTAGAATCCGGATAGTGAAATGATGTCATTGCTCACGGCATAGCCATAAACACAGGGAGAGAAAGCTTTAAAATACTGAATGAACATTACTGATAGTGTGCGACAGCAAAGCAGTGAGGAATTATCACCATCTGTTTAACCACAGCCATATATTTTAAGGTCCCTTTGACATTACCAATGCTGAGTTTGCACTAAAGAACCTAAAATGAGTCCTAGGAGATCTGAAAATGCTATATATGGCTTTTACGGGCAATTGCAGTACATGTGATTCACTACGAATCGATTAATTGCAAATCATTTTTTTGGGGAAAAGCTCTATGAACCTGGCAAAGTATAATTGCAAAAAAAATTGTTCCTCTCATCAGTGAGGTCCAATAAGTCAAAAGACCCCCTACACCCGGATGAATAGAAATAGAAGTATAAGAAAAGCAAGTACCAAAATCCGAACTGAAGTTTCTAAAAAAGGGACCCAGCAGGTGAAGTTAATTATTCAGTTTAACTATTTATAAGGGGAAGTGATTCTTTCCCAGAGATGCTGAAAGTATTCGATGTCTATAATATCATCTTCATATGAAAAGCATTTTATTAATGTGCAGTGCATGTTTTATTAATCAGCCTGCTGACGCGTTTCGAGGTCTTTTATGCTGATGAGCCCCACAACAACGAGAAGTTTAACAACTTTACTCTTCATCTGTGTGTAGATGGTCAGAGAGGATTTATCCCCACGGGGTCGGGAGCCAAGAGTACGATATGTTATTATAAAAAAATAAAGGTGAAATCTGAATTGTCAATAATGTTCCACCCAAAACCATTCATTTGCTGACATCAATGATATATTGAAAGCAAACTACGTCTCTCCACACATTATTCATATTGTCAGTATCCCTGAGACCCAAGGCTGCAAAATAAATCTTCAGAGTTTAGTTACTTAATTTTTTTTTTTTTTTTTAATTTTCATCAAATTTCTTATAATTTTAACAAATAAACGCTACTCTTATCAAACACGCCAGCTGGAAAACAGGGAGGGGAGTGCAAGAACCGCTGCCTGTGACCATCGGTACCCTTAATAACCTCACGGTCGATCATCATGCTGCCGGGTTCTCTCTCTCAGCTTAGTGTGTTCCTGCTGCCGTGTTGAGTGGTGACACCACTGATGTCACCGCTAACCACACCTTCTGGATGTAGCTGAATTGAGAATCATTGTGGGACATGAGCATTATGGATTATTGTTGGTAAGATGAGTATCCCTTTGATTTTTTTTAATTTTATTTTTGGCTTAATAAGTAGGTAAAAGGGGTCAGTGAGGGTTTCAATTAAGGGACTTTACCCATTTTAATATCCAGTAAAGGTTACTTAAAGAGCTTTGAGCTGTTATTAATGAGTTGGAAACCTTGATGGATATCAGAATAAGGCCGGAGTCACACTGGCGAGGAATACAGGAGATTGAGAGGTGCAAAAAGCACGCATTAGACATGGACAAATGATTTTCTATGGGGTCACTCGCACCAGGCGTATATTTCTCATCCGTATCTTACGCTCCGTGCCACTCGCAGCATGCTGCGATTGTCAGCGTACTACGCCCGTAATACGCCAATGCAAGTCTATAGGTGCGCAAAAAATAAGGATTACACACGGAACACATGTGTGACCTGCGAGCAATACGCAGGTCTTTTGGCTGGTGACAGGAAATGGGCCAATCCATCATCAGGAAGCCTATACATGCAAATGATGCTGGACATGTCAAACGAAAATATATCTACTATGACCGGCTGAACTTCCTCGCCCCAATTCTGGATCTGAGACCGTAAGTACATACCTCACACCACATGACACAAAAACATTACACAAATACTTTACAGGGACAAAAATATTGATGTGTTTTTGCCTCTGTTCTATTTCATAACAGAACTCAATCCAACCTTACGGATCGAGGAACGGCCTCAGAGGCAGAGCCCATTATAGATCCTGTAGGGGATGAGGTGGCTGGCCCATCTTCTCCCCCTACAAGAAGGATGGCTGAAGAGGAGGCATCACAAGACCACACAATGGCTGGCCTACACACCACACCACCAGGGCAGTCTGCTGCTGCCACATCACCCATCCTGGAAGAGCCGGGCAACTTGAGCAGCAGCCTAATTGCCCAGATCAAGTCCTCCCCACAGGCTGCTCTAGCATCACGGCGAACAAGAAGAAGGCGCCAGGTCACCATTCAAGAGAGCAGGACCAATGTGGACACAGGGGTGCTGAATTATTTGTCCAGAGTCACTACAGATGATGGTGAGGAGGCCTATGCACGTAGCCTCACCCTTTATCTCCGTGCCCTTACCCGTGAGGTCAGGCTCCGTATTAGGGGATGTATTCAGATCCTGCTTGATGCAAGCACCCCCCCCCAATACCCCATATGAGGTTTTTGAATTTCTGGAGAGGTGGCAGCTGTCACCACGAAATTTAATGCGCATGAGACCGTCCACACAGATGCTTGCTCAAGCAGGGTCTGAACAGCCCCTAATACGTGGGCCAACACCTCAAGCCCTTCCTCCCCCTACCCATCCTTCTATTCCGCAGCCCCAAATGTCTTCCTCAAGCCAACCCCACCAATATGGCCACTTGTACCCAACCAGTGTTGGAGGCTGGTCCCAACCTGGTTGGGGACGATCTGGCTATCTTGGTGGGTATGAGCCACGGGCCTACCAGAGCCAACAGGAAGCCCCTCACCATCATCATTACTCTGGCCAGTATCCCCAACAGGCCCAGGAGGCTGGACAATTACAGCATCATGGGCAACAGTATGGCCCCACACAGGGCGATGTTGGCCACAATGTCCAGCAGCACCCACAGGCTCTTCATCCACGTTCCCCTTCCCCTACATATGAGGATTTATGATTCTAATGGTTGGAGATGTCCAGTGAGATGTAACTGGTGCTCCTAATATAAAACAAAAAACAGGTGTTCTCCTTCACCAACATTTAGAACATAATTTAACACTCACATTTTTAAACAATGTTTTCCAAACATATGAAACAATCCATCATGACAGGCAACGCTACCTCACGCCTTTCACACAGATATTACATGTGTGTATAAAAGAGAAGATTTAAATGCGCTATACTGTAAAATGAAAGGATGAAAATACACTACTCACTTGCTAACGCCTAGGAAAGGCGTGCTGGCCTTAATGGCATGTCACACTAAGAGATATCGCTAGCAATATCGCTATAACTAGTGACGTTATAGCGATATTGCTAGCAATATCGCTATGTCTGATACTTACCTACGACCCGCTCCCCCGCTGGTTATCGCTGATCGCGCGAGAACGTCCAGGACTGTTTCTCGTCGTCAGCTTCCTGCGGCGCTTCCTGCTGTGACGACGAGCGACGCGTGGAGCCGGGTGGGAGGACGCAGGATCGCCTGGTGTGACAGGTAAGTAGCGATCCCCGTCCCCAGCGATGTCGCTAGTGAGATCTGCCTATGTGGCAGCTCACTAGCGACTACTTAGCGATGTACCAGCGATCCTGACCGCGTCATATCGCTGGTCGGGATCGCTGGTACATTGCTAAGTGTGACAGTACCTTTAGTTAAGTAGTCACCTTTTTTGTTAGCAATCTCTAGTAAAAAAAATCGAGGCGACCAGCATTCAGAATATCACGCTCTCTCTATGTCTTAACAAGTGAGTTTTGTATTTTCATCCTTTCCAGTATAGCATGCTTAAATATTGTCTGTTCTACAGACAGGTAATATCTGTGTGAAAGATGTGAGGTAGCCTTGCCTGTCATGGTGGAATCTTTCTATGATTGGATAACATTATGAGGAAATGTGAGTGTTATCTTGTTGCCTTTATTTTGGTGATGGAGCTCACCTTTTGTTGCCAAATCAAGGTTAATCTAGGCATGCAGCAATGTTGTTATTGCCTAATGTTTGTTGCTGTTTTGTTCTGTAATGTTAATTTAACACCAAGTTAAAGAAGGCACAAAGGGTCATTTTGGCCATTGCCAAATTTGTGTTAAGGCAATATTATGTTTGCCTTTAAGCAAAACAAAAAAAAAAGGCAAAACTAAAAATTTGTCTACTCTAGTTAACATCTCTGTGTGATTTTTCACAATCCCTCACAACATACTAACAGACACCAACCAATGCAATGAAACACTCATAGAATCATTAAGGCTTGAGTAATATATATTTAGACACACTTAAAGAAACAAATTATAACATAGACACAGCATGCTCTTGCCAAGAAGTTGCCCCCTCAGGGGAGATAAAGTAATTCGTGAAAATATCACACACTTTGAGGCCAGAGAGCGGTCTACGTTGAGGGTTGATAGGTGGTCTCACCCTGCGCACATTGTTCGGCCTACGCACAACACCATCAGAGGAGGAACAATCATGTATCCTGGTGAAGTTATGCAGAACAACACAGGCTTTCACAACTTCATTCACATTTTGCTCACTCAACTGAATGGCAGACTGGAGTACCCGCCATTTGGCACAAACAATCCCAAAGGAACACTCCACCAGTCGCCTAGCACGTGATAGGCGCAAGTTAAAAATTCTGCGCCTGTGGTTAAGGTTGCGCCGGGGATATGGCCTCATGACATTGCGTGATAACTGAAAGGCCTCATCTGCCACAAGGACATAAGGGACTGATTGTTCGGGGGAGCCTGGTAGCTGGCGTGGTGGTGGTAGATCCAACTGGTTGGTGCGTAGCCGCCGAGACATTATGGAAATATTGAAGACTCTAGAGTCTCCCGTCCTTCCATAGGCCCCAATGTCAGCAATTATAAACTTGTATTGAGGGTCTACCAGTGCCAACAATACAACAGAAAAGTATTGTTTATAATTGAAGAATTGGGAGCCTGAGTTTGGCGGCTTACGCACCCTGATATGTTTGCCATCCAGGGCCCCAATACAATTTGGAAACTGGCAGTCCTCCTCAAAGTCCCTTGAAATCCTTAACCAGTCTTCCATCCTGGGCTCGGGCATGACCACTTGATGGAGTCTTGTCCATATTTCTGCACATGTAGACCTCACTATGCCTGAAATGGTTGACTTTCCAATGAGAAACTCATGGTGGAGGGCGGCATAAGACAGGCCAGTTGACAGGAAGCTGTAGAACAACAGAAATAGTACAGTTTAGAATGGCTTAAGTAAAAAAAAAATCAGTTACATGCCGACCAAACTTGGTAGGAGATGAGAGAGAACACACACATATTTGGTGGCACAATGACTAAGTGATATGCAGGACATATTAGATGTAACATTCTGGTGTGTCAGGTGAAACATATTTTGAGTAAGATGAGGGCATTAAACTTTGTCCAAGAAGTCCAAAAAACATAAATTAACACACACATTATGAACATAGAGAATGTGGTTGTGTAGTACATACCGTATTGTGAGTAGAAGTCGCTCCTCTGCAGATATGGCTTTGCGCATCCTTGTGTCCTGAAAGGTGATCCCAGGGCGCACTGTCTCCAAGAGGCGATCAAATGTGGAAATGCTCATACGACAGTACTGGTAAAATTTCTCCGGATGCTCCCGCAGAGAAGAATAGAGGCGGTGAAAATTACCTCTTGTGAGTCGTTGCCTCAAAAGTGGATGTACCCACATGCGTCTCCTCCTCCGCGGATCCACTATCACAGGATATGGTTGCCCAAAGCGCCGTGACAAAAGCCAGGTAAAGAGAACCTGCTCAGTTGTATTGAATCGCAGACCCTCTGCCATGCTGCACAAAGAACACCAACACACCTCGTGAAAGCAAGGTGACAAATGTACAGAATGTAGGCAGCCACCTGTTTCTGAGTGTCTAAATAGGGTGCAGGCTAATGATTTAAATTGTTTGCAGGCCTCAAAACCGTTAAATGTCCATTTTGCCAGGCTGCGAGAAAATCTCACCATTTGGATTGCATACGGATGCCACACGGATTACATACGGATGCACACATGCGCAAAATACGCGACCTCACCTTGCTTACGGATGACCTACGGAGCACTATTTAGGGGTCATTCATCCGTATTACGCATGTAAACTACGGAGCGTATTTTGCACAGGTTAGTGTGACTCCAGCCTAATAACTCCAATCCCCAGCTGTCTGCTTAGCCTTGCTGGTATTAAAATTGGGGAACCCTATGTTGTTTTTTCCATTTATTTATTTAATAACAGTAAATACACAACCAAGTTAACCTTACTTCGCAGCCTCCAGGTGTTACAGCAGCCAGCAACTCCAGTAAACTTAAAGTTTACCTTAAAGAATCCCTTAAGGTTTTGGGGCCTCACAGCTGCTGGTTGACCCAGTGGTTGTAAAATTCGGTAACCTTTAAGGTTACCTGAGTTCACAGCCACTGAGTCTTGCGGTAACTCTAGTGCTGGACTGTTAAGTGCTAGAGGAGTACCTAGTGCCAGACTTGCAGTCATTCATCAGTCCAGCACTGGCGCTTCACAGCATGAGAACCAGCTGCTATGAATTCAGGTGACCTTAGAGTAAGTTTATCTCAATTCATACTGGTGCTGCCCTCCTGAGAATCGGGCGTTGTGAACTGAGATAACCTTTCTGATGTCACATCAGTTCCCAGCAGTCAAGTCTCGCAGAGCGCAGTGCGACACCCAGCAGTTGCCGCTGCTCAAGTGTATGAAGCTGCATTGTTTGAACTGAGCCACATACACTGGATGTAGAAAAACTGGGTTTCGTCATGGTACGTCATTATTATGGATTATCTGCTGACAGATGAGCATTACTTTGCTTTTTTTTAATTCATTTTTTGTTAATAAATGGGAAAAAGAGGGAATTTGTAGGGGAGTATTTTTTTCAATTAAATGATTTTTTTCTGTGTGAGTCTTTCTTACTTTTGACTACAAGGTTAGTAATTGAGGCATGTCTCTCTATTACTACCTGCTGGCTTGATGTCGGGGACATAAAGCAGCTGACATCAACCTCAAAACCATTACCTCACTTGCCAGCCCCCAGGGCAAGTGGGAAAATCCAAGGATGCGTGCTAGATTTGGCACATTTAATGTATGCGCCATTTCTAGGGCTGATGTTATTAGTGTGTGAGGGGGCCAATATCCATGGCCCCTTCCCAGCCTAATAATATCAACCCACAGCTGTCTGCTTAGCCTTTGCTTCTTATTAAAAAATAAGGGATCCGCACACTCTTTTTTAAATTATTTACAAATTAATTTTAAATATGGACATGGGACACCCTTGTTTGATAACCAGACAAGCTAAAGCAGAGAGCTAGGGGCTAGTATTTTCAGTGTGAAGTAAACACTCCCTGACCCTCTTTTACCCATTTATTAATGTAAAAAAAATCAAAGTTGTACTCACATCTCTGCTGATAATCCAGTATGCTCATGTCCCACGGCGATCCCGAACTCGGCTACATCCAGATGGTGTGGTGAGTGGTGACATCATGTGGTCACATAGATCCGTGTTCTCATTCTCAGTTCAGTGTGTTCCAGCAGACATGGTGTGTGGTCACATCACTGATATCTCACCACACTATCTGGGTGTAGCTAAGTTAGAGATCGTCGTGGGACATGAGCATTATGGATTATTTGCAGAAAAGTGAGATTCCCTTTGATTTTGAAGGTTGGAGAGTGTTTATTTCAATTAAAGGACTTTTCTCCGATTGTGTCTTTATTAAATTTGACTATGGGGTTAGTCATGGGGGTGTCTGCTAAACACATGTCCATTACTAACCCCTAGAATTGATGTCAGCGGACACAAAACAGCTGATATCAACCCCAAACTATTACTCCACATGCCACTGCACTAGGGCAAGTGAGGAGAGCAGATTCTAAGTGCCAGAATTGGCTCATCTTATTGATGCACCTTTTCTGTGGTAGCTGTGGGCTGCTAATTTTTGGCTGAGGAGGGCCAATATCCATTGCCCCTTCCCAGTCTAAGAATATCAGACCCCGGCTGTCTGCTTTAGCTTGGCTGGTAATCAAAAATAGGGAGGACCTTACACCTTTTTTTAAAAAAAAAAAAATTTAAATAATTAAAAAAATGGCATGGGACCCCTCCTTTTTGATAACCAGCCAAGCTAAAGCTGACAGCTGCAGCTTTATCTGAGCTAGCTTTCAAGAATAGATCGGACCCCACACTATTTTTTTCTTTTATTTATATATTTATTTATTAGCTAAATGGAAAGGTGAATATTCTCATCAGCATTGACTGCTCTTGCTGCTTTCAGGGAGACCAGGCATACGCTGATGAGAGTTGTACTCCTCAGCCCTTTTCACTGCCAGTCACAGTAGCTGTGTGGGAACGGCAACACTGTGTCCAGCGGTAATGTGTAAAGTTGCCGCCGTTCATAACCGCTGTGTCTCGCATTGTCATACAGATGACAGCATGGGAAACCCCTAATGTAAAGGCCCTCCATTCTTTTTGAATGGAGTCCAGGATTGGGATCGAGTTCAGGTACTGTTCCGGTAATTGAACCAAACTTTTTTTTAAAAGTTCATCAGAAGTCCTATGAATGGAAGAATATACTGTAGGTACGATAACTTTTTCTGCTGTTATTTGTCAGGCAAGTAGTAATGATTTTACAAGCTCTGCAGTGCAATCCCTGACCTACAGTAATTTCCTAACCACTTACATTTAGAAGAGTGTTCACCGCATCCTCTAATTACTGTGAAGTAGAAGTAATTATGAGCTGTATCAGTGGCTGAAACATACAGTATTTAGACCCTTGCGTTAATAGGTTGAGGGAGTATATTGCTGTTGCATTATTTCACCTCTTATATAAGCAATTGAACTTAATTTATTCTGCATGAATAAACCTGACTTTATAACGTGCTGAGCTGTACCAATAAAAAGCTGTAAAAAACGTAGCAAAAATTATTCAAAAGCTACTAACAATCAACTCAAACTATGATCAAGTAATTTTACACGCCACTTTCTAATTTTGTGCAACCCCTCTAATAATAAATATTGACATATTATAATTTGAGAGGACCTATCAGCAGGTCAAAAATAGCCAATTTAAGCTCTTATTTAATTTACACTTTTCCCCTAAGCATTCTTTGCTTTTGTTTTTGTTTAAATCCACTCTACAGTTCTAGAAATAGGGGTCTTTTTATTTAGAGCAAATCTTTATGGCCTTTCCCAAAGGGGGAGTGGCTCACAGGGAAATTTTGCAAAGCAGAGACACACCCTCCAAATAATTCTGTGAGCCACACCCCCTTGGAAAATATCATAAAACTTAACACTGCAGAAAAATGCAATGCCCGTATCTCTGGAACTGTATGATGTATTTTTAAAATAAGAAAATACAGAAAAAAACAGTCCTCTGATGAAAGTCCATGGGAGTTAGGTGGTGATGGACAGTGCCAAATGATTAACCCCTTTAAAACTAGGGCTGGCTCCCAGGGCAGTTGGAGCAGAATAATCAGCATTAGACAGGGTAAAGATCATTTTGTACTTTTTACTGAAGTTCTGCAAACAGTTCCAGAAGTTTACTTACAATTCACATACAGGGTTTTGGCCAGGCCTTCATGGTGAGAGTTCAATTTCTCTGCTGTGACGTAGTGTAGCTTTCCTGCCTCTAAAGGCCCCGTCACACTAAGCGATATCGCTAGCAATATCACTAAAGTGTCACCGATTTTGAGACGCAGCAGCGATATTGCTAGCGATATCGCTATGTGTGATACTTACCTCCGACTGGCTCCCCCGCTGTCTATCGCTGATCGCGCGAGAACATCCTGGGCCATTTCTCGTCGGCCGCTTCCTGCTGGGCTTCCTGCTGGCACCGACGAGCGACGCGTGGACGCAGGCGGGAGGACGTCTTCATCGCCGCGTTTGACAGGTAAGTAACGACCGCTGCTGCGTCGCTACATCGCTAGTGAGATCTGGCTGTTTGGCAGCTCACTAGCGACCACTTAGCGATGCACCAGCGATCCTGACCGGGTCATATCGCTGTCGGGATCGCTGGTGCATCGCTTAGTGTGACGGGGCCTTAATTATACCTCTAGTAAACAATTCCTTGGACCCCCAGGGGTCCAAGGTAAAGAGATACTGGATCCATGACCCCTTCCAGCGAGCAGGCAAGTCAAATCGTTTGGCAAACACTATGTCTTGCAGTAGTGTCCCTGATTCTATGCACTGCTGAGCTCCTGGGCAAAAGCACACTACTGCTCATTATATGGAAACAAAGCATGGGCCATGGAAGTTTCTGTGCTCTAGCGACTGATACCCTTCCTCGTGCATTTTGACCTGGAAGGGAGAGCAGGCTCCACT
Organism: Dendrobates tinctorius; assembly: GCF_039654945.1. Classification (NCBI taxonomy): domain Eukaryota; kingdom Metazoa; phylum Chordata; class Amphibia; order Anura; family Dendrobatidae; genus Dendrobates; species Dendrobates tinctorius. Next base: position 8,951,321 of record NW_027361763.1, read on the forward strand.
CCTCTGCCTGTGGACCTCCATGTTCCTACTTCTTCACACATCTTCACTGCTCTGCACATTGTAGCCCTGAGGGATCGAGCACACTTTCTGGTTCAGGCAAAATTGCCCAATCTTCCAGTATGGGCTCAGGTAAAATGTGTGAATGCAGATACTTGGCATTCACTATAGCTGGCAAAATATGTGTGTATATATATATATATATATATATATATATATATATATATATATATATATATATATCACACAAGCAGGCATTTTGTGGCTAATGATCAGGAAGCTGGCTTGTAGGTGATTTCACACTTGATTTTTCCCAATATATTGCAAGGACTATTGTCCTTGGAAGCATTATCATTGGAATTGATCACATAAACCAAAGTCAGGGCAGATGCAAGGTTTATACTAATGAGTTGATTAACCATCCTTACCTGTATGACCTCGATTTACACAACTAATAGATAAGAGTAAATCTTTTCAAGTTCCAGTTTCACCTAATTTGTAAAAAAAAATGTGATGTCCTGTGAATCACTGGAATGGGGAGCCTGAACATCCAGTGTTTGTCACGCTGTCATGTGCATGACAGTGCAGAAACACCGCTTCTGATCAGCGGTAAAATCATCACTGCTGGTCAGACAGCTGTGATTCCCATGCTGTCAAATGACAGCTTGAGAGTGCAGCTGTGATCGGAGGTATAAAGTTTATCTCCGGTCACTGGTGTCAGCTGATGGGACTACTGCTCCCATCAGCTAATGCCTGCTTCCGCTAATAACAGCGAGAGAAGGCAGCGGCTGATAGGAGTATTCATCAGCCAGCACTTGCACTGTAAATAAATAATTTAAAAAAAACGACATTGGTTACTCTATATTTTTAATAACCAGCTAGGCAAGACTCAGGCTGAAACTGTCATATGTCAGCTTTAGCAAGGCTGGTTATCAAGAATAAGAGGTCCCCACAGAATTTTTAAATTATTTAAATAAATAAAAAAACAAACTATATGGGGTACCCCCATTTCTGACAACCAGCCAAGCTAAAGCAGACAGCAGGGGCTGGTATTCTCTGGCTGGTAAGGGCCCATGGATATTGCCCCCCAGCCTAAAAATAGAAGCCCACAGGCGCCCATAAAAGGCACATCTATTAGATGCACCAATGCTGGTGCTTTGCCCAGCTCTTCCCGCTTGCCCTGTAGTGGGCAAGTGGAGTTCATATTTGTGGGGTTGATATCAACTTTGTATTGTCTGGTGATATCAAACCCTTGGATTATAAGATGCCATTACTAATCCTATAGTTGTATTGTAAATAAACACACTTCAAGTATAAATTATTTTATTGGAAATAAAACAAAACACACTTTTTTACTTTTATTTAAAAATATCAAACACACTTATACTTGCCTAATGCCCATTCAACCAAAGCCTTCGTCTTCTGTAATAAAACAAAATTAAAAAAACAACAATATCCCTCACCTGTCGAACATTGCTCTAATCCATGTCAGAGGAATAAACAGTTTTCAACCTTAACGAAATGAACGAGGCCATGTTGCGATCGTTTTCGATGAAAACAAGGGCACAATGATGTGCGGTAATGTCATAGAGTTTACCGCCAGTCACTGAAGCTGTGCACGCATGGGCAGTTCATTATGAGCCACCCGATGAACTGCGGTGACCTCACTGAGATCACCCCTAGCATTATGAGAATGCTCTTGTACTAAATGCTGCTGTCAAAGATTGACAGCCGGATTTAACAGTTTAACAACAGTGGGCAGAGCTCTGCCCTACCCGATGCTGTTGCTGTTAAATTAGCCATCATCTGCCAGAAAAGATTTGGGCCTCAAAGTCAGGTAATGACATATGATGTAAATATGTGTAGTGAAAGGGCTAAAGCTTTTTGACATTACTAAGGCTATTTATGCGTGAAAGTAACCTCACGTTATAAGTCTATAGGTATGATTATGGTAACAACTTTTACTGAACAACTTGCTCCTCTCGCACTCATTTTCTCTGCCATACTGTCACTCACACTATCTGTATAGTTTGGTCAGTGTTTTATGGATTTTTCACACTATAGCTATGGATACGCTGTGAGCTGCAATGTCTTCTCACTGTACAAAATGCACGGCAGAATGTCTGCTGCATTCCCTGCCTCTGTTTTTATACAGGCTATGATTGTCACTCCTGATTTGCTATACCATATGATGTGATAGCTGTAAGGCATTATGGAGCAGCTCGCCTTGCCATGCCCGAAGTCATGTGAACCTTCTCCGGCCATTGCCATTTTACCCAATTTGTTTAAATTAAATTCCATATTGTTTGAATTTGTCAGGTTCAGCAAATTTCTAAAAATTAGCATCAAACAGATTTGATTATCTCATTACTGAGTAAATGTTAATACTGGATAAAAATAGATCTATATCAATTAGTCTACTTAAAGCTATAATTATAAAAATCATGAAAATTACAAACAAAATTCTGGAGTGGAAAACCATTTCCTCATTTTGATATGTAAGCAGTTTTTTGGTATGCACCTGTTCAGACTATTTCTTGATGTGCCGTCAGTTTCCTGTTATTTGCTAGCTTTCTGACTGAGCACTCCGCCCTTCACCAAGCTGTGGTTTTAATTACATCCAATCACATTTGGTTCCGACCTTCCTATAAATATAGGCTTGACCAAGTTATTAGCCAGAGGTAAGTGTTCACACTAGGCAGTTAGATTAGGGACCCATTCGATCATGAGATCACCTTGACGTTGGTGAATGGGCTCACATTTTTTGGCCAAATTTTGTGCTAAGCATCTTGTGTGTTTTTTCTAAATTTCAAAAGCCATGCTAAGCATCTCGTGTGTTTTTTCTAAATTTCAAAAGCCATTACGCTTTTCACACTTCATGTATTTCACATCGTTATGCCTTAATGCAACTGAGTGCGACCATTTCCTCATTTTAAAATTCTGGAATGGTACATATGCTGGTCCTGAAAAATGCTCAAGAGAGGCTGCAAACCATGCGTTATGAAGAAGCATGCATGTCACATGTAATTTATAAACTCCACCCATTGCAGGGTGGATGCAAGAGAGACATGATTGACAATAGTCCTAAATTATCTGCAATAAACAGCTCTGAGAGAGATCAATGAGAGCAGCAGCTTACGCAACGATATACAGATTTGTGGTTGTCACCAAGAACATGCACGGATTGCTCCATGTACCACAGCAGACAATCTCATTGCGCTCAATATTATTTAAGAATCTCCAAACAACTGTCTCTAATATTTCATGTATATTTCATATTTTTCCATTCTACATGACGGCACCATGAGAGAGGGGATCCGCCCAGCGAGGACAGGAAACCTTCAAGATAAAAGGGGCGGCTCCTCTCTCCGCATCAGTTGGTTTCCTGTCCTCGATGGGAAACCCTCAAGATGAAAACCTCTTGATGGAAGAAAGAAGAGGATGCCTGGGCCTGGATCGGGTGATCAAATAGCAGGCGCCGGTCTGCTACACCTGATACCAGGTACCGGTAGTCGCCTCGGGGGTCATATATTCCTATGTCCCCCCTGAGCGAGTGCATGGCCACAGCCCATGGGGCAGATGCCCGGGTGAAGCTGGATACCTTGGAGGCCACAGGTGGTGTACCCTCCAAGAGGTAAAAATACCCCGTAAAACGTCCACGGAGGCCACTTTTCGTGTTCCCTCCCTGTCGACGTACGGTGGCCATGCAGCCCATGCGACACATCGGTGTCTGGGCGAAGATATTGCTCCTCGGGGGTGCCACGTTGGTGTACCCACCCTGTTGAGACCCGACGCCAGTCCCTGCAAGATTCAGGGGAAGGTTTACCTGGTGGATGCGTTGGTGGTATAGTGGTCGCCCATCCTCTTCTCCTCAGGTAAGAGGGAGCAGATGGCCGGTATAGGGCCCAGGCGCTCACCGGGCAACCCGGGATCGCGCCGCTGAGCACACCGGGGCGGCAAGGATGCGCGCATGGGAGCACGCATGGCGGGGCCTTGCTGGGAGGAAGCCGACGCTAAACCGGAAGTGGTAAGCGGCGACCCGGAAGTAGTACTGGTGCGCTCAGCAGAGACACAGGAGGGTGTGCACAGTTACTGGGGACGCGCGGGCACAGGCGGTGGCGCACGCGCGCGCACACAGGGCGCAAGCAGGGCGCGGGGACCAGGCGGTCCAATTAGAAGAAAAAAAAAAAAAAAAAAGGGGGAATAACCTTCCCTCTTAGGCGGAAGGTGACTGCTCTCATTAAGTGGCTCCTGCTAAGCACCTGGAAGCTGGGGGCTGCTATTTAAACCAGTAGCGGCAGGCGTCACTACACCATTATATGGTAGGGTGTGACTGCTCTCAGCACAAGATAGCAGCAGACATATACCGCAGGATGGAGAGCCCCTCACCAGAGCATATACAACCACGCCAGGAAGCAAGGCGGTCACGCTCACACGAAAAGAGCCAGACACGCCGCAGCAGCAGTGGAAGCCGCTCGGGCAGCGCACGGGCGGATCGTCAACGCAAGAAGGAGGGGTCCCTAGTCTCCTTGGGAGACAGTGAGAAGACCAGTCAGCCTCCAGATCCGGTACCCGTTTTATGAAAGCGTCCGAGTGGTGAGTGAACTACGAGAAAGTCCAGTACTCTAATGTCTGTTCTCTTTCTCTTGTCTCCTCTCTTCCTTCTCCTCCCTCTCTTACATACACTGGCGGGGTGGAGTATAGGAAGTCCCTAGGAAAAGTAGGGGAAAATCTAAGAATAAAGAATGTGCTTTATGCAAAAGTCCCGTGGGAACAGCCTGGAATAAAAAGTTATGCCAGGAGTGTATTAACAAAACTATAGCGGAGGAGACTCCCTCATTTTCGGATAGTCTGAGGTCCCTAATTCAAACCGAGGTTTGTAAGTCAGTAAGTGCATTGCAAACTGCGGATGCAGATAGGGAAAACTAGGGATAGATCCAGCCCCTCAGGGGTCTCTCAAGAAGACTATACAGGATCAGAGGAGGACTCAGATAAACCGCACTATTCAGATAGTAGCTCAGATGGGGAAGATACGTTCCCAGTAGAATCTACGGATGAACTTATTAAAGCAATCAGATCTACCATGGGTCTGGTAGAGGAGCGAGCAAAAAAGACAGCCCAAGAACTTATGTTCAGTGGACTACAAAAGAAAAAGCGTAAGACCTTCCCTATTAATGAGCAAATAGAAGAGCTCATAAAACGCGAATGGGAAAAACCAGAGAAAAAGTCCCAGATATCTAATTCTCTGAAGAGGAGGTATCCCTTTGAGGAAGAGGCATCCTCATCCTGGGATAGAGCTCCCAAAATCGACGTAGCGATATCAAAAGTCGCCAGGAAAACCTCCCTACCCTTTGAGGATCTGGGGTTTCTGAAAGAACCGCTGGACCGAAAGACTGACAGTTGCCTTAAGACAGCCTGGGAAACCTCGGCTGGGGCACTAAGACCAGCTATCTCAGCTACGTGTGTGGCTAGGTCTCTAAAGATATGGGTAGACAACTTGGAGGATCAACTAGAACATGGAGTGCCCAGAGAGTCAATTCTGGAAGCATTACCGGCTATTAGAGCGGCGGCAGACTTTCTCGCAGAGGCTTCTGCAGACTCGGCCAGACTAGCAGCAAAGTCAGCAGCCTTAACCAATGTAGGACGGCGCGCAGTATGGCTAAAATGCTGGCCGGGAGACACTCAGGCAAAGATGAAACTGTGCTCTCTGCCATGCGAGGGAAATTTCTTGTTCGGACCAGCGTTGGATGACGTATTGGAAAAAGCGGGTGATACAAAGAAAAATTTTCCAAAACAACCATTTCAGGCGTTTCGGCGCTCCTTTCAGAGGGGCCGAAAATTCAGAAAGCAACAATTCAGAGATCGAGACAAAAACAATTCTGACAGACGATACAGAGGAGGGAGAGGCTTCTATTTCGGTAAGCCCTCCAGGGAAGCCAAAAAGCCCTCCCAGTGACGGTCCTTCTCAGGTGGGGGGAAGGCTCTCTCACTTCCTCCCAGCCTGGGAGAGAATCTCATCCAGCACCTGGATCCGACAGATAGTGGGGTCAGGTCTGGAATTAAAGTTCCACCATTGGCCACCACAAAAATTCATTCAGACTCCAGTGCAATCTTCTCAAGAAAGACAAGAGAGTCTGGAAGAGGAGGTATTGTCACTCATACAGAAACTCTTACTGGAAGAAGTTCCGGAAAAAGAAAAAAAGGAAGGCTTTTACTCCCCCCTATTTCTAATAAAGAAACCAGACAATTCCTGGAGGACAATTATAAACCTGAAAAGCCTCAACAGATATTTGATAGTCCCATCATTCAAGATGGAAACCATAAGATCTGCAGTGAAACTCCTCTTTCCTCGGTGTTACATGGCGGTCCTGGATCTCAAGGACGCTTACTATCATGTCCCGATCCGGCAGCAAGACCGCAAATATCTCAGGGTGGCAGTCCAGATAAAATCTCAGTGGCATCACTTCCAATACAGGGCTCTGCCCTTTGGGGTAGCAATAGCCCCCCGGGTCTTCACGAAATTAATTGCGGAGGTCTCGGCACATCTCAGGGAAAAAGATGCCCTGGTAATACCATATCTGGACGACTTCCTGATAGTGGGGAGAGATTTCTCTCACTGTCAGGAACAAGTCAAGATAGTGATGGAGACACTTCAGACTCTGGGTTGGCAACTGAACCTCAAAAAATCCAAACTGGAACCAACAATGATCCAGAATTTTTTGGGCCTAACAATAGACTCAGTGGTGCAGGAATGTCGCCTCCCAGAGGAAAAAGAAGGAAAAATCAAAAACCTAATCAGGACAACATTAAGAAAGCCAGTAATGACTCTGAGGAAAGCCATGTCAGTGTTGGGATCCCTAACTTCCTGCATACCAGCAATAAAATGGGCTCAGTTTCACACAAGGGAACTTCAGTGGTGCGTGTTACAAAACGATCTGAGGCTTCAGGGGCAGTTAGAGCAAAAACTCACCATCCCGGACCCTGTACTCCAGTCACTCAGGTGGTGGTTACAGATAGAGTCCTCTCCAAGGGGAGTACCCTGGACATACACAGCCTCCAGAGTAATCACGACAGATGCCAGCCCTTGGGGCTGGGGAGCCCATCTAGACACCCTATGGCTTCAAGATCCTTGGGCTCAGGACGAAAGAGATCTATCCTCAAACGAGTGGGAGCTGTTAGCCATCGAAAGGGCGTTGGAAGGTTTACTGACACACCTGACAGGACATCACGTGAAAGTCCTATCAGACAATCGGACAGCAGTAGCATATGTGAACCATCAGGGGGGCACCCGTTCTCGGTCATTAATGAAGATAGCGGGAAGAATCCTGACTCTAGCAGAACGTCAGTTTCTCTCATTATCGGCCCTGCATATCCGAGGTGTGGACAACTTGAAGGCAGACTTTCTGAGCAGGAACCGGTTGAAGCAAGGCGAATGGTGTCTAAAAGAGTCCATTTTTCAACGGATTATGCTTATGTGGGGGAAACCCATAATAGATCTCTTCGCCTCAAAAACCAACAGAAAGGTTCAAAAGTTCTGCTCTCTAAGTCCGGCAGACATGCCACTGGCGGTAGACACCTTCAGGATAAAATGGACATCAGGTCTCCTGTACGCCTTCCCTCCGATATGCCTCATTCCATTAGTCCTGAAGAAGATCAGGGAGGACCGAGCCAGAGTAATTATGATAGCTCCCTTTTGGCCAAAAAGACCATGGTTCTACTGGCTAAGAGTGATGTCAGTGACGGACCCGTGGGTACTCCCAGAGGACCACGACCTCCTAACACAGGGTCCCTTCAATCACCCTCCGAACTCCAGGTTGCATTTGACAGCCTGGAATTTGAAAGGTCGCTGTTAGAGAAAAAAGGGTTTTCACAAAGGTTAATTTCCACCCTAATCAGTAGCAGAAAGCCAGTGACTACAAAAATATACGGGAGAATATGGAGAAAATTTTTGTCCACCTCGGGCCCAATACAGGAGGGGGAAGTACCTGTGAGGGCAGTGCTAGAGTTTCTGCAAAGGGGTTTAGACTTGGGCTTAGCTGTCAGCACCCTCAAAGTACACGTTTCAGCACTGGCAGCATTATTCAATTATGACCTAGCAAATGATAGATGGGTGGCCAGGTTTATCCGGGCCTGTACTAGAGCCAACTCTGTCCCATCTCCTAAACCTCCTCCCTGGGATCTAAACTTAGTCCTATCATCTCTAACAAAGTCCATTTGAACCACTAGACGTGACATCAGATAAAGTGTTAACTTTAAAAACAGCCTTATTAGTAGCGCTTACATCGGCACGTAGGGTGGGGGACTTACACGCACTGTCAGCAGACCCGCCGTACACTCAGATTATGGACGATAGAGTTGTCTTAAGATTAGACCCAGCATACCTCCCTAAGGTAGTGTCGAAATTCCACAGAGCTCAAGAAATAGTCTTGCCATCCTTTTGTTCTAACCCCGGTAACAAGAAGGAGGAGAGGCTACATTGCTTAGATGTTAGGAGATGTATCCTACAATATTTGGAGATGACAAAACCCTGGAGGAAACAGAGGGCCCTGTTTGTTTCATATCAGGGGGCAAGGAAGGGCCTTAAAGCCTCTAAGCAAACTATAGCTAGATGGGTGAGAGAGGCCATCATACTAGCATATAGTAGTGCAGGTAGGGCTGTTCCAGAGGGCCTAAAAGCCCATTCCACGAGGGCCATGGCAACGTCCTGGGCGGAGAGAGCGGACGCCTCCATCGACCAGATCTGTAAGGCGGCCACTTGGTCCTCTCCATCTACCTTTTTCAGACAATATAGATTAGACCTATCTGCTACCTCTGATCTCACATTCGGGAGAAGAGTGTTACAAGCAGTGATCCCCCCCTAAAGAGAATACAAATCTCTGTAACTCTCTCGTGGTGCCGTCATGTAGAATGGAAAAACACGGGTATTACATACCTGGTAATGTGTTTTTTCATGAGACATGACGGCACCCTTATATTCCCTCCCTATTTGATCACGTCATTAGTTGGGTGCATTATTAGTATTATACACTCCCTTGGTGTCAGAAATTTATCAGCGTTAAAGTTGTATTATTTATGTGTACACTAACCTGCGGAGTTCCTCTCGTGCTCTGTAAAACAACTGATGCGGAGAGAGGAGCCGCCCCTTTTATCTTGAAGGTTTCCTGTCCTCGCTGGGCGGATCCCCTCTCTCGTGGTGCCGTCATGTCTCATGAAAAAACACATTACCAGGTATGTAATACCCGTGTTTCATCAGCCCTGATCTTGGACTCTGCACCTCCTGTGGTTGCAGTGGCCAAACACAGATGAATGTCCCTCTCCACTCCATCTGACAGAACATTTCAGAGCTCTATCATTTACATTGGTGGAATGCCCTTTGCCAAGCCCCTACAAAACAATTTTTTGGGGTAAACCCAATGGGGCTGACAATACCTGATAATTCACATTGTAATCAGATTTATAAGAAAACATTTTAATTTTGTTTTGTTTGCTTTCTTGTTTTACAGATCATAGTTCATGCAGAAGGTGGAATCATATCTTATCTGCCTCAATCAGCATAATATTGGCTTCCGATGGTTTTCCCTCCCGTAAGGAAATCATGTGTCCTCTGGTGCTTCTTGTAAGAGCAAATGATTGTATCAGCTCTTCTGTGGTTGGCCAACCAAAAATAATGCAAAGTAGCTTCAGCCTCGACAATCGCCTTGCAGCCATTGCCTACAAATGACAACATATTATGAGGCTTTTCTTACCGCCTTTGACCCATTTTTCCCTGTGATCGTTTTCATTCAACCCATATAACAGCCGTTTTCTTGACTACAAGCAAATTACAGCTTTGACCTTAGAGCATTCTCCCGTTATTTTCTAATCACTTGAAGGAACTCGAATGTCATTTTGGCTTCAGCTATTGCATTTCTTAAAAGCGACTTCTCTGCCAAAAACACTAACGACTCCTGACTATTCGTTTGATTTGGTCAGTCTTCTTAATGCATTTAGCTCATTACCATCAAATTAACATTAATTAAAATGCCGGACATAGACAGCATTGACTGTGGCTCAATATTTTCTCATTACAACAGTGAAATGAATGTTTTCACACCCTTGATATACAGTCCTGTCCTGTAGACACCCCTGATTGACCTTGAGTGAGTTATCTTCTATTTTGGTGGAAGTCATTGATTTATGAAACCATAGTCTGATAATGCTATGGGCTTGTTATCAGGCCCCTTAGTTCCAGTGCAGGGAAATCTTAATACAGCAGGAAAATTAAGCAAAAGGCATTGTGGACAATTGTAAGTTCCAGCTTTGTGGGAGAAGTTTGGTGATGGCTCTTTTTTGCTCCCCATGACTGTGATCAGAACACAAGGTCCACACATGGTTGAGGAAATTTGGTGGATAAACATGAACTGCCACACAGAACCCGATCCTCAACCCCATCCAACACCTATAATGGAGATTGTGAGACCAGCTCCTCACATCACATCAGGGTCTGATCTCACAAATGCTTAAAAATTCCCACAGACTCCTCAAAAAATCTTGTAGAAATCCTTCTCAGAAGTGCAAGAGCCATTTTATCTGCCGAGGGCCAACTCCATATAAATGTCCATGAATGTAGAATGTGAGCATAAAAGCTCCTTTAAGTGGAATGTGTAAGGCTGGTTTCACATTTGCGTTTTTTTTCGCGGTAATTTAGCGCTAAATAGCGCATGCGTTTTTTTTTCCTATACTTTGCATGGGATGCGCTTATGTGTGCATACACATGCGTTTGTACGCGTTTTACCGCGCATGCTTTTTTTGCGGTATGCGCTCGGGCGCACAAAATGCAACTTGTTGCATTTTTTGTGCATCCGATTTGCCTCAAAAAAATGCATGCGCGCGCAATGCGTTTTTTTTACAGCAAGACACCCATTATAAGTCTATGGTGAGCATATGTGCGCATTGGCATGCTTATGTATGCGTTTTTTTGCACATGCGTTTTTTTTTTTTTACCATTAGTTTAGACAATGGAATTTAGGGGTTTGGGTAAAGTTAGGGTTAGGGTCAGGGTTAGGGTTAAGTATGGTTTGGTCAGGGTTAGGGTTAGGGTCAGGGTTAGGGTTAGGGTCAGGGTTAGGGTTAAGTATGGTTTGGTTAAGGGTTAGGGTTAGGGTTAGGGTTAGGGTCAGGGTTAGGGTCAGGGTTAGGGTTAAGTATGGTTTGGTTAAGGGTTAGGGTTAGGGTTAGGGTCAGGGTTAGGGTTAGGGTCAGGGTTAGGGTTAAGTATGGTTTGGTTAAGGGTTAGGTTCAGGGTTAGGATTAGGGTCAGGGTTAGGGTTAAGTATGGTTTGGTTAAGGGTTAGGGTCAGGGTTAGGGTTAGGGTTAGGGTCAGGGTTAGGGTTAGGGTTAAGGTTAAGTAGGGTTAGGGTTAGGGTTAAGTAGGGTTAGGGTTAGGGTTAGGGTTAAGGTTAAGTATGGTTTGGTTAAGGGTTAGGGTTAGGGTCAGGGTTAGGGTTAGGGTCAGGGTTAGGGTTAGGGTTAGGGTCAGGGTTAGGGTTAAGTATGGTTTGGTTAAGGGTTAGGGTTAAGGTTAAGTAGGGTTAGGGTTAGGGTTAAGGTTAAGTATGGTTTGGTTAAGGGTTAGGGTCAGGGTTAGGGTCAGGGTTAGGGTTAGGGTTAGGGTCAGGGTTAGGGTTAAGTATGGTTTGGTTAAGGGTTAGGGTTAGGGTTAGGGTTAGTAAAGTCATGGTTTGGGTTAGTGTGAGTGGCCACCTAATGTTGGAAAAAAACGCAAACGCGGTAAAAACGCACTAAAAACACATACAAACGCTTAAAAACGCTGCGTTTTTTTCATGCATGCTCATAAAAATGCTTGAAAAAAACGCAGCAGTTGTATGCTTTTGTATGCGTTTTTCAATGCGTTTTTTTGCGGGAAAAACGCGCTGCAAAAAAAAGCAAGTGTGAAACAGGCCTAAGATGTGAGATGACTGAGTCAATTTTAGTGGAATTAAATTCTACTTGACTTTTACCAAATGCAGATTTACAGTAAATTTTTGGCATGAATTCAGCAAAATGGTGGCCTCTGACCATTATTTTTCTGAACCATAAAGGGATGTTGAAAGGTAAAAACAAAATACTCCTACTCATCTTAAAGTCCACCTCTTTGCTCCTTACTGTCACCTGTCTGGTCGACGTTGCATCTTCGTACGCACATGCAATGTCCTGGCGCACATCATGAAATCCTGAGCTTTCACGAGCTTGCGCATGACCCTCCAGGACCTCATCAGAGGTGGAGGTCACGGATCAGTGTATGAGACCCAGGGATTTCAGCTTGACTAGCAGTGATCAGAAAATGTGACTATGAAAAATAAATTACGGTACAACAGTACTAACTACTAAGTGGAAATTAAAGCTGTCAGATCACCAGAAATATAAAGATTTTTCTTACCTTTGTCTTCAGCATAATTACCGTGAAGGAAGAATAAAGAATAGCTACAATTAACAAGAATGGCAGACAATTGTAGTAATCATGGGTCAGGCTACATATTCCTGAAAACCATGTTCTTCATGAGGGTTTTTTTCAGTATCGGTAAATTATACCAAAGATAATGTGTGATGATCTTTATATTGCACAGAAAGAATAACTGGAAAATATTACTTGAAGTATAGCTCCATTTTTATCATTATGTCATTTTTAGGTCCTCCTGATTTTCTTTGATGATTAATTTCTTTATATATCTTACAGCAGTTGAAGCTTTGCTTTTTGGATACAGAGCTTCAATTCGCCACTTAGGATATGATATGATGGCCACCTGTAGAAGACAGAAAAGACTACATGCTGTCTCTCTTGTGGCTGTGTAAGGGGGTAAGATATGATGTCTCTTATGCCTCCCTTCCCGCTGATTGTCTTCCAGTTCCTAATGTTTACAATTGTGTTTTATGATTGCCTGTGGTACTGTTACATATATAACTGTGTATTACCGCTTATTATTTATGTTATTGCCACTTGAATGTGTTACCATTGTGTAGATAACTGTATATATTGCTTCATGTTCCTGTGTGATAATATTGCATGTATGTTATGTGTTATTTGTGTATGTGCAGTCAGGGAAAGTTAGTGCATCCTTTCTTGGGATAGTAGAGCACTCTTAGTATATAGTTTCCCCCATAGATTGGGTAGTTGTAATAATATTGTGGGCCACTAGGTGGGGCATACTAGTGGGACTTGATAGGAGGTTCATAGAGGGTTAATTATAGGAGGGGCTGCTGGGTAGTAGGAGGGAAGCTTGTAGAAAGTTGAGTCAGATGGGACCAGGGTGCCCAAAAGTCCACATGGGCTGTAAGCCCAGACAGGTTGGCAGTCACATAACATTAAGTCGTTATTGCCCACGTTACCCACGGCCACTGCAGGTCTTAGCAGTGGGCCAGAACAGGAAAAGGAAGATGTGGCATCTTACTGCCTGGGCCAATGCTTTTAGAGCAGAAGTTGGCTGGACTAAAGAGATGAAAGGAGTTGGCACTTCGTCGAGATCGGTATAGGCGGGCCGGATGCTTCATCGGGGGTCACCAAATGTAGTGATTGATGAATTCATGTCTGGGGCGAAACAGGCTGAAGGAAAGGTCATTATCGTGAGGTCAGACCTGGAAGGAACTGGGAAGCAGTCTAGTATGGTCCGGTCCGGGCATGTATTGCACAGAAATGACAGCAAGCAAGGGAAAGATCAGGAAGCAAGTAAATGTGATGATATACCAACTGTGGATGTAACGTGTGAAATCCTAAGTAAGGAAAGTGTTAAAGTTGTCTCAGACTGTGTCTCCATTGATGGGGGTCGCCTAGAAGAGGGACCGTTATGGCCTGGGAGGTGCCCGGGTGAAGATGGATCTGGAGATGCAGGTTTGCCGAGGAGCATAGTATTGATTTATGTAGGGGAAGGGCTGGGCGCAGCTGCCACCAGAGCACAGGTCACGACTACGATCCTGGCCCTCCCTTACAGCTGCAGTAGGCCATCAATGACCCTTGGTAGATCTGAAAGTGTTGAACCTTTTTGGGTTGACTCTTGACTAAACTGATAAGTAAGTAAAAACTCTTGCACACCTGGTATTCTCCCTTTGATTTACATGGATCTGGTCATTTCCACAACATTTTCTAGGCTTTATCAATGTCAGAAAAAGAGATAGCATCCAAATTTTTGACAATGTTCTTTTTCAAGGAGTAGTGCTGGGTGACTGTGTTCGGCATCAGGGTTTTCAATTGAGTATCGAGCAGTGGCAAGCATCGCTGGTGCTCAAGTGCTCGGGTCCCCATAAGAAGCTCATTTGAATCATCTGAGCGCAGAGACTCCTCTGTCAGCCGCACTCTTTGTGAGCTGTAGAACTATGGGGACAGAGAGAGAGCTCTGGAAAAATGCTTGAGTTTCACATTCACTTCCATTATGCTCACTACTTAACTCAAGCATGCCCGAGAGTCCAACGTATTCGATTCGAGTACCGAGGTGTTCAATTCGATTTGATCGAGTACTCAAGCATTTCAGTGCTTGATCAACACTATCAAGGACATCTTTAAATGAGGAGAGCTGGGGTTCAGGTAGATCATGCAGTTATGCAAGAGATGTGACTAGTGTTGAGCATTCCGATACTGCAAATATCGGGTATCGGCCGATATTCCCTGTATCGGAATCCGATACCGAGTACCGATATTTTTACAATATCGAATACCGGAATCGAAAGTTCCCATAATGCAATGAGTCAGTGTTGTGGCTGTGATTGGCTGCTGAAATGATGTCATCATGATGCGCGGTCTGTGCGCATAATGATGCACGGTCTGTGCGGGCCTGCCGGGGGTCTGTGTGGGCTGCCGGGGGTCTGTGTGGGCTGCCGGGGGTCTGTGTGGGCTGCCGGGGGTCTGTGCGGGCTGCCGGGGGTCTGTGCGGACCTGCCGGCGGTGGTGTGTGTGTGCAGGTCCCATCGGGATATGCCTGCTACAATGACAGTGATCGACACATTAGCCAAAGATGGGACAGTAGTAGTCCCATCATCCGGCTAATGTGTTGAATATAAAAAAAACATACATACTACATACATACTACATACATACTACATATATACAACATTCATACAACATACATACATACCACATACATACTTCATATATACTACATTCATACAACATACATAATACATACATACTACATATATACTGCATTCATACAACATACATACTACATACATACTACATATATACTACATTCATACAACATACATACTACATACATACTACATATATACTACATACATACTACATACATACTACATTCATGCAACATACATACTACATACAATACATTCATAGATTCTTACAATACATATATAGACATATAGTACATATAAAATAGAGTACATGCTCACCATCACTTGTCACTTTGATCCCCGAAGCCAGTGTCATCTCACTGTAAAAAATATTAAAATAACAAACAACCAATATACTCCCTGATCCGCAGAAATCCACGAGTGTCCCATGACGATCTCCTGCAGTGCATCACTGAGAGGTTACTATAGTTCACTGGTCTCACTTTATGGCAAAAGCTGCGTGGGAACTTTCTCAAATAGCAATGCCAAAAGTGAGACTAGGGACTATTTTTTTACAGTGGCGGAGGAATGCAATGCGGAAGGATACCTACCTCATGTCATTGTATTCCTGGAGCCCCTAGAGAGCGGTGGCATCAGCTGATGCTGCTGTTCTCCACGGGAGACCGTCGTGGGACACTCGTGGATTTCTGCGGATCAGGGAGTATATCGGTTGTTTGTTATTTTAATATTTTTTACAGATGACTCTGGCTTCGGGGATCAAAGTGACAAGTGATGGTGAGTATGTACTCTGTTATATGTACTGTATGTCTATATGTATGTATTGTATGAATGTATTGTATGTAGTATGTGTGTTGTATGTCTGTAGCATGTTTTATGTATGTATGTAGTATGTACTATGTATGTATGAATGGTGTATGAATGTTGTATGAATGTAGTATGTATGTAGTATATGTTGTATGTCTGTAGCATGTTTTATTTATCTTGTATGTACGTAGTATGTATGTACTATGTATGTATGTTGTATATACGTAGTATGCATGTATGTTGTATGAATGTAGTGTGTATGTAGTATGTATGTATGTAGTATGTATATATGTTGTATGAATGTAGTATGTATGTAGTATGTATGTTGTATGAATGTAGTATATATGTAGTACGTATGTTTTTTTTTTACATTCAACACATTAGCCGGATGATGGGACTACTACTGTCCCATCATTGGCTAATGTGTCAATCACTGTCATTGTAGCAGGCATAGCCCGATGGGACTTGTAGTCCCATCGGACGATGCCTGCACACACACACAACCCCTGGCAGGCCCGCACAGACCCCCGGCAGGCCCGCACAGGCCCCCGGCAGGCCCGCACAGACCCCCAGCAGGCCCGCATAGACCCTCGGCAGGCCCGGACAGACCCCCGAGAGGCCTGTACAGACCCCGCCCGCACACACAGACACGCACAGTGTCCGCCCACTCACCGCCCACACACTTCCCCCCCTCCTGAACTGGATGTGCAAGAAAGGGTTTTTTTTAATTGCGATATTTCTGTCCCATTAACTTGCATGGGTTTCCGGTATCGGAATTGGCGATACCTGATACTTTTTGGGTATCGGTCCGATCCGATATTTCCCAATATCGGAAAGTATCGCTCAACACTAGATGTGACCCTTGCTTTCAGACAACCGCCTCAACTACCTGAATCTCGGATCTCTTCATGTGTATATACCCTTGACAAAAAACATTGTTGGTCAAAATGTTGGATGTTATCTGTTTTTCATCCTTGTTGGATCAAAATAAACTATGACAATTGCAACAAGAACTTCTACCTTTTATCTTCTTCAGTGCTGAGGTTTTTTTACTGTCACTAAGTCAGAATTAAAGTTGTTTCCTCGAGCTTGAACACTTCAACAATGATGTTGCCGATTTCTTCTTTTATAGCAATGTCAGGTAAGATGCCATAGAGGAACACATTGTCAAATAAACCAATCAGATCAAGGAAGCATATAGCCATAAAATAAACACAGCTTTATTGAAATTCATACAAAAAGACAATCATAAAAAGAGATGCATATCCAATAAGATACCACAAATGCACATGCCTCTGTAAAGTGCCTAACGCTACACCAAGGGGTACACTCATGAATGTCCAACAAGTCTAAAGGATCACAGTATAGTACAATCAATACAGAATATGTGAGATACCAAATAGAAATGTGACATGCATGATGTCTACACTGCATGAAATACCACCAAAATATATGTCACAGGAATGCACACTCTCTGTAAGCTATATAAATATAAGGCTAAATGCCATCTATATGGTTAAATGACATGATTCAGATTACAAGCAGAAGGCGCATAGTAAAGCGCATAGCAGTGGTGCCATACTATAGTGGCCAAGTGGCGACAAAGAATATGACACTATATAACAGGGGTTAAGTAAAGACTATGCTGGGATGGTTAACGCTAAAATACCAGCATAAATGCTTAAAAAAATGGCCCATAGGGTTCCTCCATAGCATTAATCCCATTTCCTGAATGTACTACAGCAGCCCCAAAAAGACAGCCTAACAGGCATATGACATCGCAGTCCCCGACGCGCATTTCGCCTGAGCTTTGTCCTGGGGGGGTAAGTGAGTGTGGCTACATGACTGCCAATGTTAGGCATTGGATACCTGCAGCTGCACAGCAGGATTCCAGAGCCATACATCCCGTGGTCTCCCATTCCTTTCCGACCGCTCAGGGACCTGCACAGCAATCTCGGCAATTCAGGCGCCCTGCTCAGACCAGCTCTCTGGGTCTGGATGTTGCTGCCACCTCTGGACCAGCAATGGCAGCACAACCTGCTTTGCAGGAAGCCACTCCAGAGGCTAAGTCTTCTCGCCGCGCTACTGGGCATGCCCACGAGACGATCTCCCAGTGGAGATCGGGAGCACATGCTCAGGTCCTTGTCCTGATCTGATCCAGGTCTGGAAGGTCCCGGAATTGCATGGCTATAAAAGGCCTGCATGGCTGCTCGCCAATGCGCTAATATAGACTATACTTGCTCTGTGTGAATGGTGACGGATGTATGATTCTGGTGACTGACTCATTTGAAAGCCCTACCCTCTGATCAGTGGCGTAGCGTGGGGGGGTGGGGGGGCGGTCCGCCCCAGGCGGCACATGTGTGGGGGCGGCGCGGCAGCAGCAGCAATTCCTCTCTGTGGGAGGAGCGCAGAGGAAGTGAGGCACAGTGCAGTGCAGCGGCGGGCAGGGAGCAATCATAGCAGCTCCGCTGCCTGCAAGCGGGAATAGCAGGAGCGGAGCTGCAAGGACCCGTCCTGCTTCCCGCCCGCCGCCCGCGCTTCCTGTTTGACACAGAGAAGCGCCACTGAATGACATCATCATTCAGCGGCCACTGCTGTGTGAGCGTGGAAGCGCGGGCGATGCTGCGGACAGGTGAGAGGAGAGAGGTGGTGTCTGTATGTATGTCTGTCTGTGTGTGTATGTATGTCTGTGTGTGTGTATGTTTGTCTGTATGTGTATGTAGTATGTCTTTGTGTGTGTCTGTGTAGGTTAGCCTGGCCCTGGAGGAGATGGGGATATGAGAAGACCATGATGGGGAGAGAAGGCCATAATGCCTGGGGTGATGGGAGAAGGCCATGAGGGGGTAATGGGAGAAGGTCATGATGGGAGTGATGGAGTGATGGAGCAGGCAATGATGGGGGTGATGGAGCAGACAGTGATGGGGTGATGGAGCAGGCAATGATGGGAGTGATGGGGAGAAGGCAGTGATGGGGTGATGGAGAAGGCAATGATGGGGAGAAGACAATGATGGGGTGATGGAGCAAGCAATGATGGGAGTGATGGGGAGAAGGCAGTGATGGGGTGAAGGAGAAGGCAATGATGGGAGTGATGGAGCAGGCAATGATGGGGGTGACGGAGCAGACAATGATGGGAGTGATGGGGTGATGGAGCAGGCAATGATGGGAGTCATGGGGAGAAGGCAATGATGGGAGTGATGGGGAGAAGACAGTGATGGGGTGATGGAGCAGGAAATGATGGGAGTGATGGGGTGAAGGAGAAGGCAATGATGGGAGTGATGGAGCAGGCAATGATGGGGGTGATGGAGCAGGGAATGATGGGAGTGATGGGGTGATGGAGCAGGCAATGATGGGAGTGATGGGGTGATGGAGAAGGCAATGATGGGAGTGATGGGGAGAAGACAATGATGGGGTGATGGAGCAGGCAATGATGGGAGTGATGGGGAGAAGACAATGATGGGGTGATGGAGCAGGCAATGATGGGAGTGATGGGGAGAAGGCAGTGATGGGGTGAAGGAGAAGGCAATGATGGGGAGAAGGCAATGATGGGGGTGATGGAGAGGGCAATGATGGGGTGGTGGGGGAAAAATAAATGATGATGGGGTGGTGGGGGAGAATGCAGTGATGGTGGTGGTGGAAAGGGCAATAAATGGGGGGGTGGAGGAGAAAGCAAAGATAGTGGTGGGGAGAAGAAAATGATGGAGGTGGTGAAGAGGGCAATGATGGGGTGGGGGAAAGGACAATAATGGTATGCGAGAGGAGGAGGACAATGAGGGGTGTGGGGGATTGGGATGGGAGGAAGGGGGACTTATAATGGCCTTAGGAACAGGGGGAGGTGGAGGAAGACATTACTTTTTATTATGTCTAACATAGTCCCTTAGTATATAGTGTACATGCTATGTCTAACACAGTCCCTTAGTATATAGTGTACTCACTATGTCTAACACAGTCCCTTAGTATATAGTGTACTCACTAATTCTGTATAACACCATCCTTAGTTACATAGTTTCCTCTTTTATTATGTTTAACACCATCCCTTATTACGTATCATCCTCTCTAGTTATATATGATGCCGTCCCTTATTATATAGCTTCCTCTGCTGTTATGTATAGTGCTGTCTCTTACATAGTGTATACTTGTTAATTTTGTTATTTACAGTGCCCTCTTTTTACATAGTCCCCTCTCTTTTTAGATATAAAATGACTGCTGATCGAGGAGCCGGTGACCAAACTACCAGTCCATCAGCTCCTCCATTAGAAAGGAAGCTTTCCCATGCTCCATCAGCCATCATTGCATTATACAGCTAACAAGACAGGACGGTATGTAATAAAAAACAGGGCTCTATATAATCCAATATGTAAGGTCTGTCACATTATTAAAAATTATTATTAAAAAAGCCATTAGGTCTTCATCCAGCATCATCAAGCTAATACATACATATATACACTCACTGGCCACTTTATTAGGTACACCATGCTAGTAAGGGGTTGGACCCCCTTTTGCCTTCAGAACTGCCTCAATTCTTCGTGGCAGAGATTCAACAAGGTGCTGGAAGCATTCCTCAGAGATTTTGGACCATATTGACATGATGGCATCACACAGTTGGCGCAGATTTGTCGGCTGCACATCCCTGATGCGAATCTCCCGTTCCACCACATCCCAAAGATGCTCTATTGGATTGAGATCTGGTGACTGAGGAGGCCATTTGAGTACAGTAAACTCATTGTCATGTTCAAGAAACCAATCTGAGATGACTCGAGCTTTATGACATGGCGCATTATCCTGCTGAAAGTAGCCATCAGATGTTGGGTAAATTGTGGTCATAAAGGGATGGACATGGTCAGCAACAATACTCAGGTAGGCTGTGGCGTTGCAACAATGCTCAATTGGTACCAAGGGGCCCAAAGAGTGCCCAGAAAAAATTCCCCACACCATGACACCACCACCACCAGCCTGAACCGTTGATACAAGGCAGGATGGATCCATGCTTTCATGTTGTTTACGCCAAATTCTGACCCTACCATCCGAATGTCGCAGCAGAAATCGAGACTCATCAGACCAGGCAACGTTTTTCCAATCTTCTATTGTCCAATTTCGATGAGCTTGTGCAAATTGTAGCCTCAGTTTCCTGTTCTTAGCTGAGAGGAGTGGTACCCAGTGTGGTCTTCTGCTGCTGTAGCCCATCTGCCTCAAAGTTCGACGCACTGTGCGTTCAGAGATGCTCTTCTGCCTACCTTGGTTGTAACGGGTGGCAATTTGAGTCACTGTTGCCTTTCTATCAGCTCGAACCAGTCTGCCCATTCTCCTCTGACCTCTGGCATCAACATGGCATTTCCGGCCACAGAACTGCCGCTCACTGGATTTTTTTTCTTTTTCGGACCATTCTCTGTAAACCCTAGAGATGGTTGTCCGTGAATATCCCAGTAGATCAGCAGTTTCTGAAATTCTCAGACCAGCCCTTCTGGCACCAACAATCATGCCACGTTCAAAGGCACTCAAATCACCTTTCTTCCCCATACTGATGCTCGGTTTGAACTGCAGGAGATTGTCTTGACCATGTCTACATGCCTAAATGCACTGAGTTGCCGCCATGTGATTGGCTGATTAGAAATTAAGTCTTAACACACAGTTGGACAGGTGTACCTAATAAAGTGGCCAGTGAGTGTATAGAGAACTGCAAGAAGATGAAAGTCTAGAAATAATAACAGCAGAGTTAGTAGCAGACTAAAAATTAGATCTTTGAGTGTAGTGTGGGCTCTTCGGATGCTTCCGGATTATTAACGACCAAAGGGGCGGCAAATTTTTCGACCACCCCGGGCGCCACAAACAGTTGCTACGCCACTGCCTCTGATATTTCGCATGTTTATAGGGAACTAGAGAGATAGTCAGCGCCAGTCAATGGCAAGCTATAGGCCACAGTGCATACCGCACCTCTGCACTAGCATCCGATGGTGTCACGCCTCATGGCACTATTGTATAGCGGCAGTAGTTACCGTCGCGCTGCAGTAAGCAGCACTTACCGGCGTCTGCGGTTGCGACGCCGCACGCATGGTAGGTCAAGACGGACACCGACCTCTGTCTTGGGCCGTGTCCGGTGACCATATACCGTGTGTGCACGCCAGCTGAGACCTGTGAAGCTAACAGGCTCGGCGTTTATGCTTTAGGGCCTCTGTGAGTTTAACAGAGTCCACTCTGTGCACCCCGGGTGACGTTTAACCCGAGCGCAGTATACCGCCATATAAGCGCATCCGCCATTACTCAGCAGCAGTTGTTACACCTACTGCACGGTGGACCCCGGGCGGCGATCGCACTTCCTATTATTTATATTTAGTGTGTTCCGCCATCCCTAACATTATACTAGCGCCAGTTTCTGGCTAGTAATGGCGGATCTGCTGCAGCGGTACATTCGGCAGTTGGAGAGCAGGTTGGCGGCTATCGAGAGCTCCACCTCAGCTGCGAATGCTACGGTAACCGCTGCTCAGGAAGTTGCAGAGGCTGTCTCACGCGTGCCCCCACTCCCGCCTATACCGACAATATCTCGTCTCCCGCTCCCCGGCAAGTTTTCGGGTGACAGCGCCACCTGTAGGCGATTCGTGAGTCAGTGCTCTATCCAGCTTGAATTACTGGCTGCACAGCTCCCTACAGAGTGTGCTAAGGTGGGGTTTATTGTTTCTCTTTTATCTGGCATGGCATTAGATTGGGCTACGCCATTGTGGGAGCGTGGTTCAGGGGGCTGCTCAGTTCCTTGCGGCTCTGAAGCAGGTATTTTTGGGACCACGGATCACGCACGACACCTCTCTCCAATTATTGGCCCTAACACAGGGGTCTCTCTCGGTCAGCCAGTATGCCATCTGATCCCGGACATTGGCTTCCAAACTAGAGTGGCCCGATAAAGCACTCATCCCTGTGTTTTGGAGAGGGTTAGCAGAGCATGTCAAAGATGCTCTAGCAACCAGAGAGGTCCCCACAAGTCTGGAGGAAGTGATTACCATCTCCACCCGCATTGATCTCCGGTTTACGGAGCGCGGGCTGGAACGTGCGCAATCCAGACGAAGGGTTAACTTGGCTCCCACCTTCACCGAGCCGCTAAGATTTTCCGCTCAGGAGCTTACATCCTCCGAACCTATGGAGGTGTCTCGCACGGGCTCCAAGCCACGTCCAGTGCAAAGCTCCGCACGATGTTACTGGTACCGGCAGTTTGGTCACTCGGCTAGCACGTGTCCTCTGTGGTCGGAAAAACGATCACGTTCAGTGGTCGTAGGTGGTGGCCAGACAAATATGAAACCCTTTTCTCCCAAACCGGTATTCCGAGGGATATTAGATAGTGGGGCCTCCACCTGGGAGGTAGAGGTTACCGTGGATTCCGGGGCTGAGAGGAACTTTATGTCCTCGACCTTCGCCCAGAAACACGCTATTCCACTGGTGTTACTGCCCCAACCTTTGACCTTCAGGGTGGTTAATGGTGCACCTTTATCATCTCAGGTGACCCTCCAGACAGCCCCACTCGGGCTCTCAATCTCACCCTCTCATCGTGAGATTCTGTCCTTGTTCATTTTGCCAGATGACATCGACCAGGTGCTTCTCGGAGTTCCCTGGCTCCGTTGTCACTCTCCTCATATTGATTGGGCTTTGGGGAATATACTGGGTTGGAGCAAGGACTGTAAGGGAAGGTGCCTGAAGGGCAGTGTTCAGATAGCTTCCACTGAAGTACCCGCAGATCTCTCCGCGCTTCCTAAACCTTACCACCAGTACGCGGACGTCTTCTCTAAAAAATCTGCGGAGACGCTCCTGCCGCACCGTCCTGTCACTCCCTGAGACAGAGGCTATGTCTCAATATATCCGGGATAACCTGGCCAGAGGTTTTATCAGAAAGTCGGTGTCACCGGCTGGTGCAGGGTTCTTCTTCATGCAGAAGAAGAGCGGAGAGTTACGTCCCTGCATTGACTACAGAGGTCTCAACTCTATTACAGTTAAAAACAAATACCCTCTCCCGTTGATCTCTGAGCTATTTGAAAGGTTGCGAGGGGCCCGGATCGTTACAAAATTAGATCTATGGGGGGTGTACAACCTGATCCGCATTCGCGAAGGAGACAAGTGGAAGACAGCCTTTAATACCAGGGCTGGCCACTATGAATATCTGGTCATGCCCTTCGGCCTTTGTAATGCGCCTGCTGTCTTCCAGGATTTTGTCAGCGACGTCTTCCACGATATGCGCGCCACCTCGGTGGTGGTCTATCTGGATGACATCCTCATCTTCTCGCCAGATTTGACCTCCCACCGGAGAGACGTCTGCAGGGTCTTCGACCGTCTGCGGGCGAACTCTTTTCGCCAACCTGGAGAAGTGCCAGTTTGAGCAGGAGTCCTTGCCGTTCCTGGACTACATAACTCAAAGCGGTGCAGCACTTCCTAGGGTTCGTCAACTATTACCGCCAGTTCATACCTCACTTCTCACTTCTCCACACTGGTAGCTCCTTTGGTTGCTCTCACAAAGAAAGGAGCTAATCCTAATGCTTGGTCTGAACAGGTCTCCAAGACCTTCTCGTCTCTAAAATCCCATTTTGCTGGCGCTCCCATCTTACACCGTCCGGATGTGGATAAACCTTTTATCCTGGAGGTGGATGCCTCTTTCGTCAGTGCAGGAGCAGTCCTTTTCCAGAAGGATGCTCAAGGTCGGAAGCATCCCTGCTTCTTCTTCTCTAAGACCTTCTCACCGGCGGAGAATAACTACTCCATCGGGGACAGGGAGCAGATAGCAATGAAGTTGGCCTTTTCTGAGTGGAGACATCTCCTGGAGGGAGCCCGGTTTCTCTTCCAGGTGTATACGGACCATAAAAATCTGGTCTATTTACAAACTGCCCAGCGCTTGAACTCTCGTCAAGCTTCTTCCGCTTCACCTTGCACTATCTCTCTGGAGAGAAGAACGTCCGTGCAGATGCTCTCTCACGCTCGGTGGTCTCAGCGGAGGAAAGGGAGGCTGAGCCATGGTTAATTCTCCCTCTGGAGAGCTTTACGACTGTGGCTCCAGTTGTTCTCGAGTCAGTGCCACCGGGCAAGACCTTTGTGCCTCCTCAGCTACGGCCGGATGTTCTCGCCTGGGCGCATGCTTCCAGGATAAGTGGTCACTTTGGCAATAAGCGGACCACAGAACTCCTGGCAAGGTCGTATTGGTGGCCGCACATGGTTCGAGACACTAAGGAATACATACAAGCATGCGTCTCGTGTGCACGGAACAGGTCCTCTCGACAGAGGCCGGCTGGGTTATTGTACCCTTTGCCGGTGGCGGATAGACCTTGGGAGATGGTTGGCATGGATTTTGTGGTTGTCCTGCCCAAATCTGGTGGCAGTACGGTCATCTGGGTGGTCACCAACCATTTTTCTAAAATGGTGCATCTGGTGCCACTCGCACGGTTGCCTTCCGTTCGTGGTCTTGCCACACTGTTCATAAAACATGTATTCCGTCTGCATGGCATGCCAGACAAAATTGTCAGTGATGGAGGTCCCCAGTTTGCGTCCCGGTTTTGGAGGGAGCTCTGCAGCCTACTCAGCATTGAGCTAAACCTGTCCTCCGCTTACCATCCCGAGACGAACGGCTTGATTGAGAGAGCCAACCAAACCTTGGTCACGTACCTGCGGCATTTCGTCTCTGCCAGGCCGGATGACTGGGCATCCTTGCTACCATGGGCTGAATTTGCCCTGAATAATGCAGTGGCTGATTCCACTGGTCAGACGCCGTTCCTTTTAAATTACGGCCAGCATCTGCACGTCCCTGTCCAGATGCCAGTGTCCTCCGCTGACTCCAGGGTGGCAGACTAGGCAGTGGAGGCTCGCGACATTTGGGATCGCACTCAGGATGCTATTCGTGCCTCTAAAGAAAGAATGAGGGCATCCGCCGACACACATCGGCGACCCACTCCAACCTTTTCCCCCGGCGACTTGGTGTGGCTCTCTGCTCGAAACATCAAGCTGTGGGCTGAGTCCTCCAAGTTCGCGCCGCAATACATCGGACCTTTTAAGGTTCTCAAGCGAATCAGCTCGGTGGTCTACCGCCTGGCTTTTCCTCCACATTTAGCCACTTCTGACGTTTTCCATGTGTCCCTTCTCAAACCTGTACACATGGCCCGGTTCTCTGAGTCATCTGCCGGGTCATCAGACTTGTCTTCGGACGAGTTTAAGGTTAACGCCATTGTGGGACGCAGGATTGTGCGTGGCAAAAAGTTTTATTTGGTGGACTGGAAGGGTCATGGTCCAGAGGCACGGACCTGTGAGCTAGTGGAGAACATCCACGCTCCGCTCCTGATCGCGGCCTTTGAGCGTAGCAAGACTCAGAGGTGGGGGGGGCCTAGGAGGGTGGGTGATGTTAGGTGTCGGATTCCTGCAGCTGCACAGCTATCTCGGCGATCCAGGCACCCTGCTCAGACCAACTCTCTGGGTCTGGATGTTGCTGCCACCTCTGGACCAGCAATGGTAGCGCAACCTGCTTTGCAGGAAACCACTCCAGAGGCTAAGTCCTCTCGCCGCGCTACTGGGCATGCCCACGAGACGATCTCCCAGTGGAGATCGGGGGTCACATGCTCAGGTCCTTGTCCTGATCTGATTGGCCCATCTCAGAGGTCTGGAAGGTCCCGGAAGCACATGGCTATAAAAGGCCTGCATGGCCGCTCGCCCAGGCGCTAGGATAGGCTATACTTGCTATGTGTGAATGGTGATGGATGTATGATTCTGATGACTGACTCATTTGAAACCCCTTCCCTCTGATATTACGCATGTAGATAGGGAATTAGAGTTATAGTCAGCGCCAGTCAGTGGCAAGCTATAGGCCACAGTGCATACCGCACCTCTGCACTAGATTCCAATGGAGTCACACCACACAGCACTAACGTATAGCGGCAGTAGTAACCGCCACGCTGAAGTTAGCAGCACTTACCGGCGTCCGCCGTTGCGACGCCACACGCACTGTAGGTCAAGACGGATCCCGAACTCTGTCTTGGGCCATGTCCTGTGACCATATACCGTGTGTACACGCCAGCTGAGACCTGTGAAGCTAATAGGCTCCGCGTTTATGCTTTAGGGCCTCTGTGAGTTTTACAGAGTCCGCTCTGCGCACTCCGGGTGACGTTTAACCCAAGCGCAGTATACCGCCATATAAGCGAGTACGCCATTACTCAGCAGCGGTTGTTACACCTACTGCACGGTGGACCCCGGGCAGCGAACGCACTTCCTATTATTTATATTTAGTGCGTTCCGCCATCCCTAACAGTCATAGCCCTATATATAGGGGCATAATCATAAAAATCACTTACATGTGTGAGAGCGTGATCGTGTAGGGAAGGTGACCTGACGGACGGACGGACCTGTCAGAATAGAGAAAGGAAGGTTTGCACAGCTTAGACAGGTGTCAGTTATTACAGTGGGGAAACAGCTAGGAAAGAGTAGTGGACGTGCAGTACCTTGGGTTGACCATTAGAGGGCAGGGAGGAGTGTGAGCATAGGACTTGACATCAGCTTAGGGCTTAAGAAACAGTTGGTCATGGGGGGTGGAGTCAGAGGGAAGCGGGAAAGTTATAAATTTGACAGGAGGGTTCCAGAAAGTTTCAGTCCCCAGGGGAGCTCAAGTGACAGGAGGACTACGACAGTTTGTGCACTGTGAGAGAACCAAACCAGGGGGACTGAGGAGAGAGAAAGTCAGAGGGGTGGTCCTGACACCAGAGTACCGCAGCATAGACGAGGCAAGGAGGAAAAGCATACCGCAGTGAGAGACGACTGATGAGCAAAAGTACTGTTGGTTTACGGGCCTAAGGCGGCCACAGTGACGGATCTGACAGGAGTGTCTAAGAGTGAAGGGGGGACGGTGCGTACATGTACGTCCCCGGTGTAAAGTACGGTGTGCGTGAAGCGGTCATGGAGATGGATGGCCGCAAAGGAAATATTGTGGTGTACTGTGAGGGCCGTCAGTCGGACGGTGAGAGAATAAACTTGGACCTGTTGAACCCGAAACCTGCCTCATCTTGTGTCTTTACGTTGCTGCGTGGTACCCAGAGGGACCACCCCCCAGCCCTGCCCACCGACCCTACACTCGCATAGCACCCATCATGTGACGTCATCTTGGGACGCGCCTCCCGCCCGTTCAGCCACTCCCCCATCAGACAAGTCATGATGTGGAGGCGGCAAAGACAGACCAGGGAGGCCGCGTCACCAAGGCAATGCTCCACGCTGAGGGATAGCGTCGCGGGTGGCCAAGCCACTCCTCCGCCCAGCGTGTCAGGGCAGAGAGGCGGACTCGGCCCATCCAGGGAACGTATCCACGCAGAGTGCTGATATGGATGGAATGGAGGGGCAAAATTCAAAAAACTAAATGTTGGCATTATTGATGCCGATATACAGGGAATTACTTGCGCAAGCAGACAGCATATATAAGATAGCACATTAATCGCATAGCTGTAATGTCTAAAAACTTAGTGCAATTAATTTGTGCACAGCAAATCCCCAGTATGTGTCACAAAACCCTGCAGCTATTGGGATGTAAGATAGTATGAAGTGTCGGTTAATTTAATTACAGACATCAAAAAGAAAGAAGTGAAACTGCCAATAAAAGTAACCTGTCACCTCTTACCCCTCTATGGTTCCCTATACCATATACAGTGGGGCAAAAAAGTATTTAGTCAGTCAGCAATAGTGCAAGTTCCACCACTTAAAAAGATGAGAGGCGTCTGTAATTTACATCATAGGTAGACCTCAACTATGGGAGACAAACTGAGAAAAAAAAATCCACAAAATCACATTGTCTGTTTTTTTTTCATTTTATTTGCATATTATGGTGGAAAATAAGTATTTTCCACCATAATATGCAAATAAAATCCAGTCCATTCTCTTAAATTTTAGCACTAAACTGGAATATCTTTGCTTTCTTCATTGTTGACTACCTTCAGCTCTTATTAAACATTTTAATTTGAACTGGAGGCACCGGTGCATTAAATTTTTGACTAATAATAATAATAATCTTTATTTTTATATAGCGCTAACATATTCTGCAGCACTTTACAGTTTGCACACATTTTCATCACTGTCCCCGATGGGGCTCACAATCTAAATTCCCTATCAGTATGTCTTTGGAGTGTGGGAGGAAACCGGAGGAAACCCACGCAAACACGGGGAGAACATACAAACTCCTTGCAGATGTTGTCCTTGGTGGGATTCGAACCCAGGACCCCAGCGCTGCAAGGCTGCAGCGCTAACCACTGAGCCACCGTGCTGCCCGTACTAATTTACCAGACCGCACACCGTGAGTGGTTGTAATCATAGTATTATCTCAGTTTGCAATAAAATAAAACATTCTGAGAAAAAATAGGAAATTTGATGTGTAAACCTGCATAAATAATAAAAGGTACAAGGAAAACCAAAAATGAATTTACACAAGGTCAGAGATGACATTTTTGAGCAGAAGAAAACTGTCTTGCAGGTCAATCTGTTCTTTTTATAGGATTTTCGGTGATTTTCTTTTTACCCAAATTCAGATGCAGATTAGGATGGGATATAAATATTTTTCGCAAATTTTGATAAAAACGTTAGCCGGTAAGTCTAAATGTCACTGTAATGATGGCCAAAAACAGGTATGCCGATTTGCCCTATTCTTCGACTTTAGAATGAGTCCTGTAAGTATACTAATAAATTCTTTTTACCTCTTGATCAAAAAGTTATTAATTGAAGGCATTCTACAGGATTAAAATATAATAGTCTAAAAGTCCCCACACACATTGGCTAAAATGCCGGGAAAGGTCAGAGAGTCCCAGCACCTGCGCACTGCAGTACTTTGCTCTGCCCTCAACAGGGCAGAGAAGTACGCATGCGCAGAAGTGCAATGCCAGGAGCGATGAAGCAAGCAGGAGGGCAGCGTTGCAAGAAGATGGAAGGCGCCGACCCGGACCTGCGACACCCAACGGACCGGACCGCATGAGACTGCCCCCGCAGGTGAGTATAATAAGCGTATTTTTCTTATCTTTCAGGTCGAATTATAGAATGCTGTAGATAAGCCCTTTTATGCGATGGCTGCATCTTAAAGTGGGCAAAACAGGTGACGCGTGCACTTTAAAGAAAAATCTCGAAAAGGAGTCGTATTGCAGTAGCCTGAGACTGTGTGTTCTGTATTATACATCAAGGCTTTTACAGCTGGATTATTTTTCTATTTTCTTTTACTACGCTATAAATTGCAATGCAAATATTTTTTTTTTATGATAATAAAAATTGTGTAATAGAGATGGCAAAATCACTTCCGTTTCCATAACCACCCATTGTTTTATGCCTGATATAAACAATCAGGTTGTACAGAAATGTTGTTCTCCTCTGAGATCAAGTATTGTTTTTCTGTAACAAAGGCGAATTAAACATCTTTTTTCTGTTTTAATTAGAATTATTTTTTCATTATTTCCCCAGTCGCTATTACATTTGCTGGCAAGAAAACAAACACACTCATGGCAGATAGATACGTCTGCCAAAAACAGAGGAATTCTGATTTTTTTTCTTTTCATTTTATCTTTCTTTTTTTTTTACCTTCCTTTCATTTTTTGAACTTTTTCTTTAATTTTATTATTTGATGTAAAGTTTATATCACAAAAATTAAACAGAAAAGCCTTTCATTCCCGAAAGCTTTAAGTCTCTCGATCAGTCGTGTTTTAGCCCAGGCCTTCTTGGATCCTTGTCTCATAAACTTGTCTTGTAATAATTTCTTCTGTGTGATCAAGACACATTTTAAATGGACGTGAGAACGGAGTACATATTATTTCTTCTCATCCTTAATATACATATAGACGACAGATAATGAATCTTTATGTTTAGTAGACTCTAAAAAAAAATGCCGCCCGTCGGATGGAGTGGTGTAAAGCCGCCACCACTTGCCTCTGGGGAAATGTGTTCTGTGTAGTATTAACAGACCGCATTTCTCTATCTGCCAATCAACAAACAAGCAATCATACGGTCTAATATATAAAAAATGAGCTTTATTACATACACAATACACAATGTAATAGGTACAAAGGCAAAGGAGGGGGACGTATGCACACTCCAATAACCACATAAAAAATAGAAGGGCTTAAAAGACCAAACACCCTTGCATCAAAAATATTCCATTATAACTAATTAAATTCCACAACATGACCTGGGTACTATACCTAATCAAGTGCTTACAAATCAATGGTATATACCAACAAGGGCGGCCATAAGTGGAACAGTAAAGGTTAAATAACTGACAGATGCAAGCGGTGGAGGTCCATCAGCCCACCCCGAGGCACGTTTCGGAGCAACAAACTCCTTCATCAGGGAAAGCCACCACTTGCCTCTGGGGAAATGTGTTCTGTGTAGTAACAGATCGCATTTCTCTTTCTGCGCCTGATGGCAGCCTCACCCAACATTAAGGTATGACTTCATAAATACCCTTCTGGATAAAATGTCAACATTTTCCATAGATGCCTCCAAAATCTTTTATGCAAATTGCCCCTTCAGAGAGGAACATAACTTGAACACTAGTGTTCCCTATTACAAGTAGGAATCCTAAAAATCAATATCGACCCTTTAATGGGTCTTGCCATAAGACTTAGGATAATTTCCCAGAGGAACACTGCATGATTTATAAGCCTCCTTACACTGGCATGCCAGACATATTACTCTTCACAAAGAGAAACCTTACCCCTTAGATCCAAAATCTTGTAGAAATATTTCCATGAGAGCGGGAGTCAGCCCCATATTAATGTCTAGGGATGTAGGATGAGAGGTCAGAAAAGCTCCTGCAGGTGGGATGTGGAGGGGGCACATTTTTTCCTTTATCGTTTAAATGAAAATATACTATAATTGGAAAAAAAAATATTTTAACTTAAATTTTGGGAATTCTTTTAGAAATGAATAAAGAGAGCTTATTGTCAAATTACCCATCATATGAAGTGCACAGTGGGCAAATCTCAAACTATTTAATATTACAATAAAAAAGGGTAAAAAAAAATGCCTATAAAATATTATTTTTATTTATAGAATTAAAAACATACCAAAAAATAGACAATAGGTATATAATCAGAGGCTGCCAAACATTACTGCAGAGAACCATACAGATGGATCAAATAATAATTAAATACATGAAACAGTGAGTTAATAAACTGTGCAGACTGTTAAATAATGCAAAAGTACATAGGTAAACTTTCCTAACTGTGAGCAAGAGAAGGGCGCAAAAGAGACAGAATAATGTAAACTTACATGTATGTAACAGTATTAGTGATGGTGTTCCTGCCGCCCCAGCGCACGTTCCGCTAAAACTTTATCAGGAGAAGTGTGTTGGGGGTGAGTGGACATAGTTATATATAACAGGAGTACAGAATTGCTCGAGAAGAGGGGAGTGTGGATCATGTGATACGAGTTAATGATAATCAGATGGATCTGGAGTCAGGTAATGAAATGCCCACTGTGCGGTGCAAGCATAATACATGTAGCTCATTTGCAATAATGTTATGCTTTGCTGCCCTGTGGAACGCAAGCACATCAATGCTTTAGGGAGATGGCAACGTGCACACACTCACTGGAGCACCAATGAGATGCCAATTTGATGCACTTGCATGCCACTCTTTTCAAACATTTATACAGTTAGGTCCATATATATTTGGACAGAGACAACATTTTTCTAATTTTGGTTCTAGACATTACCACAATGAATTTTAAACAAAACAATTCAGATGCAGTTGAAGGTCAGACGTTCAGCTTTCATTTGAGGGTATCCACATTAAAATTGGATGAAGGGTTTAGGAGTTTCGGCTCCTTAACATGTGCCACCCTGTTTTTAAAGGGACCAAAAGTAATTGGACAATTGACTCCAAGGCTATTTCATGGACAGGTGTGGGCATCTGAATTGTTTTGTTTAAAATTCATTGTGGTAATGTCTAGAATTAGAAAAATGTTGTCTCTGTCCAAATATATATGGACCTAACTGTACATGCCACGTAGTTAGTCATATATAACTATGTCCACTCCCTCCTCAACACATGCCTCCTGATGAAGTTTTAAAGAACCGTGCGTTGGGGTGGCAGGGACTTCGTCACTATCACAAATACTGTTACATACATGTAAGTTTATATTATTCTGTCTCTTATGTGGCCTTCTCTTGCTCACAGTAAGGAAAATTTACCTATGTACTTTTGCATTTTGCACAATTTATTAACTTACTGTTTCTTGTAATTAATTATTATTTTATTTATCTGTATGGTTCCCTGCAGTAATGTTTGGCAGCCTCTGGTTATATACGGTACATTTTATCTACTTTTTGGTATGTTTTTAATTGTTTAAATGAAAATAATATTTTATAGTCATATATATGTAAGGAGAAGACGTGGACCAGGCCTACCTACTCCGTGACGGATCCGGAACTGTCGGGGCTGTCACCCATGTTTCAGGGGGGAAAGCTTAAGGCCTCGGACTGACCTCTGCACCTAGGAGTAGGGGGCGTGGCTAAGATAAAAGGGTCACAGCGTGCAGGAAATCATTTAGTTGCCGTGGGAACGTGCATCACACAGGAGGGCAGTGTCAGGGCTTATGCGAATAAACCAACAGCCACAGCGGGCCTAAACCAGCAGATGCTAAAAGCTGCTAACAGAGACTGCCGACAGTGATGTACTGTACCTGGTCCACGCTGACATTGCTGACCATGAGTGACAGGACGCCCAGTCTGAACAAAAGCCTGCACAGGCACCGATGGGACAATTGGGACACCCGCTGTGAGGAATTTCCCTTTGTATTTGAATCGAGCCGCTCTGTCCGGCTCATAATTTCCTGACATACCAATCACCAACTGGAGCACGAGGAAACACCGTCGCCGCCAGGAGCCAAGATGTCATCTTTTCCAGGACTACACTGGACCTTGAGGAATTACCGCCGCCACCAGGATCCAGGACGCCATCTCTTCCAGGACTACACCGGACCCTTTATGCACCACTGCTTTGGCGCCAATGTCAACATACTGAACTAACCGCTTTCTGAATTCGTCAGACTGATTAGATTGCTATTCTTGAACTTCCTACCCTATGCTTCACACCCGCTACGTCCCTGTGTTCCTTTATACTGTTTTCCCTGTTTTCTCCCTGCAAGGAGTATACTTGTTAAATTAAACCCCATGTTAACCCTTGCTCTGCTTCTGACCTGTTACTGCATCTTGCAACCTGCTCACATATACTCTCAGGGTTTTTTTTTTACCCGTTTTTATTGGAAAAATGAATAGCGATAGTTCTGCATGTACCTCTTCTTTCTAGGCCGTGAATGATAAGGCCAAATTCTCAAGTATCAGAATCTAAAATTTTATAAAAGTTGAAAGAAACAATTAAGGACAAGGTGATTTAATCCTACACACCCTTAAAACAATCATTTTATGGACCAGGTGCATAAAATATGTAAACTGTGTTCCAAATTATTATGCAAAAAGAGTTTAGGAGTGATAAGGTTAGAATTTTTTTGTTTGTCATTTAAACTCATTGATGGTGATGTGTGTCAGGGCTCTTCATATCACTGAAAGCAATTGCAGAGACCTGTGCACATTAGTTTGGCAGGTGTGTCCAAATAAAGGCAAGACTACTTAAGAAGGCTGTTCCACATTATTAAACAGCCTACATTTTTTGCCAAAATGGGAAAAAAAAAGGATTTTTCGGCTGCTGAGAAGCAACAAATTGTGAAATATTTAGGTCAAGGCATGACTACAATCAACATTGCCAAGACACTTCATCGTGATCATCGCACAATCAAAAAGTATGTAGCTGATTCCCAGCACACACGTGTGCGTGCTGATAAGGAAAAATTGAGGACTCTTTCCAACAGGCAATTGCGTCAGGTTCAAAAAAGCAGCAGCAAAAATGCCTTGTCATAGCAGCAGACAAGTTTTTGAAGCTGCTGGTGCCTCCAACGTCCCCCGAACAGCAAGATGCAGGGTCCTTCAGAGGTTTGCAGCTGTGCGTAAGCCATCCTGTCGACCACATCTATCCACTGCACACAAGCAGAAACGGCTCCAGTGGACCAAACCGATGCATGAAGACTGACTTCCAAACTGTTTTGTTCACCGATGATTGCCGTGCAACGCTCGATGGTCCAGATGGATGGAGTGGAAGATGGCTGGTTGACACCCCATGAAAACACAGCTAAGGCGCCAACAAGGAGGAGGTGGAGTAATAGTTTGGGCTGGAATCATGGGGAGAGAGATTGTCGGCCCCTTTAGGATCCCTGAAGGGGTAAAGATGAACTCCATAATCTATGTGGAGTTTCTAAAACAGCACTTCCTGCCATGGTTCAAGAGGAAGAACCGTGCTTTCCGCAGCAAGATCATTTTCATGCATGATAATGCACCGTCTCATGCTGCAAATAACACATCTGCATCTCTGGCTGCTATGGGCATAAAAGAGGACAAACTTATCGTGTGGCCACCATCTTCCCCTGACCTCAACCCCATTGAGAACCTCTGGAGCATCATCACAAGGAGTGTCTATGATGGCGGGAGGCAGTTCACATCTAAGCAACAGCTCTGGGAGGGTATTCTGTCCACATGCAAAACAACTGAAGCACAAACCATCCAAAAACTGACAAATTCAATGGATGAGAGAGTTCAGAAGCTTCTTTCGAACAAGGGCTCCTATGTGCAAATGTAGCATCACATAGAATAAAGGTTTGACTTGAAAACTGTTTGATTTCATTCTGTAATAAGTAGAGTTGAGCGATACCGTCCGATACTTCAAAGTATCGTATCGGATGGTATCGGCCGATCTTTAAAAAAAGTATCGGTATCGCCGATTCCGATACCGGAA
Source organism: Dendrobates tinctorius (assembly GCF_039654945.1). NCBI lineage: Eukaryota > Metazoa > Chordata > Amphibia > Anura > Dendrobatidae > Dendrobates > Dendrobates tinctorius. Next base: position 8,986,985 of record NW_027361763.1, read on the forward strand.
GTCCCATTCAAGTCTATGGGACTTCCGGTATCGGAATAAGAAAAACCCTTTCCTGCCCTTGTACAGCCTCTCTGGGGTCTGTACGGGCCTTTCGGGGGGCTGTGCCGGCCTGCCAGGGGGTCTGTGCAGGCTCCGGTGGTCTGTGCCGGCCTGCCGGTGGTCTGTGCAGGCTCCGGGGGGCTGTGCCGGCCTGCCGGGGGGCTGTGCCGGCCTGCCGGGGGGCTGTGCAGGCTCCGGGGGGCTGTGAAGCCTGCCGGGGGGCTGTGCCGGCCTGCCGGGGGGCTGTGCCGGCCTGCCGGTGGTCTGTGCAGGCTCCGGGGGTCTGTGCAGGCATCGTCCGATGGGACTACAAGTCCCATCGGGCGATGCCTGCTACCATGACAGTGATTGACACATTAGCCAATGATGGGACAGTAGTAGTCCCATCATCCGGCTAATGTGTTAAATGTAAAAAAAAAAAAAAAAAAAAAAATTACATGCTACATACATACAACATGCATACTACATACATGCTACATTCATACTACATACTACATACATGCTACATTCATACTACATGCAACATACATACTACATATATACTACATGCATGCTACATACATACTGCATGCTACATACATACCACATATATACTACATACATACTACATGCATGCTACATGCATGCTACATGCTACATACATAACACATATATACTACATGCATGCTACATACATACTACATGCTACATACTACATATATACTACATGCATGCTACATACTACATGCTACATACATACTACATATATACTACATGCATGCTACATACATACTGCATGCTACATGCATGCTACATACATACTACATACATACTACATGCTACATACATACTACATATATACTACATACATACTACATACATACTACATGCATGCTACATGCATGCTACATACATACCACATACATAACACATATATACTACATGCATGCTACATACATACTACATGCTACATACATACCATATACATACTACATACATACTACATGCATGCTACATACATACTACATGCTACATACATACTACATATATACTACATGCATGCTACATACATACTACATGCTACATACATACTACATATATACTACATGCATGCTACATACATACTACATGCTACATACATACTACATATATACTACATGCATGCTACATACATACTGCATGCTACATGCATGCTACATACATACTACATACATACTACATGCTACATACATACTACATATATACTACATGCATGCTACATACATACTACATGCTACATACATACTACATATATACTACATGCATGCTACATACATACTACATGCTACATACATACTACATATATACTACATGCATGCTACATACATACTGCATGCTACATGCATGCTACATACATACTACATACATACTACATGCCACATACATACCACATATATACTACATACATACAATACATTCATACAATACATACATAGACATACAGTACATATAACATAGAGTAACATACTTACCAATACTTGTCACATTGTTCCCCGAAGCCATTGTCTTTCCGGAATAAATATTAACATAACAAACCACAAAAATACTCACCCACGATCCGAAGCAGTCCACGAGTGTGTCCCACGACGATCTTGGGTAGAGAACGGCAGCATCAGATGATGCTGCCGTTCTCTACGGGCTGCAGGAATCCAATGACGGAAGGTAGGTATCCTTCCGCACTGTATTCCTCCGCCACTTAAAAAAAAAAGTCCCTAGTCTCACTTTATGCCATTGCTGTGTGGGAAATTCCCACGCAGCAATGGCATAAAGTGAGACTAGGGACTTTTTTTTTTTTAAGTGGCGGAGGAATACAGTGCGGAAGGATACCTACCTTCCGTCATTGGATTCCTGCAGCCCGTAGAGAACGGCAGCATCATCTGATGCTGCAGTTCTCTACCCAAGATCGTCGTGGGACACACTCGTGGACTGCTTCGGATCGTGGGTGAGTATTTTTGTGGTTTGTTATGTTAATATTTATTCCGGAAAGACAATGGCTTCGGGGAACAATGTGACAAGTATTGGTAAGTATGTTACTCTATGTTATATGTACTGTATGTCTATGTATGTATTGTATGAATGTATTGTATGTATGTAGTATATATGTGGTATGTATGTAGCATGTAGTATGTATGTAGTATGTATGTAGCATGCATGTAGCATGTAGTATGTATGTAGCATGCATGTAGTATATATGTAGTATGTATGTAGCATGCATGTAGTATATATGTAGCATGTATGTAGTATGTATGTGGTATGTATGTAGCATGTAGTATGTATGTAGCATGCATGTAGTATATATGTAGTATGTATGTAGCATGTAGTATGTATGTAGTATGTATGTGGTATGTATGTAGCATGTAGTATGTATGTAGCATGCATGTAGTATATATGTAGTATGTAGTATGTATGTAGTATGTATGTGGTATGTATGTAGCATGTAGTATGTATGTAGCATGCATGTAGTATATATGTAGTATGTAGTATGTATGTAGTATGTATGTGGTATGTATGTAGCATGTAGTATGTATGTAGCATGCATGTAGCATGCATGTAGTATGTATGTAGCATGCATGTAGTATGTATGTAGCATGCATGTAGTATGTATGTAGTATGTATGTAGCATGCAGTATGTATGTAGCATGTATGTAGTATGTATGTAGTATATATGTAGTATGTATGTAGCATGTAGTATGTATGTAGCATGCATGTAGTATATATGTAGTATGTATGTAGCATGCATGTAGTATGTATGTAGTATGTATGTAGTATGTATGTAGCATGCAGTATGTATGTAGCATGTATGTAGTATGTATGTAGTATATATGTAGTATGTATGTAGCATGCATGTAGTATGTATGTAGCATGTAGTATGTATGTAGCATGCATGTAGTATGTATGTAGCATGTATGTAGTATGTATGTAGTATATATGTAGTATGTATGTAGCATGTAGTATGTATGTAGCATGCATGTAGTATGTATGTAGTATTTTTTTTTTTTTTTTTAAACATTTAACACATTAGCCGGATGATGGGACTACTACTGTCCCATCATTGGCTAATGTGTCAATCACTGTCATGGTAGCAGGCATCGCCCGATGGGACTTGTAGTCCCATCGGACGATGCTTGCACAGACCCCTGGACATCAGCACAGCCCCCCGGCAGGCCGGCACAGCCCCCCGGCAGGCCGGTACAGACCCCCACAGGGTGCACAGACCACCGGCAGGCCGGCACAGCCCCCCGGCAGGCCGGCAGAGACCCCGGGCAGTCCACACAGCCCCCCGGCAGGCCGGCACAGCCCCCCGGCAGGCCGGCAGAGACCCCCGGAAGGCCCGAAATGACGGCGCATCATGATGCGCACACACCGCGCATCATGATGACGTCAGGCCGTCAATCAACTGAACTTCCGATTCCGATGCCGAATTCCGATATTGAAAAAATATCGGAAGTCGGTATCGGAATTCCGATACAGCAAGTATCGGCCGATACCCGATACTTGCGGTATCGGAATGCTCAACACTAGTAATAAGCTGATAATGCTTATAACTTCACAATTGACCATTTTTTTGTTCAAAATAAAAATAAAAAGGTTGAAAACTCTGCTGTGCATAATAATTTGGAACATGAATTTTGAGTGGTTTTTATTTTTAAAAATATACTGTTTTCATAGGCAGTTTGTTCAAAAACATTGCAATTATACTAGAATATTAGATGACTGGAAAGTAACAATGACTGCAGTCCATAGAGGTAATTTAGAGAAAATATGAGGAAATAGTTTTTGCATAATAATTTGGAACACAGTGTAGAGCGTGTCGCCATGACCTCTAGCTGCCATCACCCATCCCTCATCTTCTCATGTTCAGTTGCAGATTTTACATGACGGCAACAAAATAATGAGACTACAGGAATAAGGAACATCGCAATTTTAAAATGATTTTTTCTTTTATGCCTGGAACAGACATGAGTCATCTGACCAGCCTGGTGCATGATAATCATACCTGAGCACTCAGCATTTGTTCCAGTGCTATTTTATTCTTTTTTAGCTAATGTGGGCTGCAATATTTTATTAATTGCTTTGCAAGCTGGATCATGACCTAACATTAACTCTCCCTCATGGAGATGTCACTTCACCACTTCAAGGGATGACCAAATTTACATCTGCGGTAAAACGAGGGGAAGAGACACAGAAATGAGAAGTTTAGTTCCGATCTCACCCTCGCATTCATTATATAGGATATACATCGTGATAGGTCTACATTACAATGATTATTTTCAGTTTCCATTTGCAATTCCATGCCTGACCACATGGTGTGCTGTGCAAAAACACAATGGCTCCTGTGGTTTCAGATGAAGCTGACAGAGGAAGTCAGAGAAAGTCACAGTTCTCACTTCTGCTGGGTATCCATTTTTTCTAAAGAAAATGAGTGTGAAGCTGCCACTTACTGACTGCATAGATCACTTGACATAAGGTGACAAGACACCCATGCGCCGATGTCGCAGGTACAACACCGTAAGTAGAGGTGAGTACAGGCAGTTATTATTTTATATGGGAGAAACATGATCATTGAGAAGGGATTGTCCAAGTAGTGGACAACCCATTTAATGGGGTTGCCCCACATTTATTTTTTTCTTTTCTACACAGGGGAATTACATTGGATATGCTCTTGCTCCAGCACCACCAATACCGAGGTCCTCACTTGTCATTGTTAACATTGCTGCAGTGATCACGTGCCATAGAGATGAACAGAAAGATCTGCAAATCCCTGATCCAGTAGCCATGTTGGTGGTCTGGAGCCCGGTGATCCCACTCCTGCCTGCTGGCATCTCCAGTGCCTCTTCTGATTAGTAGACTGGGCATAATGTCATGTGTGTTGTGCTTTAACATTGTTGTAGCGAAGCCTGCAAATCAGAAAAGGTAGAAAGAGAAATAATGAAGCTTACCATAACAATATTGTTCGGGATACACTGGAAAGTTGATGAATGGGTGCCAATTCCTGCTGGTGAAGCTCAGCTATTGTAGAACTGATTTCTAATAAAAAGATGAATTTTTATGGATGGAAGTACCAAAAAAAATCATTTTTTGTTCTTTAGAAAAACTCTCTTGGATTCCTTCAGGTAGGAGGTGGGTTTTGGTCAAACAGCTGTGGACTACAGATGTGGCAGCTGGACCAAGATTTTGTGAACCATCTTAATCTGCTCTAACATGCCATACATCCACTTATGCCCTGGAAGTGTGTACTGCATGTGAAGACTTCCGGGGCATAGACTGCGCTGAAAAAACAGGCGCATGTGCAGTACGGATTATATGCTTCGCTCACAGTTGGGCAAAGCATACTGCGCAAGCGCCGGAGGCCTTTTCAATGTGCAAGCGCGAAAAACTATGGCATCAGTGATATTCACAGATGAAGATTACGTTCAGCAAGCCGAGGAGGGGGGGAAGGCGAATAAGCCCTGCCCATCGGACCGGACAGCGGCAATTTCCATACATCTCCACTACGATAAAAGAGGTATTTATGCATCAAAGGTGCGGGGTCGGGGGGGAATCAAAAGTCCTAATAGAATCCTTATGGGACGCACAATTGGGTGATATCTTTACATGATATCACTAAAAATGGGTGACAGATTCCCTTTAAGTGATTAACTCGTGTGTCCTAACACTTTTCTGCATATATACAGTAGAGCATGTTAATAATAACACATTTACATGGAGTGCACTTACTTTTCTACATATATTTTCACTTCTTACCCTATGGGAAGAAGCTCCATTTTTACATTTCATATTTTCTTCCAATGAGTAGAGCAGCTTATAAGAAAAAGTTCAGGATGTGGTTAAACAGGAGAAGCGACTTCCAGGCCAGTCTGTTGGTCTTCGCCTCTGTGAATAGGGGCAATAACTTTAGTTTATTAACGCTGCTCGCGCTCTTTCCGAAATGGCAGCAATTTAAATTTCCTCAATTGCAGCAATATATTGTGTTGTGCAAAAAGCATAAACCACATGTATGTGCCCAAAGCATGAGAAGTATATTCCATCCCGCTTTATCCAATGAGAAAAATAGGTCATTCGGAGTGTATGGTGTTAAAAGAGAAAGCCGACATCATCTGTAATATTAGCTTTCAAATAGGAGTCGTTATTCTATGGCGCGCTGGCCATTAAATCTGAGGAAATTGCATAGTTATAAAGGGTATGTACAGTTTGCAACACTTTAATTCTGCTTCCAATGCATTATAATGAAATTTTACCCAAATTTGGAATTAGTATTGATTACAAAATGTCCTATCATTTTGGGTATACGGCTCCTATGTAAACCCATGTGTTTCTATGGCACTGCAGGTAAGTTAGTAGGGAGTATGGCGTCAGATTGCTGCAATATTACTTAACTGAGTGTTTTGTAGTCTGTAGCAATAGAGACAAGGATCTGCCTACACAAAACAAATAGTTTTTTATTCTGAATAGTTTTCAAAAATACTTCATTCTTTAATTCATATACATTCGAGCAATATATTATTTGAAAAGGAGAGTATACCCTTTAACAGATTGACACCTAACCTCCACAGGCCACTGAGCACAGTGAACTTTCATCTGTGATTGTCTCCACTAGGCCTATCCCCGTGGAAGGAGGACCTAAGGCCGGTTTCACATTAGCGCATTTTATGCGCACGCACGGCCGGGGGTAGCTCCGCCCCCGAGCCGGCTCTCTGCCCGGCGTGCCCGCCCCTTGCCTGTAGCGCCGCCTCCTAGCGGACGGCGGCGCCTGCGATCGGCGCACCCTATCTTTAGCATAGGGTGCGCCGATCGTGCGCAGGTCGTGCGCTAGTTGCGCTTTGACCTGCGCTGCACACTTTTGACGGTGCGCCGTGCGTGCCAAAATCGAACTTTTCGGATTTTGGCGCGCACGGCACACCGTCAAAAGTGCGCAGCGCTGGTCAAAGCGCAACTAGGGCACGGCCTGCGCACAATCGGCGCACCCTATGCTAAAGATAGGGTGCGCCGATCGCAGGCGCCGCTGTCCGCTAGGAGGCGGCGCTACAAGGAAGGGGCGGGCACGCCGGGCAGAGAGCCGGCTCGGGGGCGGAGCTACCCCCGGCCGTGCGCGCGCAGAAAATGCGCTAATGTGAAACCGGCCTTACTCTGTTCTTTGCTCCAGTCTACCCATTTTGGTGGTCGTGGCGGCATCAGCACTTAGACTTTCACTGATCATTACGACATGTCAAAAGTTTTCTCAATTTATAGGTTCACATTAATAAAGATGAGCAAATCAATTCTAAATTAATTGATATCCCAAAATTCTGATTCTAAGAAATTCAAACGTTTATGAGATTTAGTTTTTTAAGATTCTGTCTGGGGGATGGAAAGGGGTTTAAGAATGCAAGCTCACCTGATCTCCTCAGCCCTCCTGTTCTGCCACCTCCAGTCAGCTCCTTCTTCTCCTGGCCACTTTTATGTCTTCTCTCTTATGGTATCGACATTGATAAAGCCCCACGTTGTCAGGTAAGGTTTGACACATGTCATTAATGACTTGCATTGCGCCTCATTTGACTATGAGAGGCCACGTCAGTGGCGGCTCCAGAATAGAGAAGACATGGGAGTAGCCAGAAGGAGAAGAAGGATGAAGAGGAACCAATTTTAGGACCAAGAGGTGGCTGGTAAGATATCTTTTTCTTCATTGCAGATTCGATTTGCATCAACTATAGTCAAGATGAATCACCCCCTCTCTCCGTTATGCCAGAATTGAGTCTGTTCTGTCTTCGACACTTAATTCATAATCTTCGATTGTTTACTTCCTGAATCTCCCCCCCCACCCCTGTTCTCAATGTACTTTGGGAAGGTTGCAAGGCACCCTGGTAAGTTTTGCAAAGGATTATGGTTTAGTCCAAACCCCATTTTCCCTCCAGTTCTCCATTTTCTCTCAGCCTGCATCCTGGAAGCATCTCATTTCTCTTCTCCCTTTGCGACAGCATCGCTGGTAGGTAATCACGCTTCCTGTATCTAATCTCTGTCCCATATTAGCCTGCCTAGTTAGTTTTCCCCTCCTAATAGTAGGGGAGATGTTGATTCTTAGTGTATTATGTATGACATGTATCCCTGATGTACCCTGTATTGACTCAGTGTGTATATATATGTTTTTGTTTGTAGTTTCACTGCATCAATATACCACCATGTTCAATAAAATACAGATTCAACCTACAGTATCCTTATTGGACCCCGGTTTAGCGGTTTAGCTGCCTGTATAAGCTACATGAAGTCTGCTTCAATTAGTGAGGACAGAATTGAGCCAATTGCCCAAATTGAATTTCAGAGGACTCGCTCAACTATATATGGTATTGGTACAGTTTCTACATTGAAGCAACTTGTGGCTTTTATCTCATGACATATGTTTTCTATTTCCCTAAGTCTGGGAAAATCATTATCTCGGCATGCTGAGAAATTACTGGTACAGCTGGCTGAATACGTATCAAGAGTCAAGAATCCTCGCCGCCACCAGGTGTCCAACAAGCCTCTCTGCCTTGTCCCGGTATTAGAGATAAATTTACACTCCAGTCTAGCTATCACTGTGTTATCGCTAATTGCTTTTTATAATAATGATCTTTTTACATGTTCTTGTTTGTGCTGTTATTACGTGTAACCTTCATTGTGTCTGATTGATGATGTTCCAACCAAAGTCAATATTTTCTCCAAAGCTGTGTGTTCACAAAATCCCAAAACATAAAAATAACTATAAATTACACACAACAACCCAGATGTAAGAGCAAAAAGTCTGCAGCAGCCACAAAAATTATCAGCAATAAGCCTTCAGTTATTAGTAATTATGTAATTATGGCTGTTAGAGAAGTACGACAAATGTGAAGGCATTGTATCTATCATCGTATATGAGATCATCTCAAGCATTATATCTACCTTCAGCTCTACCATTCGGCGGCAGACAACCCACATGAATGACCTGTGTGTCAGCACATCGGCACATTATTAAGGATCAGTGCCACCTTAAGTGCCTTTGACTGTGCATTATGAACTGAGTAAATGAATATGGATGAGTGAACCCAAACAGTACAGTTTGTGGTTCATACCAGACACAAACTATCTGGTGCCGAACTTCGAATACAGAATTTTTTTTACGGAAGTACGTTTTACTGTTCGGGTTTGGTGCCGAATAAAGTTTGTTGAAAGGATGCAGTGCAGTCAATCAACAAGCTTTTATGCTGTGGGCATGGCTGTGATTGGCTAGCGCACGCCATGACCAGGCCTGTATAAGTGCCGGATCACAGGTTTCACCGCTATTCTGCCCTGATTAGCGAAGGGACAGGACTCATATCAAGTGAGGGACAATGTTAGGCTCTGTGTGTGTACTCTGCATGCGTCTCTGTGGCAGTATTTTGCCAAAAGCCTGTGTACGTTCTTTGCACCCGTCTCTGTGGGAGTACTGTGCCAAAAAGCCTTTGTGTGTACTCTGCACCAGTCTCTGTGGGCGTACTAGGCAAAAAAGCCTCTGTATGTTTACTCTGTACCTTTGTCTGTTGTAGGATTCTGCCAAAAAGATTATGTGTGTGTTCTGAAGGCATCTCTGTGGGAGTACTCTGCCAAAAATCGGCTTGTGTACTCTGCACCCGTATCTGACGGAGTATTATGTCAAAAAGCCTGTGTTTACTCTGCACCTGTCTCTGTGGGAGTACACTGCCATAAAGCGTGTGAATACTATGCACACGTCTCTGTGTGAGTACTATGCCAAAAAGCCTGTGTGTGTACTCTGTACATGTCTCTGTTTAAGTACTCTGCCAAAAAGCCAGTTTGTGTACTATGCACGTGTCTCTGTTTGAGTACTCTGCTAAAAAACCTGTGTGTTTACTATACACGCTACACACATCTCTGTATGCGTACTGTGTCAAAAAGCCTCTGTTTGCATACTCTGCACCTGCCTCTGAGTGAGTACTCTGCCAAAAAGTCTGTGTGTGTACTCTGCACGCATCTTTGTGGGAGTACTCTGCCAAAAAATCTCTCTTATCTACTGTGCACTTTTTTTGGATTGAAAAAATGAGGAGAGCATCAAATTGTGGATATGGACATGGCAAAGGTGCTGCTGGTGGTGGTGTAACTTCTACTAGTGGTTGTGTAGCTACTGCAGGGAGAGGATGTGATAGTTTTGTGCTTCCTACAGTACATGACCAAATGAAACACCTTCCTCTGGTGCACACAGAAAACATGATGTTTTGTGTCATTTTGTGCTACCGAGTACCGAGGATATGACAGCACCACTGCCAGAAGTGTCACCGAGCATCTCCACACTGTCCCTTGGAAGCCTTCAGCTGTCCATCCTCCATCCTCCAAGCACTGACGAGAAGGAAAAAGTACACCCTACACACCCACAAGTAATAGTCCTGAATGACAGCATTTCAAAATTCCTGGTCATTAAAATGCTGCCATTCAGGCTGGTGGAGACAGTTTGTTCTGCCTGAACAAAATCAATAGATGCTGCAGAGATCTGCCCTGGGCTGGAAGATTTTTTGAGAAGTCTCGTATCCCCAGCAATTTCAGAAGCCCACTCTGATTAGGTATATTATATAGGGGATATCCTTATTATTGCATTTTTAGAATACACTTAATAAAAGTTACATTTTAAATAGGGCTTTTTCTTAGTAAGTCTAAATCTGATCAAGCTACAAGAGTTGAGCAAAATGATTGACACGGCCCTTGTGGTCTGAGGTCATTTTGTAAAAAACTCTAAGAACCTCCTCCTTCCTGCCAGCATCCACTGTGCCTCTTCTGATTCATAACAACCAGAGCGATGTTTTGCATGCATCACACCCAAATAATGACATCACACTGATACTACTAAGCAAAACAAGCGCTGGGGATACCAGCGTTCTGAAAAATACTATATGTATCAACTTATCTATGGTAAGATCTTTCTTCATTTATACCATCATTTGTATTGGGGGAAATGCTAGTGCTGCAGTCAGATGCCTCACTGCCAGATGCTAGTTTTCAGATCTTTCTTCATTTATACCAACATTTGTATTGGGGGAAATGCTAGTGCTGCAGTCAGTTGCCTCACTACCAGACACTAGTTTTTGGATCTTTCTTCATTTATACTACCATTTGTATTGGGGGAACTGCTAGTGCTGCAGTCAGTTGCCTCACTACCAGACACTAGTTTTTGGATCTTTCTTCATTTATACTACCGTTTGTATTGGGGAAAGTGCTAGTGCTGCAGTCAGTTGCCTCACTACCAGACACTAGTTTTTGGATCTTTCTTCATTTATACTACCATTTGTATTGGGGAAAGGCTAGTGCTGCAGCCAGTTGCCTCACTACCAGACACTAGTTTTTGCATCTTTCTTCATTTATACTACCATTTGTATAGGGGAAGGGCTAGTGCTGCAGTCAGTTGCCTCACTACCAGATGCTAGTTTTCTGATCTTTCTTCATTTATACTACCATTTGTATTGGGGAAAGTGCTAGTGCTGCAGTCAGTTGCCTCACTACCAGACACTAGTTTTTGGATCTTTCTTCATTTATACTACCATTTGTATTGGGGAAAGGCTAGTGCTGCAGCCAGTTGCCTCACTGCCAGACACTTGTTTTTGAAACTTTCTTCATTTATACTACCATTTGTATTGGGGGAAGTGCTAGTGCTGCAGTCAGTTGCCTCACTACCAGACACTAGTTTTTGCATCTTTCTTCATTTGTATAGGGGAAGGGCTAGTGCTGCAGTCAGTTGCCTCACTACCAGATGCTAGTTTTCTGATCTTTCTTCATTTATACTACCATTTGTATTGGGAGAAGAGCTAGTTCTGCAATCAGTTGCCTCACTAACAGACACAAGTTTTCAGATCTTTCTTCATCTATACCATCGTTTGTATTGGGGAAGAAATAGTGCTGAAGTGTTGGGAGTTGGCCGATTTCCTGGAATACATATAGAAAAAATTCTTTCGGAATTTCTTTAACAAACGATTTGCCATATTTGATTTATTTCTTATTTCTTAATTGGAAGTGGTTTGGTTGTAAACTATGTTAAAATGAAGCTTAGCGATCAATTTGCAAGCACGATCTTCTATCCATATATGCCATTCACTATACATGGAAAGTCTAGGAAACACATTAAAATTAATGCTCATTATTGCAGAATACACTGCTGTGGAAATGAAGCTTTTACTCCTTAGTGAAGGTGTAAGCGTTCTTTTCATGGGCATCGTTACAGATAATGAACTCAGTGTTTTGTCTACTGACTTTCTTGAGCGTTAATTAACTGGTATTCTGTCTATAGACTGAAAGAAGATATACGAACTGGCCCGCTATCCACTAGAAACCGATGTGAGACACAGTTAGTAATTAACTAAAATGCTCCACCATGGATATGTTGTTCTTGTCGTAAAACTTTGTAAGGTTAGCCGAAGTCATAAGTACAGAGCGTTCGCCAAGAAATCTGGTTAGACGGCTTCATTTTATTATGTTTGAAAGCAAAGGTTATCACTAATGAGAAAAGAAACAGATTGAAAAGTTCAGAAAAAAAGTTTTAGATAATAGTATTTCAGAAAGTTGAAATGTAGGGTTGTCTTTGGCGAATCTCAACTTATAAGGAACACATCTTGTTAATATTATTGCCCCATAGGATACATACAGTACCCTCTAGGTAAAAGAGATGTCTGTCTGCCACACTAGGTCTAGCAAAAGGTCACGATTTTGTGATGGGGATGGACTTTCTAAGAGGGTACATTTTTCTTCATGTCTCAATTCCGATTGGACTTTTACTATAGGTCTGCACAAGCATACCGTACTTACCGGTAGCATACATTGCTTAAGACCACCCTGACAGTGGTCAAAACCATTGAAAACACCTAATTTTGGGATTGGTTTATGTAAACCCCACCATTTTAAACTGTAAAATACCTGAATTTTCACATTTGCTTCCAAAAAAATTCAAAAATGATGGAAAGAGAAATTTGGGCAGTGATTGGTGCATAGCGTGAAAAAATGAGAGTGCCACTTGAGCAGCATTTCGCCAGTGTGTGAATGGAGCTTGTATGACTTGTTCCCAGCAGGTGGGTTGAGTTTGACAGGTGCTCAGTACATGAGTGATTTTGTGAGTCCTGTATTTGTAGTATGTATACTTTGCACATGTGGTATTTGTGTGGCATGTATTCTGTGCAAGTGGTGTGATACTTTGGGGGATCCACCTTATTGCACATGCTACTTTTTCTTAAGGATAAATGGCAGATTTGTGGAGGTGGACCTTGAAAGAATCGGGGACCTGACATCCATCCCTCTTTAATGTCATCAGTTCTACAGTGAGGATGATTTTTATAGATCGGTGACACACACACCACCTCTCCATGCAGCGCAATGGCAGGTATGAAAACAGTCAAGTGAAAGTTTATATGAGCAAGACAGAGATGATGGTACAAAAAAAAACATGTAAAAACACCATAAAGCTTTCTTTGAGATAGCACAACTGGCAATAAGGTGAACCTGTGATGTTGGCCTTGCTGAGCTCTGCTCCCCTTTATATGGTTACTTAATTATTTGATAAAATTCTAGTTATCCGTAGGAGCTTGTATTCACCTGCAACTGAGCGGAGTGCCAACCTTTATGAAGCTGTAGGTAACAGCAGGTTCGCAGGATGCAATGACGAGACGCGAGACTGGTTGAACTTTGAAAAGCAAACTTTTATAATTTGAAGCCGCTAGGTCTATACTAAGCAACCAAAAAGGGGTAACAACAGTTGTCCTCGCAGGGACTCAGTACAACCAAACACTACTTGAAAAGAATATGACTAACCCGGCCGAGGCCGGTTACTATGGGGCCACGGTATGGCCGTCTACGGGTCCTTATACTCTATAATGTCACTTATCCATCCTGACGTCCCTCGGCGGATCTGTGGAAGCTGCGTTGCTGATGAAGCTGCTCTGGCATCTTTGATAAGGCTGCTGTGGCATCTTTGATGAGGCTGCCTTGGCATCGCAGTCGCTGGGCCCAGCTGCTGAAGATTTGGAGTAGTCTTCGGGCGTTCCAGCGCCAAGGAAGAGTTGGGGCACCACTGGCTCTGATGGAGTCCTGAGATGAAGTAACCCCCTGTTGTAACTGCGGGGTTGCACTTGTTAGCGAGTTCAATGGGACTCCTGTCCCCAAGCAGGGTTGTGTCGCAGTGCTCAAGAGTGGCAGTTTACTGGCCACGCGCACAGCCTGAGGCTGTGTGCAGAGTGTCTCTGTTGACGAGGAACAGGCCCCAACTGCTGACTGCAGCGGGGTCAAGGTGGCTGTGAGCGGTGATAGACAGGCCGCAACCATGGGCTGAAGTGAAACGGCAGCATCAGCGGGTGGCAGCGGGCAGTGAAGGGGGATAGCAGCAGCTGGGAGAGGGAGTGGACAGGCCGCGGAGGGCTCGAGCTCAGCGGTAACGGCCGAGGATGACCGGGGGGCAGATTATAACCCGGGATTGGGGTGAAGAGGCAGTCCCTTGTCGGTAAGCTCGGCACCTCTTTCCTGAGGGCCACTACATATCTACCCTCTGCTGCTGGTCTCATCTCTCATCTGTCAGTGTCCTTCCCGTACTCTCACGCCCCCTCCGTCTCCTGCTCTGTGTCTGACGTATCACCAACTGACTCCTCTGCGTGCTCCCTGTCACTATTATACTTGCCCCTCCCCTTGCAGTCCTGTCACTCTCAACAGTCCACTCTCCTCCTCTGTTCCCCGGGTATTGTTTCCTTAGGAACTCAGATGGTGGTCCCCTTGGTTCCGGCCCAGACACTCTGTGGGGGTCCTCCTCCCTACACAGCGACGTACCTCATGTGGTGACAAAAGGCGGGCAGGACTTCATTATATATCTCTGTACAAGGGGACTCAAGTCTGATCCAATATTCAGATACTGAGTGCCGTTGACACATCAGATGACATCAGACTGATTTCCATGGACTGAGGCTGGACCTGCGCATGCGTTTTTTCCCCTATATTTAACATGGGTGCGCATACCTGCGCACTGGTCAGCGCATGTATGCAATTTTCATGCGCTGCGTTTTTTTGGGGTGTGCGTTGTGATTTTCCAGACGCAGCATGTTGCATTTTTTGGCCCTGCAAAAAAGCGCATGCGCACATATGCGCACGTTTTGCGCTAAAAATGGCCATTATAGCCTATGGATGCGCATATGTGCGCACTGGCATGCTCATGTATGCGTTTTTTTGCATATGCGTTTTTTTTTTTAAACCATGGAATTTAGGGGTTTGGGTTAGAGTTAGGGTTAGTTAAGGGGGTTTAGGGTTAGGGTTATGGTCAGGGTCAGGGTTAGGGTTGGGGTTTGGGTCAGGGTTAGGGTTAAGTATGGTTTTGTTAAGGATTAGGGTCATGGTTAGGGTCAGGATTAGGGTTAAGTATGGTTTTGTTAAGGGTTAGGGTCAGGGTTAGGGTTAGGGTTAGGGTTAGGGTTAGGGTCAGGGTTAGGGTCAGGATTAGGGTTAAGTATGGTTTTGTTAAGGGTTAGGGTCAGGGTTAGGGTTAGGGTTAGGGTTAGGGTCAGGGTTAGGGTTAGGGTTAGGGTCAGGGTTAGGGTTAAGTATGGTTTTGTTAAGGATTAGGGTCAGGGTTAGGGTCAGGATTAGGGTTAAGTATGGTTTTGTTAAGGGTTAGGGTCAGGGTTAGGGTTAGGGTCAGGGTTAGGGTTAAGTATGGTTTTGTTAAGGATTAGGGTCAGGGTTAGGGTCAGGATTAGGGTTAAGTATGGTTTTGTTAAGGGTTAGGGTCAGGGTTAGGGTTAGGGTTAGGGTTAGTTAGGGTTTAGGGTTTGGGTTAGGGTTAAGTATGATTTGGTTAAGGGTTAGGGTCAGGGTTAGGGTTAGGGTCAGGGTTAGGGTTAGGGTTAGGGTCAGGGTTAGAGTTAGTAAAGTCATGGTTTGGGTAGTGTGAGGGGCCACCTAAAAATGTTGGAAAAAAACGCAAACGCGGTAAAAACGCGCTAAAAACGCATACAAACGCATAAAAACGCTGCGTTTTTTTCATGCATGCTCATAAAAATGCTTGAAAAAAACGCAGCAGTTGTATGCTTATGTATGCGTTTTTTCAATGCGTTTTTTTGCGGGAAAAACGCGCTGCAAAAAAAAGCAAGTGTGAAACTAGCCTGACAGATTGGAGTAGACGGAGATATCTTTTGGTGCATCTTCTCCTTAACCGAGAGAATCGGTCACAGTATGATCACACTCTGATAAAACTCAGATCCAAGTTTGATTAAGTGTCAATTGCATAATCAACTCGATTCTCTCAAATGAGGGGAAAAAAACGGTCGCTTGCACTTACCTTAAGGATTCGTCATCGATATGGTAGGGGAGAAACACTTTTTCCACTTCAAAATCTGACACTAAAAATATACATCCACATTTGCTTGCCATTTTTCAGATCTGACTCATATGTACACCCATTTTTCCTTTGCTGATCATGTCCCCTGCAGCAGCTTCGACACCTGGATCTTGTTAACATTGACTTTGTTGGAGCGTGATTGGTTTAGGAAAAAATCAAGTGACCATTATGACAACCCACTTTAACAAATTTTATTGGCTTCTGCGCCGTAAAGAATTCTTTCTTCTGGGATCCCAATGTCATCTTGAGATCACATTGAGACAGAGAAACCTTTACCCATTAAAGACCTAATTTACTGACCAAAATATATTGACCCCTTCATGCCTGACACATTGAAATTTAAAGGATAATGGTACATAGCAGAGGCTATACTTTTCTATGAAGCATGAGGAACCCTGTGTTTTAAAAAAAAACACTCAAAAGCCAGAAAAACAAGGTGAAATAACACATTTATGATATAAGCACTTTTAGCACTTTTTATTTCTCTTCTTCAGGATTATATTTCATGGTATTTAGTTGAATTTTATTTGACCTCTAATGAAGAGTAATCCAAGGACACGTGGACACATTTATGTTACTATAAATGAAGATTGAGTCTGAGAACACGGTACTTTGGGTGGTTTTTAATAAGCCTGTGTCACTTTACATGAGGAATTGTTTTGACTCTGTGTCCCCTGTGAATTACAAGGGCTAGACTGATTATTTTAGTGGCATGATAGAAATGACCAATAACCAGAATCCTTCTACTTTTACAAGTTTTTGTTTCCAAGATGTATAACTTTCTATGAGCAGATCAATTCAAGGCTAATCAAATTTGCAATGAATTTTACAAAAATGTTCAATTGTCCTGAATCTGAATTTTCAGTGATTTGGCTTGTACAAATCCATTACAATGTCAGTCTCTTATGCCCTCCAGCGGGTGCAGTCTCTTCTGTTTGATGAGGTGACTTCCTTCGGCCTCTGCCATCTTCAGCACTGACTGGACCTCATGTTGTCCTGATACAACAAGGTACAGCACAGAATATGCCAGTAGCTGGTTAAGAACACCCCAAAAAATCGAAAGCAGATGCGAAACTGAACTGATGATGTCCACTGGACTGGATTAGTCCTGCACCAGGCCACATCAGGGCCAGCTGAGTATCATACTTTTTACCTACTGTATGTACAGTATCATATTTTCTGAGGTATAGAGATACCTCTGAGCACAGTAAGGCCCACTGCATTTTCATTGAACATATTTACAGCAAATTAAATTTACCATCCTAATTTGAGCAAATCTGCCAAATCCAAACCTTATGGTGTGATCGATGAAACTTTGCTTTGGTTAAAAGTGAATCATTTTGAACCCATATATTCATGCACGTACAGCTCGGCTTTCTATGGACAGATATCTATGTCACCTATAAGTCGTGTACCGGTGTGTATTCCTCAGGATACAGTGAAGTCACGGGCGAGGGAGCTGACTCCTACACAGTTCACTCACTGTAATTATTTTACTTAGTTATGGGGATTACTCAGCGAAAAAAGAGAAAACATTCAAAACATTATACAGACATTCAGCCATGAGGCTAAGATCCTTGTGCTGTACAGTGTGGCGCCAAAACAATCTGTGCCTACTTCACTTTCTCTAAATCTACCAACTGGCTGTGCCTGACTAAACTGGTTGCCTGTTACCTGTTAACACCCTGGTAACTGGAATAGTTATATGACAGTAACGTATGGGCTCACCAGTGATACAGCACAGCAGTTTGTAATCTTACAGTCAATTACCTCTATCCGCAAATCAAATATCTCTTCCCCGTCCCGATGTTCCTTCAATGAACTCAGAGAATAGTCTTTCCTCAATTATACCAATACCCTAGCAGTTAACCAACTGCAAAGGCTTTTTAGCCGTAAATGAAGTCTATAGAAGTAGAAAAATTATCCCATACTATAATGTTCCTCAGAAACTCTGTCCTGAAACAAAAAGGAGTTTGGTCTGAAGTCCGATGCAGGCCGTTTCGGCACCTAGGTGTGGAATGGGATTCTTAATTACGAGACAAACGGAAAACGTGGCAGCAAATCTGGATGTTCTGAATGCTGATTTTGGCAATAAACGTGGCCTGAATCAATGTACCTATCTAACTATAGGCTTTATCTTAGCCTTCAGTATTTTGGCACTAGAATGTAGGAAGGTGCTTGCATGGTTGCCCACTGTGGAGGTGCCGTGGGTCTCACTTTTCTTCCCACCGGGTTTGCTCTGGACAAACAATTGGTGTATAATGACGGATGTAGGGTCCCTCCAGTAAGCGTGCGATGCTGTTGATGACTGTGACTTAATCCCTCAGCCCCATCCAACATCTCTCACTCTAGTTATTTCCATCTCTCAGCTGCGTCTCTGGCTGAAATCTCACATTTGGACAGGTTATGGTCATGGACACGATCAGCTCCAATCTGCCACTGCTCTGGACTCAGTGGGATACTTCCACGATAGGATGTCTTTGGACTCCACACTAGCACATCCTCTCCATGATTTCAATAACTGAAGAATGCCCTGAAGATGGCCTCTTCCTGTGTAACAAATGATTTCAGATTGTAGCTCCACCTCTGACATTAATTTATGCATGTTTTCACAGTAATACCTAGGCATCAGCGACATGTTTTGACCGAATAGCAACATTACTGCAAAAAATCAAATCTATTTACAACAGGTACAGTATTTTACTGACGCCCACATAGGTACACACATTTATGCCACCTTGGTGAGCTGACACACTTCTCAAACATCAACTAGAGAAGAGCATTTTTCCAGTTGCCTGGTCCAGCAGCCATGTCAAAATTCTTTGGCCAAAGCATGAGAGCCCTGTGAATACCTGCCAGTATTCCCAGCTCATCTCTTGATTGGCCAGCCTGGCAGAAAGTCATCTGTGACATAGTGGCACCACATCAGGCCGACTGAAAAAAAAAAGGTGTTGTGAATTATAGCAGGTATGGGGCCATTCATGAGTTCTCATCCCTTGGCCATATAATATTAGCATAGATGCTGGACCAGGATTCTGTGAATCTATTTGCTCTTCTTCATTGGCAACTTGTCTTCCTTCAGAACAAAAGGATTTTGGGGTGTTTATAATCCAGCAACTTTCTTTCGCTTGCCATTTGCTCTCATAGTAGAGTCAAGAAATGACCAACAAATTAAGTGTTCGGTCAGTCCTGTTCAGATCGGTGAGTTTTAGCCAACATTTTATCACCATATTAACAGTGCTGAGTCTCAAAGTTGAGGTCTCTGTGATCCACTGATGGAGTTCCCCCACTGGGTCTTATCATCTTCATTCACAAAAAAGAGCCACCCGAGCTGTAGCACTTAATGGGTCCAAAAGCACTATTACCCATTTTGCGCCTGATTGACGGACATTGGCATCATTTTGTTTCCTACCATGTTAGTGGCACAGTGATAAATAAGTTGGGCCTAAAGAAGTTGGCAATTTAAAGGATGGTTCTTTACATACTTTTCATATGTAATAATTATGCTTAGTAGTGTTGAGCGATACCTTCCGATATCGGATCGGATCGGACCGATACCCCAAAAATATCGGATATCGCCGATTCCGATACCGAAAACCAATGCAAGTCAATGGGACACAAATATCGGACTGAAAATAAACCCTTACTTTCCTTGTAGGTTAATTCTACATGAAGGAAAACAACTAAGGATAATGTAGAATGTATTGGGGGAGGTGAAGGAGACATTAAAGGCATAGAGGTTTAGCCCAATCAAATGGAATAGCAGGATTTTATTTTTTTTAAGACGCTCGGAGTTACAAAGATATTGACTATGTTAAACGGGTTGTCTGGGCTTTTCACATAATTTCAGTGCATATTTGGGCTGCAGAATGCTGACAATAAGTAATTTACCTTCTGTGGCTAGTCTGCACGGTTTCCAAGATATCATCTCTTGCTTCTAAGATAAACGTCGGGGGGGGGGGTGTTCTGGCATTGAAATGAGAACTGGTCATTTCCTCCTCCCTCACTAGTTTCACTTTCCATAGATCACTGTTCAGCGTGTGTCTGGGGGAGGAGAAGCTGGGTCGTCTGCTCGCAGCCAATTACAGCCATGCCATTAGTTAACATGCCTAACATAAGCCAACAACCAATAAAGCATTTACGGATATTCATGAAAGACAATAGAAACCTTCTCAACTTATGAATAAACCAAATTAAAGTCCAGATTATAAAGACTTAAAAAGTTTTTATTAATTACACAATAAAAGAAAAACCAGACAAATAGGACATAATACAATACCATAAAATGTCATAATGTAAGAAGGTAGTTACATAGTGGACACATAAGCCTTGAGTAACTATGGTGATCATAGAAATTCCATCCGCAAAAAGTGCATATAGTGAACAGACACAGAGTATAAAAACTCAAATAAAGTGCATAGGAGATGTAATAAGATCATAGATACCCGTGATCAATGGCTCAATGCGTCTCCAGCTCCCTCCAACGTACGTTTCGCCTACCGTGGCTTTCTCAAGGAGTGAGGTAATGTTGCAAAAGGGGAAGTATTTATATGTAACCCAAACCAATAGAGACTCTTGGTTCCCATATACAAGTAATCAAAAGAATAAATAGAAATAATAGTGATGAAACCCCATATTCAATGTAATATCTCCCAACCTAATCGCATATATCAGAGATCAAAAGGAAAAAATGACTACTTGAGATAATATCCATGTGCGTTCCAGCCTGGAATGCACGCCGCAGCCGCCATAAAAATGGCCGGAAATGCAGCAAATAATGAGCCCAATTATGGAGTGTGTACTGCCGACAAGAAGCCGGACCCGGAAGTGACGCGTCCGGACCCGTCCGCTCAGATGAATCAACAGAGCGGAGATAACTACGCCCTTCAGCAGGGAACAGCGCGTCACCATCCACGTGCTACAGCACCAAATGTAAACAAGGATAACTCCTCCCCTACAAAGGGAGGGGGAGTAAGATGTCACAGAAGCACGCTCCAGCATGGCAAGTGCAGAAAAATATAAATATTCCATCACGGCGATCATTATATGCTCTAATTGGAAATGCAGACACCATAATATAACAAAAAATAATTATAACAATTAATAACATATCCATTAATGATGTGTACAGCCCAAATATAAATATTGCAAGCATAATATAAATGACCGCGGCAAACAACAATTTACATTGAAAAAAATGGGGGACTATAGAATATACAAAATCCAATCACAATAAATATTAATAAAATAAATCATTTCATTAACAAATATACATACAGCCATATGGGCATAGCCACATGCGGGAAGTAAGCGATTCTCATGCATTCCTATGGGTGCGGAATCGTGGCAATTCTTTGCGATTCCACACAAAAGAATGAGCATGCTACGATTTTTTCCGTGATGCGTTTCCGCCACGGAAAAAAGCGCAGCATTAGCACAGCATGTGCGGAATGCCATAGGAATGCATGGGGGCGTTCTGTACAAGATTTTTAAACGTTTTCGCGCCGAAAATCGCGGCAAAAACGCTGAAAAATCGCATCGTGGGCACACAGCCTCAAAGGAAAAAAAATAATCTTCACTAGATAAAAAAAAGCTATTTTTTTATGTAACTGTCTTGATCCAGGAAATTTAAATTACTATTTCTGACAAAATATTCTGTAAAATGTAATAGAAATGCATAATAAATATTAATTACTGGTAAGAACAACCTGAGTTGTGTTTTTTTTAGAACGCTTCCGAGGCAGATTCGCACTTCAGATCTCGGCATCTACATGAGAAATGTAGAAAATAAAGGATTTTTTTTATTGTTTTCCTTTTATCTGTTTCAGTGTTTTTAAGTTTTTTTTTTAAATTTCCTGAAACTTTTAAAACACATTTTCCACATACATTTTATTTTCGAGGCTTTTTTTTTTGGGCAAAAATTCATAGCAAAAAAAAACTTGAAAAAAATTCTGTACTATTTAAAATAGTGACAAATTTTTTTGGAGGGATATTTCCCATTTTTAAACTATATTATTCATTTTTTTTCCAACCTAAAAAAAGTCAAGATGTGTAAATATGCTCATAAAAATGGTGCAAATGATGTCAACGTGAAGGATGACTTTATCCCTTAGAAACAGGATTTCTAACTCTAATTTACCCATGCTATTGTGAGCTCTATCAGTGAGACCATTTCTGCAATATTTCTTATGATAATGGTCAAAAGGTAAGAAATGTTTTAAATATTTCACTTACTCTCAGCGATCATCTGATTGTCTGGACCAATGATGAAGCCATAACTGTAATTTTAAATATAGAACTTAAAAACCAATGAGATCTGCTATTTAACTGATGCATTTGGGCCATTTTTATGCGACAATTTGAATAAGTCTTCCCAAATATGTTTTTGTTTGTGATACCTTTGATGTAATTTTATACCCCCTTTTTTCATATTATACTGGAGTGAGTGGCTTTAAATATGCAAGAGAAGCAAACTATGGGATAACACAGTTTTTGATGCAATTTTGTGCACTAAATACAGGACTAGGGGTCCCATACAGCATATTCTGAAATCAAAATTACAAAAATCCCATGACCCATCAATTAATGGGTTCATATATATCCCCAAACTAGATTAATCCTGAACTATGAGATTGATTGAAGTGTAAAGGATGATCCTCAAAGATCTGTCATTTTGGCAGGAGATATACCTACTCAGGTAGCAATACCTCTAGCTGCTTCATCCGATACAATTTTTAAACCATCCTGGAATTTACCCATAAACCACAACCCTTATCCCTCAACGCAGGAATGCCCACACCGACCATTGAGTCCAACTGGTCTAGAATCTTGCAGGCACACTTACAGCTATCATCAATCAACCACATCACACTTCTTCCTTCAACACCATAAACATAAATGTGTGACTTCCTCAACATTTATCTTGCTCCACTTCTTTAACGGCAGTTCAATGTCCGCCTGGACAACCAAACACCACACATATATATTCCAACACTGTTCAAATGAACTCCATCATGCCACCAAAATTCCCTTTCCCTCAATTCCAGCTCTGAAGGATGATCCACCATTGTCTCAATCCTCAACAACAACTGAGACACCGCCCTTTTTACCCTAACCATTGCCTTTTTTACCTGTTCCATTGATCTTCCTTGCACCTCTTTTTCCTTGGAATAATGTCCAACCACACTGTCACCATTGTGACCACCCTCAGAAACATTGCCCACAGTTCACTAGCATCCTAGATGAACACATGCCCAAATTATTGCAGCACTAACTCATAGGGAGCTCTGCCCAACCTATTTCAGGTAACTCGGCCCACACTTGCAAATTAACCCGCATTCAACTCCCTAACGTAACACCCACCATTGCTATGGGCATCTTTAGTACAATATAGCAAGCAAAGTTACGTTTACCCAGCAAGGACTGTAATTTGCTCAACATCAGCTTCTGTAACCTATTAACCCTCCCACCTCTGCCTTTATCCAGCATATATTTCATCCTGCAACCTTTACCACATGGCTATCATACGAATAACATATTTTAGGTTTTAAAGGGTTTTTCCCCAAATCACTATGTGGTCTTATAATATTAATATTTATATTTTACTATTATATTTATTCATTTATGCTATTAAAACTAAGTTTGAAAACTGTTCAATGTGCACATGTAACCACCTATCCCGTTACAGGGGGACACTCCAGGCTCTGCTTACCGTCAAGTTGCACCAGAACACTCCTGAAATGGTTCCAATGCTCAAGAACGATCATGCGCAATTCAGTCTATCCTCTCTCAGCTGGTCTCCTGCCAGCGTTGCTCTGCTCCAGGTCATATCTAGAACCCAACTTCCAATGTGAGGAATGATGGCATGTAAAGGGGCGGAGCCTCCTGCTTTACAATGCAGACCGGGGTGTATAGAAGAGCTGAGAGGAGGGATATACTGCAGATTGAAAGAGAAGTATGCTGCAGGATAGGGCTGTAAATAGAACATAAACACATATGTATGTACACACAGCACACACACCATGCATATACACAGCACACAGACTATTATTATTATTAATATTATTATTATTATTATTATATGTATATACACATAGCGTACACATTTATTCACACAGCACACAGGCATATGTATATACCCACACATGTATATACCCACAGCATACACATGTATATACACACAGCATTCTAGATAAAACATGAGTGAGTGGACTGGGCATGCGGAAGCTGAGGAGCGATGTGTATATATTTATCTTTGTAAATACTTCTCGGCAGATTCGATTCCCATCAAATTATTCAATGGAAATCTAATCACATTCCAAAATTATATGGCAATTTGCTCAACTCTAATACTCGTGTCTTCCTATTTGTCAAAGGAGATCATTGTTCCACCTTAGACACCAAGACCTGGTCCAACTTCAGGCTTAACACCAACGATGGATACTTTCCTGGCCTAAGTTAGTCTTGTCTTAGTCTTAGTCTTCAGGGGAAGAGTCTTGAGGAGATCATTTGCATATTCCCAGTGCCTTCTGGGATAAGTGAAGAGTCTCCGCGAGCTCAACGATCACTGGGTTTTGGCCGTTGCAGCTGAAAAGAGGAAATCGGAAAACCGCGTGCCGAATTTTGGCTCATCTTTCATCGTTTTTAAGAAATCTCAATATGGAAGAGGCCAGGAGCCATTTGGTGAGCTGCATTTCTTGCTACATGTTCACAGACTTACAGTGGAAAAGCCAAACTTCACATGCCACAAATGCAAGCTTGTGTCCCTGTTGGAGGAAAAGTTTCAAAATCTCGAAGAGAGGTTAGCTACGTTGAAGATCATTAATGAAGGTGAAGAGTTCTTAGACAGAGCAGAATTATCTCTTCATGTTACAGAAAGAGAAGAAATTCGAAGTGCACCTGAAGAAACAGAGGAATGGAGACATGTGACCCAGAGAAGCAGGAGGATCAGGAGGTAGTCAGCACCCATACTTCTCAGGAACCAGTACCAGGCTCTCACGCAGGAAAACGATGAAGAAATACATCAGGATAAGACTTTGCCCATGAACAGCAACCTTGTACGCCTTCAGAGTCCTCCTGGATGGAGAAAGAAAAATGTTGTGAAGAAGAAACGGAGAGTGGTGGTCATGGGGGATTCCCTGTTGAGAGGAACAGAGGCCGCTATCTGCAGACCGGATATAACTTCAAGAGAAATGTGCTGTCTTCCAGGTGCAAAAATTAAAGATGTGTCTGACACGATATCAGGACTCTTCAGACCTACAGATGACTACCCATTCCTGCTACTACATGTGGGGACAAATGACACCGCAAGAAACGACCTGGAAACCATCTGCAGAGACTTTGAAGACTTAGGCAGGAAAGTGAAAGAACTGGGAGCGCAGGTGGTTTTCTCTTCCATCCTCCCAGTGGATGGCCATGGAACAAGGAGATGGAATAAGATTCTGCAGGTGAACAACTGGCTACATCGATGGTGCCGTCAGCAACGATTTGGATTTATGGATCACGGAGTGAATTACCTTTACGATGGACTACTTGCTAGAGATGGCGTGCACCTTACGAAGACTGAAAAACATGTATTTGGAAGTCGCCTTGCTACACTTGTAAGAAGAGCTTTAAACTAGAACAACATGGGAAGGGAATCTAATTAATAACAATATTGGAGAAAGAGAAACCAATCACAAACTAAAATGTTTCTATACTAATGCACAAAGCATGGGCAACAAACAAGGAGAATTGGAACTACTAACGCAAGAAAAGAAATATGATGTCATTGGAATCACTGAAACTTGGTGGGACAATCCACATGATTGGAATACAAGACTTGAAGGATACAACTTATTTGCAAGAAACAGACTTGATAAACGAGGAGGAGGTGTCGCATTGTATGTTAGAAACGCGTATATCTGCACAGAGATTGAAGCTTCAGAGACTGGGAGTTCTGTGGAAACTGTTTGGGTAAGAATACAAGGGCAGAACAATGGAAAGGACACCATTGTAGGCATTTACTACAGGCCGCCTGTGCAAGCTTGTAAGGTACTCCTGGGGTGGACCCACTAGACCGTGGCAACGAACCTCCCGAGGGCGAGCTGACCAGGTGGACCACCCCCTATACAGGGAGTGTATGGGGCAAGCCCACGGGTAACTATCACCACGGTAGCCGGTACCCGGGAAAGTATAAGCGGACAGACGGGTAGATCCAAATAGCAGGCACTGGACAGACGACACGGCTCGGAGACACAGGAGAGACGGCACGTCTTGGCGGGACAGGAGGGATGGCTCGGCTAGAAGACACAGGAGGAACGGCACAGCTTGGCGAGACAGGAGGGATGGCATGGCTTGAAGACACAGGAGGGAAACGGACGTGGACTGAAGCCACAGAACCTAGGAGAGAGAGCACAAGAGGAACTGGGTAAATGCACGGGAGAAAGCTAGGGAGCACTAGGAGGGCGGCCAGAGTCACTAGCAAGTTCTAGTGATAGGCATCGCCTCCAGAAGGAGGCGGCCTGATATAGGGAGAGAGAAGGCCTTCCCGGTCATGACCTCCAGCTGGAGGAGGAGACCCGCGTCCTCAGGTGGGGGAGGGTGCGCGCCCGGCCATAGCGAGGAAACGCGCCCGCCGAGGAGGAGGAGCGGAGCGCGCACAAGGGGGCTGGACCGAGGCGGCCGTGGGCCGTGGACGGGAGACCAGGAGAGACCGCGCCGAGGCCTGCAGCGGCCGGCGCGGCAGCGAGGAGAACCCCGGAGAGCGGGTGAGCCGGGGCCGGAGGGAGGTAAGAGGAGAAGTCCGCGGCAGCCGCCGCGTGACAAAGCTGAAGATATGGATGAACTCTTTATGCATCAAATGGCCAAGTTCTCCAAAAAATATGACATAGTTGTCATGGGAGATTTCAACTATCCAGACATTTGTTGGGAATCTCTCTCAGGCAAAACTAACAGGTCAAGGAAATTCTTATCCTCTCTTGCTGACAACTTTATCTTCCAAAAGGTAGGGGAGAAAACAAGGGGAACTGCTACCTTGGATCTAATCCTTATAAACAGGGAGGAAATGGTTGAGGAGGTAAAAGTGGCTGGGACCCTAGGAGGTAGAGACCATGCTATTTTAGAATTTTGGATAACTAGAGGAGGAAGACCTGTGAAGACTCAGACGTCAAGGTTAGATTTCAGAAAGGCAGATTTTAAGGGATTCAGAAAGAGAATTGGAGGGATCCAATGGCTGGATATCCTTAAAGACAAAAATGTCCAGGAAGGATGGGAAATCTTGAAAAATGAAATTCTCAAAGCACAATTGTTAACAATTCCGAAAAGAGGGAAGAATAGGAAGCATTTAAGGAAACCAGGATGGATGAGCACAGAACTTAAGCACATGCTAAAAAGGAAGAAAAAAAGTTTATAAAATGGAAATAGGGAGGCATTTCTAAAGAAGAATATAATGCTGTCTGCAGAACCTGCAGGGCACAAATCAGATTACTAAAGCTGATAATGAATTGAGGCTTGCAAGAGATGTCAAAAGCAATAATAAAGGATTTTGGGGATATGTCAAAAGTAAAAGAAAAGTCTATGATGCTATAGGATTTTTACAGGATGAAAATGATGAAATGGTAAGATAGGATGTTGAGAAGGCCGAACTTTTAAATTCCTATTTTGCATCTGTTTTCTCTCAGAAAGGAAATGTAACATCAACTGTTCTTCACTGTCCTATTAAGGGAATAGAAGAATCCAGAATATCTATAAACAGAAAGATAGACAGAAAGATCTAAATGAATTCAAGTCTCCAGGTCCAGATGAATTACACCCCAGAGTACTGAAGGAGATAGCAGAAGAAATTTTTGAAACCCTCTCCATAATCTTTGAAAATTATTGGAGAACAGGAGAAGTCCCAGAAGACTGGAAAAGAGCAAATGATGTTCCTATCTTCAAAAAGGGGAAGAAGGTGGACCCAAGCAACTATAGGCCAGTGAGTCTGACTTCTATACCAGGAAAGATCTTTGAAAAAATTATTAAACAACATGTATGTCAGTACCTGGATAAGAATGAAGTGATTAAACAGAGTCAGCATGGGTTTGTAACTAATAAGTCATGTCAGACTAACTTAATTTCCTTCTATGACGGAATCACTGATTGGGTGGATCAAGGAAATGCTGTAGATATAGTATATCTTGACTTCAGCAAAGCATTTGACAAAGTATCTCATACAATCCTTATTGAAAAAATGACTAAGTATGGAATGGACAAGGCAACTGTTAGGTGGATTCATAACTGGCTTAGTGATCGGACCCAAAGAGTGTCGTAAATGGCTGCACATCCAGTTGGAAGAATGTCTCAAGTGGGGTACCACAGGGCTCTGTCCTGGGCCCTGTATTGTTCAACATCTTTATCAATGATTTAGATGAAGGAATTGAGGGTAAACTGATTAAATTTGCTGATGACACAAAGCTAGGAGGGATAGCTAATACTAGAGAAGAGAGAGAGAGGATTCAAAAAGATATAAATAAACTGGAGAAGTGGGCAGCAACTAACAGAATGGTTTTTAACAGGGAAAAATGCAAATGCAAAGTATGCAAAGTACTACATCTGGGCAATAAAAATGAAAAAAGCATATACAGAATGGGAGGAATAGGGCCAAGCAACAGCACATGTGAAAAAGACTTGGGTATACTAATAGATCACAGACTGAATATGAGTCAACAGTGTGATGCAGCAGCAAAAAAGGCAAATGCAATTCTAGGATGTATTAACAGAAGCATACAGTCTAGATCACGTGAAGTCATTATTTCCCTCTACTCCTCTTTGGTCAGACCTCATCTGGAATATTGTGTCCAGTTTTGGGCACCACATTTTAAAAAAGACATCAACAAACTGGAGCAAGTTCAGAAAAGAGCGACCAGAATGGTGACCGGTCTGCAAACCCTGTCTTATGAGGAAAGGTTGCAGGATTTGGGAATGTTTAGTTTGCAAAAGAGAAGGCTGAGAGGAGACTTAATAGCTGTCTACAAATATCTAAAGGGCTGTCACATTGTAGAAGGATCAACTTTATTCTCATTTGCACAAGGAAAGACTAGAAGCAATGGGATGAAACTGAATGGGAGGAGACATAGATTAGATATTAGAAAAAACTTTTTGACAGTTAGAGTGATCAATAAGTGGAACAAGCTGCCACGAGAAGTGGTGAGTTCTCCTTCAATGGAAGTCTTCAAACAGAGGCTGGACAGACATCTGACTGGGATGATTTAGTGAATCCTGCTTTGAGCAGGGGGTTGGACCAGATGGCCCAGGAGGTCCCTTCCAACTCTACGATTCTATGATTCTATGATTCTATGACTACTAGCCTTTTTTTCTCAGTGTTTTTCTGTTGTTCCAATATACACAAAGAAAATAAACATGTGAATAAGAAGACCTGTGTGTTCAAGGGTGGCCCAAATCATTGAGGCAACCTGTGGCTGCACAGGGGCCCAAGAGTAGAGATGAGCAAATATGTTTGGAAATGATTGCCAAATCCGAATTTGCCATATTCGTGCCTTATTGGTACCCTATTTGTGCTGAATTTATGTTTGATGATAATTTCCGAACACGTTTGCTCATTTCTACTCCCGTTGACTCCAATGGCGTTTTGGCTATGTTCGGCAAATATTGCAAAAATAATATTTACCAGCAATCATAATCTGAACCGGATATTGAAAACTTCGCTTAACTCTACCCAAGAGGTAAGGAGACCCACTTCCACCTCCAAAGCAGGTGGCATTGTACTTTATTAAGACTGATTAGAATGCAAAGGGCCCATATAATGTCCGGGCACAGGGGCCCTTTCCTGCCTGTGTCCGTCAGTGTCCCGGGATGTATAACCAGTGCTAACTCTTTCTTGCTACTTTAGATGTGATTGTATTATAAGACGGAGGATTGCACAGGATACAGATGAAGTAACTCAGCATTATGTGTAAATCATAAAACCTAAAAGCCAAAAATACGAGAACAGCGGTGTAGACCTCTGTCCTCACAATGAGTAATCTGTCCCCTGTGTGGCCTGAGGGTGGGGGGGATTAGATGTCATAAAATTGATGAGCTTCATGCCTGTCGTATAAGCCATCTCTCTGGGCTTCTGAGTGTTGGGTTATAGCCGGCATTTCTCGGAGATTCAGTTCAGCTGCAGTGAAGGCGGATAATAAAAAATGTATTTTCAATGTTCCCTCTTGCACAATTTATTGCTCAAACGAGCATGAAGCTCTGGTCGCAGCGCTAGTCCCTTATCTGCTGGTTTATATAGCTATCACTCAAGTCTCGGGTGAGAGGGGAACAGAATTAAGAAACACTATTAGTAGTTTAATGTTATATGAAGGTCAATCAATTAAGCCAAACCTTTGCTAAAGGGAGTCATTTACCTGGAGAAAATCGTTACTGGGTTTGCGCGCATTAATAAGAACGGATCATTTATAGGTATCCTAAGGATTTAATCTGAGTGGAACAGAGACTGGCTTAATAGGGGATGCCAAACAGTGAATTAGTGATTTATTACAAGAGGATGCGCTTATGGACCCCAAGATGAACCGGGCCCAGTGAGTGGCCTAACACAAGAAAAAATACCAATGAACAAATTATAACTAATTACAAGACTTGGAAATATTATAAGATGTTATCTTGTAATTGTGCGTCATGAGACCTGGCCAAAGTCAATGAAAGTCTTCGCTTAGCCATTGTCATAGCCAGGGCTGACATTGGGGTGGGAAACGGGAAACTGAGTAGAGATGAGCGAATTTGTTCGGATTTTGCCTCTGAATCTGATTTTGACATATTCGAGCCATATTCGAACAATATTCGTGCCGAATGTATGTCTTACGATCAATTCCGAGCTTATTCGGTAATTTCTACTCCCATTGACTCTAATGATGTTTGGCTGTGTTTTGACGAATATTGCAAAAACAATAATCAATGCCAATCGTATTCGGAACTGAATCCGAACAAATTCGCTCATCTCTAGAACTGAGCAATTTCTCAGGGCTCCCATTCCCAAAAGGACCCCTCAGAGATAATGGCAGTCGCATAATCAAGGATCCTTCACTCTGCAGGAGTCAGGACTAACTGAAGAGGATGAGGAAGCCGGATAAGTCCTCTACAATCTTCATATGTGACTGTGTGTCTAGCATTGTGTTTTCTAACATACATTTGTAAAATGCAGTGTATGTGTAATATGCAATGTATGTAGCAGAGAGTGTGTGTATGTAACATGACTAGAGATGAGCAACTTTGCCTTTTTTAGGGTCGAGTCGGATTTCATAAAACCCGAATTTTGCAAAAGTCGGGTAGAACGAAATCGGCCGACTATAGGGAAAAGTCGGAGGCCTACTGAAACATGAAACCCAATGCAAGTCAATGGGGAAGCAAAGTTGGCAGGGAGTGGAGGACAGGAAACACACCTACAGTGCCCATTTCAATGTCAAAAACAACAACTCTTATTACTGAAGCTTGTCAACCTTAATTTACTTCATAATAATAGTTACTACATCATGAGGTACACTCAGAATAATATCTTGTGCAAAAAATATGAATATTTTATTAAACTATTAAAGCATTAAAATATCAGTAATTACAAAATATGAGTCAGTACATTGGTGAAAGACAACATGGCCAGAACACCCGGTAAGATATGGTAATCAGGTGTATGGGGGCTAGCAAGAGGGGTTTACAGGAGAAATGGGTGGCCCCAAGGCCTAAGATGGGCACATAGTCAAAGACTACATATCATAAAAAATCTGTTTCTTACCCATAGTGGTGAGTCCCGGGGTCCCGCCACCGCCCCTACGCGTTTCGCACACATTTTATGATATGTACTGATGGTTGAACTTTGGGGAGCTTAGCAATATATTGTGGGACTTATAGGTTAGTTACTGAGCAGTGCAATGGCACATAAAGGCATTTACCCCAGTCAGGGCATTACTTGTATTTACTTTGACACATAGTCTTTGACTATGTGCCCATCTTAGGACTTGGGGCCACCCATTTCTCCTGTAAACCCCTCTTGCTAGCCCCCATACACCTGATTACCATATCTTACCGGGTGTTCTGGCCATGTTGTCTTTCACCAATGTACTGACTCATATTTTGTAATTACTGATATTTTAATGCTTTAATAGTTTAATAAAATATTCATATTTTTTGCACAAGATATTATTCTGTGTGTACCTCATGATGTAGCTCTTATTTATTGGGCGTTTTCTGAACTCAATTGTGTCTCTGTTGTATGCTTTAATATCGAGTTGCCCACTTTTCTTTGACTTAAGTCCATTTGTGATTAAATTTAGGCATGATTCTTTATATTCAATAATAATAGTTACGCATTGAAAACTGGGGGGTTATTTGGCTAAAGTTGTGGGGGGTAGGGCTGGCTCCAGGTTTTCGTGTGCCCTGGGCCAAAGAGTGTCAGTGCGCCCCTTTAACACATACCACAACTCATGATGCTCCGATACGGCACAGAAATATAGGTATAGTAGAATGACACATACTTCACTGCTTACATGACATGACTGATCTATTTTAAATTCTACAATAGCTCAAAAAAAGGACAGTTTATTGCTCCATACAGTATTATGGCCACCACATCGTGTGCCATACAGAATAATGAGCCCCATATATTTTTCCATACAGAATAATTGGTCACATACAGTATAATGTTCCATACAGTATATGATGAGCTCCATATAATGCTCCAGTATATGATGGGCCTCATGGATGATGCTCCAGTGTATGATGGGCCCTAATAATGCTCCATATATAATGGGCCCCATTTCTAATGCTCCAGTGTATCATGTGCCCCATAGATGCTATTCCAATGTCTGATCTGCCCCATTTATAATGCTCCAGTATATGATGGGCCTCATGGATGATGCTCCAGTGTATGATGGGCCCTAATAATGCTCCATATATAATGGGTCCCAGTTCTAATGCTCCAGTGTATCATGTGCCCCAAAGATGCTGCTCCAGTGTCTGATCTGCCCCATTTATAAAACTCCAGTATATGATGGGCCTCATGGATGATGCTCCATTGTATGATGGGCCCTAATAATGCTCCATATATAATGGGCCCCATTTCTAATGCTCCAGTGTATAATGGACCCCGTGAATGCTGCTCCAGTGTCTGATGTCCCCCATTTGGAATGCTCCAGTGTATGATGGGCCCCATTTTTAATTAACCCAGGCATATTATGTGAAAAGAGCTCCATGGAGTAATCTGAAGTGTGTGCTGCCGCATCCTTCACTTTTGGTGTGGGTGAAGGACACAAGGAAAGGGGTTGCTCCTGACCAGAAGCCTGCAGCTACAACTCAGTGCTTGCATTTTTTACAACTTCAGAAGAGGAGGCGATACAGCTGGAGGCTGTTTCAGCAATGTAAGCCAAAAACAGTTCCTGATGCTCCGGCTTTAAAAGCAGTCTACCAACTCCCAGAAAATGGAGCCTTACAGGCCTTCCAGAGCTACACCATGACGCAGGCTCAACACGTCCTGCCTTAGCTGCTTATTGTGTTTTTGGCACTACCAGCAGATGCACCACCACCATCAGTACCAGGTGGCCCCCCGTGCCCACGTCTGCGTCCTCTTCCACCATACTTCCTCATGTTTTGGAAAATGGACCCAAAATACCAGCAGATATATGGTACTGTATCAGAAGCGTACAGCTCTAAACAGTCTAGGGATAAAAGTAAATCTCCATATATATTTCATGATTCATACACAGATGCTCACAGGCTCAGTATGGATTACCAAATAAAATAAAAAGTTGAAAAAGGGTACAGTATCACCAGATACAAGGTATATATAGTATAGTGTAAACATTCTGAATCTCCGTATACATTTCAGGAGGCAGACACAAACGCTCTCAGGCCCATTATGGATTGCACAAGAATATGAAAAGCTGTAAATGGGTAATTTAACACAAGCGTACAGTTGTATACAGTGTTGGGGTAATCTTAAATCTCCAAATATATTTCCGGAGTAACAGACAGATGTTCACAGGCTCATTATGGATTACACCAGAATCTAAATAGCTAAAAAGTTTACAGTATCAGAAGCGTAGAGCTGTATACAGTGTTGGCCAAATCTGAAATCTCAGTATATATTTCCGGAGTCACCCTCAGACACTCACTCAGTCTGGGTTTGACCATAATAAAAAATGTTGTAAAAAAGGTACTGTATAACAAGATACAAGCTATATCGAGTATAGGGTAAAAATTGGTATCTCCGATTCACCGTATATATAGAAGGTGTAAACCACACACGGTCACTCACTATGAATGATACCGTAATACAAAGTTTGGAACAACTGTACTGTATCAGCACATAGCAGGTGTATCTAGTCTAGGGGTAATTGTAAATTTCCATCTATACTTCCGGCGTCAGACACAGACACTCACAGGCTCACTATGTATTACACCAGAATTTAAAAAGTAGAAAAAGGGAAAGGTAGTCGAAGCGTACAACAGTATATAGTGTTGTGGTACTTTTAAATCTTCGTATGTATCTCAATCTCAGTAAGCCAGTCCAGACTCTCCGCTACTGGAAATTACATGGATACAAGTACAGACGGAAAGTCGAGTGTTAGCAGAAATTTGGGAATTACTCATCGTGGGAAAACCTCCCAGTAGATGTTGCAGAGGTGATGCAGACCCTCAATTACTGTGTCTGTGGAGACAGCAAAAAAGGTTCTTTGTGAAGAAAGGATTGCTTTATCGCAGTAGCGTGGATCACATCACCGTTACTCATCTCCATCAAATTGTGATTACAGGGAGAGATGTAGACATGGTCCTCACTGCCTATCATGATGTGTCTGGTCATTTTGGAGTGCAAAAGACAGAAGCCACAGGCTGTAGGTGTTTCTATTGGATTGGCATGAGAGGAGCCATTGAAAAATGGTGGCAGGAATGTCACACGTCTGTGACTATCACAACTGTGAAAGGTGATCATAAAGCACCACTGCATCCGCTTGTAAGTTGACATCCATTACAAATGGTAGCCATTGATCATCTGAAGGTAGAGGCCAGCAGGACAGGCCATAGCTACATCTTAACCATCCTCGATCAATACCAAAATTTCTACTGGCCATCCCTGTGAATGATTTAATTGCCCAGACTACACAGCGGTGGAGCAGGGAGAGGTAAGTATTGCAACTTGCAAGTGCTGTGGCCATGACCAAGCGGGGGGGAACACTCGTGGTCGACGGTACTTGCACAGGGCCCCTCATAGTACGCTGGTGTGTCTGACGGCGAGTGGGCCCCCCACCGTCAGAGACACTGTATTGTACTATGAGGTGCCCTTTGCCAGTGCCGTCGTCCATCTGTGGGCCTATCCACCTGTTCAGAGCAACAGCACTTACCCGGGTGCGCCAGGTGTTAACCCCAGCCCTTGGGGGGGATGGGCAGCCCAGTTAGGGAGGTTTAAAAAATGGCATATGTTGTTGTGGTGGCTGGACATTCAGCTGCTGCAAAGGGCGGAATTGGGCAAGTCCGAGGAAGAGGAGGACAAAAGCGCAGTTTTCTGGCAACCTATGTGTCATCAGGGGAAGGTGGGACAAAATCCTATGAAACCCATGCATGGTTCATTTTAATGAAGGTTAGATCATCAACATTTTGGGTCGACAGATGGGTCCTTTTTTCTGTCAGGATTAGAGTTGAGCGAAATGGGTCGGTCAAATTCAAAAGTCGGCGACTTTCGCTGAAGTCGGGTTTCATGAAACGAAACCTGACCATAGCATGAGGTCGGCCATGAGGTCGGCGACCCGAGCGCCAAAGTCACGTTTCAAATGATGCTTCCAGTGCCCTTTTTCAGCCAATGATGGAGGAGGAACACTGTGGGCAACGTGATGACATAGGCATCGGTAACCACAATCTTTGAGAAGGGCATGAAAGTGATTGGCTGGCTTTGTGTGGCGTCACAGGGGCTATAAAAGGGCGTGAACGCTGACCGCCATCTTACTTCTGCCGATCTTAGCATTAGGGAGAGGTTGCTGCTGCTGATTCAGAATAAGGGAGAGCGTTAAGCAGGGAAGAAGAACCAAAAAACTGCTTCTGCTGTTAGCGATTTCCACTGTACAACACAACAGTTTATGTGCAGTGACAAGGGAGGCTATATTTTTGTGCATCAGCTCTGTTGGTTATTAGGCTGCCTTATAAGGCTCCCTGATAGCTGCATTGCTATTTGCACAATGCTGTGCAAACTGCTTTTTTAAAAGCAAAAATACTTTTCTTCCTCTTTTCTGCACAGTTACCAAGCGTTCATTTTTCCACACTTTTGTGTGCAGCAGTCCTGCTTATTAGGCTGCCTGCGTCCATACTTGGACTGAGAGCATCATTGTCAGCCTCCTAAAATCTCTAGTGAGATCCAAATTCTCACCAATACTATATACACCCTCCACCTTGTCATACACCATCCAATTTCAGCCTGTTCCATTGAGGTGTAATCTCTACTGGGCCTGAGACAATAGTTCAGCGTCCTCAAATCTCTAGTGAGATTCAAATTCTCACCAAAACTATATACACCTTCTACCTTGTTTTACAGTACCATATAGCTGATGGTATTTTAGGTACATTTTCACAAAAATGAGGAAGTATGGTGGAAGAGGCCGTGGAAGTGGGAGGGGGTTGCCAGCTGGTCCTGATGGTGGTGGTGTTGGTGGTGCATTTGTTGGTAGTGGCAAAAGCACAATAGCACCTAAGGCAGGAGGTGTTGAGCCTGCGTCATCATCTGGCTCCACAAGGCCTCGAAGGCTCCCTTTTCTGGGAGTAGGTAAACCGCTTTTAAAGCCGGAGCTTCAGGAACAAGTTTTGGCTTACATTGCTGACACAGCCTCCAGCTCTCTCGCCTCCTCTTCTGAAGTTTGAAAAAATAAATGCACTGCATCGTCAGTGGAGGCTCCTGGTCAGGAACAACACCTTTCCTTGTGTCCTTCACCCCTACCAAAAGTGAAGGATGCGGCAGGCCACACTACAGATTACACCATGGAGCTCTTTTCATATACCATGCCTGGGTTATCAAGTCAAATCGTGAATTCCCCAGTCCAAGATGAATCTGACATGGAGTGCACTGATGCACAGCCACTGCTAGATTTTTCTGCTGGTACATTCACTCAGAGCACTACATTGTCCTTGCAGTGTGCTGAGGCAGAATCAGACCCTGATGAAACTCAGATGCCCCTTCCCGCATACTGTACCACCTTACACGGTCACAAAGAGGAAGGTGCAGATGAAAGTGCAGGTTCCTTGAGCAGGTGGGGGGGGCATACTCATGGGCGCAGGCACTGGCACAGGGCCACTCATAGTACGCAAAAGTGTCTCTGCCGGTGGGAGGGCCTTCCACCCGCCATCAGACACACCGCCGTACTATGAGGGGCCCTGTGCCAGTGCTGTTGCCGAGTGGGCCCCCCTGCTTGCTCAGGATCACAGCACTTGCAAAGTTGAAATACTTACCTCTCCCTGCTCCACCGCCGTGACGTCTTCCGCGTTTCCTGACAGTGACATTCTGGTCAGAGAGCGCGATGACATCAAGTCTGAACGCCCTCTGTCTAAACAGTCCAAGTGCAGTGAGATGGAAGATGGGGACGACGAGGAGTCCAGACTAGTACAGGGATTCCCTAGCAAGGAGACTTATTTAATTGTTTTCAATGTTGAGACAGCAATTTTTGGGGAGCACTATACTCTGGAGAATGATATATGAGGCCCACCATACACTGGAGCATTCCAAAGGTGGACATCAGACACTGGAGCAGCATTTACAGGGCCCATTATACACTGGAGCATTAGAAATGGGGCCCATTATATATGGAGCATTATTTGGGCCCATAAGACAGTGGAGCTTCATTCATGGGGACCAGCATATACTGTAGCATTATGTGGAGCTCATCATATACTGTATCGAACATTATATGGGATCAATGATTCTGTATGGAGAAATATATGGGCCTCATTACTCTGTATAGCGCACTATGCGGTGGCCATAATACTGTATGGAGTAATATACTGTCCGTTTTTGGAGCTATTGGAGAATTTAAAATGGATATCAGTCATGAGATGTAAGAAGTGAAGTATTTTTCATTGTACTATGCTGCTATTTCTCTGCCGTATCAGAGGATCATGAATTGTGGCATGTGTTAAAGGAGCCCAGTGGCACTCTTTGCCCCAGGGCCCACGAAAATCTGGAGCCAGCCCTGCCCCCCCCACTACTTTAGCCAAATAACCCCCAGTTTTCAATGCCTAACTATTATTATAAAGTAAATTAAGGTTGACAAGCTTAAGTAATAAGAATTGATGTTTTTGGCATTAAAATGGGCACTGTAGGTGTGTTTCCTGTCCTCCACTCACTGCCGACCTTGGTTCCCAATTGACTTGCATTGGGTTTCGTGTTTCAGTCGGCCTTCGACTTTTCACGATAATCGGCCGATTGCGTTCGACCCGACTTTTGAGAAAGTCGGGTTTCATGAAACACGACTCGACCCGAAAAAAGGCAAAGTCGCTCATCCCTAGTCAGGATCCAGCAGCACTGAAGACTCTTTCAGATAACACACTAGCAGCAGGGCAAGCAAGCTCCTGTAAGGCGTATTGTGCCAATTCAGGCCAGGTGTCCAGTTTAGAGGCCCAATAGTCAAAAGGGAATGACCTGTGAGGGAGAACATCGATATGGGAGGAGAAGTAGTTTGTGACCATAGTTGACAACTGCTGTCTCCTGTCACTTTTAATCGATGCAGTATAGCAGTCGTATGAGCGGTACTTGAGAAATAATTCCACAGCATGGTCATTAAATCCCTGTCTCCAACGCCACTTCGGCTGTGTGCACCATGAACACCTCTTCCATTGTGCCCACTATGGCTCGTGGGAGACGCAGCACCACTGCTGTGTGCTGGGAAAGCCTCAAACAAACAGTTTACCAGAGTTGCTTGTTTGTAAACCAATATTAGCTCTAGGTTCTCCTGTGGCATGATGTTGTGTAATTTACCTTTGTAGCGTGGATCGAGGATGCTGGCCAGCCAGTAGTCGTCATCCGTCATCACTTTGACAATGCGGGGGTCCCTTTTTAGAATCCGCAAGGCATAATCGCACATGTGGGCCAATGTTCCAGGTGTGAATGCTGCACTGCCACTGCAGGGTGGAAGAGCACTTTCTGGCAAATCCACATCCCTACAGTCACGCACAATCACTGCACCTGACCTTGGCACGCCCACATGTTCTCTTGCCCCTGAGAAGCATCCTCCTGCCCAAAATAATCATCCCCCTCATCCTCCTCCTCCTCTTCCTCTTCTTCCTCCACCTCATCCAGGACAGTTCCCTGACCAGACAATGGCTGACTGTCATTAAGGCTTCCCTCCTCCTCCTCCTCCTGCAGATGCCTGATCCTTAATGTGCGTCAAACTTTGCATCAGCAGATGCATTAGTGGGATGCTCATGCTTATGATGGCATCGTCTACGCTTACCAGCCGTGTGCATTCCTCAATACACTGAAGGACTTTACAGAGGTCTTTCAGCTTTGACCACTGCACACCCGACAATTCCATGTCTTCCTTCAAACTGCCTGCCCGTGTGTCCTCCCACAAATGCATTACAGCCTGCCTCTGTTCGCACAGCCTCTCAACCATTTTCACTGTGGAGTTCCACCTTGTTGCAAAGTCTATGATTAGGCGGTGCTTCGGGAGGTGGAGCAATCGCTGCAGCTTCTGCATACGAGTGGAGTGGACGTTTGAGCGACGGATGTGCTTCGCACCTTATGTAGCAGGGATGTTAAC
Organism: Dendrobates tinctorius; assembly: GCF_039654945.1. NCBI lineage: Eukaryota > Metazoa > Chordata > Amphibia > Anura > Dendrobatidae > Dendrobates > Dendrobates tinctorius. The sequence goes on from NW_027361763.1 coordinate 9,027,125, forward strand.
TCCGGTTAATTATTAAGGAAGCACTGCTCCACCAGGTTCAAAATGTGAGCCAGGCAAGGTATGTGTGTGAGTTTTGCACGGGCTATGGCTGCCACAAAATTACGGCCGTTATCACTGACTACCTTGCCTGCCTCAAGATATAGACTGCCCAGCCATGGCTCAGTGTGTCGCTGCAAGTACTCGGCCAGTACCTCCGCGGTGTGTCTGTTGTCGCCCAAAGACATCAATTTTTACACAGCCTGCTGACGCTTACCACTAGCTGGTCGATAGTGGGACACGTCGTGTTCAACACTGCCAGCTGCGGATGGAGTGCTCATGCGACTGCGCTCTGTGGACAAGCTTTCGCTGATGGAGGAGGAGGAAGGTCGAAAGCCTACAGCCAACTGTTTCCTATACCGTGGGCTATGCAGCACTGTTCCACCGCCGCTGTCCCCTATGGAGCCTGCATCCACCACATTAACCCAGTGCGCAGTGATGGACACGTAACGGCCCTGGCCATGCCTACTGGACCATGCATCTGTTGTGAGGTGCACCTTTCCACTCACTGACTGTTTTAGTGCATGGACAATGCGGTCTTTCACATGACGGTGGAGGGCAGGGATGGCTTTTCGAGAAAAGAAGTGCTGACTGGGTAGGTCATAGCGTGGGACAGCATAGGCCATGAGCTCGTGGAAAGCTTCGCTTTCAACCAAATGGTAGGGCATCATCTCTAATGAGATTAGCTTGGTAATGTAGGCATTCAAACACAGTGTACGTGGATGAGAGGATGAGTACTTTCTTGTCCTACTCAGAGTTTCTGGTAGGGTGAACTGGACTGGAGAGCTGCATATGGGGGAAATAGCGGTGGACCAGATGGAGAGGGGTTGGTGATGGTATTGGTGGTGATGGCCTAGATTCAGTGTTGTGTTGCAAAACCATTGTGATTCCCTGAGTGCTTTGGCCTTGCGACGACACCTCCACATTTAGTGCTGGTGGTGTGGTTAACGGTGGCGGTGGTCTTACAGTGGGGGAAACGATGGAGCGTTGCTGGCTACCTTCAGTCGGAGCAGGTGCACATGTGCTACCTGAGGTTTTGTAGTCCTTCCACGCTTGCAAGTGCATGTTGATTAAATGTCTAAGCATGCAACTGGTATTCAAATTTCTGAGTTGTTTACCTCGGCTAAAGGTCCTTCCGCACTTCTTACAGATAACCTTTGCCTCATCAGTAGGATTTTGGACAAAGAAGTGCCACATTGCACTCTTCCTACTATGGTATACATTTTCTAGCCTTGCACGCTGTGCTAAGTTGACCGTCTGGCCAAGCGGTCCTGCAACTCTTTTAGTTTTTGGTCCACGATTTTGGACAGCTTCGGGCCTGCCAGATAACCGCTGCTGTGATGTCAATGCCTGCTGCGGATCCTTCTCCTTATCTGAACTATTGCCAGCGCCACCCTCCTCCCCCAATGGATGCCAATCCGAGTCAAGAACTGGGTCATCAATCACCTCCTCTTCAAAGTCATCTGCACCTTCCTCTTTACCTTCCTCTGTGTCACAGTGTAAGGTGGTATAGTATGCGTAAAGGTGCACCTGAGTTTCATCAGGGTCAGATTCTGGCTCAATAGACTGCGAGGGCAATGTAGTGCTCTTGGTCAATGTACCAGCAGAATCATCTAGCAGTGGCTGTGCATCAGTGTACTCCATGTCAGATTCATCCTGGACTGGGTAATTCAGGATTTGACTGGATAACCCAGGTATGGTATGTGAAAACAGCTCCATAGAGTAATCTGAAGTGTGGGCTGCCGCATCCTTAACTTTTGGTGGAGGTGAAGGACACAAGGAAAGGTGTTTATCCTGACCAGAACCCTGCACTGACGACTTCGTGCTTGCAGGTTTCGAACGTTCAGAAGAGGAGGCAATAGAGCTTGTGGCTGTTTCGGCAATGTACGCCAAAACCAGTTCCTGATGCGGTTTTCCTACTCCAAGAAAAGGCAACCTTACAGGCCTTCTTGGGCCTGATGATGACGCAGGCTCAACACCTCCTGCCTTAGCTGCTATTGTGCATTTGCCAGAACCTGCCCATGCACCACCACCATCAGTACCAGCTGCACCCCCCTGCTCACGTCCACGGCCTCTTCCACCATACTTCCTCATGTTTGGGAAAATGTACCAAAAATACCAGCAGAGAGATGGTACTGTATGAGGAGCGTCCACCTGTGTAAGGTGTATTAAAAAAATTAAATCTACGTATATATTTTGTTAGTCACAGACGCTCACAGTATGTATTTGACAGTAATCCAACAAGCAGATATACGGAACTGTATCAGAAGTGTACAGCTGTATATGTTTTTGTGTAACTAACAATCTCCGTATATGTATTTACGGAGTGTCACACACACACACGCTGACTCTGTATAGATGTGACTGTAATGCGAATGGCAGATATACAATACTGTTTGAGAATCGGACAGCTCTATACGGTGTGTGTGTATGGAAAATTGTCAATCTCCGTCTATTTGTATATGGACTGACACACGCTCTCTCTATAGTTTTGACCGTTATCAAACAGCGGATATATGAAACTGTTTGAAAAGCGGACAGCTCTATAAGGTGTAGGTCTGGAAAAATGGAAAATCTCCTCGGCTTGTTTTTCCAGAGTCACACACAGCTTCTTTTTGTCCGTGATACAAGGTGGTAGATGTTAGTTTGTGAGGAGCGTACACCACTATATGGTGTGTGTATGGAAAATTGTCAATCTCTGTCTATTTGTATACGGACTGACACACACTGTCTCTGTCTAGTTTTGACGATTATCAAACAGCAAATATACAAAACTGTTTGAAAAGCGGACAGCTGTCTAAGGTGTAGGACGGGAAAAATGGAAAATCTCCTCGGCTTGTTTTTCCAGAGACACACACAGATAGCTTCTTTTTTGTCGGTGATACAAGGCGGTACACGGTAGTTTGTGAGGAGCGTACACCGCTATACGGTGTGTGTATGGAATATTGTCAATCTCCATCTATTTTTATACGACTGACACACGCTGTCTCTGTCTAGTTTTGACCGTTATCAAACAGCAGATATATGAAACTGTCTGAAAAGTGGACAGCTCTATAAGGTGTAGGTCTGGAAAAATGGAAAAACTCCTCGGCTTGTTTTTCCAGAGTCACACCCAGATAGCTTCTATTTGTCCGTGATACCAGCTGGTACACGGTAGTGTGTGAGGAGCGTACACCGCTATACGGTGTGTGAAAAAATGAACGCTCAGTAACTCACCAAAACAAAATAATAAAAGTTGGAGTGCTTTGAAAAAAGCAGTTTGAACAGCAGTGTGCACACAGCAATGCAGCTAGCAGGTAGCCTTAAAAGGCAGCCTAATCACCACCAGAGCTGCTGCACACAACAAAAATCCTCCCCTTTCACTGCACACTAACTGTACAGTGAAAAGCGCTATCAGCAGAAGCTATTTTTTTTCTTCTTCCCTGCCTAACGCTCTCCCTATTCAGAATCAGTAGCAGCAGCAGCTCTCCCTATTCTAAGATCAGCAGAAGTAAGATGGCGGTCGGCGGTCACAGCCTTTTATACTCACTGTGACACCACAAAAGCCAGCCAATCACTTCAATGCCCTTCTCTAAGATGGTGGTGGCCGCTGCGCATGTCAACGAGATTCCCACAGTGTGCCTCCTCCATCATTGGCTGAGAAAAGGCGCTGGAAGCATCATTTGAAACGAGACTTTGGCGCTCTGATCGGCGACCTCATGGCCGACCTCACGCTATGGTCGGGTTTCGATCGGAGAAACCAGACTTTAGCTAAAGTCGGCTATTTTTTAATTTGACCAACCTGTTTCGCTCAACTCTAAACATGACGTATGTGTGTAGCAGAGTTTGTGTGTAGCAAAGTCTGTGCATGTAACATACATTGTATGTGTAGCTTACAGTTTGTGCATGTTCATTTAGTAAAGGTGTGAAACACACATTGTGTGTAGCATAGATTGTGTGGGTGTTTGTCGCATGGAGTAGATTCTAACAAATAGTATGTGTGTAACATGCATTGAGAATGTGTGAGCTAAACAAGTTTAACATGCAAGGGGTGTGTATTAAGCACGTGTATTATGCAGCGTGAGAGTGTGTGTAATATACAGTATGTAGCATGGAGTTTGTGAGTAACATACAGTGTGTGCGTGTAGCATAAGTATGTGTGACAATCATTGTGTCTGTAGCACAGAGTGTGTACAGCATGGACTGTGTCTGTGCGAGCTTATGACATCCACATTTAGACTATGTGCACACGCTGCGGATTGTCTGTAGTTTTACCTGCGGATTGGCCTGCGGTTTTCCCGTGCGGTTTATCACCTCTACAATGGAGGAGATGGTAAACCGCAGCAGAATCCGCAAAAAAAAGAAGTGACATGTCGTTTCTTTCTGCGGATTCAAAACCGCAGCTTTTAAGCAGTTAAAAATCCGCAGCAGGTGCAAAGCAGAATGTAAATCCCATAGGATAGCATGCTACTGTACACTGTCTGCAGAACTGCTGCAGATCCGCAGCCACCAAAACTGCAGCGGATCCGCAGCAAAAACCGCAGCGTGTGCACATAGCCTTACACCGGCGCCATTTTCCTGAAAAGTTCAAAGACCTCAATCTGCGCAAGTGTTGACAGTGGCGACATCTTTAAATCAAGAAGAAGAGATATCTAGACAAAGCGGAGGGGAAAGAATAAAGCTGAAAAACCGTACTCACAGACACAGCCACAGGCACGCCCTGATAAAAGAAAATAAGGAAACTTCAAACAAAGAGTGACCCCTTAGTGACCAAGCCAATTTTTACAATTTTGACCACTGTCACTTTATGAAGTTATAGCTCTAGAACCCTTCAATTTATCCCAACGATTCTGATTTTTTGTGACATATTGTACTTCATAGTTAGTGGCAAACATGAATATGAACATGAATATATCTACTATAATACTGCTCCATATGTACAAGAATATAACTACTATAATACTGCCCCATATGTACAAGAATATAACTACTATAATACTGCCCCTATGTACAAGAATATAATTACTATAATACTGCTCCTATGTACAAGAATATAACTACTATAATACTGCCCCTATGTACAAGAATAAACTACTATAATACTGCCTCTATGTACAAAAATATAATTACTATAATACTGCTCCTATGTGCAAGAATATAACTACTATGATACTGCCCCTATATACAAGAATATAACTACTATAATGCTGTCCCCTATGTACAAGAATATAACTACTATAATACTGCTCCATATGTGCAAGAATATAACTACTATAATACTGCCCCTATATACAAGAATATAATTACTATAATACTGCTCCTATGTGCAAGAATATAACTACTATAATACTGCCCCTATATACAAGAATATAACTACCATAATGCTGTCCCCTATGTACAAGAATATAACTACTATAATACTGCCCCATGTACAAGAATAAACTACTATAATACTGCTCCATATGTGCAAGAATATAACTACTATAATACTGCCCCTATATACAAGAATATAACTACTATAATGCTGTCCCCTATGTACAAGAATATAACTACTATAATACTGCCCCATGTACAAGAATAAACTACTATAATACTGCTCCTATGTGCAAGATTATAAATACTATAATACTGCCCCTATGTACAAGAATATAACTACTATAATACTGCCCCTATGTACAAGAATATAACTACTATAATACTGCTCCTATGTACAAGAATATAACTACTATAATACTGCTCCTATGTACAAGAATATAACTACTATAATACTGCTCCTATGTACAAGAATATAACTACTATAATACTGCTCCTATGTACAAGAATATAACTACTATAATACTGCTCCTATGTACAAGAATATAACTACTATAATACTGCCCCTATGTACAGGAATACAACTACAATATTATTGCTTCCTATGTACAAGAATATAACTACTATAATGCTGCCCATATGTACAACAATATAGCTACTATAATACTGCCCCCTTTGTGCAAGAATATAACTACTATAATACTGCCCCTATGTACAAGAACATAACTACTATAATACGGCTCCTATATACAAGAATATAACTACTATAATACTGCTCCTATATACAAGAATATAACTACTATAGTACTTCCTAAATCTGCCAGAATATAACTACTATAACTACTATAATACTGCCCTCTATGTACAAGAATATAACTACTATAATATTGCTCCTATGTACAAGAATATAACTATTATAATACTGCCCCTATATACAAGAATATAACTACTATAATACTGCTCCTATGTACGAGGGTATAACTACTATAATACTACCCCCTATATACAAGGATATAAATACTATAATACTGCCCCTATGTACAAGAATATAACTACTATATTTCTGCCCCCTATGTACTAGAATATAACTACTATAATACTGCCTCCTATGTACAATAATATATCTAATATAATACTGCTCCTATGTACAAGAATATAACTACTATAATACTGCCCCCTATATCAAATATATAAAGCTCCAGTGTGTGTATGTATGTATGTGTATGTCCGGGATTGGCGTCCGCACCGTCACAGCTACAGCTACAAAATTTGGCACAGTCACACGTCTGGACCCTGAGAGCGTCCTAAGCTATGTGTGAGGTGAAATTTTAACCCTGCGCATTCCAATTCACCAAACAATTTTGCCCCTATCTACATAATGGGGGAAAAGTGTGGGTGTATCAAGCCCCGCCGCTCATTGATGTCATAATGACTATGGGATGGAGGATGTATGATGGGTATATGGACACTGGACTATGGGATGGAGGATATGTATGACGGGTATATGGGCACGGGACTATGGGATGGCGGATATGTATGATGGGTATATGGGCACGCGACTATGGGATGGAGGATGTGTGATGGGTATATAGGCACTGGACTATGGGATGGAGGATATGTATGATGGGTATATGGGTACGCGACTATGGGATGGAGGATGTGTGATGGGTATATGGGCACGGGACTATGGGATGGCAGATATGCATGATGGGTATATGGGCAAGGGACTGTTGTGAGTTCATTTTCTGGTCTACCATTTGTGAGTTCTCATTCCAGGCTCCCTGTGGTGGTAACAGGAGGTAGTGAGGCTGATTTAATCAGTAGAGATCTGCCACCTGATAATGAGGATGATGATTGGACCTCAGGAATCTCAGATTGGATTTAAGACAGCCGACGCCCTACTCTGGGGCTGGTGATTCCTTCTGCTTGTCAGGTCTTGGTTCTCAGCTCTGTTCCAGTCAGCTCAAGCTAAGTTTTGCTGCTAATGTTCACACTTGATTTTGTTGTTCTATTCAGTTTTTTGTGTGGTCAGCCAGCCCCGGCTGGGGCTGTGCTGCATTTCCACTCTTATTTTTCTGCCAATTTGCCTTTTGTCCCTTATTAGATTGGCCTCTTTTTGCTCTGTCTCAGAATATTTCAGAGTGCTGATATAGTGGGAGAAGTCTAGTGACTTCAGGGTTAATTTTGTTATCAGAAGTGTTGGATATTATTTTGTAGGGTTTGGGCAGATTGCAGACAGTGTCTTTCCTTTCCTTTCTAGTTAGTTTGGGCCCCATCGTTTGCTCAGCCTATTTTCCTGCCTGTGTTTGTGTTTTCATCTTGTTTCACCGTCAATACATGTGTGGGGGCTGTCTATTCCTTTGGGGTCTGCTCTGGGGCAGTTAGTTTTCCCCTTTTCTTGCTTTAGGCTTATTTAGTCCTCCGGCTGTGATGAGGCATCTAGGTTCATCATAGGTACGCTCCACGGCTGCTGCTAGTTGTGTGGTTAGGATCAGGGATCTGCAATCTGCATACTTACCAACCTCTCTGGATTTTCTGGGGCTTAGCTTGTTTAGGTTTTTTTCTCCTCGGTGACCCATTCATAACAGAATCACCAGCCATACTGCAGATTCTAGGGTACTCAAAAGCGGAAAAGATTGTTAAAAAAAAAAAGTGTCAGAATTTTTTTTTTTTTAGATATGTATTTTTTCCTCTTTTTCTCTGGGGCCGTAGGAGGATTTTTTTCCCCTAATGGAGATTAAGCAATTGTCTGATCATGTGGAGCAACTTGCTGCTGAAGTGCAGGGAATTTCCACCTACCTCATTCAGTCACATGCTGCTGAACCTAAGATCCCTACTCCTGATGTGTTTTCTGGGGATCGGTCTAAATTTCTGAATTTTAAGAATAATTGTAAATTATTTCTTGCCTTGAAGCCTAACTCATTGGGGAGCTCTGCGCAGCAAGTTAAAATTGTCATCTCCTTGCTGCGCGACGTTCCCCAGGATTTGGCTTCTTCTCTGACACCTGAAAATCCTATTCTGACTAATGTGGATGCATTTTTTCAAGCCTTGGGGTTGTTGTATGATGAACTTAATGCTGTTGATCAAGCTGAGAGAACCCTGTTGGCATTAAACCAGGGTCAGGATTCTGCAGAGTTATACTGTCAAAAATTCCGAAAGTAGGCGGTCCTTACTACATGGAATGATAGTGCATTGGCATCTCTTTTTTGGAAGGGTTTATCAGAGACCGTAAAAGATGTTATGGTGGGATTTCCTGTTCCCTATGGTCTGGATGATTCTATGTCATTAGCCATTCAAGTTGATCGGCGTTTACGTGAACGTAAAACTACACAGGAGGCGCTGCCACCTTTTGAACAAACGTCTGAACCTATGCAATGTGATGGGGTTTTGTCTAGGGCACAACGTCAGGAGTTTAGAAGGCGTAATAAGCTGTGGTTTTTCTGTGGAGATGCCTCTCATACTATTTCTGTCTGCCCTAAACGAGAGAAACGTTTTGCACACACATTTGCTGTGGGCAGTGTACAACCTAAGTTCCTTTTGGCAATAACTCTGATCTGCTCCTTATCCACGTTTTCCACTAAGGCTTTTGTGGATTCAGGAGCAGCGTTGAATCTGATGGATTTGGACTTTGCTAAACGTTGTGGTTTTTCCATGACGCCTCTGCGGACGCCTATTCCTTTGAGGGGTATTGATGCTACTCCTTTGGCAGAGAAAAAACCTCAGTTTTGGACCTGGGTGATAATGTGAGTTACCCCAGACCACCAAGAAATTGTAAATTTTTGGTGCTGCATAATTTGCATGATACTATTGTTCTGGGTTTTCCCTGGTTGCAAATTCATAATCCAGTTTTGGATTGGAAATCTGGGTCTTTGGTGAGTTGGGGTTGTCAGTGTGTTCTTAGGGACGCTCCTGTTTTCTCCACCTCTCCTCAGTCTCATGATATTCCTGATTATCTGGCCGATTTTTCTGATGTATTTAGTGAGAGTAAGTCTGCGTCTTTCCCTCCTCATAGGAGTTATGACTGTGCAATTGAGTTGATGCCTGGGTGTAAATTTCCCAAGGGTCGGCTTTTCAACTTATCAGTACCCGAACATGATGCTATGCGATCCTATATTAAGGAGTCTTTGGAGAAGGGTCATATTAGACCATCCTCGTCATCTTTAGGTGCTGGGGGTTTTTTTGTGGCCAAGAAAGATGGTTCATTAAGACCGTGTATTGATTATCGTTCCCTTAACAAGATGACGGTTAAATATCAGTACCCGATACCTCTGATGTCTGATTTATTCTCCAGAGTTAAGAGTGCCTGCTGGTTTACTAACTTGACCTCAGGGGGCATATAATCTTATTCGCATCAAGCACGGGGATGAATGGAAGATGGCGTTTAATACTCCGGAGGGACATTTTGAGTACCTGGTGATGCCTTTTGGGCTCACTAATGCCCCTTCTGTCTTCCAGTCCTTTAGGAATGATATTTTCTGTGACTTTGTGGATAAGTTTTTGATCATCTATCTGGATGATATTTTGATCTTTTCTAGTGATTGGGATTCTCATGTGGAACACGTCCGGACTGTGTTCCGGATTTTGAGCGAGAATTCCCTGTTTGTTAAGGGATCGAAATGCCTCTTTGGTGTACAGAGGATTTCATTTTGGGGATTTATCTTGTCTCCATGGACTATTGAAATGGACCTGGCCAAGGTACAGGCCATTTATGATTGGCTTCAGCCTACTTCTTTGAAGGCCCTCCAGAAGTTTTTGGGTTTTGCTAATTTCTATTGTAAATTTATAGGTAATTTTTCTGGTATTGTCAAACCACTGACTGATCTGACCAAGAAGGGCGCTGATGTGCTGAATTGGTCTCCTGAGGCTGTCTCAGCATTTCAGGAGCTTAAGCGGAGATTTACTTCAGCTCCGGTTTTACGGCAACCTGATGTCTAACTTCCATTTCAGGTGGAGGTAGATTGGTGCAGGAGCTGTTTTGTCCCAAAAAGACCCTGTGACTTCTAAGATGAATCCCTGTGCCTTCTTTTCTCGACAGTTTTCCCCATCTGAGCGCAACTATGATGTGGGGAATTGGGAATTGTTGGCCATGAAATGGGCATTTCAGGAGTGGAGACATTGGTTGGAGGGAGCTGGACATCAAGTTGTGGTACTCACCGATCACAAGAATTTGATTTATCTGGAGTCGGCCAAACGCTTGAATCCTAGACAGGCTAGATGGGCCTTGTTTTTCACGCTTTTTAATTTTGTGGTCTCTTTTCTTCCGGGCACTAAGAATGTTAAGGCAGATGCCCTTTCTAGGAGTTTCTTTGCCAATTCTCTTAATGTGACCGAGCCTACTACCATCCTAGGTGAGGGGGTAGTTCTTTCTGCCATTTCGCCCGATTTGAGACGCGCCCTGGAGGAATTTCAGGAGGATAAACCTGAGCGTTGCCCTATGGGAAAATTGTATGTTCCTGACCAGTGGAGAAAGAGAGTGATGTCTGAAATTCATTGCACCGCATTGGCTGGTCATCCAGGTATTTTTTGGTACCAGAGATTTGGTGAGTTTGTCTTTTTGGTGGCCTGCCTTATATCGTGATGTCAGGAATTTTGTACAGTTCTGTGGGACTTGTTCTCGGTCTAAACCCTGTTCTCGTTCTAGTGGGTTACTGATGCCCCTGCCGATGCCCAAGAGACCATGGGCCCATATCTCAATGGATTTTATTTCTGATCTCCCTGTCTCTTAGAGAATGACTGTTATCTGGGTGATTTGTGATAGATTTTCGAAGATGGTCCATCTTGTACCACTCCCAAAATTGCCATCTTCTGCTGAGTTGGTGCCCTTGTTTTTACAACAGGTGGTTCAGTTACATGGGATTCCTGAGAACATTGTGTCCGACAGAGGAGTTCAGTTTGTTTCCAGATTCTGGAAAGCCTTTTGTTCCAGTCTGGGAATTCAGTTATCCTTCTCCTCCGCGTTTCATCCCCAGACCAATGGACAGACTGAGAGAACAAACCAGACCTTGGAGTCTTATTTCAGATGTTTTATATCTGCTGATCAGGATGATTGGGTCTCTTTTTTGCCCTTGGCCGAATTCGCGCTGAACAATAGAGCTAGTTCTGCCACTTTGATGTCACCCTTTTTCTGTAATTTTGGGTTTCATCTTCGATTCTCTTCAGTGCAAGTGGAATCTTCGTCCTGCCCAGGTGTGGACACTGTGGTTGAGAGAATGCAGCAGATATGGGACCAAGTGGTGGATAAGTTGTCACTCTCTCAGGGAAAGGCCCAGCGATTTTCCAACCAGCATAGGACCATTGGTCCCCGGTTTAAAGTGAGTGACATGGTTTGGTTGTCGTCTAAGAATATTCCTATGAAGGTTGCATCTCCAAAATTTAAGCCAAGATTAATAGGACCTTATAAGATTTTGGAGATTCTTAATCCTGCTTCTTTTCGATTGGCTCATCCAGTTACGTTCAAGATCCATAACATATTTCACAAATCTCTGTTGAAGAGGTTTGTTGAGCCAGTGGTTCCTATGGCAGCACCTCCTTACCTTGTGTTGGTTGAAGGCAATGTGGAATATGAGGTAGAGAAAATATTGGATTCTCGTTTGGTTAGATGGAGACTCCAGTATTTGGTCAAATGGAAGGGTTATGGCCAGGAGGATAATTCTTGGGTCTCTGCCTCTGATATTCATGCCAATAGATTGGTTCGTGCTTTTCACCGGGCCCATCATGATCGGCCTGGTGGCGTGGATGAGGGTTTGGTGACCCCTCCTCAAGGGGGGGGTACTGTTGTGAGTTCATTTTCTGGTCTACCAGTTGTGAGTTCTCCTTCCAGGCTCCCTCTGGTGGTAACAGGAGGTAATGAGGCTGATTTAATCAGTAGAGATCTGCCACCTGATAATGAGGATGATGATTGGACCTCAGGAATCTCAGATTGGATTTAAGACAGCCGACACCCTACTCTGGTGCTGGTGATTCCTTCTGCTTGTCAGGATTTGGTTCTCAGCTCTGTTCCAGTCAGCTCAAGCTAAGTTTTTCTGCTAATGTTCACACTTGATTTTGTTGTTCTATTCAGTTTTTTGTGTGGTCAGCCTGCCCCGCCTGGGGCTGTGCTGCATTTCCACTATTATTTATCTGTATTTGCCAATTTGCCTTTTGTCCCTTAATAGATTGGCCTCTTTTTGCTCTGTCTCAGAATATTTCAGAATGCTGATATAGTGGGAGAAGTCTAGTGACTTCAGAGTTAATTTTGTTATCAGAAGTGTTGGACATTATTTTGTAGGGTTTTGGGCAGATTGCAGACAGTGTCTTTCCTTTCCTTTCTAGTTAGTTTGGGCCCCATCGTTTGCTCAGCCTATTTTCCTGCCTGTGTTTGTGTTTTCATCTTGTTTCACCGTCAATACATGTGTGGGGGCTGTCTATTCCTTTGGGGTCTGCTCTGGGGCAGTTAGTTTTCCCCTTTTCTTGCTTTAGGCTTATTTAGTTCTCCGTCCGTGATGAGGCATCTAGGTTCATCATAGGTACGCTCCACGGCTGCTGCTAGTTGTGTGGTTAGGATCAGGGATCTGCAATCTGCATAGTTACCAACCTCTCTGGTTTTTCTGGGGATTAGCTTGTTTAGTTTTTTCCTCCTCGGTGACCCATTCATAACACAGGACTATGGGATGGAGGATATGTATGATAGGTATATGGGCATGGGACTATGAGATGAAGGATGTGTGATGGGTATATGGGCACTCGGCTATGGGATGGAGGATATGTATGATGGTTATATGGGCATGGGACTATGGGATGGAGAATGTGTATGATGGATATATGGGCATGGGACTATGGGATGGAGGATGTGTGATGGGTATGTACTGCCCCTACGTACAAGAATATAATTACTATAATACTGCTCCCTATGTACAAGGATATAACTACTATAATACTGCTCCCTATGTACAAGAATATAACTACTATATTACTGCCCTTATGTACAAGAATATAAGTAATATAATAATGCTCCTATGTACAAGGATATAACTACTATAATACTGCTCCCTATGTGCAAGAATATAACTACTATAATACTGTCCTCTATGTACAAGGATATAACTACTATAATACTGCCCCCTATATACAAGAATATAACTACTATAATACTGCCCCTATGTACAAGAATATAACTACTATAATACTGCCCTCTATGTACAAGTATCTAACTACTATAATACTGCCCCCTATATACAAGGATATAACTACTATAATACTGCTGCTATGTACAAGAATATAACTACTATAATACTGCTCCTATATAGAAGGATATAACTACTTTAATACTGCCCCTATGTACAAGAATATAACTACTATAATACTGCCCCTATGTACAAGAATATAACTACTATAATACTGCTCCTATATACAAGGATATAACTACTATAATACTGCCCCTATGTACAAGAATATAACTACTATAATACTGCTGCTATGTACAAGAATATAACTACTATAATACTGCTCCTATATACAAGGATATAACTATGCTCCTATATACAAGGATATAACTACTATAATACAGCTCCTGTGTACAAGAATATAACTACTATAATACTGCTCCTATGTACAAGAATATAACTACTATAATACTGCTCCTATATACAAGGATATAACTACTATAATGCTGCCTCTATGTACAAGAATATAACTACTATAATACTGCCCCATATATACAAGGATATCTATAATAATAAATGCCCTAACCAGCTTCCGGTTGTAACAACTTCCGTCCAGTTGTAACCGGTGACGTCACCACACACACACACGCACGTTAACCCTCAACACACCACACCGCCTCAACACACACTCCTCTCACCTTTCACCTCCACTCATGTCCACTCACTCTTTCACTCCACATACGTTCCTTTCTCTCACTCCGTTTCTCATACTCACACCGTCATCGTCGCTGCCCCGACATCTTCCTCCGCCGCCGCGATCCAGGATCCAGACGTTCTCCAGGCCGCCGACATCGGGATCCAAAAAGATGGCGTCGGCGAAATCTCGCGAGATTACGCCGACGCCATTTTGGATCCCGTTGTCGCCCATGCCAGCGACATGTTGTTGCGGCGACGCCATCTTGAATATCGCGGGACTTCACGAAATCCAAGATGGCGTCCCGCAAGAACATGTCGGCGGCCTGGAGAACGTCTGGATCCTGGATCGCGGCGGCGGAGGAAGATGTCAGGGCAGCGACGATGACGGTGTGAGTATGAGAAACGGAGTGAGAGAAAGGAACGTATGTGGAGTGAAAGAGTGAGTGGACATGAGTGGAGGTGAAAGGTGAGAGGAGTGTGTGTTGAGGCGGTGTGGTGTGTTGAGGGTTAACATGGCAAGAGGTGTGAGGCTGTGTGCACACGCTGCGGATTTTGCTGCGGTGTACAGTACCATGATTCCCTATGGGAATCAAAAACCGCAGTGCAGACGGTGCGGAATTTTCCGCGCGGATTATCTGCGGTTTTCAATCCGCAGAAAGAATTGACATGTCAATTCTTTCTGCGGATTCTCCTGCGGTTTGCCATCTCCTCTATTGAGGAGATGAAAAACCGCAGGGCAAAACCGCAGAGCAATCCGCAGGTAAAACCGCAGGTCTTTTGACCTGCGGTTTCACCTGCGGATTTTACAAAATCCGCGCGGATGAATCCGCACCTAATCCGCAGCGTGTGCACACAGCCTTAACGACGTCGGCGAAATCTCGCGAGATTTCGCCGACGCCATCTTGCATTCGTGAAATTGCGTCATTTACCTCACGCCGACTTGCTGTGCGGACGCTTGGCATTGCCTGTACCACCATAACTACTGCTGCCTTGGTCCTATGCCTGTTTACTGCCGGTGTCTAATTACAGGGCCAATTTGCCTATACTGCCATAACTATTGCTACCTTACTACTCTGCCGGTGTCTAATTACAGGGCTAATTTGCCTCTACCGCCATAACTACTGCTGCCTTGCTCCTCTGCCGGTGTCTAATTACAGGGCTAATTTGCCTCTACCGCCGTAACTACTGCTGCCTTGCTCCTCTGCCGGTGTCTAATTACAGGGCTAATTTGCCTCTACCGCCATAACTACTGCTGCCTTGCTCCTCTGCCGATATCTAATTACAGGGCTAATTTGCCTCTACCGCCATAACTACTGCTGCCTTGCTCCTCTGCCGGTGTCTAATTACAGGGCCAATTTGCCTATACCGCCATAACTACTGCTGCATTGCTCCTCTGCCGGTGTCTAATTACAGGGCTAATTTGCCTATACCGCCATAACTACTGCTGCCTTGCTCCTCTGCCGGTGTCTAATTACAGGGCTAATTTGCCTCTACCGCCATAACTACTGCTGCATTGCTCCTCTGCCGGTGTCTAATTACAGGGCCAATTTGCCTATACCGCCATAACTACTGCTGCCTTGCTCCTCTGCCGGTGTCTAATTACAGGGCTAATTTGCCTCTACCGCCATAACTACTGCTGCATTGCTCCTCTGCCGGTGTCTAATTACAGGATCAATTTGCCTCTACCGCCATAACTACTGCTGCCTTGCTCCTCTGCCGGTGTCTAATTACAGGGCTAATTTGCCTCTACCGCCATAACTACTGCTGCCTTGCTCCTCTGCCGGTGTCTAATTACAGGATCAATTTGCCTCTACCGCCATAACTACTGCTGCATTGCTCCTCTGCTGGTGTCTAATTACAGGGCCAATTTGCCTATACCGCCATAACTACTGCTGCCTTGCTCCTCTGCTGGTGTCTAATTACAGGATCAATTTGCCTCTACCGCCATAACTACTGCTGCCTTGCTCCTCTGCCGGTGTCTAATTACAGGATCAATTTGCCTCTACCGCCATAACTACTGCTGCATTGCTCCTCTGCTGGTGTCTAATTACAGGGCTAATTTGCCTATACCGCCATAACTGCTGCTGCCTTGCTCCTCTGCCGGTGTCTAATTACAGGGCCAATTTGCCTCTACCGCCATAAGTACTGCTGCCTTGCTCCTCTGACTGTTCACTGCCTGTGTCTAATTACAGGGCCAATTTGCCTCTACCGCCATAACTACTGCTGCCTTGCTCCTCTGCCGGTGTTTAATTACAGGGCCAATTTGCCTCTACCGCCATAACTACTGCTGCCTTGCTCCTCTGCCGGTCATAGAATCATAGAATCGTAGAGTTGGAAGGGACCTCCTGGGCCATCTGGTCCAACCCCCTGCTCAAAGCAGGATTCGCTAAATCATCCCAGTTAGATGTCTGTCCAGCCTCTGTTTGAAGACTTCCATTGAAGGAGAACTCACCACTTCTCGTGGCAGCCTGTTCCACTCATTGATCACTCTAACTGTCAAAAAGTTTTTTCTAATATCTAATCTGTGTCTCCTCCCATTCAGCTTCATCCCATTGCTTCTAGTCTTTCCTTGTGCAAATGAGAATAAAGTTGATCCTTCTACAATGTGACAGCCCTTTAGATATTTGTAGACAGCTATTAAGTCTCCTCTCAGTCTTCTCTTTTGCAAACTAAACATTCCCAAATCCTGCAACCTTTCCTCATAAGACAGGGTTTGCAGACCGGTCACCATTCTGGTCGCTCTTTTCTGAACTTGCCGGTGTCTAACTACAGGGCCAATTTGCCTCTACCGCCATAACTACTGCTGCCTTGCTCCTCTGCCGATGTCTAACTACAGGGCCAATTTGCCACTACCACTTCATAACTACTGCTGGGCAATTACAGGGTCAATTAGTATCTGTTTACTCTACAATACTCCAGGACGCCTTCTTCACTGCCAGATAACTGCCAAATAGACTCCTTTACCTGTGCCAACATGAGTCATAACAAAAAGTATGCCAATGCCAGTGAAAGGAAAGCAGCTTTAGCACTACGACAAAAACAATGCCGTGCTAATGAGACTCCTGAGGAAAAACACCATCGCCTTGAGAAGATTAAGGCTTATAAACGCCATCGCCTCACACACGAATCCCCTAACTCTAAATCCATAAGATTGGCTGAAGAAGCCTCTGCACGCCGTCACCGCCGACAGCAGACGGCCTCTTCCTCATCATTATTATTAGACTCACAACAGGATGCTTCCACATCAGCATGTGGAACAATTTACTGCTACACTTCATCCCATATGCCGTTCACTGACATAACTAATCAGCAATCTGTTTCTGCCCTATCAATACCACCATTCAATACCGATGCACAGTATGCCAATGCCAGTGAAAGGAAAGCAGCTTTAGCACTACGACAAAAACAACGCCGTGCTAATGAGACTCCTGAGGAAAAACAGCATCGACTTGACAAGATTAAGGCTTATAAACGCCGTCGTCTCACACACGAATCCCCTAACTCTAAATCTATTACATTGGCTGAAGAAGCCTCTACACGCCATCACCGCCAACAACAGACGGCTTCTTCCTCATCATCTATAATAATAAATGCCCTAAGCAGCTTCCGGTTGTAACAACTTCCGTCCAGTTGTAACCGGTGACGTCACCACACACACGCACATGTTAACCCTCAACACACCACACCGCCTCAACACACACTCCTCTCACCTTTCACCTCCACTCACTCTTTCACTCCACATACGTTCCTTTCTCTCACTCCGTTTCTCATACTCACACCGTCATCGTCGCTGCCCCGACATCTTCCTCCGCCGCCGCGATCCTGGATCCAGACGTTCTCCAGGCCGCCGACATGTTCTTGCGGCGACGCCATCTTGGATTTCGTGAAATCCCGCGAGATTCAAGATGGCGTCGCCGCAAGAACATGTCGCTGGTGTGGACGACTCGGGATCCAAAAAGATGGCGTCGGCGAAATCTCGCGAGATTACGCCGACGCCATTTTGGATCCCGATGTCGTCCACGCCGGCGACATGTTCTTGAGGCGACGCCATTTTGGATCGGCGAAATCCCGCGATAGTCAAGATGGCGTCGCCGCAAGAACATGTCGCCGGCGAGGACGACGTCGGGATCCAAAATGGCATCGGCGAAAACTCGCGAGATTTCGCCGACGCCATTTTGGATCCCGACGTCGTCCACGCCGGCGACATGTTCTTCCGGCGACGCTATCTTGACTATCGCGGGATTTCACGATACTCAAGATGGCGTCGCCGCAAGAACATGTCGCCGGCGTGGACAACGTCTGGATCCAGGATGGCGCCGGCGGAAGAAGATGTCGGGGATCGTGGAGCAGCGGCGATGACGGCGTGAGTATGAGAGACGGAGTGAGAGAAGGGGTCGTATGTGGAGTGAAAGAGTGAGTGGAGATGGTGAAAGGTGAGAGGAGTGTGTGTTGAGGAGTGTGTGTGTTGAGGGTTAACATGGCAAGAGGTGTGATGCTATCGCATCCTCCCGATGCGATAGCATCGGGCCATAATCTAGTAACTACTATAATACTGCTCCCTATGTACAAGAATATAACTACTATAATACTGCCTCTATGTAGAAGAATATAACTATGCAATTCTGGGATGTATTAACAGAAGCATACAGTCTAGATCACGTGAAGTCATTATTGCCCTCTACTCCTCTTTGGTCAGACCTCATCTGGAATATTGTGTCCAGTTTTGGGCGCCACATTTCAAAAAAGACATCAACAAAGTGGAGCAAGTTCAGAAAAGAGCGACCAGAATGGTGACCGGTCTGCAAACCCTGTCTTATGAGGAAAGGTTGCTGGATTTGGGAATGTTTAGCTTGCAAAAGAGAAGACTGAGAGGAGACTTAATAGCTGTCTACAAATATCTCAAGGGCTGTCACATTGTGGAAGGATCATCTTTATTGTCATAGAATCATAGAATTATAGAATCATAGAATCGTAGAGTTGGAAGGAACCTCCTGGGCCATCTGGTCCAAACCCCTGCTCAAAGCAGGATTCGCTAAATCATCCCAGACAGATGTCTGTCCAGCCTCTGTCATTTGCACAAGGAAAGACTAGAAGCAATGGGATGAAACTGAATGGGAGGAGACACAGATTAGATATTAGAAAAAACTTTTTGACAGTTAGAGTGATCAATGAGTGGAACAGGCTGCTGCGAGAGGTGGTGAGTTCTCCTTCAATAGAAGTCTTCAAACAGAGGCTGGACAGACATCTGACTGGGATAATTTAGCGAATCCTGCTTTGAGCAGGGGGTTGGACCAGATGGCCCAGGAGGTCCCTTCCAACTCTACGATTCTATGATTCTATAACTACTATAATACTGCCCCTATGTACAAGAATATGACTACTCTAATACTGCTCACTGCATTAATAAGAATACTTATGCTTTTTTACAAGTATTACCATTAGGCAGGTTCACACTATATATGTATATTTCACTTGACTCATCTATTAGAGCTGAAAAATCATTTACTTATGATCCATTTAAGGATAAATGAGCAGCGATAGGAATCTCTTAAAATCAATTGTAGGTGGCAGACCACTGGATTGATTTTGTTAACCCTTCTGAATGTTTTCCAACATTAATTTCACCATTATTAAATATTTAAGAGAGAGCAGGACATTGCCAGGCAGATATGGGCAGATGCATAATTTATCAGGAGTTTATTGCATCGTCCATTCATATTATTCACTTGATGCGCTGTATCCTATTTATACTGCGTTAACAGAACTGCACTGAGCACGTTGAATGACTTCAGAACTATATCTCAGTAACTAGAGAGGAGCAAACCAATATGATGTCAAACAGATTTAAATAATTCTCTTTTCGTTTTGTGAGAATCCTCAAAAACACAATTTTTCACAATGAATACTGCATCAGCCTGAGAAGGCTCATTTGTCCTTGTGTGCAGCCAGGTGAACTTCACCAATATCTTTACAGCTACCTCATTGCATGTTATATCTTTCCCAATCAGGAGATACTATCATAGCCTATATAAAAGCTAAGGCATGGAATGCAGCAGCCATTTTGAGATGAATCTGGATAGTGAAGGGACAACATAGCTCACACTTTGTCCATAAAGTCAGGGAGAGAAAGTCATAAAACAGTGAAAACAATTTACAAAGAGTGTGTGTGACAGGACAGCAATGATGTACGGTTATCATCTGTTTTCCATCAGCCAAATATGTTGAGATCACTATGACATCACCAATATTGTATTTGCATTAACCCTTTTCCGCAGCCACCAATAATCATTTTTTGGGTTTTTGTTTTTAGCTCTACTTCTTCCAAGAGCCATTACCTTTTACTTTTCAGTCATATGATTGTCTTCATATATACTGTAAATATGTTGATTTGTAGGACAAGCTGTGACTTTGAATGACACCATTTATTTTACCATACGAAGTATTGGAAAACAGGGAAAAAAATGCAATGCAAATGCGAAAAAAATAAACCTAACTTTCGATTTTTTTTAAGGCATTCATTCTGAAAAATTACCTGTCATCATTATTCAACATGTCAGTTTGATCACATCAATACTAAACTCATACAGTTTATTTGCTAAAAGAAACTATTTAAAAATAAAGAAAGAAAGTATGGGATTGACAAGGTTACAGTTAGGTGGATTCATAACTGGCTCAATGATCATACCAAGAAAGAGGTAATAAATGGTGGCATATTCAATTGGAAGAGTGTTTCAAGTGGGGAGAAAATGCTCTGTCCTGGCCCCAGTGTTGTTCAACAGTTTTAGAAATGTTATAGATAAGGGAACTAAAGGTAAACTAATCACATTTGCAGATGATGCAAAGTTAGAAGGGATAGTTAACACTAGAGAAGACATAGAAATGATTCAGAAGGATCTAGATAAGTTTGAACAATGGGCAGTGACTAATAGAATGGTATTTAACAGGGAAAAATGCAAGATTCTACATCTGGGCAAGAATAACGAAAATTACACCTACATAATGGGAGGAATAGAACTAAGCAACAGCATGTGTGAAAAAGACTTGGGCATACTTATAGATCACAGACTGCACATGAGTCAACAGTGTGATGCAGCAGCAAGAAAGGATAATACAGCTCTAGGATGTATTAAGAGTAGCAAAGAGTCTTGATCACGTGAAGTAATAATCCCCCTCCTTTGTCAGACCTCATCTGGAATACTGAGTCCAGTTCTGGGCACCACATTTTAAAAAAGACATCATTAAACTGGAGCAAGTTCAGAAAAGAGCTGCCAGGATGGTGAGCGGACTGCAAACTATGTCCTATGAGGAATGATTAAAGGATTGTTTGCAAAAACGAAGACTAAAAGGAGACTTAATAGCTGTCTACAAATCTATGAAGGGCTGTCACATTGTAGAAGGATCATCTTTATTCTCATTTGCACATGGAAACACAAGAAGCAATGGAAAGAAACAGAAAAGGAGAAGACACAGATTAGATATTAGAAAAAAAATTTTGACAGTGAGGGCTATCAATGAGTGGAACAGGCTGCCATGAGAGGTGGTGAGTTTTCCTTCAATGGAAGTCTTCAAACAGAGGCTGGACAGACATCTGACTGAGATGGTTTAGTGAATCTTGCATTGAGCAGGGGGTTGGACACGGTGACCCCTGAGGTGCCTTCCAACCCTAACATTCTATGATTCTATGAAACACACACTGTTTACCTACCATCACTGTAAAAAGGAAAAACACGCCCTGGAGATATTTTGGTGATTGTAATGTGTATTTTGCTGCATTTTCTATAGGCGACGTTTCATGTTATTGTTCATAGTATTGTTATGTTCTACAAAACACAAGCAAACTACTGCAGGGAGAAGAGTGCAAAGAGGGTCTTATCCGAGGTTAAAATAATCCTTTGATCAGTTTGCAACTCACCTGAGTTTTATGATTCTAAGGCATATAGACACATCCGAGTCACAAGCTGCAGCGGATCCACGGGTCAAACCGATGACCGAATCGTAGTGTAATAGGGAAAAATTGTGGTTATCATCCACACTGCTATCCAATCATGTAGATGGTGAAGAAATGGTGTTTTATTCTCTCAACGCGTTTCGAAGTCTATAGGACTTCTTCCTCAGGAGATGCCATCTACATGACTGGACCGTTATTTGGATAGCAGCGCGGATGATAACCACAATTTTTCCCTATTATACTATGTTCTCCAAAAGTAAGGTTAATTCACTTGTGTAGTGGAAGTCGGTGTCTAGTGTGGATGCAGAGCACCATAGAGTTAACAGTTGGCCAGCCTTGCAGATGGGATGTGAGTGATTTTCTGTAAAGTCACTGAGTAGTTCCTGAATGAGAAGGAAGTTGCTTTAATATTGTCTGTTTAAAAGGAAAATTGCTGAGACTATAGTTGGATCTCTCCTATAAGCCTCACCAGTGTCTAGGAATATCTGTCACTTTTTCTTCAATTATCTTTCAGCCTTACACCTTGTCCTGTGCGACCCCCTACATCACCACAGCTTTAACAATCAGTATTATATTATTTTAAAAAGCTTTATAAACCTCACAGCAAATGAATGGAAAACAGTCAAACTTAATTCTTTTTTTGCAATAAATTATACAGTACCCCAAAAATGGTTCGAATAAATATATGACTTAACCCACATAAAAAGTCAAGTCCACTTACAGCGACATTACTGGAAAAAAAAACCCATAATAAAGTTATAGCTTTTGGAATAACTAATGTAAAATCTATTGCTACAATTGTTCAAAAATAGTCTAAAAAATATAGTAGTAAAAATAAAGCAGTACAAAAAAATGTTTGCAATATATATACATATTTGGTGTAAGCATAACAGTACTTACCACACAAGCCAATAGTTAATTTGCTTCTTTTTCCATTCGCCCCAACACAAAAGTAATCAAAAGTCCACTAATTTATATATACTGAAAAAATGCAATTAATGAAACAAAAAACAAATCCTCATACTGTTTATTCTCTGAGTGTGGCACCGCCAAAAAAAAAAAAATAAAAATGAATCACGTGGCCCTTCGAGCCAATGTTGGCTCAGTAATGAATGGGTTAATCTTTGAAGATATAGCACAAGACGTGAAAACACCTGTGTTCTGGGTATGAAATAGTTACATGAGCTACACGCACAAGAAGTTTGGACGGCTCCACGCTATTTTCTATACTAATTGCTGGCACAAGGCAGTCGCAGCTTGGAAATGTCCCAATTTTTGGTGCCAGTTGTCCGGTGACTTTACCTAACGCTCCTTTTGTTGCCAATTTTCTACTTTTTTGTGTGCTGTAGTCTGTTGATAACACAAATATCAAGAAACACAATTAATTTCTAAATATGACTCAAAATAGATCCAAAATAATGTGAAATAAAATATGTAAAATAGCAGAACTCTATAATGACATTAACCATCATAATAATGAAGTTATTAGTCTAAGGTCAGAAAAGACAGCTATTCTAAAGATCTGTGGCTGCCCAAGTGGTTGGACTCAACCCAACATGGCATATTCAAAAACCTTTCCTGTAATCACCTGCTCGCTAGGGTCACCACCAATCTCAAGGAAGGGATATCACCTGTGAAAGTAGAAGATGACCTCCAGGATAACCACAGCTTCATCCACTATAATGAGGATGGAAGTCACCAATGTGCGCTAACGTTCCTATACACTGATGAAGGTGAATGGAGCGACACAGGGAAACAAATGATCGGTGAGGACTGAGGACTCAAACAACCTTGACTTTTTTGTCTATAACTGTCATTTACTGACATGTAAATGCAGAAACTGGGGAACAAAAGAGCGCAAATAAGGTCTACTGGTAACAAAGTGCTAAAACAGGAAAGTGAAGTTGCACCTAAGCAACGTGTATTTCACATACAGTGGGGAAAAAAAGTATTTAGTCAGTCAGCAATAGTGCAAGTTCCACCACTTAAAAAGATGAGAGGCGTCTGTAATTTATATCATAGGTAGACCTCAACTATGGGAGACAAACTGAGAAAAAAAAATCCAGAAAATCACATTGTCTGTTTTTTTTTCATTTTATTTGCATATTATGGTGGAAAATAAGTATTTGGTCAGAAACAAGCAATCAAGATTTCTGGCTCTCACAGACCTGTAACTTCTTCTTTAAGAGTCTCCTCTTTCCTCCACTCATTACCTGTAGTAATGGCACCTGTTTAAACTTGTAATCAGTATAAAAAGACACCTGTGCACACCCTCAAACAGTCTGACTCCAAACCCCACTATGGTGAAGACCAAAGAGCTGTCAAAGGACACCAGAAACAAAATTGTAGCCCTGCACCAGCCTGGGAAGACTGAATCTGCAATAGCCAACCAGCTTGGAGTGAAGAAATCAACTGTGGGAGCAATAATTAGAAAATGGAAGACATACAAGACCACTGATAATCTCCCTCGATCTGGTGCTCCACGCAAAATCCCACCCCGTGGGGTCAGAATGATCACAAGAACGGTGAGCAAAAATCCCAGAACCACGCGGGGGGACCTAGTGAATGAACTGCAGAGAGCTGGGACCAATGTAACAAGGCCTACCATAAGTAACACACTACGCCACCATGGACTCAGATCCTGCAGTGCCAGACGTGTCCCACTGCTTAAGCCTGTACATGTCCGGGCCCGTCTGAAGTTTGCTAGAGAGCATTTGGATGATCCAGAGGAGTTTTGGGAGAATGTCCTATGGTCTGATGAAAACAAACTGGAACTGTTTGGTAGAAACACAACTTGTCGTGTTTGGAGGAAAAAGAATACTGAGTTGCATCCATCAAACACCATACCTACTGTAAAGCATGGTGGTGGAAACATCATGCTTTGGGGCTGTTTCTCTGCAAAGGGGCCAGGACGACTGATCCGGGTACATGAAAGAATGAATGGGGCCATGTATCGTGAGATTTTGAGTGCAAACCTCCTTCCATCAGCAAGGGCATTGAAGATGAAACGTGGCTGGGTCTTTCAACATGACAATGATCCAAAGCACACCGCCAGGGCAATGAAGGAGTGGCTTCGTAAGAAGCATTTCAAGGTCCTGGAGTGGCCTAGCCAGTCTCAGATCTCAACCCTATAGAAAACCTTTGGAGGGAGTTGAAAGTCCGTGTTGCCAAGCGAAAAGCCAAAAACATCACTGCTCTAGAGGAGATCTGCATGGAGGAATGGGCCAACATACCAACAACAGTGTGTGGCAACCTTGTGAAGACTTACAGAAAACGTTTGACCTCTGTCATTGCCAACAAAGGATATATCACAAAGTATTGAGATGAAATTTTGTTTCTGACCAAATGCTTATTTTCCACCATAATATGCAAATAAAATGAAAAAAAAACAGACAATGTGATTTTCTGGATTTTTTTTTCTCAGTTTGTCTCCCATAGTTGAGGTCTACCTATGATGTAAATTACAGACGCCTCTCAACTTTTTAAGTGGTGGAACTTGCACTATTGCTGACTGACTAAATACTTTTTTTCCCCACTGTAAATCAGTTGCTGTAAGACACGAGTCCGAAAGGACTTAAGCAAAAGGAATCCTAGTGAAGTGTCCCTTGATGCAATGCTGATGGAGACTGACGACCATATGGATTACTTGCAAACTTTATTTTAACAAGTTTTTAAAGTCAATGCGTTTCAAGACCTCTTCCTCAGGACAGAAACCTAACCTAGGCATCAAATGACACTTCACCCGGATTCCACATACTCAACATGACAGACTTCACCATGCTCTCATCTAGCCATTTTTGACAAAGGTGCTCAGTGGAACATGTATAGACTACAACCCAGTCAACGAGTGGACCCCAGTCAACCTGATTGACTTGGATTTTGACCCATCTTCACTATGCTTGACTCATGCTCCATTACTATTCCTGAATCCTGACTTGTCTGACTACCCGACCTCCATGAACTTCCTGCTACTGTACCGTATACCCGGATCTTTGACATCACTGTTCCTAATCCATGGTGTATTTGCCTACATGTACCTTCTTCTCTGGTGCAGCAGCAACCATTCTTGTTGCTCCCTTTGCTGATGTCTGGACCGCTCAACCTTCCATTTTCTCACCTGTATACCGTTTCCAGTACCTTACTGTACACCCTTAACGTTCAGCCTCCTGCCATTATACCTATCATTACATTCATTGGTCTGTTTCCCCTCTGTCTTAGCATTTTCCTTTGTATTTTAGGAATCAGACTGTTTCTTTCACTATGAGAAAAAGTAGCAGGTGATTTGGAACTCTGTTTCAGAAAATCAAAGCTCTAATTCATTTAAAAAATATACTGCGAAGGTAATCAGCAGTAATTTCTGATTTCACGAAGTACAACCAATTATCAAAAAAAAAATTGGATGCAACGGTATTAATGCATGAGGACCATTTATTGGAATTGAAAATTAATTTTGGGTTCCAGATCTATATCAATCACATGGCTTGATAAGTGGCCCTCAAATCTTTGAACAGCTCTTAGTGAATATTTCTGTGTACAATTGGCTCCACCTAGTGGTTGCGAAAGACAGCCAGAATTTTATCATGACCATGTGAAACAAAGCAATGGATTTGGAACTTGGTATTGGAAAATTAGTCTCAGAGACTTACAAAGAAAGTGTGATAGTAAGTGGCAGAAAATCTATGGACGATTGGGGAGGAAGTGTTATTTATTCAGCAGTTTTATACATGAGACATAATACATTTCCTTTCTTTTGCTCCCAGTTCAACATATACGAGAAGAAAAGATTTAAAAAAAAAAAAATTCAAAACACACTGTTCTTGATACTCTCTGGGGAGAAGTTTATGCTATATGCTGTGAAATGCCGATTGCCAGGTTTTGCAATCATGTCGAAATCTTGCGCACAACAATAATATTGGTTGATGTCAAAATTTATCATATGAGCATGTACTTATGTAGTTCTCCCTAGAGTTAAGCAATTTTTTAAGGGAGGAGAATGTAAAACAAAAATCTCTATAAAATGAAAAATCAAAAAGGGTAAAAAAAAATTTGGAATAATTAGTACAATTTAACAAGCGTACGGGCCACAAAAATACGATTGTCAATTCCACAATTTTCTTTCCATGCTTCTACCTTCCAACCAAAAGTAGAATTCTGGATTACTTTTTTGTTGAGGGGTGAATATTAACCCCTTCCTGACATCCGACGTACTATCCCGTCCATGGGACCCGGGCCCCTATGCCCATGGACGGGATAGTACGTCTACCGCGATCAGCGGCGCCCACGTGGTGAGCGCCGCTAATCGCGGCCGGGTGTCAGCTGATTATCACAGCTGACACCCGACACAATGTGTCAGGGGCGGTCACGGACCGCCCCCGACACATTAACCCCTTGCACACCGCGATCAAACATGATCGCGGTGTACCGGGAGTTAAAGGGAAGCATCGGCAGGGAGGGGGCTCCCTCCGTGCTTCCCTGAGCCCCCCACGGCAGCGCAATGTGCAGTGCTGCTGCAGGGGACTCCTTTCCTCCAAGCCCCCGAATCCAAGATGGCGACGGGGGCCTTCGGGGGCCTGGAGGAAGCTGGCTTCCTCAGTGCCTGCAAAGCGCAGGCAAGAGGAAGTCTTCTTCAATGCCTGTGACAGATCGCTGATCTGTCACAGTGATCTGTGATGTGACAGATCAGCGATCTGTCACAGGACAGTGATGTCCCACCTGGGACTATGAAATAAAGTAAAAAAAAAATTAAAAAAAGTGTAAAAATAATTTTAAAAAAATCGCCAAATAAATTAGTAAAAAAAAAAAAAATATTCCCCAATAAATTCATTTTTTGAAAATAAAAAAAAACCAAAACAATAAAAGTACACATATTAGGTATCGCCGCGTCCGTAACGACCCGCCCTATAAAACTGTCCCATTAGTTAACCCCTTTAGTGAACCCCTTAAAAAATAAAAATAAAAAACGAAGCAAAAAATAATGATTTATTATCCTACCGCCAAACAAAAAGTGTAATAACGTGCGATCAAAAAGACGCATATAAATATCCATGGTACCGCTGAAAACATCATCTTATCCTGCAAAAAACGAGCCGCCACACAGCATCATCAGTGAAAAAATATAAAAGTTATAGCTCGCAGAATAAAGCGATGCAAAAATAATTATTTTTTATATAAAATAGTTTTCATTGCATAAAACCGACAAAACATAAAAAAACGACTTAAATGAGGTATCACTGTAACCGTACTGACCCGTAGAATAAAACCACTTTATCAATTTTACCACACGCGGAACGGTGTAAACGCACTCCCCCAAAAGAAATTCATGAAACGCTGGTTTTTGTTCATTCTGCGTCCCAAAAATCAGAATAAAAGCGATCAAAAAATGTCACATGCCCGAAAATGGTACCAATAAAAACGTCAACTCGTCCCGCAAAAAATAAGACCTCACATGACTCGGTGGGTCAAAATACGGAAAAATTATAGCTCTCAATATGTGGTGATGCAAAAACTATTTTTACAATAAAAAGCGTCTTTTAGCGTGCGACAGCTGCCAAAAATAAAAACCGCCATAAATAGTAAATCAAACCCCGCGTTATCACCCCCCTTAGTTAGGGAAAAATAATAAAATTAAAAAAATGTATTTATTTCCATTTTTCCGTTAGGGCTAGGGTTAGGGCTAGGGTTAGGGCTAGGGTTAGGGTTAGGGCTAGGGTTAGGGCTAGGGTTAGGGTTAGGGCTTGGGTTAGGGCTAGGCTTAGGGCTGAGATTAGGGTTAGGGGTGTGTTGGGGTTCGGGTTGGAGTTAGAATTGGGGGTTTCCACTGTTTGGGCACATCAGGGGCTCTCCAAATGCAACATTGCGTCTGATCTCAATTCCAGCCAATTCTGAGTTGAAAAAGTCATATGGTGCTCCTTCCCTTCCAAGCTCTGCCATGCGCCCAAACAGTGTTTTACCCCCACATGTAGGGTATCAGCCTACTCAGGACAAATTGTAAAACAATTTTTGGGGTCCAATTTCTCCTGTTACCCTTAGGAAAATAAAAAATTGGGGGCAAAAATATCATTTTTGCGGAAAAAAATGATTTTTTTATTTCCACGTCCGAGCGTTATAAACTTCTGTGATGCACTTGGGGGTTCAAAGTGCTCACCACACATCTAGATAAGTTCCGTGGGGGGGTCTCGTGTCCAAAATGGGGTGACTTGTTGGGAGTTTCAATAGTTTAGGTACATCAGGGGCTCTTCAAACGCACATGACACCCGCAGACCATTCCATCAAAGTCTGCATTCCAAAATGGCACTGCTTCCCTTCCGAGCCCCGACGTGTGTCCATACAGTAGTTTTCTCCCACATATGGGGTGTCAGCGTACTCATAACAAATTGTACAACAACTTTTGCGGTCCAATTTCTCCTGTTACCCTTGGGAAAATGAAAAAATTGGGGACTAATTGATCATGTTTGTGGAAAAAATACGATTTTTTTATTTTCATGCCCTGGCATTATAAACTTCTGTGAAGCCCTTGGGGGTTCAAAGTGCTCACCACACATCTAAATAAGTTCCTTAGGGGGTCTAGTTTTCAAAATGGGGTCATTTGTGGGGGGTTTCCACTGTTTAGGTACATTAGGGGCTCTCCAAAGGCAACATGACACCCGCAGACCATTCTATCTATGTCTGCATTCCAAAACGTCACTACTTCCCTTCCGAGCCCTGACGTGTGTCCATACAGTAGTTTTCTCCCACATATGGGGTGTCAGCTTACTCAGGACAAATTGGACAACAACTTTTGGGGTTCAATTTCTCCTGTTACCCTTGGGAAAATAAAAAAATTGGGGAATAATTGATCATGTTTGTGGAAAAAATACGATTTTTTTATTTTCATGCCCTGGCATTATAAACTTCTGTGAAGCCCTTGGGGGTTCAAAGTGCTCACCTCACATCTAGATAAGTTCCTTAGGGGGTCTAGTTTTCAAAATGGGGTCATTTGTGGGGAGTTTCCACTGTTTAGGTACATTAGGGGCTCTCCAAAGGCAACATGACACCCGCAGACCATTCCATCAATGTCTGCATTCCAAAACGTCACTACTTCCCTTCCGATCCCCGACGTGTTCCCATACAGTAGTTTTCTCCCACATATGGGGTATCAGCATACTCAGGACAAATTAGACAACAACTTTTGGGGTCCAATTTCTCCTGTTACCCTTGGGAAAATAAAAAAAAATGGTGACTAAAAGATCATGTTTGTGGAAAAAATACGAATTTTTTATTTTCACGCCCGGGCGTTATAAACTTCTGTGAAGCACTGGGGGGTTCAAAGTGCTCATCACACATCTAGATAAGTTCCGTAGGGGGTCTCGTTTCCAAAATGGGGTCATTTGTGGGGGGTTTCCACTGTTTAGGTACATTAGGGGTTTCCAATTGCGACATGGTGTCCGATCTCAATTCCAGCCAAAAACGTCAAATGGCGCTACTTCCCTTCCGAGCTCTGCCATGCGCCCAAATAGTGGTTTACCCCCACATGTGGGGTATCAGCGTACTCAGGACAAATTGCACAATAGCTTTTAGGGTGCTGTTACCCTTGGAAAAATAAGAATTGAGGGTGAAAAGATCATTTTTGTGGAAAAAATATGATTTTTTAATTGTACGGCTTTATGTTATAAACTTCTGTGAAGCCCTTGGGGGTTCAAAGTTCTCACCACACATCTAGATAAGTTCCTTAGGGGGTCTAGTTTCCAAAATGGTGTCATTTGTGGGGGGTTTCCACTGTTTTGGTACATCAGGGGTGTTCCAATCGCGACATGATGTCCGATCTCAATTCCAGCCAAAAACGTCAAATGGCGCTGCTTCGCTTCCGAGCTCTGCCATGCACCCGAATAGTGGTTTACCCCCACATGAGGGGTATCAGCATACTCAGGACAAATTGCACAATAACTTTTAGGGTCCTGTTACCCTTGGGAAAATAAAAATTGGGGTGAAAAGATCATTTTTGTGGAAAAAATATGATTTTTTTAATTGTACCGCTGTACGTTACAAACTTCTGTAAAGCCCTTGTGGGTTCAAAGTTCTCACCACATATCTAGATAAGTTCCTTTGGGGGTCTAGTTTCCAAAATGGGGTCACTTGTAGGGGGTTTCCACTGTTTAGGTACATCAGGGACTCTCCAAAGTGACATGGCGTCCGATCTGAATTCCAGCCAATTTTGCATTGAAAAAGTCAAACGGCGCTCCTTCCATTCTGAGCTCTGCCATGCGCCGAAACAATCGTTCTCCCCCACAAATCAGGTATCAGCGTACTCAGGACAAATTGCACAATAACTTTTGCAGTCCAATTTCTCCTGTTACCCTTGGTAAAATAAAAAAAATTGAACCTGAAGTATTTTTTTTGTGAAAAAAAGTTAGATGTTCATTTTTTTTTAAATATTCAAAAAAATTCCTGTGACGCACCTAAAGGGTTAATAAACTTCTTGAATGTGGTTTTGAGCACCTTAAGGGGTGCAGTTTTTAGAATGGTGTCACTTTTGGGTATTTTCTATCATATAGACCCCTCAAAGTGGCTTCAAATGTGATGTGGTCCTAAAAATAAAATGGTGTTGTAAAAATGAGAAATCGCTGGTCAACTTTTAACCCTTATAACTTCCTAACAAAAAAAAATTTTGGTTCCAAATTTGTGCTGATGTAAAGTAAACATGTGGGAAATGTTAGTTATCAAGTTTTTTGTGTGCCGTATCTCTGTGATTTAAGGGCATAAAAATTCAAAGTTGGAAAATTGCGAAATTTTCAAAATTTTTGCCAAATTTCCGTTTTTTTTCACAAATAAACGCAAGTTATTTGAATGAAATTTTACCACTATCATGAAGTACAATATGTCGCGAGAAAACATTGTCAAAATCACCGGGATCCATAGAAGCTTTCCAGAGTTATGACCTCATAAATTTACAGTGGTCAGAATTGTAAAAATTGGCCCGGTCATGAACGTGCAAACCACCCTTGGGGGTGAAGGGATTAATGTTCTTAAAAAAAAAAAAAAAAATTTGAAAACATTATACACAGAATTTACTCTTTTCACATCTGTTTTTCTATTCTAATTTGGCCACCATACATCCCATCCCACGACTGTATTGTGAACTGTTGCAGTATTTTTAGGCGGTAATACTAGAGTACCTCTTAGCATTTGTTGTTATTTGGTCCATTTAGGGGAGGGAGACTTAATCCGCTTTACCTAAAAATCTGCAAATAAATTATTAGAGTAAATTGAGATATTTGAAATTCTAATTTGTTGAGCTTTCCCCGAAATTTGATTTGCAGCAAACAAAAATTGTGCAAATGCTATACTGTAAAGCTTATAAATAGCGATGAGCAAATAAAGTTGAGTGGAATCGAATTCTTCTTGAATTTTACAACAATCCGCAATTGACAAAATATATGTTTTTTTTGTTAATTGTCCCTACACAGAATCAGCAACATGATAACTACTGGTCTCCATCATTCTGGACCATGATGGGCCATCAAAAGGTAAAAAGAATAAAAATAATTATTATACTTATCTTACCACTCACCTCTCTGGCCCCTCTTCTGCTCATTGCAAAATTTCCTGTCCTTGGTGCAACTTCTGATCCCCCGCCAGTTGCATTGAAATCTTCCATCCTTCCAGACTTCTGGATGTGAAGGTGCCCGAGAGGGTTCTGCTTTTGTGGCCAGAAAGTCAAAAACACCATGATATCCTGAAGATCAGCACAGTGTGAGAAGACTAAGGATTCCAAACTGAATGGTGGGGGATCCAAAAATCTTACGAGCACCAGATGGAAGTCGGAGGGGCCGGACAGGTGAGCATAATGATTTTTTTTCAAATTATGTTTTTTATGCTCTGGGGTCTAGCTGTCCTTCTCTTTGTATCAGTCTGCACCTGCAAGGAGTGATTTGTCAATGTCATCTGCACCATCATCATCCTCAGCTACTGCTACTGCTTTTTGTACGACACCTCCTCTACCTCCATTACACCATCAGTTATTCTTTTGTGTTCCCAAATCATCCAGTCATCCAGTTGTGTGAAAAGTGACAATCAATGCCAAACCACCTGGATTTTCCTGCCTTTCACAAAAGACTTATGTGCGCTCATCCTCAATGGAAGATATTAACTCCTTCACTTGCAGGCCATTTTAAGCTTTTTAATTTTTGTTTTTTTCTTCACCTTTTACCAAGGGTCATAACTTTTTTTTATTTTTTCTTCAATATAATCTTGTTTTGTTTTTTTTGCGAGATGAGTTGTTTTTTTGAATGACAAAATTGTTTTTCTCATATAATGTACTGGAAAATAGGAAAAAAAATTTCAAGTGCAGTGAAATTGCAAAAAAAGTGCAATTCCACAATAGTTTATTTTTTTACTTACTATGTTCAGTATATGATAAAAGTGGCCTGGCAATATGATTCTCCAGGTCAGTATGAGTGTGCAGACACCAAACATGAATAGATTTTTTTTAACTGGGGAAGAAAAATTCAGAAATTTGCATGAACGATAATTTTTGCTTTTGTCGCCATTTTTCCGAGACCTGTAATGTTTTAATTTTTTGGGATATCGGGCTATGTGGAGACACATTTTTTTGCGCCCTGAGCTGATTTTTTACTGATACTATTGTGGAGTAGATACAATGTTTTGACTTTTATGGCAATGTTGCAGAGGCAAAAAAACAGTCATTCTGGGGTTGCAATGTTTTTTTCTCATTACACAGTTTACCGATCAGAATAATTTGTTTTATATTTTGATAGATTTGACATTTCTGACCACAGTGATATCAAATATGTGTATTTTTAAAAATTGTTTAACCCCTTCACCCCCAAGGGTGGTTTGCACGTTCATGACCGGGCCAATTTTTACAATTCTGACCACTGTAACTTTATGAGGTCATAACTCTGGAACGCTTCCATGTATCCTGGTGATTCTGACAATGTTTTCTCATGACATACTGTACTTCATGATAGTGGTAAAATTTCATTCAAATAACTTGCGTTTATTTGTGAGAAAAACGGAAATTTGGCTAAAATTTTGAAAATTTCACAATTTTCCAACTTTGAATTTTTATGCCCTTAAATCAGAGATACGGCACACAAAAAACTTGATATCTAACATTTCCCACATGTTTACTTTACATCAGCACAATTTTGGAACCAAAATTTTTTTTTGTTAGGAAGTTATAAGGGTTAAAAGTTGACCAGCGATTTCTCATTTTTACAACACCATTTTATTTTTAGGACCACATCACATTTGAAGCCACTTTGAGGGGTCTATATGATAGAAAATACCCAAAAGTGACACCATTCTAAAAACTGCACCCCTTAAAGTGCTCAAAACCACATTCAAGAAGTTTATTAACCCTTTAGGTGCGTCACAGGAATTTTTTTAAATATTTAAAAAAAAATGAACATCTAACTTTTTTTCATAAAAAAAATACTTCAGGTTCAATTTTTTTTATTTTACCAAGGGTAACAGGAGAAATTGGACTGCAAAAGTTATTGTGCAATTTGTCCTGAGTACGCAGATACCTGATATGTGGGGGGGAACCACTGTTTCGGTGCATGGCAGAGCTCAGAATGGAAGGAGCGCCGTTTGACTTTTTCAATGCAAAATTGGCTGGAATTCAGATTGGACGCCATGTCACGTTTGGAGAGTCCCTGATGTACCTAAACAGTGGAAACCCCCTACAAGTGACCCCATTTTGGAAACTAGACCCCCCAAGGAACTTATCTAGATATGTGGTGAGAACTTTGAACCCACAAGGGCTTTACAGAAGTTTATAACGTACAGCGGTACAATTAAAAAATCATATTTTTTCCACAAAAATGATCTTTTCACCCCAATTTTTAATTTCCCAAGGGTAACAGGACCCTAAAAGTTATTGTGCAATTTGTCCTGAGTACGCTGATACCCCACATGTGGGGGTAAACCACTATTTGGGTGCATGGCAGAGCTCGGAAGGGAAGCAGCGCCATTTGACGTTTTTGGCTGGAATTGAGATCGGACACCATGTCGCGTTTGGAAAACCCCTGATGTACCAAAACAGTGGAAACCCCCCACAAATGACACCATTTTGGAAACTAGACCCCCTAAGGAACTTATCTAGATGTGTGGTGAGAACTTTGAACCCCCATGGGCTTCACAGAAGTTTATAACATAAAGCCATACAATTAAAAAATCATATTTTTTCCACAAAAATGATCTTTTCACCCTCAACTCTTATTTTTCCAAGGGTAACAGGACCCTAAAAGTTATTGTGCAATTTGTCCTGAGTACGCTGATACCCCACATGTGGGGGTAAACCACTATTTGGGCGCATGACAGAGCTCGGAAGGGAAGCAGCGCCATTTGACGTTTTTGGCTGGAATTGAGATCGGACACCATGTCGCGTTTGGAAAACCCCTGATGTACCAAAACAGTGGAACCCCCCACAAATGACACCATTTTAGAAACTAGACCCCCTAAGGAACTTATCTAGATGTGTGGTGAGCACTTTGAACCCCCATGGGCTTCACAGAAGTTTATAACATAAAGCCATACAATTAAAAAATCATATTTTTTCCACAAAAATGATCTTTTCACCCTCAATTCTTATTTTTCCAAGGGTAACAGGACCCTAAAAGTTATTGTGCAATTTGTCCTGAGTACGCTGATACCCCACATGTGGGGGTAAACCACTATTTGGGCGTATGGCAGAGCTCGGAAGGGAAGCAGCGCCATTTGACGTTTTTGGCTGGAATTGAGATCGGACACCATGTCGCGTTTGGAAAACCCCTGATGTACCAAAACAGTGGAAATCCCCCACAAATGACACCATTTTGGAAACTAGACCCCCTAAGGACCTTATCTAGATGTGTGGTGAGAACTTTGAACCCCCATGGGCTTCACAGAAGTTTATAACATAAAGCCATACAATTAAAAAATCATATTTTTTCCACAAAAATGATCTTTTCACCCTCAATTCTTATTTTTCCAAGGGTAACAGGACCATAAAAGTTATTGTGCAATTTGTTCTGAGTACGCTGATACCCCACATGTGGGGGTAAACCACTATTTGGGCGCATGGCAGAGCTCGGAAGGGAAGCAGCGCCATTTGACGTTTTTGGCTGGAATTGAGATCGGACACCATGTCGCGTTTGGAAAACTCCTGATGTACCAAAACAGTGGAAATCCCCCACAAATGACAACATTTTGGAAACTAGACCCCCTAAGGAACTTATCTAGATGTGTGGTGAGCACTTTGACCCCCCCCAGTGCTTCACAGAAGTTTATAATGCCCGGGCGTGAAAATAAATAATTCGTATTTTTTCCACAAACATGATCTTTTAGTCACCATTTTTTTATTTTCCCAAGGGTACCAGGAGAAATTGGACCCCAAAAGTTGTTGTCCAATTTGTCCTGAGTATGCTGATACCCCATATGTGGGAGAAAACTACTGTATGGGCACACGTCGGGGCTCGGAAGGGAAGTAGTGATGTTTTGGAATGCAGACTTTGATGGAATGGTCTGCGGGTGTCATGTTGCCTTTGGAGAGCCCCTAATGTACCTAAACAGTGGAAACCCCCCACAAATGACACCATTTTGTAAACTAGACCCCCCAAGGAACTTATCTAGATGTGTGGTGAGCACTTTGAACCCCCAGTGCTTCACAGAAGTTTATAACGCCCGGGCGTGAAAATAAAAAATTCGTATTTTTTCCACAAACATGATCTTTTAGTCACCATTTTTTTATTTTCCCAAGGGTACCAGGAGAAATTGGACCCCAAAAGTTGTTGTCCAATTTGTCCTGAGTATGCTGATACCCCATATGTGGGAGAAAACTACTGTATGGGCACACGTCGGGGCTCGGAAGGGAAGTAGTGACGTTTTGGAATGCAGACTTAGGTAAAACAGTGGAAACCCCCCACAAATGACCCCATTTTGAAAACTAGACCCACTAAGGAACTTATCTAGATGTGAGGTGAGCACTTTGAACCCCCAAGGGCTTCACTGAAGTTTATAATGCCAGGGCATGAAAATAAAAAAATCGTATTTTTTCCAGAAACATGTTCAATTAGTCCCCAATTTTTTACATTTTCCCAAGGGTAACAGGAGAAATTGGACCCCCAAAAGTTGTTGTCCAATTTGGCCTGAGTACGCTGACACCCCATATGTGGGAGAAAACTACTGTATGGACACACGTCGGGGCTCGGAAGGGAAGCAGTGACGTTTTGGAATGCAGACTTTGATGGAATGGTCTGCGGGTGTCATGTGCGTTTGGAGAGCCCCTGATGTACCTAAACTATTGAAACTCCCCACAAGTGACCCCATTTTGGACACTAGACCCCCCACGGAACTTATCTAGATGTGTGGTGAGCACTTTGAACCCCCAAGTGCTTCACAGAAGTTTATAACACTCGGACGTGAAAATAAAAAAATCATTTTTTTCCACAAAAATGATATTTTTGCCCCCAATTTTTCATTTTCCTAAGGGTAACAGGAGAAATTGGACCCCAAAAATTGTTTTGCAATTTGTCCTGAGTAGGCTGATACCCTACATGTGGGGGTAAAACACTGTTTGGGCGCATGGCAGAGCTTGGAAGGGAAGGAGCACCATTTGACTTTTTCAACTCAGAATTGGCTGGAATTGAGATCAGACGCCATGTTGCATTTGGAGAGCCCCTGATGTGCCCAAACAGTGGAAACCCCCAATTATAACTCCAACCCTAACCCCAACACACCCCTAACCCTAATCTGAGCCCTAACCCTAGCCCTAACCCTAGCCCTAACCCTAACCCTAACCCTAGCCCTAACCCTAACCCTAAGGCTGTGTGCACACGCTGCGGATTTTGCTGCGGTTCTGCAGCGGTTTTGGCTGCTGCGGATCCGCAGCAGTTTCTGCTGCGGTGTACAGTACCATGATTCCCTATGGGAATCAAAAACCACAGTGCAGACGGTGCGGAATTTTCCGCGCGGATTATCTGCGGTTTTCAATCCGCAGAAAGAATTGACATGTCAATTCTTTCTGCGGATTCTCCTGCGGTTTGCCATCTCCTCTATTGAGGAGATGAAAAACCGCAGGACAAAACCGCAGAGCAATCCGCAGGTAAAACCGCAGGTCTTTTGACCTGCGGTTTCACCTGCGAATTTTACAAAATCCGCGCGGATGAATCCGCACCTAATCCGCAGCGTGTGCACACAGCCTTACCCTAACGGGAAAATGGAGATAAATACTTTTTTTTTAATTTTATTATTTTTCCCTACCTAAGGGGGTGATATCGGGGGGTTTGATTTACTATTTATGGCGGTTTTTATATTTGGCAGCTGTCATACGCTAAAAGACGCTTTTTATAGTAAAATAGTTTTTGCATCACCACATTTTGAGAGGTATAATTTTTCCGTATTTTGACCCACTGAGTCATGTGAGGTCTTATTTTTTGCGGGACGAGTTGACGTTTTTATTGGTACCATTTTCGGGCACGTGACATTTTTTGATCGCTTTTTATTCCTATTTTTGGGACGCAGAATGAACAAAAACCAGCTTTTCATGAATTTCTTTTGGGGGGGTGCGTTTACACCGTTCCGCGTGCGGTAAAATTGATAAAGCGGTTTTATTCTTCGGGTCAGTATAGTTACAGCGATACCTCATTTAGGTCTTTTTTTATGTTTTTGTCGGTTTTATGCAATGAAAACTATTTTATATAAAAAATAATTATTTTTGCATCGTTTTATTCTGCGAGCTATAACTTTTTTAATTTTTCGCTGATGATGCTGTGTGGCAGCTCGTTTTTTGCGGGACAAGATGACGTTTTCAGCGGTACTATGGATATTTATATAAGTCTTTTTGATCGCGCGTTATTACACTTTTTGTTTGGCGGTATGATAATAAATCATTATTTTTTGCTTCGTTTTTTATTTTTATTTTTTAAGGGGTTCGCTAAAGGGGTTAACTAATGGGACAGTTTTATAGGGCGGGTCATTACGGATGCGGCGATACCTAATATGTGTACTTTTATTGTTTTTTTTTTTTATTATTTCCAAAAAATGGATTTATTGGGGGAATATTTTTTTTTTTTTTCTAATTTATTTGGCGATTTTTTTTTAATTATTTTAACACTTTTTTTATTTTTTTTTTACTTTATTTAATAGTCCCAGGTGGGACATCACTGTCCTGTGACAGATCGCTGATCTGTCACATCACAGATCACTGTGACAGATCAGCGATCTGACACAGGCACTGCAAAAGGCTTCCTCATGCCTGCGCTTTGCAGGCACTGAGGAAGTCAGCTTCCTCAGGCCCCCGAAGGCCCCCGTCGCCATCTTGGATTCGGGGGCCTGGAGGAAAGGAGCCCCCCGCAGCAGCGCTGCACATTGCGCTGCCGTGGGGGGCTCAGGGAAGCACGGAGGGAGCCCCCTCCCTGCCGATGCTTCCCTTTAACCCCCGGTACACCGCGATCATGTTTGATCACGGTGTGCAAGGGGTTAACGTGTCGGGGGCGGTCCGTGACCGCCCCTGACACATTGTGCCGTGTGTCAGCTGTGATAATCAGCTGACACCCGGCCGCGATCAGCGGCGCTCACCACGTGGGCGCCGCTGATCGCGGTAGACGTACTATCCCATCCACGGTCATACGGGCCCGGGTACCGTGGACGGGATAGTACGTCGGATGTCAGGAAGGGGTTAATATTCATTGTGATTAAAAAGGGGCGATTTGAATTTTTCTTTTTTTCATTTTTAAAACTTTTTTTTTTACTTTTGACTTTTGTGATTGTCCGATTGCTTGTAAAATGCATATTGTTCTATACAAAGGAGTGCATCAGCACTGCTATTGTCACACAATGCCATGGGACTGTGGGTGTTTAACAGGTCTCTAGAACTAGGGGCGACCTAGTCTATCCCTATCCCCTGGATTATACCTGGAGGTGGAGACGCTGGGTTCACGAGTATTGCTGTGCTCCTATATCAAACCTAAGCTTTCCCCTCCCCCACCCAGGTAGGTAGCTGAAATGTATAGGATAACACTAATCAGGCAAACAAGGGAAGATGGACAAGGATAAATGAAAATAACAACCATACAAAATACATTCAACAAACAACAGAGTGGAACACAGGGGAGTAAAGGTAGGAGAAATCAAATAGGAGAAGTTGAGGGTGTGCAAACAGACAAAATACCAAGCAACAATCTCCTTGGCAAATCTCCAAAAGCCAACTCCAACCACGAACTACACCTCCAACTCCAAACTAGGCAGTAGTAACTAACACTGGTAACTCCTAAGTACCAGAAGCGAGCATATATAGCAGAGGGGAGTGTCCAACACTGAACAGCTGATTCAATCCAGGTGGGAAAGCTCCAGGAGCTTCAATTGAACAGATTAACCCTTACACTGGCAGCAAGGAAAAAAACAGCACTGTTTAATAAGATGGTGAAGTACTTCTAACCAGTGCAGGAATGAAACCATGAAGCCAGACGCTACAATCTTCTGGCTCCATTCTGTTGTGGTGTCCCTGTGACAGCTATGTATAGCAGAAATCACGATCTCTTATGAATGTCAGACACAACACGGCTTTCACAGGAGGAGAGGATTGTAATGACAGGCACAGGGACCATCAGCAGACCCCGGTTGTCATGACAACCCATCAGAACCCCACAATGACATTACAGGGGTGGCAAAAGGCTGGATGAATGATGGTGTGTTAAGTCCCGCTGTTAGTGACTGACAGTGGAATTTAACTGTTGAAATTAAATTTTATTGTGCCTGTAGCTGTGGTGTCTTTCCCAAGTACCACCCTGAGCAGGATTGGGTGCCTTCGTAGGGCAGAGCAAAAAGGGCAAAATAGTTGTAACTAAACAAAAAGTTGCATAATTCGATAAATGTAATCTGCTTTATTAAAATTCCCATTTTTTGTTGAAATTGCTATTGATTTTTTGATGTGTGTGAATGGTCAAATTACCCGGATAAGCTGTGGTCCCTGCTCGATGAAGCTTTGTCAGAGCAGACGCCTACATGTTTGACTTAGAAAATTTTCTTTACTACCTGCAGAGTCAAAACTTCCAAGTATGTGCGGCCCTTGCACTGGAAAGACACACACTATAAAATTATTGTAAATATCAAACTAAATTTCTTGGAATTCTACAAGTGCAAATTATATAACAAAACTCTCAGCTTTTTATGAAATTGTGAATATTTATTTTGGACGGCGCATCACTACATCACTGTTAGAGTTACAACAAGTAACTAAAGCAGCAGCAATTACAATATATGCCACTGTACTAACCTGATGCACATCAGCAAACACTATCTGAACAGCCAGGTTCAATCATACCTCTACTATGTCCTTTCTCAAGCAAATATGAGCTGAGCCCTGATGCCATGGACTCCTGTCTCAGCAGATTGGCCAAGAAGATACCCAGTTTACTATGGGCATACTGTCTTACCCAATCTTGCATGTACTGTCAGAAAGGGTTTTCAGAGCAGCTAGTGGCTTAGTCACACCAAAGTGAAGTTGGATAAACACTGCAGGCATGAGAAAGCTGGATCAAATGGATCAGTGTCCACTTTCGTTCACTGAAGCTTGATGCCATTGATCACATTGGTGATACCATCTGGCTGCCTGGCCATCATCTGTCTTCTACACAGTTGTTCACTTCTACTACTACAAGTACCGATGGCCCAGTATCAGCCATGCATCTGCTCCCTGTCTATCATGTCATCCATGCTATTGTACTGCAGATGTCAGGGCTGTCATTGCTGGGCATACACTTCCGTACATTTCTTTGCATTCTACTATGTGGCTTCTGCCACTTCCACTGTCTTTGCACAGCCATGCAAGCCCCACATCTCCTGGCTGTGTAATTATATACTATAATGTACTTCTGCTGGGAAGCGTATTCTCTTCAAGGTTCCAATGGCAAACAACCCGAAAAATAAGGTAACTTTTTTTCATAGTTCTTTGACTAGTCATTGCTTCTTCACTTTGAAAGCAGCAATCCCATGTCTGTTGCCTAAAGGCTATGTCACACTAAGCGAGATCGCTAGCGATATCGCTTAAGCGACACCAATTTTATGACGCAGCAGCAACATCGTCAGCGATGTCGCTGTGTGACATGTAGGGGCGATGTGGCCCCCCGATGCGATGTCGCTGATCGTGCACGAACATCCTGTGCCGTTTTTTGATCGTTGGCGTCCCGCTGGTGAGCCTGAATCACTGAGTTTGACACCCTTTATGAACGACGAGTGACCTCGCTGGCGACTCATATGTCAGCGGCGCAGGCGGGACTAGGTTTTCTTTTGTAACGCCCCTCAGCTCCGATTGGTGGCCACAACATCAACTCAGCAATAAATGAAAATGTTAAACTGCGCCCCCATCCATTGTTCCAGAGCGCTTTGTGGATTACTCCAATGTTCTGGTGCTAGTCCTTTGTGCGTTGTTGCAAGGATACTATCGTGTGTGGGGGGTTTTTTGCGATCCTGTCAGAGTCGCTACTGCGCTTCATCTTTGGCATTTATACCGTCTGGATTTTTAGATTTCCCTTGCAAGGTACATATTGTTAGTGTTGTTTTTATTTTTGAATCTTAACAAAAGTAAAGCAGAAGGCTAGCGGGACGCAATATGGAACGCTGCTGGAAATTCGTATGA
Organism: Dendrobates tinctorius; assembly: GCF_039654945.1. Taxonomy (NCBI): domain Eukaryota; kingdom Metazoa; phylum Chordata; class Amphibia; order Anura; family Dendrobatidae; genus Dendrobates; species Dendrobates tinctorius. The sequence continues at coordinate 9,069,855 of NW_027361763.1, forward strand.
ACCACTGCACTCGAGAACAATGGAAGGGAGCGCTAATACGTCGTCTTTTTATGACGTGGTCGTCGAATCACAAAGCGAGAGCTGTGACATAAACAGTCATGACATACAGTGACCACCAATCTGGGCTGAGGGGCGTGGAAAAGGTAGCGCTCAATCACGCCTATTAAGGTCGGGGTCTTTTACAATACATGCTGATAGCTGATGTGTCGTTTATGAGATCTTCCTGTTTGGAAGCTAACTAGCAACCATATAGCGATGTACAAACGATCTCTGCCAGGTCGTGTCGTTGTCGTGATCGCTGGTGCGATCACTTAGTGTGACAGTACCTTTAAAAGGGATAATTTTTGAATGGCTTGCTAAAAAGCCTTTTTAGTCGTTTAATCAAACCTGAGAAGATCATTGTTTTATTCCTAGTAGAGAAGACATTACATGTTCACTACTAAAACATGTAACCTGCTCCTTCTCCCTATTTAAAGGGATCATTTTTGCTGACTTGTTCATTTATCAAATAAAAAAAGCTCTTGATACTCCCCAAACAGGCGTAATTCTTGCACCCACCATGTAAAAAAGCCATGACTTCTTCCTTTTGCACCATCTGTGTAAAACACAAGGCAGACACAAATCCTCAAAAGGGATAATTTTTGGACCAATTCTACAATTGAAGCAGCCTAAAAAATTTGATACAGCAATATTATTAAACAGGGTGTTTTCTACCTCTGATTAATATGTGTTTTCTTCGCTAGACAGATGAGATAAAATCACTTTGACATTATTCAGGCTGTGTTTGCATGAATATGCTCAAAAAGGTACAGCCCTAGAAGACCTTTGAGTGTTATACATGATTTTTCCATGTTATACTTTTTTCAGGCACTTAGAGATTTTGCAGTTTTACTTTTTTTATTTTTTTGAGAAAAATTCTACGAATTCAAATTTCAAATGATCCTCTCATCTCTATTTCTATACTTTGTATTCCATAAGAAACTAAAAGTAAAGGCTCTGAGCATAAAACTCTTGTTCATGTAACAATACAGCACTTATAGGGTACGACACAGGAAGACAATCAAGCTGGCCTTCCTTTTGGCTGAGATAAACAGCTATCGCATAAAGCAAGAATGGACAATTAAATTTTAATAATAATGATAATTATAGATGACTAGAGGTGTACCCGATGCTATCGCATCGGGAGGGAAGTGTGTGTGGGGTGTGTGTCCCACCGCTGCCTGCCCTCCCACCTCCATGCAGTCACAGCCAGCAGGAAAGATGGTGGTTTGCGGCCTGTGCTGGAAATAGGGTGCGGAGCCACCAGCACAGGCCGCAAGCCACGGTGTTTCCTGCCAGCTGTGAGGCAGGCAGTGGCGGGATCCGGTGACTGTAGTCAGGAGGCGGGTCCTGTTAGCGGGTCCTGGCGGGGGTCTGGTGGCTTGTCCTCGCGGCGGGTCCGGCGGCGTTTCCTGATGGCGGGATCGGTGGCAGGTTCCGGCGGCGGGTTCAGTGGCAGTGGGGAGGTCCGGTGTGGGTGTCCCGGCGGTGTCCCACTGGTGGTACTGCAGAGGGGCCCAATACCACCACCGGGTGCCATATTGGAATACCCATCACTTGCAAGTATCTTTTAAGAAGATTATTCTTAAAAGATACTTGCAAATAATGTGCATTGGTGCTCCCCACTGTCCTGTTACATAAAGGAGCATGTAGACACATCTTATACCCATGTGCAGAATAAACGTATGTCAGTTATATGAAAAAACACTATATGTGCTGAAAATGACTGATAATCACTAGAGACCTACCTGTGCTTCTATATGAATGTAGTTCAAATGTGCTGTTCTGTCCTGGATAAGGATTCTTTGCCATGAAGTATGAAGACATTGTATGTCAACTGTCCTGAATTCGTGCTTGATATTGCACAAAAAGTGTAGACCTTATACCAGCTGGTCACATATGTTCTAACACTAGTTTTAAAAAAAATCTGCCACCATGTGCCTGTGTGACATCACCAAACTACATTCTCTCTTTCAGGAAAAAAGAATACTGGCTGTCCATCAACGAATTTGAGGTTCCGACATCATCAGGGATCCCTGACAAAGGAGGTCAGAGCCTCAGAAACACGTTGGATGGACAGCCGGTACTCTTTTTTTCCCAAAAGAGAAACCATAGTTGGGTGACATCACACAGGCACAGGATGGCAGATTTTTTTCAAACTAGTGTTAGAACAGAAGTGAACTGCTGGTATACGGTCTACACTTGGCAATAAAAAAAAATATACAGAATGGGAGGAATAGGGCTAAGCAAAAGCACATGTGAAAAAAGACTTGGGTATATTAATAGATCAGAGATTGAACATGAGTCAACAGTGTGATGCAGCAGCAAAAAAGGCAAATACAATTCTGGGGTGTATTAACAGAAGCATACAGTCTAGATCACGGGAAGTCATTATTGCCCTCTACACCTCTTTCGTCAGACCTCATCTGGAATGCTGTGTCCAGTTTTGGGCACCACATTTTAAAAAATACGCCAACAAACTGGAGCAAGATTAGAGAAGAGCGACCAGAATGATGACCAGTCTGCAAACCATGTCCTATGAGGAACAGTTAAAGGAATTGGATATATTTAGCTTTCATAAAAGAAGACTGAGAGGAGACTTAATAGCTGTCTACAAATATCTCAAGGGCGGTCACATTGAAGAAGGATCATCTTTATTATCATTTGCACAAGGAAAGACTAGAAGCAATGAGATGAAACTGAACGGGAGGAGACACAGATTAGATATTTTAAAAAACTTTTTGACAGTCAGGGTTATCAATGAGTGGAACTGGCTGCCACAAGAGGTGGTGAGTCTTCACACTTCCTGGCAAAGAATCCTTATCCAGGACAGAACAGCACCTTTGAATTACATTCGCACAGAAGCACAGGTAGGTCTCTAGTGAGTATCAATCATTTTCAGTGCATCTAGAATTTTTTCATAGTTCTAAAAGATGCTCAAGCATTGGAAAACTCAAGCAGGAGAGCAAAGGGTGTTTATACTGCAACATGTTGTATGATAAAAACCAATAACCATTTAAGAAATTTCTAAAAGAGAACATTCCCCAGATGTAATGTACAATAGATCTACAGTCCATAGATCACCACGTGATGACATCTATTCTAAGCGTAAATTCCCTGACCTGGCAGAACTCTGAAAGCAAAATGTTGATGGGAGATACATGAAAAATGATAGATGCACACAGGCTGTGTCAGACCTTGACTCTGATGATGTCTTATCTTTATTTAATTTCTAGCTCACATTGCTCAGTTCTAGGCAACTTTCTAGACTGTGAGGAATGTTTACATTTAATTTTTGGATAAATACGGTAAACTCTAAAATGTCCCTTTTTTAAGTCCCACATTGACTAGAACTAATTAAATGAAATAGTTTAAGTATTAATTAATTAAATATACATTCTTTTTAAGAAACTTGAAAAACAGCATCTTTGGGATGGGAGATGAGTCATCATTGCTTAACCGTTAGTGCTCCAAACTTTGGGACCCACACTGATAAGCACAATCAAGGGGCCAATTAATTTTATTTGATCGCACAAACAGAATGATTTGTTCATTAAACGGCTATGCCTGGTACTGTAGCTCATCCATTGGTGTCGGAATCCAGGAGAGGAGATTTCTTGTTCTAAAGTTTTGGGTCAAATAGAAAGCTGAATCTAGACTTAAAGGGGTAATCTAAAGTTTGAAAGTTATCCCCTGTCCAAAGGATAGGGGATAACTTTCCGATCATTGGGGGTCCAACTGCAGTGGATCCCCACGATCCCAAGAAGGGAGACTTTGAAGAGAAGCGTAATATATCAGCTGAGCCAATCTCTCATGCTTCCATAAACAATGAATGGATTGGTAATGTGCATGATCAATTTCCCCTCCAGTCAGAGCCCTGGTTTTCGAGATTGGTTGGGGACACAGTGGTCAGACCTCAACAATCAGAAATTTATCCCCTGTCCTGTCGATTGGGGATAACGTCAAAACATCCAAACAATCCCTTTAAAGTACAACCCCAGAGTTTTTTTTTCAATTTCCCCATCCGCTAGCTATCGGTAACATATGTTTAGTTTATGCATGTGTGGGCAGTTGTGACCAGTTGATTTACACAAATTTTCTGTGTCGATTGAAATTCACTTCCTCAATATACATCCATCAGTCTCAAAATAGTCTCTCATAAACTTACAAGAAGATAGGAAGTGTCAGTCCATTGCGGGGCAGCGCTGAAAACGGCAGAAGACAACAACCGCTAAGTATTTTAATGCAAACAGGGTACTTACATTACTGATAGCTAATGGAAGATTGAGTAAGGAAAATGAAGAGTGGTACATAGCAGAGGATGACAGATGCAAAAGAGAAGACTGAGAGGAGACTTAATAGCTGTCAACAAATATCTAAAGGGCTGTCACATTGTAGAAGGATCAACTTTATTCTCATTTGCACAAGGAAAGACTAGAAGCAATGGGATGAAACTGAATGGGAGGAGACACAGATTAGATATTAGAAAAAACTTTTTGACAGAGTGATCAATGAGTGGAACATGCTGCCATGAGAAATGGTGAGTTCTCCTTCAATGGAAGTCTTCAAACAGAGGCTGGACAGACATCTGACTGGGATGATTTAGCGAATCCTGCTTTGAGCAGGGGGTTGGACCAGATGGCCCAGGAGGTCCCTTCCAACTCTACGATTCTATGATTCTATGACAGCACCCAGAGCAAGGCGAGTATTTTGTGCCTCTTCTCCTGTCAACTGTCAGAGCTCCTTCCACCAGTATTGTATTTAATCCCTTATCCTCCAAGCACTACAAGTATAAGTATTGTAATTTGAGAAAAGCAGTGACCTAACTATAATTTTCTCTGTGACCTACTAGTTTTTTCGTCTTTTTGCTAAAATTAAAATTTTTTTTTCCTTAATTATTACTTTTTTATGCAAAATTTAATTCCTCTAGTCCTATCCCTAAATCCAATGATAAACCAATTCTTACTATAGATAAAGATCCTATAAAAAAGAGTTCAATAAAGACCAATAAAAAAGTGAAAATTAAAAACAAGGTTTTAATTAGAGATAATTATAAATAGACATAAAATAATAGCAGCAGCTGAATCAGGTAGTTGAGCACGTAACAAAATAATACCAAAAATACATTAAACCCCTGGTAAATTCCTAAAACATTCATATTACAAAATGCTCCCCCAATTTTTTTTTTATATAAAATAGCTTAGTATTAGCACCTTAGTAGCATAACATATGTCTCTTGGTAGCAAAGTAGAGTGAAAGTAAGCAAAAAATATATATATAAATACAAAACATAACCAATGAATAGGCAAAAACAGTGAAAAAGTTAAAAATGGCAAAGTTTGGACGCTAGGACAAAGGCATATGTGAGCCCAAATAAAAAGTAAAGTGCTGAAGGACAAAGTGTAAATGACCTATGTTATAAACACTATGTGTTTGCAAAAGGAATAAGATGCATAGCTAGAGAGCATTAACAAGTGTCAAAGGGGCATTAACTACCTAAAGAGGACGATGTCACGCGGGGCTTAGGTCAACTAAGGCAGAAATACCCGGGGCCCCTGTGATGTCCCTTTAACTAGGGGAAACCCTGTCTGACCCTCAACCCAGGGTTTTTGCTGAAGGTGCAAATGCCTGAGCCTCCACCCTTTCCTTATCTCCTGCTCAGCCCTAAGCTTAACCCTCCACCCTCCACCCAGTGAGGAGACAAACCACCAAAGCCCCAAACAATAAAGACAGACAGGGAGAACTTACTGCACCGCGCCGCATACACACAGGACTATACAGTAATGTGAACAGGGCACAACAAGACACAAATATGGGAAGGCGAGAAGGTAACAATGGATCATACGACACCAGATATGAATCTCTCTCTCTCTCCAACACCTCCACTCCAGACCGGAACCACTTGGTATGAAACACAAGCTATAATCGGCAACGCCCATAGGCCAGCACGACTATTTAAAGACCGTGGGCGTGACCAAACATCCAACCTGATCTTCAGCTAGATTAACCCCCGATAGCCTGAGAAACTCAAGCCGGCGCCACTGAGGCTATAGTGGACGGAGGTGGAGCTACCTCTGCCTGCCGGACGCTGTGGTGTGAATAGCGTCCGACATGACAGTACCCCGTCTTCTACGAGGGACCCCAGGGCCCTCAAGACTCATAGGACCCGGCTTGTCCGGATGACGATGGTGAAAAGAACTGACCAGCCGATCTGCATGTATGTCCGAGGCTGGTACCCAAGACCTCTCCTCCGGACCATACCCCCGCCAGTGTACCAAATACTGAAGAGTACGGCACACTACTCGAGAGTCCACTACCTTGGAGACCTCAAACTCTAAATCGCCATCCACCATGACTGGAGGTGGCATCGGCGTCGTGTCCACAGAGCCTACCACCTTTTTCAATAAAGCCCTGTGAAACACGTTGTGTATCTTGTATACTGCAGGGAGTTCCAACCGATAAGCAACTGGGTTAATGATGGCAGCAATCTTAAAAGGCCCAATAAACCTTGGACCCAATTTTAAAGATGGAATTTTGAGTTTTATATTTTTAGTCGCTAACCACACCCATTCACCCACACACAGGTCCGGACCTGGCACGCGTCTACTGTCAGCCACCCGCTTGTACCTCGCACTCATGCTCAACAAACGCTGTTTCACCCTCCTCCAGACCGATGATAATTGAGCTCCTAGCTGGTCCTCCTCCGGGACGCCCCCCGAGTCACCCTGACGTAAGGTACAAAATTGAGGATGTTAAACACAAAAGAACGGAGACTCTCCCGATGACTCTTGACGGTGATTATTTAACGCGAACTCGGCCAGAGGAAGGAAAGTAGACCACTCCTCTTGGTTGTCGGACACAAAGCATCGTAAATACTGCTCCAGATTTTGGTTCATGCGCTCAGTTTGACCATTTGACTGTGGATGAAACGCCGATGAATGTGACAACTTGATCCCGAAACGTGAGCAAAAAGCTTTCCAAAACCTTGCAACAAATTGAGTTCCCCTATCAGATACTATGCCCGACGGAACTCCGTGGAGTCTTACCACCTCCTGCACAAACACCTGAGCCAACGTCTTAGCATTGGGCAAGGAGGGCAATGAGACAAAATGCGCCATCATTGAAAATCGGTCAACCACCCCGCCGAGACTGGCAAGTCAGTGATAAAATCCATGGAGATTTCTGTCCATGGCCTATTAGGTACCCCCAGAGGCTGTAGCGTGCCAGCAGGACGAGCTCGGGGCGACTTGGCCCTGGCGCACGTGATGCAAGCTGCCACGTACGAGACCACGTCCTGCCGGATTTTGGGCCACCAGAAACAACGCGATACCAGCTCCAAGGTGCCCTTAACCCCTGGATGACCAGCCAGTACTGAGTCGTGATGTTCCCTCAACACCTTAAGACGAAGATGAAGGGGTACAAATGATTTGTTGGCGGGAAGTCCTGGCGGTACCTCCTCTTGGGCCTCGGCAATCTCTGCCTCTACCTCAGTCGTGAGAGCCGAAACCACTACACCTTTCTGGAGGATGGGTACCGGCTCTTCCCGAGGTTCTACCCCCGGAAAACACCTGGGCAAGGCATCCGCCTTGATGTTTTTAGCCCCGGGACGGTAAGTCACCAGAAAATTGAAACGTGTAAAGAACAATGCCCAGCGAACCTGCCTAGGAGACAGACGCTTGGCCGACTCCAGATAGAGCAGGTTCTTATGGTCGGTGATGACTGTGACCTGGTGAGCCGCCCCCTCCAAGAAGTGTCGCCATTCCTCAAAAGCCAATTTGATGGCCAACAACTCCCTGTTGCCGATATCATAATTCCGTTTGGCCGGCGACTGCTTCTTAGAGAAGTAGGCGCATGGATGCATATCGCTCAAAGATGAGCCCTGTGACAGTACTGCCCCCACTCCCACCTCAGACGCATCAACCTCCACCACAAACGGTTTAGACACGTCCGGTTGCACCAGAATGGGGGCTGAAGCAAAACTGTTCTTCAGACGCTCAAATGCACGTATCGCCACCTCAGACCAGCTAGTCAGATCAGTACCTTTTTTTGTCATGTCCGTGAGCAGTTTGGCTATAGTAGAAAAGTGTTTTATAAATTTCCTATAATAATTCGCAAACCCAAGGAACCGCTGGAGCGCTTTCAGATTATCAGGCCTTTCCCATTGTAGCACCGCTTGCACCTTAGCGGTGTCCATTTTAAACCCTGCGGCGGACACAATATATCCCAAAAAAGGCAACTCCTGAACAAAAAATAAACATTTTTCCAGCTTAGCATAGAGCTTATTCTCACGGAGCAACTGTAACACCTGCCTGACATGCTCTAAATGAATGTCCCGGTCGCTCGAATAAATGAGGATATCATCCAGGTATACAATCACAAATTTCCCCAGGACATGAGCAAACACGTCTTTAATAAAATGTTGGAAAACAGCAGGCGCGGTTGTCAACCCAAATGGCATAACCAGGCTCTCAAAATGACCCTCAGGAGTGTTAAAGGACGTCTTCCACTCATCCCCCTGACGGACCCTTATGAGGTTATACGCCTCCCTGAGGTCAAGCTTGGAAAACCACTTTGACCCCGCCACCTGGTTGAACAAATCAGGGATCAAAGGCATCGGGTATGGATCACGGATCGTAATCTGGTTTAACTCCCGGAAATCCAGACACGGCCGTAACCCCCCATCTTTCTTCTTAATGAAGAAAAACCCCGCTGCTACAGGCGAGGACGAAGGCCGGATGTGTCCTTTGCTCAGACTCTCCGCGATGTAGTCTTTCAGAGCTTGTCTCTCTGGACCAGAAATATTAAACATCCTGGCCTTAGGTAATTTGGCCCCGGGTTTTAACCTAATCGCACAGTCATAGGCTCTATGTGGATGCAGTTCTGAGCAACCCTTCTCAGAGAAAACATCTGCGAAATCCTGCAAAGCCTCCGGCAGGCTGGGCGTCACGGCGGACACACATGTGGCCAAGCAATTGTCTTGGCAAAAACCACTCCATTGTACTATGTCCTGAGTTTTCCAATCAATTACCGGGTTGTGTCTGGACAACCATGGAAAACCCAAGACCATTTGTGCTGGGAGATTACGGAGGACCCTACATGTAACCCACTCCGAATGTAGGACCCCAATGTGGAGTTTCACCTCAGCCACAAACTCCGCAATCTCCCCCTGAGGGAGGGGAGCGGCATTAATGGTAACCACCTGAATAGGATGAGGGAGTTTTTCGATCTTAAACCCGGCAGTGCGTGCAAACTCCTCATCTATGAAATTGGTGGTGGAACCGCTATCCACAAACACAGATATTGGTAGCTCTCTGCCCGTGATAATAACCTTGGCAGGGAGCATACATTGAGATACCATCATGGAGGATATGCATACGCTCAGCTGGGTCTCCTCCATACCCACTGAGCTTAGTAGTTTTCCGCCGGTGTGACCTTCTTCGGTAGCACAGGACAAGCGTTAACATAATGATTCCTTTTACCACAGTAAAAACATGCTCCGGGCTTCGTGAACCCAGGGACGCGACGCTTAACCTGTGACACCCCCGCAATTTGCATAGGTTCAGTGGGCTCACCTGCAGCAACCACACTTGCACCCCTGCTTTCCCCCAGGGGTAGCGTCTCCTGTGCCCCCTGACGCAAACGGCGATCAATACGTATAACCAAACTCATGGCAGACTCCAACGATGCAGGAGTCTCATACATCAGGAGGGCCTGTTTAACTCTTTCTGAAACCCCATGAATAAACTGACTCCGCAGCGCTGGGTCGTTCCACTGTGTGTCTACTGCCCAACGGCGAAATTCGGAGCAATAGTCTTCCGCCATATGTTCCCCCTGACGGAGGGCGCGGATTTTAGATTCTGCTAGAGCTAATCTGTCGGGATCATCATAAATGAGTCCGAGTGCAGAAAAAACATTATCGACAGAATGAAATGTAGCAGAGTCAGCTGGTAAGGAAAATGCCCATGCTTGGGGGTCCCCACTCAGTAATGATAACACCAGGCTCACCCGCTGAGCCTTATTACCTGAGGAGACCGGGCGCATGCGGAAGTATAACTTACAGGCCTCCCGAAATATGACAAATTTGCTGCGTTCCCCTGAGAATTGTTCTGGCAGCGGGATCTTCGGCTTTGCACCGACACCTGCAGATGCCGTTTGCACCTTCGCTACTACCAGGCCCTGCTGCTGAACTGCCCCTTTCAACTCGGAGACCTGTAAGGACAGCGCCGCCAACTGGCGGGTTATGGAATCCATGGGATCCATGGACTCCTGAAAAATGTGGGCCGATTATAATGTCACGCGGGGCTTAGGTCAACTAAGGCAGAAATACCCGGGGCCCCTGTGATGTCCCTTTAACTAGGGGAAACCCTGTCTGACCCTCATCCCAGGGTTTTTGCTGAAGGTGCAAATGCCTGAGCCTCCACCCTTTCCTTATCTCCTTCTCAGCCCTAAGCTTAACCCTCCACCCTCCACCCAGTGAGGAGACAAACCACCAAAGCCCCACACAATAAAGACAGACAGGGAGAACTTAAACTGCACTGCGCTGCATACACACAGGACTATACAGTAATGTGAACAGGGCACAACAAAACACAAATATGGGAAGGCGAGAAGGTAACAATGGATCATACGACACCAGATATGAATCTCTCTCTCTCTCCAACACCTCCACTCCAGACCGGAACCACTTGGTATGAAACACAAGCTATAATCGGCGACGCCTCATAGGCCAGCACGACTATTTAAAGACCGTGGGCGTGACCAAGCATCCAACCTGATCTTCAGCTAGATTAACCCTCGATAGCCTGAGAAACTCAAGCCGGCGCCACTGAGGCTATAGTGGACGGAGGTGGAACTACCTCTGCCTGCCGGACGCTGTGGTGTGAATAGCGTCCGACATGACAGACGTGCTGCCAGATCCCCTACGCGCGTTTCCGCGCTTGCCTTCTTCCGGGGGCTTTTTTGTGATATTAATCTTTTATGAACTTTCCAGTGGTTTAACATATTTTTGGTATGTTTTTGCTACGTGCTCCACTACATGATTCAGCTGCTACTATTATTTTATTTTATGTCTCTTTCTTATTATCTCTAATAAAAATCTTGTTTTTAATTTTCACTTTTTAACTGGTCTTTTTTGCACTCTTTTTTTATAGGATTTTTATTTATCTTGTTCGTGACCTCTAATTTTTATACAATTTGTTCCGTTTCTGACAATTCTTAACTATAAGCATCACAAATAGCATATCGCCTAATAAAAGGCACTTCCAATCACAAATACATCCCAAGAAAAATAGGAAGCTAAATGCCTAAAATAAATCGAATTTTTATTTCAACAAAATACTAAAAAACATTGCACAAATGTTACATGATATCGTACAAATGAGGGCAACAAATGCAAAAAAGTGGGCCTTAACAAAGGTGCATAGGGATTTCAAAATTGCATGTATTTCTGAATCCAATTATTCATCAATATATGAATGTAGTATTAAGGCAAGCATAAATGCAAAAGGATTGTCTCATAAGTAATAAATTGAGCAAAAAGCTTCCATAAAAAAAACTTCCTTAAACCAAGCCGTGTTTTAATGATATGGATTCTAGAAAGGAAAAAATCCCGTAAAATAGCATGCCAGCCAGATTCCTAGGTACGGTATTTGCTACAGAACAAATACCGTACCTAGTTGGACCTGGCACCCCTGACACGCGTTTCACGGTAATGCTGCTTCCAGAGGGAGTATGCTTCTGGAAGAAGCATTACCATGAAATGCGCGTCAAGGGTGCCCGGGCCGACTAGGTATGGTATTTGTTCTGCAGCAGCTACTTTTCCTTTCTTTCCATCTGGCTAAACGTATATGTTATCCACTGCGGTATACTTGTCTGCACTGCACTAGGCTCTTATGCAGCCTACTGTGGTAAACTTGTCTGCACAGTACTATGTACTTATGCAGTCTATATGTAATATAGCCTATTATAAATAGGAATCTGGCTGGCATGCTATTTTATGAGATTTTTTCCTTTCTAGAATCCTTATCATTAAAACAGGGCTTGGTTTAAAAAAGTTTTTTATGGGAAGCTTTTTGCTCAATTTATTACTTATAAGACATTCCTTTCGTATTTATGCTTGCCTTAATACTACATTCATATATTGTTGAATAATTGGATTCAGATATACATGCATTTTTGAAATCCCTATGTACCTTTGTTAAGGCCCACTTTTATATTGGATTGTTGCCCTCATTTTTACGATATCATGTAACATTTGTGCAATGTTTTTTAGTATTTAGTTGAAATAAAAATTTGATTTATTTTAGGCATTTCGCTTCCTATTTTTCTTGGGATGCAATTCTTAACTATAGTTGAGCAAATATGTTCGGATTCAGTCGCCGAATATGACGTTCGGCTGTGTTCGGCGAATATTGCAAAAACAATATTCGGCACTGATCATAATAGGAACCGAATTTTGAAAAATTCGCTCAACTCTATTCTTAACCTTTTCCATAAATATGGTTAGAAAAAAATTGAAAATATAAAACCATCTCTTAATAATGATTATCTCCATACCATACCAATAAAGACATACCATAGAGAGCCGGCAAAAGGTTAAAAAAAGATAAACACTTCCTCACCATTCACAAGTCCTACATGCCTCAGCCATCCGCTTCACACAAATTTTCAGCCTGCTTCTTCTCTGATGTCACTTCTGTCTTAACATTATAACACAACAGCATGCGCTAGGACAGCATGGCGCGCTGTGACGTTAGAGACTTGTTCGGCTGCAGAAGCCAATGCCTAGAGTGAATCTTGGGTTGAAGTAGGCTGAAGAGGATGCACACTATGCGAGAAGGTGGAAAAAAGAAGTGGAGGTCCCCGTGGTGAGCTGCTGGCATGTGGAGGTGGTGGGGCAGGTCAGTTATAAGGTGAGTAAAGGGTTTTTTTAACATCATGCATTTATTATTATATGGAGTCTTGCGAGACCCACAGAACATAATAAGGAGCAATCAATTTACATTGAATAATGCCGATACTAATCAAATTTCAATGATAAATTTGTGTGATTTGTAGAATTTGAATCTCGGCACAAATTCTCATTTCTAGGTATAATTTAGTAGGTTAGATATCAAAAATGCAATGAGAAAATTGTGGTCAAAAAGTCCAATGTCAATGGGAGGAAGTTGATCTGATGAACTTTATCATTTCCTAACAGCCGTGCTCTTCCCCCTCTAATAAAAACAGTGTATCTGTGCCCGAAGCAGTGGTGAATTGTGAATCACAGCTAAAGAGTTATTTGGATCAGAAATGATGATGTCCTGAAGGGCGTTTATCGTCTTAAAATTTGTAACTGTATTTTCCCAATGAATCAAGGGTCGGAAGAGAGCGCGCACAATGGCTTCAGGCTGATGGTAGTTTCTTTTCTAAGAACGATAAATAAATGTGACAGGAAGCATGAACAATCCATAATGTGTTTATTGAGTGAGATCTGCACATCCCATCGTTCTATCAGCCTTGGGTTCATGGAGTGCTGCACAAAGCTATTCTTTTACAGGATAAATATCAAGATAAAGCTAAAAATTATAGTTTGGTTTACTCCAGGCACAATAAATTGAATAATAATTTATTTCTAGTCCATTCCTAAAATATACGGTAAGTGAAAAAACCTTACATTGAGGATTGGCCTAAGAATCAAAAGAAGTATCAGCCATCCATCAATTACCTTGTAGAAGTCACATAAATGTTGATTAGAGTTGAGCGATACCAGCCGATACTTGAAAATATCGGATCGGAATGGATCGGCCGATCTTAAAAAAAAGTATCGGTATCGCCGATTCCGATACCGGGAACCAATGCAAGTCAATGGGGCCAAAATATCGGAATTAAAAAAAACCCTTTCTTTCCTTGTAGGTTAATTCTACATGAAGAAAAACAACTAAGAATAATGTAGAATGTATTGTGGGAGGTGGAGGAGACATTAAAGCCATAGAGGTTTAGCCCAATCAAATGGAATAGCAGGAATTAAACTTTTTTTTTTAAAGATGTTAGGAGTTACAAAGATATTGACTATGTTAGCCTCATTTATATTTTGCCAGACATGTATGTCTTCTTCTTCTACTTCCTTTTTTTACATTCTTCTTCTTCTTCTTCTACTTCCTTTTTTTACATTCTTCTTCTTCTTCTTCTACTTCCTTTTTTTACATTCTTCTTCTTATTCCTTTTTTTACATTCTTCTTCTTCTTCTTCTACTTCCTTTTTTTACATTCTTCTTCTTCTTCTTCTTCTTCTTCTTCTTCTTCTTCTTCTTCTTCTTCCTTTTCTTACATTCTTCATATTCTTCTTATTCAACAATTATTATTCTACATATTCAGCTTCTTCATCTTCTTCCTATTCTTCTTCATCATATTCTTGTTTGTGTCAGGCATTCCTGTAGTTGTTATCTAGAAAAGTTAGAAGTTTACACCTTCCGTTCTGCCTGTCACAAAAGATTTACAACAGGATTTGTCCGCGTTCAGTTTGGCCTGCAGAAGCAGGCCTTTTCCAGGGGCACCACGAGGAGGAACGGACTCACCCCCATACACTGCTTAGTCTTCTTCTGCTTATAAATAAGATAATATCATTTGCTCAGAGTATTAGTCTTATGCTTAATGTTCTTCTGCTTTGTTTTTTTTATGCTTCTTTGTCTTCTCTCTCTTGTTGTTCTGCATCTTGGTGGTTGTCTTCCTGTTCTTTGTCCTCTTGAACCAGCTGACGGTACTGGCACCCGGAGGGGCAGCAGAAGGAACAAGAGCCAATGGCACTACCGAGGACCAGCTGACGGTGCTGGAACCCGGTTACTAAGCAGGAGGTACCTGTGCTACAAAGCACTACCAAGGACCAGCAGACGTTGCCGGAACTCGGATACCGAGATGGAGGCACCTAGGCCAAACGCTCTGACGAGAACCAGCTGACGGTGCTGGAACCCGGAGGGGTAGCATAAGCTGCAAGAGCAAATGGAAATAGCGAGGACCAGCTGACAGTGCTGGCACCCGGAGGGGCAGCAGAAGGAATAAGAGCCAATGGCACAACCGAGGACCAGCTGACGGTGCTGGAACCCGGTTACTAAGCAGGAGGTACCTGTGCTACAAAGCACTACCAAGGACCAGCAGACGTTGCCGGAACTCGGATACCGAGATGGAGGCACCTAGGCCAAAGGCTCTGACGAGAACCAGCTGACGGTGCTGGAACCCGGAGGGGTAGCATAAGCTGCAAGAGCAAATGGAAATAGCGAGGACCAGCTGACAGTGCTGGCACCCGGAGGGGCAGCAGAAGGAATAAGAGCCAATGGCACAACCGAGGACCAGCTGACGGTGCTGGAACCCGGTTACTAAGCAGGAGGTACCTGTGCTACAAAGCACTACCAAGGACCAGCAGACGTTGCTGGAACTCGGATACCGAGATGGAGGCACCTAGGCCAAAGGCTCTGATGAGAACCAGCTGACGGTGCTGGAACCCGGAGGGGTATCAGAAGTTACCCCTGAAAAGCAAAGTTGGCATGCCGCAAGCTGGCCGCAGTTACCGAATCACACAGTCCTACAGGGGGTGCTTGTCCTACTGGCACTATGGAACAAACCTTTCTTACCAGAACCCGCAGTCCACATAGGAAGCACCTAAACTGCTGGCACCCTAGCCTCGGCTAACCCAACCGCAACACGACATGGCAACTTGGGGTGGCAAACTGACATTGACACTTCCCGGAAACAGCAGGCAGGGCTGGAACCAAGCTGGGCAGGAGGGAGTACCCGTGCCAAAGTCAGTTATGAGCAGCAACTGGCGATGTTGGAGCCCAGGACAAGCACTTAGCAGGCTGAGGCCTGATGTGCTGTCAATTGGGAGGCAGCAGGACAGATTGCCATCAAAACAGCAGGGGAACAGCTGACGTTACTGAACCCCACAAACACAGGAGCTAGTGTTTTACTCTGTGAAGACGGCACTTCCGAGCAACAACTGGCTGTGTTGAAGCCCAGGGACAAGCACGGAGCAGGCTTAGGCTGCATTGAAGAAATTTTAAGATCGGTTGTAGACTACTAATTTGAACCAAGCTCCACTTAGGCCTGTGGATTCACTGATTTTCGTATTTCCCCTGTCCTCCAACCCCGCCAGTTACAGCTCCGAAGTGGCGTCTGCACAATCCACACTTGTTCCTGTGTTACAGGTGTTCAGTCCGGTCAGTTAATCCCCTGATGTGTGTCCGGCAATGTCGCCTGCTCTGTCCACATTCCGATAATGGGAATGTGGACAGAGCAGGCGACATTGCCGGACACACATCAGGGGATTAACTGATCGGACTGAACACCTGTAACACAGGAACAAGTGTGGATTGTGCAGACGCCACTTCGGAGCTGTAACTGGCAGGGTTGGAGGACAGGGGAAATACGAGAGACAGTGGAGCCACAGGCCTAATTGGAGCACGGTTAAAAATCAGTAGTGGTACGACTGTGTAGGCAGCAGGAGACTTTGCCATCCACACAGCAGGGGATCAGCTGACATTACTGAACCCCACTGAGACACGGGAGCAAGTATCTCTTTCCGTGTGGACGGCACTTCCGAACTACAACTGGCTGTGTTGAAGCCCAGGAAATAGGAGGGTGTAGGCAGAGGCCTACTGTATTTTGAATGAGTTTACAGCAGGAGAGACTGCCATCCACACAGCAGGGGATCAGCTGACGTTACTGAACCCCACTGAGACACGGGAGCAAGTATCTCTTTCCGTGTGGACGGCACTTCCGAACTACAACTGGCTGTGTTGAAGCCCAGGAAATAGGAGGGTGTAGGCAGAGGCCTACTGAATTTTGAATGAGGTGACAGCAGGAGAGACTGCCATCCACACAGCAGGGGATCAGCTGACGTTACTGAACCCCACTGAGACACGGGAGCAAGTGTCTCTTTCCGTGTGGACGGCACTTCCGAACTACAACTGGCTGTGTTGAAGCCCAGGAAATAGGAGGGTGTAGGCAGAGGCCTACTGTATTTTGAATGAGTTTACAGCAGGAGAGACTGCCATCCACACAGCAGGGGATCAGCTGACGTTACTGAACCCCACTGAGACACGGGAGCAAGTATCTCTTTCCGTGTGGACGGCACTTCCGAACTACAACTGGCTGTGTTGAAGCCCAGGAAATAGGAGGGTGTAGGCAGAGGCCTACTGAATTTTGAATGAGGTGACAGCAGGAGAGACTGCCATCCACACAGCAGGGGATCAGCTGACGTTACTGAACCCCACTGAGACACGGGAGCAAGTGTCTCTTTCCGTGTGGACGGCACTTCCGAACTACAACTGGCTGTGTTGAAGCCCAGGAAATAGGAGGGTGTAGGCAGAGGCCTACTGTATTTTGAATGAGTTTACAGCAGGAGAGACTGCCATCCACACAGCAGGGGATCAGCTGACGTTACTGAACCCCACTGAGACACGGGAGCAAGTATCTCTTTCCGTGTGGACGGCACTTCCGAACTACAACTGGCTGTGTTGAAGCCCAGGAAATAGGAGGGTGTAGGCAGAGGCCTACTGTATTTTGAATGAGGTGACAGCAGGAGAGACTGCCATCCACACAGCAGGGGATCAGCTGACGTTACTGAACCCCACTGAGACACGGGAGCAAGTGTCTCTTTCCGTGTGGACGGCACTTCCGAACTACAACTGGCTGTGTTGAAGCCCAGGAAATAGGAGGGTGTAGGCAGAGGCCTACTGTATTTTGAATGAGTTTACAGCAGGAGAGACTGCCATCCACACAGCAGGGGATCAGCTGACGTTACTGAACCCCACTGAGACACGGGAGCAAGTATCTCTTTCCGTGTGGACGGCACTTCCGAACTACAACTGGCTGTGTTGAAGCCCAGGAAATAGGAGGGTGTAGGCAGAGGCCTACTGTATTTTGAATGAGTTTACAGCAGGAGAGACTGCCATCCACACAGCAGGGGATCAGCTGACGTTACTGAACCCCACTGAGACACGGGAGCAAGTATCTCTTTCCGTGTGGACGGCACTTCCGAACTACAACTGGCTGTGTTGAAGCCCAGGAAATAGGAGGGTGTAGGCAGAGGCCTACTGAATTTTGAATGAGGTGACAGCAGGAGAGACTGCCATCCACACAGCAGGGGATCAGCTGACGTTACTGAACCCCACTGAGACACGGGAGCAAGTATCTCTTTCCGTGTGGACGGCACTTCCGAACTACAACTGGCTGTGTTGAAGCCCAGGAAATAGGAGGGTGTAGGCAGAGGCCTACTGTATTTTGAATGAGTTTACAGCAGGAGAGACTGCCATCCACACAGCAGGGGATCAGCTGACGTTACTGAACCCCACTGAGACACGGGAGCAAGTATCTCTTTCCGTGTGGACGGCACTTCCGAACTACAACTGGCTGTGTTGAAGCCCAGGAAATAGGAGGGTGTAGGCAGAGGCCTACTGAATTTTGAATGAGGTGACAGCAGGAGAGACTGCCATCCACACAGCAGGGGATCAGCTGACGTTACTGAACCCCACTGAGACACGGGAGCAAGTATCTCTTTCCGTGTGGACGGCACTTCCGAACTACAACTGGCTGTGTTGAAGCCCAGGAAATAGGAGGGTGTAGGCAGAGGCCTACTGTATTTTGAATGAGTTTACAGCAGGAGAGACTGCCATCCACACAGCAGGGGATCAGCTGACGTTACTGAACCCCACTGAGACACGGGAGCAAGTATCTCTTTCCGTGTGGACGGCACTTCCGAACTACAACTGGCTGTGTTGAAGCCCAGGAAATAGGAGGGTGTAGGCAGAGGCCTACTGTATTTTGAATGAGTTTACAGCAGGAGAGACTGCCATCCACACAGCAGGGGATCAGCTGACGTTACTGAACCCCACTGAGACACGGGAGCAAGTGTCTCTTTCCGTGTGGACGGCACTTCCGAACTACAACTGGCTGTGTTGAAGCCCAGGAAATAGGAGGGTGTAGGCAGAGGCCTACTGTCTTTGTAATGCGGAGACAGCAGGAGAGACTGCCATCTCCACAGCAGGGGAACAGCTGGCAGTGCTGAACCCCACTAACACTTGAACGAACGTGTTTGGTTCTGTGGAGACGACACTTCTGAACACCAACTGACGCTGTTGGAGCCCAGGATTAGGCGAGGAGCAGGCTGGGGCCTACTGGATTTTGGCAGGTGAAGGCAGCAGGAGACTTGCCATCTCCACAGCAGGGGAACAGCTGGCAGTGCTGAACCCCACTAACACTTGAACGAACGTGTTTGGTTCTGTGGAGACGACACTTCTGAACACCAACTGACGCTGTTGGAGCCCAGGATTAGGCGAGGAGCAGGCTGGGGCCTACTGGATTTTGGCAGGTGAATGCAGCAGGAGACTTGCCATCTCCACAGCAGGGGAACAGCTGGCAGTGCTGAACCCCACTAACACTTGAACGAATGTGTTTGGTTCTGTGGAGACGACACTTCTGAACACCAACTGACGCTGTTGGAGCCCAGGATTAGGCGAGGAGCAGGCTGGGGCCTACTGGATTTTGGCAGGTGAAGGCAGCAGGAGACTTGCCATCTCCACAGCAGGGGAACAGCTGGCAGTGCTGAACCCCACTAACACTTGAACGAACGTGTTTGGTTCTGTGGAGACGACACTTCTGAACACCAACTGACGCTGTTGGAGCCCAGGATTAGGCGAGGAGCAGGCTGGGGCCTACTGGATTTTGGCAGGTGAATGCAGCAGGAGACTTGCCATCTCCACAGCAGGGGAACAGCTGGCAGTGCTGAACCCCACTAACACTTGAACGAATGTGTTTGGTTCTGTGGAGACGACACTTCTGAACACCAACTGACGCTGTTGGAGCCCAGGATTAGGCGAGGAGCAGGCTGGGGCCTACTGGATTTTGGCAGGTGAAGGCAGCAGGAGACTTGCCATCTCCACAGCAGGGGAACAGCTGGCAGTGCTGAACCCCACTAACACTTGAACGAATGTGTTTGTTTCTGTGGAGACGACACTTCTGAACACCAACTGACGCTGTTGGAGCCCAGGATTAGGCGAGGAGCAGGCTGGGGCCTACTGGATTTTGGCAGGTGAATGCAGCAGGAGACTTGCCATCTCCACAGCAGGGGAACAGCTGGCAGTGCTGAACCCCACTAACACTTGAACGAACGTGTTTGGCTCTGTGGAGACGACACTTCTGAACACCAACTGACGCTGTTGGAGCCCAGGATTAGGCGAGGAGCAGGCTGGGGCCTACTGGATTTTGGCAGGTGAAGGCAGCAGGAGACTTGCCATCTCCACAGCAGGGGAACAGCTGGCAGTGCTGAACCCCACTAACACTTGAACGAATGTGTTTGTTTCTGTGGAGACGACACTTCTGAACACCAACTGACGCTGTTGGAGCCCAGGATTAGGCGAGGAGCAGGCTGGGGCCTACTGGATTTTGGCAGGTGAATGCAGCAGGAGACTTGCCATCTCCACAGCAGGGGAACAGCTGGCAGTGCTGAACCCCACTAACACTTGAACGAACGTGTTTGGCTCTGTGGAGACGACACTTCTGAACACCAACTGACGCTGTTGGAGCCCAGGATTAGGCGAGGAGCAGGCTGGGGCCTACTGGATTTTGGCAGGTGAAGGCAGCAGGAGACTTGCCATCTCCACAGCAGGGGAACAGCTGGCAGTGCTGAACCCCACTAACACTTGAACGAATGTGTTTGGTTCTGTGGAGACGACACTTCTGAACACCAACTGACGCTGTTGGAGCCCAGGATTAGGCGAGGAGCAGGCTGGGGCCTACTGGATTTTGGCAGGTGAAGGCAGCAGGAGACTTGCCATCTCCACAGCAGGGGAACAGCTGGCAGTGCTGAACCCCACTAACACTTGAACGAATGTGTTTGGCTCTGTGGAGACGACACTTCTGAACACCAACTGACGCTGTTGGAGCCCAGGATTAGGCGAGGAGCAGGCTGGGGCCTACTGGATTTTGGCAGGTGAATGCAGCAGGAGACTTGCCATCTCCACAGCAGGGGAACAGCTGGCAGTGCTGAACCCCACTAACACTTGAACGAATGTGTTTGGCTCTGTGGAGACGACACTTCTGAACACCAACTGACGCTGTTGGTGCCCAGGATTACGCATGCCGCATGCAGAGGCCAATGGGCAGCGGTTTTTATGGAGGTTGTGGACTACTACTGATTCTAACCATGCTCCACTTAGGCCTCTGGCTCCACTGTCTCTACTATTTACCCTGGCCTCCAACCCCGCCAGCTACATCTCTGAAGTGGCATCAGCACAATCTACACTTGTTCCTGTGTTACTGGTGCTCAGTCCCATCAGTTGATCCCCTGATGTTTGTCCGGCAAGTTCGCCAGCTCTGTCCTCATTCCCACTACTGGTTATGGGAATGTGGACAGAGCAGGAGACCTTGCCGGACACACATCAGGGGATAAACTGATGGGACTGAGCCACAGGAACACAGGAACAAGTGTAGATTGTGCTGACGCCACTTCAGAGATGTAGATGGCGGGGTTGGAGGTCAGGGGAAATAGTAGAGACAGTGGAGCCAGAGACCTAAGTTGGGCACGGTTAAAAATCAGTAGTGGTTTGAATGTTGATGGAGCTGGTGACTCTGCCGTCCACACAGCAGGGGATCAGCTGGCATTACTGAACCCCAGTAACACAGGAGCTAGTGTGTTTCTCTGTGCAGACGACACATCTGAGCGACAACTGGCTGTGTTGAAGCACAGGGATTATAGTTCAGGTGGTAGAAAAATGAACACACCAGCAGACCTGGATACAGTTGCCAACCACTAATTTAGTCTGTAAGAGGAATGGCAAAGTCTTTGGAGATCCAGGCCTTGTTCATTTTCAGAAAAGTCAGCCGGTCAACATTATCGGAAGATAGTCGCGTGCGACGGTCTGTTAGTACACCACCTGCGGCACTAAAGACACGTTCCGATAATACACTGGCAGCAGGGCAAGCCAGCACCTCCAATGCATACTGGCTAAGCTCTGGCCATGTATCCAGCTTAGAGACCCAAAACTTGAAGGGGGAAGAGCCATCTGGGAGTACAGCGACAGGGCAAGACATGTAGTCTGACACCATCTGACGGAAGCGTTGCCTCCTGCTGACTCGAGGCGTCGCTGATGGTGTAGACAATTGTGGTGGACACACAAAACTTTGCCACATTTGGGCCATAGTGGTCTTGCCTTGTGCTGCGGCACTGCCTCTGCTCCCTCTTTGTGCAGAGTTTCCTCCACTGCCTCGACGCACAGAGCTGCTTTGTAAAGCACTTGCAACAATGCTGTCGGGTGGAATGGAAAACATTATGGACTGCACCAGTGACTCTTCGTACTCCCGCATTTTACGCTCCCGGTTCAACGTTGGTATGAGCCTTTGTACGCTGTCCCGGTAGCGAGGATCTAGGAGGGTGTACACCCAATAATCAGCCGAGACGAGAATGTGGGCGATGCGGCGGTCGTTTCTCAGGCACTGCAGCATGAAATCAACCATGTGCTGCAGACTCCCAACTGCCAAAGAACCGCTGTCCCCTGTTTGAGGCGTGACCTCGACCTGCTCTGCATCACCCCACCCTCGCTGTACATACTGAGTAGAGGTTTGTGTACCTCCCTCCTCTGGAGAGATGTCTTCCTCCTCCATCGACTCCTCCTCATCCTCCTCACAAAGTGTCCCCTGCCTAGGCCTTTGTGAGGAAACACGTAGCGCAGACTGTCCAGAAGCAGATGGCATTTGGGACTCCTCATCCTCCACCTCTTCTGAAACCTCATCCCTTAGTGCTTGCAGTGTTTGTTGAAGCAGGCAGATAAGGGGGACAGTCATGCTGACTAGTGCATCATCTGCACTCGCCATCCGCGTGGATTCATCGAAGGCACGCAAAACGAGGCAGATGTCCTTCATAGAGGCCCACTCAATGGTGCTGAAGTGTGAACGGCGCACAGTGCGACTTGTTTGCGCCTGATGCAGCTGGTACTCCATGACTGCTGCCTGCTGCTCACACAACCGCTCCAACATATGTAACGTTGAATTCCACCGGGTGGGTAGGTCACATATGATGCGATGTTCTGGAAGGCCAAATCGTCGCTGCAGAGCAGCGAGGCGCGATCTTGCCGTGCTGGAACGTCGCAAGTGAGCGCACTCTATGCGGACCTTGTGCAACAGTGCATCAAGATCCGGATAGTCCCTCAGAAAGCTCTGCACGACCAAGTTAAGAACATGTGCCAGACATGGGATGTGTGTGAGGTTGCCTAGGCCAAGAGCTGCCACCAGATTTCGGCCATTGTCACACACTACCAAGCCCGGCTGGAGATTCGCTGGCCCAAACCACACATCGCTCTCCAGCTTGATAGCATTCCAGAGCTCCTGCGCTGTGTGGCTTCGATTCCCCAAAGAAATTAATTTGAGTACAGCCTGTTGACGTTTGGCCACGGCTGTGCTCATATCGGTCGTAACAGGCTCCTGCTCTGCTGTTTCTGAGGAACTTGAGTAGGAGGAGGAGTCTATGTGTACAGACTGGAGTCCTGCAATCCGTGGCGTTGGAAGAACACGTACAGCGCCACTCTCCAGATCCGTACCCGGCTCCACAACATTGACCCAGTGGGCAGTGAGGGAAAGGTATCGTCCCTGTCCATGGTTACTGGTCCACGCATCGGTGGTCAGGTGGACCTTGCTACTAACGGCGTTTAGTAGCGCATGTTTTATTTTGCCCTCAACATGTTTCTGCAGGGCAGGGACGGCTCGCCTGCTGAAATAAAAGCGGCTGGGCACGTTGTATTGGGGGACTGCCAATGCCATTAAGTCCCGGAAGGTGTCAGTGTCCACCAGCCTGAATGACAGCATTTCAACTGCCAGAAGTTTGGCAATGCCAGCATTCAGAGACTGTGCTCGGGGATGGTTTGCCGAGTAAGGGCGCCTTTTATCCCATGCCTGTGCTACCAATGGCTGTGATGGATGGGAACGTGCTGTTATGGGTGGAATCTGACAGGGTCTCCGGACAACAGTGGCAGAGGTTCTTCCTTGGCGATCCTGTGAGGAAGCCGAACCAGCAGTGTGTGAGCTGGAGGAAGAGGGCCCAACACGAACTGAAGAGGTGGTAGGTGGTGCTGTACGTTGGCCTACGTCTTGAGGGTGTCTATGCAACTCCAACTCGTGCTTGGTGCGCACATGTTTCCACATATTTGTGGTATTGAGGTTGCTGACATTTCTCCCTCTTTTGACTCTCTGATGACACAGCTTGCATTTGACAAAGCAAATGTCATCTGCAACTGTGTCAAAAAAGGACCACGCACTGCAACTCTTGTGAGCGCCCGGTTTGCCTTTGGAAGGAGGAATGCTCCTAACGGGTGCCGAAGTGGAGGGTACAGGCAACCAAGTCTTCCCCCTCCCTCTGCCTCCTGTTTTGGCCGGTAGGGGAATCTCTTCCTCCGAGCTGCTCCCACCACCTTCCTGTTGCTCACGCCATGATGGGTCAAGGACCTCATCATCTTCCCTCCCCTCTTCAAACAGCTGCTTCTCCGGGGTTGTCTCGCCAGCACCGTACGCACCAGAAAGTGGCAACTGAGTCTCGTCATCATCTGATGCGTACTGAGGTGTGCTGACCATAGGCACTGGCCCACTCGCCTCTTCAGATTCAGAGGGACAAAGAAGTTGCGCATCACTGCATACTCCCTCTTCTTCACATTCAGGAATGCTGCTTGGCTGGCCCCCTCTTTCCAAGCCAACAGATTCCGAGAACAGAAGTAGAGATTGTGATGGCTCCTGTCCATGTCTCTCTGACTGCCTGGGCACTTTGGCAGGTGGTGAAGAGACAGATGGTTGCTCTTCGGTGCTCTGACCCTGAGAGGATGCGGAAGTAATTGAAGTCGATGCGTTAGCTGCCATCCATCCGACAACGGCTTCAATTTGTTCCTCCCGCAGCAGTGGGGTACGTTGAGGTCCTACAAAGCTGCGCATAAAGGACTGTTGCCTGCTAAAACTGGGGGATGCTGATCCACTGGTGCCCGCAGCAGGCCCAGAATCCCCACGTCCTCTACCTGTAGAATCCCCACGTCCTCTCCCTGCAGAATCCCCACGTCCTCTCCCTGCTGAAACTCCACGCCCACGCCCACGCCCCCGCGCCTTACTCCCTGCCTTCTTCATCTTGCAAGACTGCTTAAGATAGGCAAAAAAGGACAAAGGGGGGCCTTAGTGTGCTTATTCCTGAACAGCTGGTTACAGGTACAAGAAACACTAATTTTATGAAGTGTGTGTGTGTGGACTAGACTTTAATAGGAGCTGATGTGGCCTACACAAGTTCAAAATGTAGTGTTTGGTGAACTTTTTATGTGGTTTCTTTGTTTGAAACAAACTCAAAGTATGAGAACAAAGAATTGAAACTGATAGTATCACCAACTTTTTGGAGCTATTACAATGCAGGCAGGTAACCTACAATGCAAAAGATGAGGCTCCAAAAAAATTGGGTAATACTAATCTGGCTGCGCCGGCAGGGCACAAGCCAGAAAAAAAGGCTCCTCTATCTACTCCTATATAGTGTTTGCAACCAACCAATGTTGATGGATACGGATGGATGCACACTAATAGGAGAAGAAAAAATGAGCTGCACTCAGAGACAAATATGTGTGAGGCAGTGACGCACGTTGAGCGTCCTACAACCAGACGTAGCTGCAGGACACTCTACTCAGCGTGAGCTGCACTCACACACAGTCAGAGACCTCTCAGACAGCCGTCAACAGTGCAGCTAAGTGGGCACTGGCACTGACAGGCTGCAGAAAGGCTCCGCTGTGTACTCCTATATAGTGTTTGCAACCACCGTAGATGGAGACGGATGGATGCACACTAATAGAAGAAAAAATGAGCTGCACTCAAATAAAAATATGTGTGAGGCAGTGACGCACGCTGAGCGTCCTACAGCCAGACGTAGCTGCAGGACACACTACTCAGCATGAGCTGCACTCACACACAGTCAGAGACCTCTCAGACAGCCGTGAACAGTGCAGCAAAGTGGACACTAGCACTGAAAGGCTGCAGAAAGGCTCCGCTGTCTACTACTAGTGTTTGCAACCAACGTATATGGATACGGATGGAAGCACACTAGATTGAAATTATTTAAAAAATGCAGCTCAAAAAATAAAAGATGTATGAGGCAGCAGTGATCACACTGGGTGGCCTACAGCCTGACGTGGCTGCAGGACCCACTCCACAGCGTGAGCTGCACTCACACAGCCCTTGCAGACAGCTGTGAAAACAGCGCTGCTAGGGAAAAGCAAGCTACAGTGGTGGTTTATGTAGCCTGGATAAAGCACAATATTGTTTTTAGAATCGCTATTTCTAACTGTCCCTCACAGTCTTCTACAGCAGCCTGTCCCTAACTGAATTCACAGCAGAGTGACCAGAAATGGCGGCTGCGGTGGCTTTTATAGTGCATCATGACATCATTTCGGCAGCCAATCACAGCCATGCCAATAGTTAACATGCCTACATGCCTAACAGGATGTGCCCACACTTCGGAGGATTCCCATTGGCTTAATCAAAGCAAGCAGGCTCATAGCATGATGGGAACTTCCTATTCCGATTCCGATCCCGGAATCCGATATGAAAAAAGTATCGGAATTAAGTATCGGAATTCCGATACCGCTGATATCGGCCGATACCCGATACTTGCGGTATCGGAATGCTCAACACTAATGTTGATATTTTATAGGGGTCATTTTCTTGCACGGTTACTCATTATTGAGTCAATATTGGATTAGTATAATTTTGGTGTTCAGCTTCGAATGCCAGCCTTCATTGAGTATAAGTTAGTGGCCTCTTGGGCACCATGAGAATAGGGATCCATGCAGATGAATGGAACCACCCATGGTAGGGGAAATGTTGATCGATCTGCCCTGAAGTGGTGAATCCTCATATGCCTCATTGTTCAGGAGAATGTCCTTCACTATCTTCTCAATGCATTCTCGCATTCTGATGGTCTTGAAGTGATAGCTATTTTTCTTGTAATAAATGCCATCTTATTGAGTTAGTAATGTCTCTATGTCTGCAAAAACATTTGTTCGAAACATGTTCCAATGCTTACCATCTATGATCACGTGATGGACAAAGTCCTGTGAGAATTCATGAGCAGTCATACATGATGCAAGCAGGAACCTATAAAATGACAAAAAAAAACAAATCTGTATTATTCCCCAAGAGTTTGTTCATAATCTTAATCTTGCAAATGTAACTGAAGTCTGCTACAGTTGTGTGAGTCTTTATTATACAAAAAATGTACATGACAGCGCAGCAAACACCGCTTCTGATCGGCGGTGAAATCATTCCGACAGTCAGAGAGCTGCGGTTCTCATGCTGTCAAAAGACAGCGTGAGCACTCAGCTGTGATCGCAGGTACAGTGGGGAAAATAAGTATTTAGTCAGCCATCAATTGTGCAAGTTCTCCAACTTAAAAAGATGAGAGAGGCCTGTAATTGACATCATAGGTAGAGACCACAACTATGAGAATCAATATGAGAAATCAAATCCAGAAAATCACCTTGTCTGATTTGGCAAGATTTATTTTTCAAATTATGGTGGAAAATAAGTATTTGGTCATTAACAAAAGTTCATCTCAATATTTTGTTATATATCCTTTGTTGGCAATGACAGAGGTCAAACGATTTCTGTAAGTCTTCACAAGGTTGGCACACACTGTTGGTGGTATGTTGGCCCATTCCTCTATGCAGATCTCCTCTAGAGAAGTGATGTTTTTTGTGCCTGTTGCTGGGCAACACGGATTTCAAATCCCTCCAAAGGTTTTCTATGGGGTTGAGATCTGGAGACTGGGTAGGCCACTCCAGGACCTTCATATGCTTCTTACAAAGCCACTCCTTCATTGCCTTGGCGGTGTGCTTGGAATCATTATCATGCTGAAAGACCCATCCACGTTTCATCTTCAATGCCCTTGCTGTTGGAAGGAGGTTTGCACTCAAAATCACTCGATACATGGCCCCATTAATTCTTTCATGTACACGGATCAGTCATCCTGGTCCCTTTGCATAGGAACAGCCCCAAAGCATGATATTGCCACCCCCATGCTTCACAGTAGGTATGGTGTTCTTTGGATGCAACTCAGTATTCTGTCTCCACCAAACACGACAAGTTTTGTTTCTACCAAACAGTTCTACTTTGGTTTCATTAGGCCTGGATAATCCAAGTGCTCTCTAGCAAACTTCAGATGGGCCCAAACATGTACTGGCTTAAGCAGGGGGACACGTCTAGCACTGCAGGATCTGAGTCCCTGGCGGCATAGTGTGTTACTGATGGTAGCCTTTGTTACGGTGGTCCCATCTCTCTGCAGGTCATTTACTAGGTCCCCCCATATGGTTCTTGGATTTTTGCTCACAGTTCTTGTGCTCATTTTGACCCCACAGGGTGAGATCTTGCATAGAGCCCCAGATCAAGGGAGATTCAGTGGTCTTGTATGTCTTCCATTTTCTTATTATTGCTCCCACAGTTGATTTCAAGCTGCTTGCCTATTGCAGATTTAGTCTTCCCAGCCTGGTGCAGGGCTACAATTTTGTTTCTGGTGTCCTTTGACAGCTCTTTGGTCTTCACCATACTGAAGTTTGGAGTGTGACTCTTTGAGATTGTGGACAGGTGTCTTTTATACTGATAACAAGTTCAAACAGGCGCCATTACTACAGGTAATGAGTGGAGGACAGAGGAGCCTCTTAAAGAAGAAGTTACAGGTCTGTGAGAGCCAGAAATCTTGCATGTTTTTAGGTGACAAAATACTTATTCTCCACCATAATTTGAAAAATAAA
Organism: Dendrobates tinctorius; assembly: GCF_039654945.1. Lineage (NCBI taxonomy): Eukaryota > Metazoa > Chordata > Amphibia > Anura > Dendrobatidae > Dendrobates > Dendrobates tinctorius. The sequence continues at coordinate 9,098,677 of NW_027361763.1, forward strand.
TCTTGCCAAATCAGACAAGGTGATTTTCCGGATTTGTTTTCTCAGTTTGACTCTCATAGTTGTGGTCTACCTATAATGTCAATTACAGGCCTCTCTCATCTTTTTAAGTGGGAGAACTTGCACAATTGGTGGCTGACTAAATACGTTTTTTCCCCACTGTATAACGCTTACGTCTGGTCACTGGTGTCAGCTGATAGGACTACAGATCCCATCATCAGACACCTCTTACCGCTAATTACAGTGAGAGCAGGAGTGGCGGATGGGAGTATTCAACAGCTGCTGCGCTGTAAATAAATAATTTAAAAAAAACTTCTTGGGTTCCCCTGTATTTTTGCTAACCAGCCAGGTAAATCTCACAGCTGGGGCTGCAATGCTCAGCTGTCAGCTTCAGCAAGGCTAGTTATCAAGAATAAAGTGGTCTCCGTGCTGTTTTTAATTATTTAAATAAATAATTTAAAAAAAGGCATGGGGTCATCCCATTTTTGAGAACCAATCTTGCTAAAGCAGAAAGCTGGTGGCTGATATTCTCAGGCTGGTAAGGGGCCATGGATATTGGTCCCTCAGCCTAAAAATAGCAGCCTGCAGCTGCCCAAAGGAACATCTATTAGATGCGCTAATTCTGGTGTTTTGACCGACTCTTACCAATTGCCCTGTAGTGGTGGCAAGTGGGGTAAATAGTTGGAGGGTTGATGTCACCTATGTATTGTCAGGTGACATCAAGCCCCAAGGTTAGTAATGGAGCGTCGTCAATAAGACAACCCCATTACTAACCTCATAGTCACATTGTAAGAAAACACAGACACCCAGAACAAAGTCCTTTAATTGAAAGAATGACACAGAGTCCTTTAATAATCTTAATTAAACCATACTTAGGACCTCGCCTAATTCCATCACAGTTCTCGATCTCCTGTAACAAACCAAAAATAAAAAAACAGCAATATACCATACCTGTCCATCGTTCTGTCCCACGCTGTAATCCATGTCTGGGAGATAAAGTTTTCATCCTGGATGGTGCCAAGATGAGACCGTCCAGGCTGAGAAAAACTGGTGACTGAGCGGCTGTGAGCGCGACATCAGTAACCAGTGGTAACATCATAGAGGTTACTTCCGGTCACTGAGGCTCCATTCCCAACCAGGCTGAACTGCGGTGACCTCGGTGAGATCCCCACAAGCACCATGATAAAAACTCTCACGGTGCTAGCGGGAATGTCAACGAGGTCATCGCCGTTCAGCCTGGCTGAGAACGGAGCTTCACTGAACGGGGGTAACCTCGTTGACATCACCAGCGGTCTCTGAGGCTGTGCTCGCAGCAGTTCAGTCACCAGTAATTCTCAGCCTGGACTGTCGCATCTTGGCACCTTCCAGGTTGAAAACTGTTTATCCCCTGACATGGATTACAGCGTGGGACAGAACGACGGACAGGTGTGGTATATTGTGGTTTTTTTTTTTTTTAGTTTTATTACAGGAGAACGAGGGCTTTGGTGGAATTAGGTGTTTAAATAAAAATGGAAAACTGTGTTTAGTTTTATTTCAAATAAAGGACTTTACTCTGGCTGCGTCTTTATTTACCATACAAGTATAGGATTAGTCATGGAAAGGTGTCTTATATATGTCTCTCCATTACTAAGCCTTTGGCTTGATGTCACCTGATAATACAAAGGTGACATCAACCCCACAAATATGAACTCCACTTGCCACCGCTACAGGGCAAGTGGGAAGAGCCGTGCAAAGTGCCAGAATTGGCGCATCTAATAGATGTGCCTTTTCTGAGCAGCTGCAGGCTGCTATTTTTAGGCTGGGGGGCATGGGGCTTCTTACCAGCCTGAGAATACCAGCCCCCAGCTGTCAGCTTTAGAAAGGCTGGTTGTCAAAAATTGGGGGACCCCTTGCCATTTTTTAAAATTATTTATTTAAATAATATATTTAGCATATAATTTATTTATATAATTAAAAGAACAGTGTGGGTACCCCTCTATTCTTGATAACTAGTCTTGCTGAAGCTGACAGCTGAGGGTTGCAGCCCCCAGCTGTGAGTTTAGCCTGGCTGGTTAGCAAAAATACAGGGGAACCCAAGAAGGTTTCTTTTTAATTATTTAATTTACAGCACTGGAGTGGCTAGTGAATACTCCCATCTGCCGCTCCTGCTCTCACTGTAATTAGCGGCAGCAGGTGTCAGATGGTGGGATCAGTAGTCACATCATCTGACACTAGTGACCAGAGGTAAATTTTATACCTCCGATCACAGCTGAGCGCTCTCTCTGTCTTTTGACAGTGTGGGAACCGAGGCTCTCTGACTGCCAAGGATGATTTCACCGCCGATCGCAAGTGGTGTTTACCATGTTTTCATGCACATGACACCCGGTGCTTGGGCAGCCGAACCCGAACAGTAACATGGACTTCCTGTTGAAGTCCGTGTTCGGTGCCCGAGCCCGAACAGTAGGTATTCGGTACGGACGCCGAACATTGCAGTTCAGGTTCCCCCATCTCTAGTGAACAGCTCTTCAGGCTGTTCACCATCTCTCCATCCATTGGTCCAGAAGGTAAATGTGGAACCTTTTGACTCATTCAGTGCTCATTGTGTCTGGAAATTAGATCTCCAGAGCTGAGCTCGTGTTAAAGAGAGCTGAACCTTGTTTTTTTACCATGAGCAGGCAAACCCCACAGCTACACATACTATATTGTATTCTATTTTGTGTTTCCCGTTATGCAAGAAGAGATGTGACTGTTTACTGAATTTTGGACTGGTTTGTATGTTGTGTTTTTAATAAACCAGTTGAAAACTTAAAAAAACATAAATGGAAAGCGTTCCTCTGGTTACCTGTTTGAGCAGCTGAGTCAGTGGATTTACCACACCCTTTATTGGATGACATAAGATTATCCCAGCCGTCTACCCACTAGATCATTTTCTTAATATTGCTTTTCTATTACCAACTCTTATAAACCTCTGGATTTGCTTCAGAGGTGGGGGGAGGCTAAAGTCTTTCAGATTTTTTTTTTCTTCTACACTCATCAAATTCCCATTTATTACCAGGTAATAATATGAAAAGCTCAATATTACAATATAAATAGTCCTGTTGTGTCTGTGTCACACAATAATAGACTGTTATATGGTGCTCAATTTCGTAGAAGAATTAGTAGCTATGAATAAATTGCCTTTTTTGCTTTAGGTGCATGCAGGGTATGTATTGCCATTTAAAAGAACAAGGTGAATCATTCATATATTAAGTATGAGCTTTGCCCTAAGCTATTTCTGTAAATTGCATTCGAGCACTGGACATTGTGCGTGGGCCACTAACGTATAATGAGACCTTACTGCAATGAATTTTCCATAATATGGTGGCTACTCAAGAAGTTAGAAATTCATTTATATTTAATGGGAATTTTTAGAGGACCTTAAATTTGCCAGTTACTACGTACTATTCTTAAAAATAAAATTGTCCAAACTGTTTAAAAGGCTTCTTTGGACAATTACTGCTTGTTAAAAGAGTCCCTATTGGTAGACCACATAATGTTCCTCTAATGATCCCCCATTGATCAAATATAATTTTGGCAGCAAGTGTCGAGTTTCCTTGCAGTGCTCCCAGAGGGAAAGTTAAGTATTGCATGGTCCCAATTTAAATCAATGGGTTGTTTCTGTAAAGTAGTGGATCTGAGGTCCTCCAGAGTGAGAAATGTTCTTTATAACTACTCTCCACTCTTAGAGCGGAGAACCTTTATATGTTGTAGCTTCTGTTCAGTACTAGTCGATATGGGTTCAAGTCATGAGACTCTTGCTGTTTTCTCAAACCATAGACTTTCTATTGATCTGGTACACAGCTTTGTCCATGCTCAAGGGTAAGCTCATTGCTTCTGAACTTGAATTTGGGTAATTGGTAAGTAGTTTTGGACCTAGTCCCCCACCAGTCGACAGTGCCAAACAAGGGCTGTATCAAAAATTATATACAAAGTTTAGTTACCCTTATATGTCCTTATGGAATTATTGTTTTACTGCTCCATACTCACCGATTTGCAGTACAACTCTTCAAAGCTGCTTTTAAGGCTTAGAATTACAGTATACTCAGTTTAGACCATAATTGCCAACTTTAGATGGTTGGCAACTCGATAACCAAGAGATTGGTAGATGAGTTTCTCAATTGTAGAATCAATGACTACTTCATGGATACTCTCCACTCTTCCACCTTTTGATTTATGCCCCACCTCAGAAAAGTATTCTTAGAGAAATGCTGGATTCCAGAGGTTTGGAGCATTTATGATGGGACTAACGAGTCCAATGTTCTCCCCTTTTTCCAGTAGAATTGACAAGTATGCTTTAAAGTTTGTGAATTATTATCAAAATAATATTCAAACTTACTCTTATATGAATCTTTTTAAAATTTTCTAGCATGACGCTTTATAATAATGATAATTTGTTTAGGAGTTCCCAAGTGGTACAATGTACACATCATCTTATTTTAGAAATACTTTCTGCATCTAAATGCTATTCTACAGGCAATATCTACAGATGCAAATGTCTTTATTGTAGGTTTAATAAACCATTTTGGTCTTTTCTTTAATTATAAACCGAAATGACTAATCATAGTCCCGAACATTAAAAATTTTGGGGTCTTGAAGGTCATTTTCATAATGGATTTTAAAGGGGAATGTCCAAATTAGAGAAACAACAGCCAACTGATACAGTTGGTTGTTACAATTGAGAAAGACGCGAGTCCCGCTTGGAAACTCGCTGTTGAATAAAAATGGCTTCTTTATATTTTTGAATCAAAGATCTTTTTGGTTAGTGCAGCCCAAAACCACAATTTGGTTTTTCCTTCAAGCCTCTTTGTGGAGTTCATCCCCAGGCACAGAGCAGCAGTAACCATTATTGAGCTTTCACAGGAGTTTTGCTTACACAACTTGCTCAGGAAAGCATATAACCTGGATCGTATATTTCATTTTATAAAGGTATCACCCTACTATCTGGTGCACTCTGTTTCCCTACAGTGTTTATCTACTAAGTCACCAGAGTAGGACTTTTTCCTTGATCCATAGGCTTTCATTGCCAATTTTGATCAGGCACTAGGTCTAAAAATCGGACATGAATCCACTTTTTTGCAGACATGTGAATGGCTCCATAGACGTGGCATCTCATCTATTTTTGATAACCAGCACAGGCAATACTGAGCTGCGAACTGCAACCCTCAGCTGCCAGCATTATCTTGGCTGGTTATCAAAAATAGAAGGGTCCCCATGCCATTTTTTTTTTAATTATTTAAATAAATAATGTAAAGGAACGATGTGAGGTCACCCCATTTTTAATAACCAGCTAAACAAAAGCTGACAGCTGGGGGATGGTATACTCAGACTGGGAAGGGACCTTGTATATTGGCCCTCCCGAGCCTAAAGATAGAAGCTCACAGGCGCCCCATGAAAGGTGCATCTATTCGATGCACCAATTCTGGCACTTGACTTTGCTCTTTCCACTGGCCCTGGTGTGTTGTTAAGTGTTAAGTGGGCTAATAGTATTGGGTCCGATGTCTACTTTGTAATGTCAGCTGACATCAAGCCCAGGGGTTAACAATGGAGAAATGTCTATAAAACATAACCCTGTAGTCAAATATTATAAAGACAGAGACAGAGTAAAGTCTTTTAATTGAAATAAACACACAGACTCCTTTGTTTGAAATATAAACTTCCCGACCGTCTTTTACCCATTTATTCACCAAAAATTAAAATAAAAAGGCAAAATTATACTTTCCTTTTTGCCGATAATCCATTACTGGCCCTGTGCCACGATGATCCGGATGGTTTGGAGAGCTGTCATGTCAGTGATGTGACCTCTCTCCTTGACAGCTGGCTCACACTGAGCAGAGCATGAGAACACGGCTGCATGTAACCGGTGGTGACATCAATAAGGTAACTGCCGGTCAGGAGCAGAGTTCCTCACACTTGGTTCAATGTGTTCCGGCTGGTGAAGAGAGCAGATGCATCACTGATGTGACTGCTATTCAAACCATACAGATCATCATGGGACATGGTTTGATAGATGTCTCTCCATTACAAACCCCTGTGTTTGATGTCAGCTGACATTACAAAGCTGACGTCAACCCCAATACAATTAGCCCACATGCCACCGCACAAGAGCAAGTGGGAAGCACCAAGCAAAGTGCCAGAATTGGTTCCTCTAATGGATGCACCTTTTGGGAGGCGGCTGCAGGCTGCTATGTTTAGTCTGGGGAGGGCCAATATTCACGGCCCCTTCCCAGTCTGAGAGTATCAGCTCCGAGCTGTGAGCTTTAGCTTGGCTGGTTGGCAAAAATGGGGGATATCCCATGCTGTATTTTTTATTAATGATTAAAATAATTAAAAAAATTGTCATGATCCAGGACGGGATTTCGCTTTGACCCATCCTGGTTAGACTATGGGTTAATTGTGCTGCCTCTCTCTGGCAGAAGGAGGCTATTTAGTGCTCACTGGACCTGGGTCCGGTGTCAGTTATACTCCTGCCCTCAGCTGAGTTAAGTGACTTCTTGTATACATGTGCCTTGTGCCTGATATCTTGCTTGCTTGTTCGGTTGTGATCTGGTTCTGTCCCTGTTACGAGTTCTGGCTGACCCTCTTGTACTGCGCTACCTCTTGTGTATGACTCTCTGCTTGTGACCCGACTTCTCTCTGCTCGTCCCCTTGGTACCACGTTGCCCTCTTGTGTATGACCTTTGGCTTTGTCTGACTACCCGTCTGTTTGTCCCTCCTGTGCCTCGTTTGCCCGTACTGCTGTGACCTCTGTTTTGCCTGACTCTGAGTTGTTGTATGGTGTCCTGTCCTATCTGTAAACAGGACGCTAAGCCCCGCCCCCTTGCAGTCACATGATCATAGGTCCTGTGCAAGTTTGCTCATTTTCAGTGTGAAGCACGCATTGTCACCTCTGCTGACCTGCTCCACAGGTATCTATTAGCACTGCTTCTGTACTCAGGACACGCGCACTGGCTCTATGAGCAAGTGCAGTGCGGTGTCTCTGACATTATAACTGACCCATACCATTTTTTTTTTCTCTGCTCCCATTCACCTGTGTGTGTGATGGATCCTTTGCACACTCTTTCTGAACAGGTTAAGCATCTGACGCAATGTCTCAGAAACTCTTTGGAGAACAAAGAGTCCTGGCTCAGTCTCAACAGCTGATTGCTGACACTGTGCAGGGGGTTCTTTCATTGGGGGCTCGGGATGTTACATTAATTTCCCCTGAGTCTCCAGTGAAGTTACCAGACACCTTTTCTGGAGATAAAAATGACTTCAGAGTTTTCAAGGAGGGCTGTAAGCTTTTTTTTTCCTTAAGACCACACTCTTCTGGGGATGAAAGTCAGAGAGTGGGGGTCATTATGTCTCTGTTAAGGGGAGCCCCCCAAGCTTGGGCTTTCTCCCTTCCTACCACGGCCCCTGAGCATATGACTGTGGATGCATTTTTTGAGGCCCTGGGGCATATTTATGATGAGCCTGATCGAGTGCGTATGGCTGAGGACAGGCTGATGAATGTTTGCCAGGGGAAGCACTCAGCCGAGTGGTTTTGCTCAGAGTTCAGACGCTGGGCTGCTGAGGTCTGCTGGAACGACGCCGCTCTCCGGGGGTTGTTCCGTAGAGGCCTGTCTGAGCATCTGAAAGACGCATTGGCTCTCCACCCCCCACCTGATGCCCTGGAGGAAGCTATGACACAGGCCGTCTGAATGGATCGCAGGTTACGGGCAAGGGGATTGATACAAACCGAGACATCATTATTCTCCCAAGGAAGGGGAGCCAGTTCTTCATTGAAAATCACGGAGATGGGAACCATCAACCTTAAGGAGGAAGAAAGGAGACAACGGCACATGAGAAAATGCTGTGTTCACAGTGGCGAGTCTGGACATTGGAAAAAGGATTGCCCCTCCCGGCCACTAACCAACAAGCGACTGAGCCCGGGTGATTATCGTGGAGGTCACCCAGGCTCTCAGGTACCCTTTTCTGCATTTTCTAAAATGTCTTTTCAAGTGGAACTTTGTTGTGGGAGTGTCTCCACATCCACTTCTGCCTTCGTGGATTGCGGTTCATCATTGAACTTAATTGACTCTGACTTGGTGGCCAGGTGTAAGTTAGGGACAGTTAGGTTGGAGACTCCAATTCACCTTGTTGCTATTGACAAAACACCACTGGTTACGAATGACATTGTGTTTTGTACTGAAGAGTTTCTCCTTAAAGTGAGTTCCTTACACCAGGAACGTATTTCATGTTTTGTAATGAACAACCTGCCTGCGGGACAGGTGTTGGGATTCCCCTGGTTACATCTGCATAATCCTGTGATTAACTGGGAATCTCGGGATATTGTTAAATGGGGTCCCTATTGCTCTGAGAAATGTCTTGTTTCTGTGTCTGTGTCGTCCGTGGGTCTAGAAGGCATTCCGGAGTGCCTGATAGATTATACTGACGTTTTCTCCGAAAAGGAGGCTGAGGTGTTACCACCACACCGCCCATTTGATTGTGCTATTGACCTGGTTCCAGGTGCTAAATTGCCCAAAGCCTGCCTGTATAACCTCTCGGGTCCGGAACGGGCTGCGATGAAGGAATATATTTACGAGAGCCTCCGTAAGGGACATATTCGTCCTTCTGTTTCTCCTGTGGCGGCAGGGTTCTTTTTTGTAAAAAAAAAAGACGGTGGTTTGCACCCATGCCTCGATTTTCGTGAGTTAAATAAAATAACTGTGAGGAATACTTATCCCCTTCCACTAATTCCTGATTTATACAATCAGTTGTCCGGAGCTAAGTGGTTTTCGAAATTAGATCTACAGGGAGCGTATAACCTTATCCGAGTCCGGGACGGAGATGAGTGGAAGACCGCTTTTCTCACTACTGAAGGGTTGTTTGAAAATTTGGTCATGCCCTTCGGCCTGACCAACGCTCCAGCGGTCTTCCAAAATTTCATAAATCATGTGTTCTCCGATTTGATTGGACGTTTTATGGTGGTGTATTTGGATGACATTTTAATCTACTCGCCTGATAAACAGGCTCACATTGGTCATGTTCGGGCAGTTCTCCAAAGGCTCAGGGGGAACTGTCTTTTTGCTAAACTTGAAAAATGTTTATTTTTTGTTCAGGAACTGTCCTTTCTGGGGTTCATCGTGTCTGCTGAAGGGTATCGCATGGATCCTAATAAGGTGCAGGCCATTCTCGAGTGGGTTCAACCGTGTGATTTGAAGGGTCTGCAACGTTTCCTAGGGTTCGCTAATTATTATCGGAAATTTATAAGGGGGTTCTCACAGGTGGTCAAACCCCTCACAGACATGAATCAAAAGGGGGCCGATATCAAGAATTGGTCAACCACAGCGGTAGCGGCATTTCAGTTTTTGAAAAAATGTTTCATGTCAGCCCCGGTTCTTATTCAACTGAACCCCTCTGAACCATTTATTGTTGAGGTAGACGCCTCAGAGGTGGGGGGGGGCGGTATTGTCCCAGAAACCCGCCACTTTGACCAATTTAAGACCTTGCGCCTTTTTCTCAAAGAAGTTCTCCCCTTCGGAGAGAAACTATGATGTGGGGAATCGGGAATTTCTGGCCGTAAAATTGGCCTTTGAAGAATGAAAGGCATTTTTTGGAGGGGGCTGTTCATCCTATAACGGTAATCACGGACCACAAAAACCTAGCTTACATTGAGTCAGCTAAAAGGTTGACTCCCAGACAGGCTAGATGGTCACTTTTTTTTTCCCGATTCAACTTCTCGATCACTTTCCGACCAGGATCCAAGAACATCAGAGCGGATGTGTTGTCACGCAGTCTAGATCCGGTGTCCCCCCCGGAACCTCCATCCTCCATTCTTCAGCCTGGGGTGGTGGAGGCAGAGGTTTCTAATGTGTTGGAACGGGAGATTCGAGAAGCCCAGGCTCTTGCACCTCCAGCTAAGCCGGTGGATAAACTTTATGTGCCAGCTCAGTTTCGTCTCAAGGTCCTCCAGGAGTTCCATGACTCAGTTCTGGGTGGACATCCAGGGATCTCAGCGAGCCGGAAGGCCATTGCTAGAATATTCTGGTGGTCTTCTTTAGCCTCTGATGTTGGGGAGTATGTGTCTGCGTGTGAGGTTTGTGCCCGTGCGAAAACTCCCCATAACCGGCCGGCCGGGGAATTGGTACCACTGCCAATTCCTGAGAGACCATGGACTCATCTGTCCATGGATTTCATCACCAACCTTCCCCCTTCCAAGGGTAATACCGTGGTCTGGGTCGTAGTGGACAGGTTTAGTAAGCAGGCACATTTTGTACCTTTGGCATCTCTACCTAATGCGGAAACATTGTCCAGATTGTTTGTGGAGCATGTGGTGCGGTTGCATGGGGTACCCCTGAATGTGGTGTCTGATAGGGGAGTGCAATTTGTGTCCAGATTTTGGAGAGCTTTTTGTAGGCGGTTGGGCATTGGTCTGTCCTTTTCATCCGCCTACCATCCAGAGACTAATGGGCAGACTGAGCGGACCAATCAGTCTCTGGAGCAAATTCTGCGCTGTTTGACCTCAGCCCGACAGGATGATTGGTGTTCTGTGTTACCATTGGCTGAGTTTGCATTTAACAACCGCACTAACCAGTCTACGGGTACATCTCCATTTTTTTGCAATTATGGGTTTCATCCTCATTTCGGAGAATTTTCCCGCTTGAATTCTGGGTGTCCTGGGGCGGATGAGACGATCCAGCAGTTGGGGGAGGTATGGCGAGAGGTCCAGAATAACATTACGAAGGCCCAGGACAAATTTAAATTTTTTGCGGACAAAAAACGATCCGTGGGTCCAGTGTTTCAGGTCGGAGATAAGGTATGGTTATCCACCAAACATATAAGGCTCAAGGTCCCCTCTGCGAAGCTTGGACCCAAGTTTATAGGTCCCTATGTAATTACCGAAGCAGTTAACCCGGTGGCTTTTCGGTTGCGTCTTCAGCCATCTCTAAGGATCCCTAATGTTTTCCATAAGGCCCTTTTGAAACCTGTGAGGTCCGGTGGGGAGGGGTCATCATCTTCCCCGACACCGGTTTTGGTAGATGGGCAGGCTGAGTACGAGGTGGAACGAATTGTCGACTCCAGGTTGGTCCGTTGCGCCCTTCAGTATCTGATACATTGGAAGGGCTACGGTCCTGAGGAACGCTCGTGGGTTCCTGCTCAATCAGTTCATGCGGATTAGTTGATCCGAGCCTTTCACGCCAAGTACCCTGAGAGACCTGGGGGTCCGGTGGCCCCCCATTGAGAGGAGGGTACTGTCATGATCCAGGACGGGATTTCGCTTTGACCCGTCCTGGTTAGACTATGGGTTAATTGTGCTGCCTCTCTCTGGCAGAAGGAGGCTATTTAGTGCTCACTGGACCTGGGTCCGGTGTCAGTTATACTCCTGCCCTCGGCTGAGTTAAGTGACCTCTTGTATACGTGTGCCTTGTGCCTGATATCTTGCTTGCTTGTTCGGTTGTGATCTGGTTCTGTCCCTGTTACGAGTTCTGCCTGACCCTCTTGTACTGCGCTACCTCTCGTGTATGACTCTCTGCTTGTGACCTGACTTCTCTCTGCTCGTCCCCTTGGTACCACGTTGCCCTCTTGTGTATGACCTTTGGCTTTGTCTGACTACCCGTCTGTTTGTCCCTCCTGTGCCTCGTTTGCCCGTACTGCTGTGACCTCTGTTTTGCCTGACTCTGAGTTGTTGTATGGTGTCCTGTCCTATCTGTAAACAGGACGCTAAGCCCCGCCCCCTTGCAGTCACATGATCATAGGTCCTGTGCAAGTTTGCTCATTTTCAGTGTCCGCAGGTCCCGTGCCTCTATACCTTCCAGCGCTGACTGAACCCTGACACTATTAGCCTGAAGCACGCATTGTCACCTCTGCTGACCTGCTCCACAGGTATCTATTAGCTCTGCTTCTGTACTCAGGACACGCGCACTGGCTCTATGAGCAAGTGCAGTGCGGTGTCTCTGACAAAAATAAGGCATGGGACACCTCTGTTTTTGATAATCAGCCAAGATAAAGCTGACAGCTGGGGGCTGCAGCCTGTAGCTGTCGATTTTGCCTACGCGGGTTAGCAAGAATATATGAGACCACAAGATATTTGTATATTTTATTCATTTATTCATTGTACAAGCACTGGCTGGTGAATGCTCTTATCATCATATGACTTCTCTGGCTGCTATCAGCGAGACCAGGCGTGCGGCAGTGCTCTCATCAGCCAACACCTGTGACTGGCAATAACCTTTTTACTGCCGGTCACATTTGCTGGCTCACATACTGTCTAACAGCGTGGGAAACTGACAGTAGATAATGGACTTATCGCTGATCAGAGCCGGTGTTCCTCACGCTGTCAAACAGATGAAAGTTTGGGAAATGCTGGATGTTCGGGCCCCCATTCATTTGAATAGGATTTGGTTTTGGGTACCGTTCTGGTAACCAAACCAATTTTTTTAATGTTCGGCCGAACCTGACTGACCAGAAAATCCATCACTAGTTCAGTTAACATAAAAGTGTTACAGTTTGTGGTTACTATCATTATATTGTTTATTTAGGGGATCTGGCTAGTGGGTTATTTCAGCCAGGAGCATGTAACATTTGTCCACTCGGACCTGCCTGCTAAGACTCCCATTCTGTGAGCTACAAAAGCCCTTAAGAGCACCCTATTGCAAAATAAGAAGCTGCACCAATTCTCTGAAAGTCTCAGAGAAGAAGAAACATTTATTCTGTATATTTATTGTCTGATTTAGGAACTTAAATAGAAATAGCAATGGATTTTCACTTGGTGCGCAGCGATTTATAAACGCTTTATGTTTTCGTTCTGATCTCCCAGAATGACAGCTGATAAAAACTTCCACGACTTTTACAGAATTATGGGGAAAAAAAATGAAATAAAAAATACATTCAATGTCTGTATGACAATCTCTTTTCTACTGTCAAACTCAATTGTAGTATTTGAGGCATAAACATCTGAAAATTGCTTCTCCGGAAGGACGGGTTCACCTTGCTTGGAAGAAATCTTGAATCGCTTTGATAAAATTAGTATTGTTTAAGTGGTTAAAGTTGTGTTCTGAGAAATGGGAAAATAACCGGTTCTTTGTGTTTCTGATCCAAGAAATGTATTTCCTATCTCACTGAGAACACATTTTGCTTACAATAAGAGAATGTTTTTTTAGGTATTTCTTATTGTTAGGCTGACTTTCAGTATAGGATGGCATAATCTCTAATGGATTGAATCAGTCATTTGAGAATTACATTTTTATGTCTACAGCTAGGGGCACATTATAAAAAGTTACTACAGAGCTCTAAGCGAAAGTTTTTTGCTGTTCATGAAAAACTTTATTTTAACAGCACTCCATGTGGTCTGGCATGGTACTGCAAGTATCATGCAACGTGTTTTCAATCTTATACTTTTTTGTATTGCATACGGATTTGAGCCTGTGGGTGACATATGTCACTGGATATTACAACATAGTGGCATAGGTCAGAAAATTCCCTGGGAGGTACACATTGGGAAGTGTTCCCAGCATGTACCTCCAAAATTAGGTTCAAATTTGAGCATAGTTTAGCTACTTTCTGGAAAAAAACACCTCTAAAATAGCTTTAATGGTGAGAACTCGATGGAAGAATCAATCTAACCCCCTACCTTCTTAACCAAATATCCTTGTTCCATGGCTCCCAAGATGGCGGCAGTCACACGTCTCTTGCCAAATCTTGAGTCCTGGATAGGTGGATGCTGTCATCTACTATTTACACACCAACCCCATAGACAGTCAGAGGATGGAGACATTTGTAAGACACGAGTTAGGGTATGACCCTCCAGTACATACCAGGTAAGGTCATTTTAGAGTTTTCATTGGAAGGTAGAGTAAACCTTTTAGGTTTGAAACCAGAGTCTTTTTGAAGAGTTTTTGAAACAGAAACTGAGCAGAACCTCAAAAGTTTTGAGAACTTTTGAGTTTTTAAGAAGAACTAAGAGAGATTTTTCTCAGTTTCCAATCATTTTTTCCTTCAAAAACTTTCCAAAAAACTACCTGAGCAACTTTTGGTGATAGAATCTATTTTGTACCCTTTAAGCTATGTAATATATTTTTGTAAAGCTTTTTGATCCAGTTGAAAAAGACATAACTTAGGCTACTTTCACACATCAGGTTTTCGGCGTCAGGCACGATCCGGCGTCGTGCCGGAACGCCGGATCCGGCAAATGTTTCGTAAAACCGGATGTGACGGATCCGGTTTTCTGCCGGATCCGTCTTTTTCTTGACAGACAAAACCGGATCCGTCTCATCCGGTTCATCCGTTTTTCTATCCGTTTTTCGACGGATTACGCCGGATCCGGTTTTTAAAATTGACCCTTGTGGCCTTCCGAACGGGATTGGCTACTGGAAAACTATATATAGCATGTTCCTACAGCCCTTCTTTGACAGGTTGTAGAGGAGAAAGTGCAGGTTGGAGAGAAGAGCAAGTTACTGGCGAAGATGGATGTTGTGATTGGAAATATTTTGAAGAATTTGACGGATTTTACAGCGGAGGCGAATCGTTTGAGGGTGATTGTTCTGGAGAAGGAGAGAGCGAGACAGCAGCGCATCAGGCATCGTAGACGACGTTTGTGGATCCACCCCATCACAGCCAAGAGAATGACGCGTGGGGTCTATTCTACACTCTGCATGGACCTTCGACGAAACCCGGATACATTTTTAGGATGAAAATGGAGAATTTTGATTACTTGGTGGAGCGCATTGCACACCTCATAAGAAAATCGGACACCTATTGCCGCTTCTCTGTTTCACCTGCAGAGCGTCTGATGGTGACTTTAAGGTAAGCCACATTTATTGGATATGCTCGCATCAGAGCACACTTTCACTGCAATCTTGTTGGTGGTAGTTTGTATCTCCAAGTGTTATAGGTCAGTTTTGGTATGTAATGCTGTGATTTAAAACTAATTTATTGTTTTTTAATTCCCCACAGATTTCTTGCAACTGGAGAATCCCTTTCGTCACTGCATTTCCAGTACAGACTCGGGATTTCCACCATATCTGGAATTGTGAAGTACACATGCCGTGCACTGTGGGACTCCTTAGCTGAAGAGTTTTTACCAGAGCCCACAACAGAGAGGTGGATTGAAATTGCTGACAAGTTTCAACAGATATGTCAGTTTCCAAACTGCTTGGGCGCTGTGGACGGGAAACATATCCGCATTGTAAAGCCAGCTGGATCGGGATCGGAATATTTCAATTACAAGAAATATTTTTCAATTGTCCTCATGGCCATCGCTGACGCGGAATACAAATTTATTGCGGTTGATATTGGGGCCTATGGCCGCTCCAATGACTCTCAAGTTTTCAAACTGTCTGCCATGGGGCGTAAACTGTATGGAAACACCTTCCAGTTCCCACCACCTAGACCGCTGCCGCAAACATCTGGTCCACCTATGCCATTTGTCTGTGTAGGGGATGAAGCCTTCCAGCTGTCAGAACACCTTTTGAAACCGTACTCTAGCAGAGGATTGACAAGACCAAAACGCATTTTTAATTACCGCCTCACAAGAGCAAGAAGAATAGTTGAATGTACCTTTGGTATTCTGACAGCCAAATGGTGGGTCCTATTGACTGCGATCAACCTCAAGACAGAAACTGTGGACGAGGTGATCAAAGCGTGCGTGGTACTCCACAATTTTGTTATCTGCAAGGAACCCATTTCCATTGAGGACACCTCTGAAGAAACCACCTTGCAAGATTACCATGACATTACCACTAGAAGTTCTGTGACGGTTTCAGTAATGAGGGACAATTTTGCACTATACTTTATGTCACCTCAAGGCAGAGTACACTGGCAGGATGACAGAGTGTGAAAGATTTGTGCCCAACCAAACTTGTGTACCTTCTGTACCAACAGTATATACCTTTGCCAACCAAAGTTGGCTATCTTGTCATGGTCTCTATTTTTAGCTTTAGGCCACAGGTGTGTACCTGGTTGTGTTTTATGCAAAGTATTTCACCTTTTAACAAAAGTTGTGTACATTGTTATGAAATCACCAACAATAAACACAACTTTTTAGGTGAAATACTTTGCTTCAAACACAACCAGGAACACAACTGTGGCAAAAAGCTAAAATTTACCCACAGTTATATACCTAGTTTTGAATACCATTTCACCTTTTAAATACCCTGTATTTAACCTTTTTTGCCGCAGAAAGAAATGACAGACAACCAGTGTAAAATAATTTAACTTTTATTGAAAAATGTTTTTTTTAGTAAACTTTTTTAAAATTTTAATAAACTTGTTTAATAAAGCTTTGAAACTATAAAACTGAAACCATAAAACTGGTCATTTTTATTTAAATACACACATTATAAATCTGTGTAGTGTGTGGTGGAAATACTGCTGTAGGGGCTGCGGGACACTTCGACACTGGGAGTGTGGAGAGAGGACTGGGATCGTGGTGGGGAAGGAACAGTTAGAGGTGAAGGTGTGGAAAAAACTACAGAATGGGTGGACATGTGGGAAGCAGAAGAGGTGGTGGGTGGTGGAGTGGAGGGTTGGGCAGGGACTGTAGGAGCAGATGATGTTGATGGAAAGTTGTATGGGGAAGGAGTTTGGTACGGGGCAGGTTGCTGGAAGTGGGGAGATGTCTGGTACGGGGCAGGTTGCTGGAAGTGGGGAGATGTCTGGTACGGGGCAGGTTGCTGGAAGTGGGGAGATGTCTGGTACGGGGCAGGTTGCTGGAAGTGGGGAGATGTCTGGTACTGGGGAGGTTGCTGGTACTGGGGAGTTTGCAGGTACTGGGGAGGTTGCTGGTACTGGGGAGGTTGCTGGTACTGGGGAGGTTGCTGGTACTGGGGAGGTTGCTGGTGCTGGGGAGGTTGCTGGTGCTGGGGAGGTTGCTGGTGCTGGGGAGGTGGATGGTGCTGGGGAGGTGGATGGTGCTGGGGAGGTGGATGGTATGTAATAGGAGGGGGAGGATGGAAAGTGGCTGGAGGGGGTGTAGATGTAATAGGAGGGGGAGGATGGAAAGTGGCTGGAGGGGGTGTAGATGTAATAGGAGGGGGAGGATGGAAAGTGGCTGAAGGGGGTGCAGGTGGAGGAACTACTGTGGTGGGAGGAGGAGGTTGGGAGGTAACTTGCTGGAGAGCAGCGTGGCATGAATGCATTACATGCATCTGCTGGGCAGGAGAGAGCGTTTCCATGCGCTCCACAACAGACCTGAAAAAGGTGTGGTTTGGTGAAGATCTTGCTTCTGAATGCATGGTTTGCAGAAGTGTCTTCACCTCCAGAATGCTGGAGTTGATCTGCTGATAGCCTGTGGAGATTTGCTCTGACAAGACTTTTAGACAGTTCTGGAAAGATGCATTCAGATGCAAGAACTCTGGCGCATAAGTCTTTTCCTGACCCCTCTGCCGCTGCCGCCCAGTACCCGCAGGTGTACTAGAGGTGGCAGGGGCAGAAGGGTGGGGTAAAGGGAAAGCGATCTCCTCACCAGCAGCTTCATGTAATGTAGGCGGCCACGATGCTCCTGTGCTGGTGGATGGGACAGATGGGTCGAATGTGTGGGAAGGCTGGGAAGGTGCAGATGTACCGGGGCGGTCGAAGTGTCCCTCGGTGCCGGTCTCCTCAGGGATCACCTCAGAAGGGTGCAATCGTGCAGGCTCCCGAGTGCTGCTCACCGTGCTGTGGAATAAAGAGAAAAAAAACAATTAAAATACTGACATGGTATGGCCCTGGCTGAAAAAAAAATTTTACATCTAACATTTTTTTTCACATGTGGTGTGTAATATTTACCTTCTAGTGACCATTGTTTCCCGGAGGAACGAAAGGGCTTCTGCGTACTTGTACTTGCTCCTGCGTCCTCCAGATCCACTCGGGGCCCGCATCTCTTTATTGAACTCCTTCTTGAAACGATCCCTCACAGACCGCCACCGATTCACAATTCTGTTCCCTGAAACGAGAAAGGACAAAGTGGTTAGTATACAACATCAGTGTTTCCCAAACTCCAGTCCTCATGGTCCCCAGGGGTCATGTTTTCAGGATTTCCATAGTAAATAGAAATCCTGAACACATGATCCGTGGGGACCACGAGGACTGGAGTTCGGGAAACACTGGTTTACATCAAGCAACCGGTACTGTATATACTTACGCTCTTTAATCTGGGCCCGAACATCGAGGTCCTCCCAGCGGCCCACAAGGAGCGAACAGATTTCCTCCCAGAGTCGTCGGGTAACGATAAGGTCAGCGTGGCGGCGGTCAGCCATATTCCAGAGCGGTTCCCTTTCTCTGACGAGATCGATGAGGTGGTCCACATCGAGTCCTCCGTCCTCACCGTCAGAGTCGGGAGCACGCTGTGAAGGCTGTTAAAGAAAAAGACAAAAATAACATAATTAGCCTCCACAAAAGAAATGAAATAAAAAGTGCAAAAAAACAAAGCAAAAATATTTATACTTACACGCTGGTGACCGCCGCGTTGCTGTCGCCGATGACCCTGGGAGGCACTGCGAGGACCTCTTGGCCGAGCACCAGATTGGGAAGACTAGAGAAGAAAACAAAAAATGTTATGTCTTTGGATGTAGGCATTTGTTTGCTGTGTGTGGTCTGCAGAACATTGTTTTCTATGTGTTGTGTGTAGTGTGATGTTATGTTTCTGCGTTTGATGCAAAAAACTTACCAATTGTGAGCCCACTCCAGGTGTCTGTCCACCCCTTCCTTCTTCTTCTGGGAGCTCCTCTTCATCTTGTGAATCCTGTTTTGAAATAAAAGGCAATGAATAGACATATATTACAGAGATGATGGATTTTGGAAATAAAAACTTACCGTCAAACGCTGACGATGCGAGGGAGGGCTCCCAGAAGATGATGTGCTGTCTTCCTGGTGGCCACACTCCATGCCTGTGGGTGGTGTTCCAGCTGCTGCCATTACTGCTGCTGCTGCTGCATCTATTGGGCGGCTGTTGAATAAAGAGAAACAAAGGGCCAATGAATATCTTGATATTCAATAGCCCTAGTTTGGAGGAATGGGGGATTTGATAATTACCGTCTCTCATCTGCTGCTGGCCTCCCCTCCTCAGCATGTTCCATTTGCTGCTCCATTTGGGGTGGTGGTGGTGCTGATGGTGCTGCAGTGGTCTCCTGCCTTCTCCTGCTTCGCTTGGTTGCTTTCTTGGGTGGCATGTTGGGTGTGGCTGTGGGTCCCACTGTCTTGCTTTTATATATGTCTTGTGGGCAGAGCTACTGAGCATGCTCAGACCAAAAAAAACGGATCCGGCCACCGGATCCGGCTTTCGCCGGATCAGGCGCATTGCGGTGCTCATAGGCTTTCATTGTGTGAAAAAGCCGGACGTGCCAGATCCGGCGTGTCCGGCTTTTTCGCCGGAGACAAAAAACGTTACAGTAGCCGTTTTTTCCAGACGCCGGATCGCGACACATTGCCGGATCCGGCGAAAACCGGATGAAACGCATGGCCATACGGCGCGATCCGGCGCAAATGCAAGTCAATGGGGGGGAAACCGGATCCGGCATTGCATTTCGCCGGATCCGGTTTCTGTCAAAAGCGCCGGATCGCGCCTGACGGCGAAAACCTGATGTGTGAAAGAGGCCTTAAGCAATTTTAAAAAATAGCATGCTAAGGCACCTCTAGTAAAATATGCCACTCGAAACACTGACGCCATATGTGACAGCGGATGTTCTCTTGTAGGAGTGAAGGTGTGCTCACCATGACATCCCAACAACAGAGTCAGCCATAGTTGTGGATACAGAGACATAATACCCTCATGATTGTTAGCCCCAATGGTGCCAATCATAATTAACATGTTACACTACATCATTAATGTCACCAAAAATTAGTTTACGGTATCTGGTCTTGGATCCCATATTAGAGGTGAGGTTTACAACTCCAAACAATTTTGCTCTGTCGCTCCAACAGAGGGAACAACATCTATTGTGCTATGTACAGTTGTCTACTCTCTAAGTCACTTTCCTACCTATTATGCACTTTCCTGTTGGTAACTTTACTTTTTATGTTTTTTATGTTTGCATTTTTCCCTTCACTTCATCCAATAGTATTAACTTTTTTTTTCTGGCAACATAGCCCATGGAGCATTTGTTTTTTGCAGAACATATTAATATTTCACATTTTTGGGCTGAGAGGTTGTGTGAAGGCTTTATTCTTTGTGCACTAATGATGTTTTTACTGATACTATTTTGGGTAGATCCGATGTTTTGATCCCCTCTTATTGCATTTTATTGCAACGGTGTGGTGGCCAAAAAACTGTACTACTGGTGTTTTGATTTTTTTTTTTGTCACACTGTTTATCGATCAGAGTAATCTATTTTATATTTTAGTAGATTGGACTTTTAGGAAGGCACTGATACCAAATATGTGTATTTTATTAAAGAGGGCCAAAAAGGGGGTGATTTGAACTTATGTTTGCTTTTACTTTTTCCATATTTTTCAAAAACATTTATTTCCACTTTTCACTGTATGTATGGGGACTTGTACCTGCCGATTGTCTAATTATATAGCAGTGCTAAAGTACTGCTGTGCATAGCAAAAATCATGATCTCCTCTGAACCTCAGTTAAACACTGGCTTTCACAAGAGATTTGTCAGGACAAGCACGTAGGTCTTCAGCAGAACACCAGCTTTTATGGCAACCCATCGGTGCCCACAATCATGTCATGGTCTCATCGATGGGCTCATGGAATGGCGCTCCCTGCTGCTGGCGTGCATTAAATGCCATAACGCTCGGCTGTTAGAGACAGATGATGGCTTAATAATTCAGCTATCACCTGCTGGGAAAGATGCAGGCTTGCGTGCAAGCTCTCATCAAAGTTAAGGACTCTGGTTGGCAGAGATTTCAGGTATGCCTCCTTTTTTTAAGTACCTCATACACCATATTATACCATAACAGTGTCTTCTTAATATATTGTTCACCTTAACTTCATAGAGGCTTCTAAGTCCAACAACTCACCAGACATTGGAGAAAAAAAAACAGATTTGCAGAAAACTTTCATTTTGGCCAAATTTTGGCAAATGTAACAAATCGCTCATTAGGACCCTTTCTTTACTGAAGTTTCTGTTCAGCTTCCCTAGTTCTTTACATCTCTCATTGTTTAATTATGGGTAAATTGTCAGAAGAAAAACTGTTCTGGAGCCTAATTTTCCGATAGCATTCTGTAGATAAATACGGTCTTTACCCGAGATGGGAACAATTACCTTTTACACTGATTACAGGATGAGCGGTTAGCAGAAAAGTACCGCGGGAGACAGAAAAATCATATTGTACTTTTGTATAATCTATTTATTATATTGAGGGTTGCTAGAAATCCAGGATTTGATTGCAACACCGGGCATAGCAAAAATAAGTAGAATTGCTGTAAATTTTTGATTAAATGTTATAGATGGGTAAAGCAATTCAAATAGTTTTTTTTTTAGATGCAATTCCCTTCTTCCATATTTCTCCCAATTTTATGCTAGAAAGTATAAAGACTATATATACTATATATATATATATATATATATATATATATATATATATATATATATATACACTCACTGGCCACTTTATTAGGTACACCATGCTAGTAAGGGGTTGGACCCCCTTTTGCCTTCAGAACTGCCTCAATTCTTCGTGGCAGAGATTCAACAAGGTGCTGGAAGCATTCCTCAGAGATTTTGGACCATATTGACATGATGGCATCACACAGTTGGCGCAGATTTGTCGGCTGCACATCCCTGATGCGAATCTCCCGTTCCACCACATCCCAAAGATGCTCTATTGGATTGAGATCTGGTGACTGAGGAGGCCATTTGAGTACAGTAAACTCATTGTCATGTTCAAGAAACCAATCTGAGATGATTCGAGCTTTATGACATGGCGCATTATCCTGCTGAAAGTAGCCATCAGATGTTGGGTACATTGTGGTCATAAAGGGATGGACATGGTCAGCAACAATACTCAGGTAGGCTGTGGCGTTGCAACGATGCTCAATTGGTACCAAGGGGCCCAAAGAGTGCCCAGAAAAAATTCCCCACACCATGACACCACCACCACCAGCCTGAACCGTTGATACAAGGCAGGATGGATCCATGCTTTCATGTTGTTTACGCCAAATTCTGACCCTACCATCCGAATGTCGCAGCAGAAATCGAGACTCATCAGACCAGGCAACGTTTTTCCAATCTTCTACTGTCCAATTTCGATGAGCTTGTGCAAATTGTAGCCTCAGTTTCCTGTTCTTAGCTGAGAGGAGTGGTACCCAGTGTGGTCTTCTGCTGCTGTAGCCCATCTGCCTCAAAGTTCGACGCACTGTGCGTTCAGAGATGCTCTTCTGCCTACCTTGGTTGTAACGGGTGGCAATTTGAGTCACTGTTGCCTTTCTATCAGCTCGAACCAGTCTGCCCATTCTCCTCTGACCTCTGGCATCAACATGGCATTTCCGGCCACAGAACTGCCGCTCACTGGATTTTTTTTCTTTTTCGGACCATTCTCTGTAAACCCTAGAGATGGTTGTGCGTGAAAATCCCAGTAGATCAGCAGTTTCTGAAATTCTCAGACCAGCCCTTCTGGCACCAACAATCATGCCACGTTCAAAGGCACTCAAATCACCTTTCTTCCCCATACTGATGCTCGGTTTGAACTGCAGGAGATTGTCTTGACCATGTCTACATGCCTAAATGCACTGAGTTGCCGCCATGTGATTGGCTGATTAGAAATTAAGTCTTAACACACAGTTGGACAGGTGTACCTAATAAAGTGGCCAGTGAGTGTATATAGGGTCCAAGAAGCCAAAAAGCATTATAGGCAGATCTAGCAATCTCTGTGAATGTATTTCTTCATTTTTTGTGTAGCAACAGATGAAAGATAATAAAGAAGTGCACACATATATATTAGAAATTAGTCAACTGTATTCACGTCAAATTTTACTAAATTTGCTGGACCTTGCAAATTCGAACAATTTGTAATTAGATTTACGCAAATTTGACACAAAACAAAAGATTGCATCAGCCAAAGTAGGATCATATGACCTCAGGCTGCTATCACATCACATGGTATAGCACAGCCAATCAGAAGGGACTACTGTAGCCTGTGTAAAAGCCGAGGCAGATGATGCAGTGGCCATTTTTTGTGAATCTGGATATTTAGAGCTTACAAGGCACACCTTGACACTGACAGTGCAGTGCATTAGTATAGAGCGAGAGTGAACTGTCAGTACCGGGAAATGCTTACAGCCGCAGCTCTAAGTGCTGTGAGGAGAGACTGTAATTGCTCCAGCAATGACTGGTAGTTCCTGGGAGAAATAAAGGGGTATTCTCATCACCAAAATGCTATCCCAATATGTAGTAGGTGTAGTAATTTTAGCAAATGGCTCCAATTAGAAATTTAGTATAGTTTTTTTATTTCCTGTCTCTTTCCTCATATGCAGGCATTGCAGGACAGTAGCTATCCATGGTTATGACTACTAGCAACTAGCTAACTGTCACTATATTTTTGGTTGTAACCATGGATACCTGATAGACTTCCTCTGGATATTCAAGTTTGATCGTCTTCTCTGCTCTCCGCCAGTGTGTTGGCGGACCCCGGCAGGGCCGATCCAAGGACCTCACTAAACCATCCAATTGGTTGTAGCGACGGGCTGTGTGTACAAAGGGCAAGGACTTAGTCAGCTCAAGCTTATGAACCGCACTTACTGGCAATTCCTCGCTCAAGGGGAAGAACTGCAATCCCCGATCCCCAGCATGAATGGGGTTCAGGGGGTTACCCGCACCTGTCAGCGAAGGGTATCGTAGTTCATATCTTTAGCTTTGTTTTAGTGTGTTTGCATCATGTGCATATAAAGGTGTGGCTTGCCTTTCCTTGGGTTTCCCATAGCTGTGTGTCCACTAGTTGGGCCCGGTCTTCCTCAGCCCTTATCCACATGCATGTCACTTGACAAACGGTAAGGTTTTTAATATTAGAGTTAGGACTGTACCAATTAGGGTCACCCTGAAGTGGTGGGATGGCTTTTGCATTTTTTTTTTTAATCAAAAAACATGTTAACCAAGTACCCTATATTATTTTCATGCACTTCTGCTGTTTATTTACTGCAGGGTATTCAATTATTATGTTTCTGTGTTTTTTTTTCTGTTCAGTGGCCAGTGTGAACTTGCGCTTACATGCGGCATACACACCACTTTGTATCCCAGTTCATATCTTTAGGTTTTTTATGTTTCTAATTGGAGGCATTTACTAATATTTTTATTATTTTTATTATTATTATTATTATTACACCCACTACATTTTGGGACCGGATCATGAATACCCATTTAAAGCAAATTTTCACCTGGGTGCAAACATCCAATATTACAGTTGGGCACCTTCATAACTTTACCAACCTACAGATTAACCCTAAATATGCAGAATTATAGCAATATTTTACATGACAGGTTCCTTTCTAACCCCTTCACGCCTGGGCCATTTTCTGTTTTCTCGTTTTCATCTTTCTTCAAAGAGCCATCACTTTTTTATTTTTCTGTCAATGTAGCCATTGAGGGTTTGTTTTTTGCAGGGTGAGATATGCTTTTGAATGACACCATTCATTTTTCCATATAGTTTTACTGGAAAATAGAAAAAAAAAATTCCAAGTGTGCTGATATTCCAAAAAAAAGTGCAATTCCAAATAGTTTTTTTTTTTATTCATTATGTTCACTACATAGTAAAACCGACTTCACATTACGATTCTCCAGGTCAGTATGAGTACACAGAGTTATTTAAGGGGTGTAAAAAAAATTTGAATTTTGCATGAAAATTTCTTTGTTGCTTTTGTCGCCATTTTCCGAGACTCATAGAGTTTTCATTTTTGAGATCTGGGCTCTGTGAAGGCTTATCTATG
Organism: Dendrobates tinctorius; assembly: GCF_039654945.1. Taxonomy (NCBI): domain Eukaryota; kingdom Metazoa; phylum Chordata; class Amphibia; order Anura; family Dendrobatidae; genus Dendrobates; species Dendrobates tinctorius. Next base: position 9,123,497 of record NW_027361763.1, read on the forward strand.
GTGCCCTAAGCTGACATTTTCATTTATATCATTTTGGGGTCCATACAACGATTTGATCGCCTCTTATTTTATTTTATTCAATTTTGCTGAGGCCAAAAAAATGTAATTCTGGAGTTTCAATTTTTTTTTCTCACTATTGTGTTTACCGATCGGATTAAATATATATTTTATATTTTGATACATCAGACATTTCTGAACTCAGCTACACCAAAAGTGTATTTTTTTTTAATTTAACAAAACTTTTGAACTTTTGTGTTTTTCTTATTTTTTAAGACTTTTTTTAAATTTTCACTATATTTAAAATTCCCCTCATCATCCAATCTCATGTGCTATACATAGCATTGATTCAACACTTCAACACGAGTCGGCGTTCACCGAAGGATCGTAATGACAGGCACAGGTTTCATCAGCTGAACCCTAGCTGTCATGGCATCCCATCGGCATTCAGTGATCACATGATGGACACACCGATAGGAGCGTGGAATGATGCACACCCCTATTGGTGCGTGTAAAATTTTTCAGTAATTGACAGCGGGATTCAACAGGATAACAGCCGTGGGAGGAGCACTGGTCCATCCATGACTGTTAAAGGCATATAATGGCTGAATAAATTAGCCTTCATGTGTGAAGAAAGATGCGGGTTCAGCATGTGAGCCTGCGTCAAATTCAGGGACACAACATATGACGTAGATACACATCATATGTAGTGAAAGGGTTAAGCAAGCCAGTGTCTTTGGTCATGACAGAGTTAACATGAAGGATGAAAGAGCACCGTCTTGGATTTCTGATTTATTTTTACTTTTTTCCTTCTTTAGTTTATGTACATAATATAGATATAAATCTTTCCCTGCAGGTTTATTTGACTGATATATCAAGATTACTGCGCATAATTCTCTGTTATTTCAGCATTATAAACCTGAATTTACTATCGCTATGCCCAAAAATTCATGGTTCAATATAACATTTTCATGGCCCAAATTGTGCAGATATTTGGTTATATAAATCTGTTATAAAGGGGTGATGATGACCAAAGGCCAGACTTTTTATTTGCAGAAATCGACTTTTGGTAACATTTTTATTTCCTAGTCTATCTGAAGTCTACAGAGATTGTATTGAGGTTCCTTATCAACTTCTCAGGTTCCCATATGGGTGACTCCCATAAGAGCTAAGGCTCAATGGTGACACAAGTGGAATCTGAAGCAAAACGCAAGGCAGCAAAAATCTTTGATGGTTCCCCTATAAAGTGCCATTTATAAAGTATTGACTTTTTGTGAGGCAGGGAGGTCTCTCTCATCTCTCTAAAGCACCTCCATAAAAGTTGGCAAGTATGCAGTGTAATAAGAAGCTGAGACTGACCCTTCAAAAACAAGCCCATAGTATTATACTTCTCCACCATCTGTACAGGGGCACAATGCTGTAAGGGGTTAACATCCTCTCGAAGTCACCAAACCCAGACTCCTCCATCAGACGTAGATAGAGAAGTGTAATCCACCACTGCCCAGAACACGTCTCCTCCAGAGTCAAGTGGTGGCGGCTTTACACCACTCAATCTGATGCTCGGCATGAATGGACTTATTACACTGGTGGCTCCTATTACAGGACCACACTGGTATCAGCTATTCTGTCCTGTTAGTAAAGGCAGCTGACATGGTGAGGGACGGATGCTATACACTGAGGGTAATGGAGCTCCATGTTATACACCAAGAGAAACAGGTCTGAATGTTATACACTGGGGGACAATGGGGTCAAATGTCATACATCGGGGTGAAGGGGCCATATTTTTTACACCAGGCACAATGGAACAAAATGTTATACACCAGACTCAATGTGGATAAATGTTACACCCAGAAGACCCTGGTGCCAAATGCAATACAGCGGGGGGTAGTGGGTCCGAAGTTTATACAAGTGCAATGAAGCCAAATAATATGCATTCGAGACATTGGGGCTTGATTTTATATACCAGGGAAAATGGGGCCAAATATTGTACATCGCGGACAAGGGTCAGGATGTTATATGCTGGGGAAAATTGGGGCCAGAAGTTATACACCAGGGACAATTGAGCTGGATTTTATACATTGCTGTGCAAATTAATTGGGACAAAGCATTTTTTTAAGTAAAATTGTAAGTTGGTTACCAGTCAGTGATTCAAATCTGTTTTAACTGCTTTGAACAGTTAAAATTAATTTGCACAGCACTGTACACTCAGAGCTATGGGTCTGGATATTGTATACCATGAGACAATGGGTCTGGATGTTGTATACCATGGGACAAAGGGGTTGGATGTTGTATACCATGGGACAGTGGGGCTGGATGTTGTATACCATGGGACAATGGGGCTGGATGTTGTATACCATGGGACAATGGGGTTGGATGTTGTATACCGGGGGCAATGAGGCTGGATGTTGTATACCATGGGACAATGAGGCTGGATGTTGTATACCATGGGACAATGGGGCTGGATGTTGTATACTGGGGGCAATGAGGCTGGATATTGTATATCATGGGAAAATGAGGCTGGATGTTGTATACCATGGGACAATGAGGCTGGATGTTGTATACCATGGGACAATGAGGCTGGATGTTGTATACCATGGGACAAAGGGATTGGATGTTGTATACCATGGGACAGTGGGGCTGGATGTTGTATACCATGGGACAATGGGGCTGGATGTTGTATACCATGGGACAATGGGGTTGGATGTTGTATACCGGGGGCAATGAGGCTGGATGTTGTATACCATGGGACAATGAGGCTGGATGTTGTATACCATGGGACAATGGGGCTGGATGTTGTATACTGGGGGCAATGAGGCTGGATATTGTATATCATGGGAAAATGAGGCTGGATGTTGTATACCATGGGACAATGAGGCTGGATGTTGTATACCATGGGACAATGAGGCTGGATGTTGTATACCATGGGACAATGGGGTTGGATGTTGTATACCGGCGGCAATGAGGCTGGATGTTGTATATCATGGGAAAATGAGGCTGGATGTTGTATACCATGGGACAATGGGGTTGGATGTTGAATACCATGGGACAATGAGGCTGGATGTTGTATATCATGGGACAATGAGGCTGGATGTTGTATACCATGGGACAATGAGGCTGTGAAGGGCTAAAGCTAAAATCAGAGCTGAAGTTTCATTTTCTCCATTCTCTGAAGGTTTCATTTCTCCATTTTTGTTGTTGTAAGATACATTTTTGTAATTGGGATGAAAAGTTCAGGCTGTCATGAAACCAAACTGTTCCTCATCAGGTGCAAGATAAGGACCCGGGGGTATATTTCTCTGAAGAATATGCCATTATACTACTTTCTATGCTATGTAAATACGGACATATATGCAGTTTCCGGTTTTCTTGCAATATTATTGGCTTATAAAGTGAAATGATGCTATTGGTAGTTGAGAACTTTGCATAAAATATTATAAAAGAAGTGACTAAAATAAAGGGGACTAGTAATCTGTCTTTATCCTCCCGTACAGAGACCCCCGTCTCCGTTTGGTCATTTGAGTTGCTAGCAACACTCTGTGGAATAATTTGGAAATCACTGGATCAACCGTGAAGGGTTAATTTAACCCTCTCCCTATCAAGGCTGGATCTTGCATACAATAGGACAATGAGGCTGGATCTTGTATACCATGGGACACTGAGGCTGGATCTTGTATACCATGGGACAATGAGGCTGGATGTTGTATACCATGGGACAATGGGGCTGGATGTTGTATACCATGGGACGATGGGGCTGGATGTTGTATACCATGGGATAATGGGTCTGGATGTTGTATATCATGGGACGATGGGGCTGGATGTTGTATACCATGGGATAATGGGTCTGGATGTTGTATACCATGGGACAATGAGGCTGGATGTTGTATACCATGGGACAATGGGGCTGGATGTTGTATATCATGGGACGATGGGGCTGGATGTTGTATACCATGGGATAATGGGTCTGGATGTTGTATACCATGGGACAATGGGTCTGGATGTTATGCAATGGGGGCATTTGGGAACAAATGTTATACACTGACGGCAATGGGGCCGGATGCTATACACAGGGTAAATTAGTTGACTGTTATACACTGGGAGCGAGAAGCTGCATGCTATACATCAGGGGAAATGGGGCTGTATATTATACAGTATTATACAGTGGGGGCAATGGGACCATATGTTATGCACTAAGGGCAATGGGACTGAATGAGAAATTGGATCATTTCAGGTCAACTGCTGTTCAGCTCAGGAAAGCTCAGGACAGCTGAATTCTTGCCTTTGGTGAATGAAAGCTGAGCTACTTGAAAAGATGTGAAATTGATAAGCTATAAATGAATCATATTAAACAGAGGTTTCCATGTTTACTATGGAGACTCCCCTGGCGATTACGCAGTTCTGTAATTACCTCTGTAGTCGCACTGAGTGGTCTCCTGTTGACGATTCTTCATCATGACAATGCTGAAAAGGATGTAGCTAAGAGGAAATATTGATTCTGGTAAATGCTCCCTCTGATATTTTGGAATATGAGATCAGACCACGCTTGATGATTTGGAGAGAAAATTGCATTCTAGATTATATTACAACACTTTTTGGAACATTTTTTTTGGAATGATGCATAATCATAACATCTTTCAGAACTGTTTTTTCTTTTAACTTAAAAGGAACCTGTCAGGTCACCCATAACCCCAGAACCCCCAAAAAACAGACTTTAGAAAGACTTTTTCTAAATATCTGTTTATGTGTTTAATGCAATAAATGGACTGTTAGGGAATTAACATATGTAGACACAGCTGCTGGTGGTTCTTGGGCACAGGGGACCTGATAGGTTCCTTTTAAAACTAATTCTAACTTTTCCTTGCAATAATACTGTAAAATATCAAGCAGGAACACGGGATGCAGTCACGCACGGGAGGTAGAGCAAGGGTTAAACAGGTTTATTTATGGGGGGATGTACTCCACACAGGGAGTGAGGGATTATAGGGTGACGGTGAGGAATGGGGCAGAACTGGAAGGTTAGAAGGGTAGGTGAGTGACGACCGAGAGTTCAGTAATAAAGAGGTTAAACCTATTGGACTGTAGTCCTTTTGGACTGTTGTGAGGAAGTACCAGGTTCCAACAGTGGCACCGGTAACAGCGGCGCGGGTCATCTCGAAGTAGTCTCTGACAGGAGGGAATCCAACGGTGGCACCGACAACAGCGGCGCAGGTCGTCTCGTTGCAGTCTCTGTACGGCGGGCAGATTTCCCGTACCTAAGCGATGTCTGGCATGGTACCCATTGGGCCTCACAATCTAAACTCCCAATTAGTATGTATTTAAGGTGTGGGAGGAAACCGTAGTACCCAGAGGAAACTCACAAAAACAAGGGGAGAAGATACAGACTCCTTGCAGATGCTGACTTTGGTGCCAACCATTGTTTACAGCACAACTCCATTAGGTTTTTTTTCTCACCGCTGGAGTGGTGTTTTCAGCATGAGTCCACTACCTTCTGGCAGCTTCATCTTTTACCAATGCTACCCCGTTCCCGTGATGCCATCTTTTGAACACAGCTTCTGTGTGGCCAGATAGCTACAATCCATTTTAGGTTAAGTTTGTGCGGTCGCATGTAAGGTCATCACAGCCTCCTGTGACTGATGCAGTTTCTACAGCATACATAAAGGCTTTGGACATTTTTTTGCCAATTTGTGGAAGTCAAATTAAAAATTGATCTAATCTCATAAAATTTGACTTATCGATTTGCGTCAAATCGGCTCAATCATCTCTAATATAAGTATATCCTCTGAGTTTAGTATCCAAGCCCTTTTATAAGACCTCAAAGTTTATTTTGTGAGGCCTTATTTTGTTAGGCCTAATCGTGCAGCACTTCTATGGTTCTCCAGAACAGATTGTTAAAATAGCACCCAGTTCAGGGAACTGTATAAAAGGAAATACAGTGAAGCAGTCCTCCATTAACTGCATCCTTGGATCCTTAAGATGTGCCATTAGTTCCTTTGCCGCCATTCATTACACTTCTGCTATGTTACAGGTTGATTCGGCTCTTATGCTAGTAATGTGAAGATGTCATCTTGCCAGTGGCATCCTAGAATAGAATTTAGGCATGGCCAAAGGAGGCTAGACCTGCGTCACTGAATGGGATCTGGGACATGATAGTATTGTAGGGGAACAATGTATTATTTGTCAGTTTGGCAGGACACATTTTTAATGATACAGATGTGCAAAAAAAAAAAAAATGGTTTGTGACAGACACACTTTTTAATCTAGTCAGTCACAGCTAAACGTTTGGATTTTGGGAAATATCCTATTGTATTCAAAATAAATAAAATAAATATTTCTCCCCTTTACAAAAACAATTGCATAAGAAATGCAAAAACTTAGTACAGTTGATTGTAACAACCAGGCAAACCATCTGGCATTGATATGAGATTTTTTTTTTTTTTACAAAACCTATTGTGCCATTTGGCTTCTGCTTTTTAGTGCATTAAGAATAAAAAAAAGTAGTAATTGTAAATAAATGCAGAAGGACAGATTCTAACTACAACATATCACTGATTAATCACAGGTCAGGCTGTGCACAATATGCATCCATCTTTCAATTTTCATTGGCAAAACTTACACCAATATCACTACAATCTAAAAATTCATGAATTGTAAAGTGTGGATAAGGCTTAAATTTCATTCCAAATTAGGACAGGCAGAGCATTGTAATAGATGCTGATAGCCCACACATGAGCAATGTTTTGGGCTCCACCAAGGTGCTTGAGAACGTTAGTTGACTCCTAAAACATTGCCAAGGAGTAGGTGATCAGCATCTGCCACTGCATCTCTGCCTGTCTTAATTTGGAATTAAATTTCAGCCTCATCCACACCTTGCCATACTTAGATTTTTTTATACTCTAGCTATATTGATGGTAGTTTTACCATTAAAAATTAGAAAATGGTTGAATTATTACATTTATATACTAATAATAAAGAATTTTAAAAAGGAAATGTTGGTGTTCTGTTGATTTCATTATATTATGTTCACCCTCTGTTTTTAATTGGAATGTCTGCTGAACCCACTGCTTAATTCAGAATACTCACTGAGCCCCTGAACCCTCATGCATTGTTCACCCTCTGTTTTTAATTGGTATGTCTGTACTCTGTTATTTCCCCTGACTTTAATTCCATGTATCTTACTTCAAACTGACTGTATGCATATTAATATACCCATGCTCCTCACACCTTCCATCCTTCCATCTTATCCCACCTCTTTCTTCAACTTTGATGCTAGTCAAATGTCCCATTAACTGCAATCTGTTAATTGCCCCCTGCTGTGAACTGTCCTCCAGCCCCCTTCTCCTCCTCCCTCCCTCACTCATCTGGCTTCATTTCATGGAAATTTGAATAATAATAATAATAATAATAATAATAATAATCTTTATATAGCGCCAACATATTCCGCAGTGCTTTACAGTTTAATAGTTTCAAAACACAAGTCATAAGTAACAACGTTAACAATACAATAATTAAAGCAAAATAAGACGAAATAAGCCGCCCCTGCTTGTGAGAGCTTACAATCTACAATGAGGTGGGGGAGATACAAGGTACAGGTGTGTATTTACAATTATGTATTTACAATGAAGGTCCAGCCATCTTGAGGGAGTGGGGGATGGATGGAGATAGTGAATGGGCTACACACGCACACTTACACATAGAATGACTTAGATTAGTGAACGTGATAAGCCGCTCTGAATAAATGTGTTTTGAGGGAGTGCCTAAAACTATGCAAATTGTGGTTAGCCCTAATTTCTTGGGGTAGAACATTCCAGAGGATAGGAGCAGCACGGGAGAAGAATTGGAGTCGGGAGTGGGAGGTACGGATTAGTGCAGAGGTTAGTCGAAAGTCGTTTGCAGAGCGCAGCGAATGAGGGAGGAGATGTAGGGGGGTGCCGCACCATGGAGAGCTTTGTGGGTCAGAACAAGTACTTTGAATAGGATCCTATAATGAATGGGCAGCCAGTGTAATGACTGACGAAGAGTGGACACGTCCGAGTACCGATTAGCTAGATGGACGACCCTGGCTGCTGCATTAAGTATGGACTGGAGAGGGGATAGTGGAGTGACGGGGAGGCCAATTAATAGAGCATTGCAGTAATCCAGGCGGGAGTGGATCAATGCTATAGTGAGGGTTTTTGTTGTTTCCATGGTGAGAAAAGGGCGGATTCTAGAAATGTTCTTTAGGTGTAAGCGGCAAGAGCGGGCAAGAGATTGTATATGGGATGTGAAGGAGAGATTGGTGTCTAACTTAACACCCAGACAGCGCGCCTGCTGCCGGGGTGTTATTGTGGTACCACCCACGGAGAGGGAAATGTCAGATTTAGGGAGGTTAGTAGACGGCGGGAGCAGAAGAAGTTCAGTTTTGGAGAGGTTGAGTTTCAGATAGAGAGTGGACATGATATTGGAGACTGCGGACAGACAGTCCCTGGCGTTCTGTAGTACAGAGGGGGTAAGGTCGGGGGAAGACGTATAGAGTTGTGTGTCATCGGCATAAAGATGGTACCGAAAGCCAAATCTGCTGATGGTCTGTCCAATTGGGGCTGTGTAGAGGGAGAAGAGAAGGGGGCCAAGGACTGAGCCCTGAGGTACCCCGACAGCAAGAGGAAGAGGAGATGAAGTGGAGCCAGAGAACAAAACACTGAAGGAGCGGTCAGAGAGACAGGAAGAGAACCAGGAGAGAGCACTGTCCTTAATACCTAGTGACTGGAGCCTAGAGAGTAGGAGATGAATGGTATAAGTTGAACAGAGCAGGTCAGATATGACCTTGGTCAGATGTGACATCATTTGAACTGACATCTCTAAAGTGATACATGAGAAATATACCAGAAATAGTCCAGATATCGGTCAGACGGTAAGACTGACAACTGCTTTCTTACTTTACTTACTTTTTTTTTTTTACCTTGCTCTTTAACCATGCTCACATTTGCCATCACCGTTTTTGCTCCACTAATCTTCACTCTCCTTCTGTGGCGCCCCTGAGGGTTCAGTAGCCACAGAGGTACTGCACCTCCTCCTGAGGTGTGGTACCCCACCATTCAGGTAAGGTGGAGACACCTGACCACACTCCAACACCTGCATCCCACACAACACAGTAGTGTAGTAAAGCACCCTTTGCTGGCTCCCTGCTTGGAACACGAAGCGTGCTGGGAGGCGGGTGGAGTTTAGTTGGCACCAAAAGAGTGGGAAGAGTTTAGGATTTGGTCAGTATGACAGAGTCAGTGGAAGAGTGAAGATCCCCTGAGTGGGATAGATGAAGGAAGTGCTGCAGCCGACCTCAGTGACCTGGGTCCGCTGGCACAAGAAAGACATTGATGGAAAGCCTAACTCTCTCCATAAGAAAGAAGGATTAGTACGGAACGTAAGGAGAGGGGGGCTAAGGATTAGGGTTAGAGCAGAACCCTTCCCAAGTTCACGGCGCAAGGCCAGGGTCCGGTCCCCAAGGTGGTATGGATACTAATGGTCCAGCAGGAGACAACGGAGGAATAGAAGCTGTCACCACTTTATTCCCACACAAGACTTGGGGGCAAAACCGCAACGTGAGTGAGCCGGGACTTAATAGCAAGGAGTCCCCGAAGAAGGCTACAGCTGTCTGCCATACAAGTATAGTTCATAGGAACATCTGACAGGAGGAACTCCAGTGTAATTCAGTACTGAGAGTACTTCACTATAGGCGCAAAAGGGAGACGTTCAGAAAAGGTACATATGTTGGCGGAGTGTTGGAACGGAGTACTTCATCTTGCCTGGAGGTTGGCTGACCCCCTGACCTGGAGGACACGGCACTGAGGCGGGCACCTGTATGCTCAACAGACTGTGAATAAAGCTTTGGAACTACATGCCCTGGTGTCCTCCGCTCATTACTGCGCCAAACCACTCAGCACTGCTACATCTCTGTGCCAGACACTACACTCTCTCCCTCAACACCTATCTTCTTCATCTACTCTGCCCTGGGATTACAGCCCTGCCTGTGGAGGGCTACATCATCATTGCTGCACCACACCATCTGTCCCAGAGGATCTGTCTGCAGCGTCGGCTTAACATCTTCATTGCCAAACACCACAGGTGGTATCACGAATCATTCTCTCATAAACTTTATTCCATCACTTCATCCCTTTTAAAATGGATGCCCAGGGCTGCGGACTGGGTCACAGCTACTTTGACATCTCCCATTGAAATCCACCGGGCCTGGCTCCGAGAACCACATGGCCCTGCCACGGCATGGGGCAATCCACTTCCCTATCCCCAAACCCCTGCACCCTCGAACCAAATAACTATCTCCCCCTCTCTCTTACCCCCACCTCGCTTTATCTGCAGACATACTCCTTAACCTCAGACCTCTCCTACTAAAATACAATACAAGACGATCACTCTCCTGCACCCACCTGCTTTCCCTTTCTCTGCTTCTCACTGCTGGTGACATATCCCCCCAATCCTGGGCCCCCCGCCTCATATATCCCACTAATCCTCACCCCTATCTTTCTCACACTAAGAGAAACTACCGCAATCTCACATTTAAAACCTGTGCCACTGACCCCCTTCCCTCCTGCACCCTCTTTCTGGCGCACTTTGGAATTCTTGCTCCATCTGCAACAAGCTCCACATAATCCACAACCTCTTTACATCCCGCAACCTTTCCTTCCTGGCCCTCACTGAGACCTGGCTGACACCATCTGACACGGCCTCCCCGGCCACACTGAGTTATGGCGGCCTCCACTTTACCCACACTCCTCGCCCTGGCAACAGACAAGGTGGAGGAGTGGGTTTTCTCCTATCTAAAAGCTGCTGCTTCAACCCTATCCAACCCCCACCCTCCCTTATCCTCCCTTCTTTCGAGGTTCACTCTGTCCGTATTTACTGTCCCTCTAATCTCCAAATGGCTGTCATATACCGACCACCGGGCTCAGCCACTGCCTTCATTGACCAATTCTCCACCTGGCTCCACTTTCTCTCTGCTGACATCCCCACCATCATCGTGGGGGACTTAATTATCCCCATTGACATCCACCAGCAGCAGCCTCCAAACTCCTGTCACTTACCTCATCCTTTGGACTTACTCAGTGGTCCTCCACAGCCACCCACACAAACAGACATACATTAGACCTCATCTTCGCCCGCCTCTGTTCCCTATCTAATCTCACAACCTCTCCCTTCCTCCTATCTGACCATCATCTACTCACCTTCTCATCCTTGTCCTCCTCACCTGCCCCCATGTCCAGCCACTAGCACATCCTCACAGAAACCTCGCACACCTAGACATTCACAGACTCTCAGACTCTCTTCTACCTCTGTCCTCCATATCTTCACTCCACAACACGGACAGTGCCACCGCTTTCTACAACGCCACCCTCACAGCAGCCATAGACTCAGTCGCTCCTCTCATGCATGGCAAAGTGCGATAAACCAATAGGCAACCCTGGCACAACAACCTCACCAAAAAACTTTGACAAGCATCCAGGGTCGCGGAGCGGCGTTGGAAGAAAGCACGCCTGCCAGACGACTTCACTGCTTTTAAACAAGCTACACTTGCCTTTAAATCAGCCCTCACCTCTGCTAAACAGACCTATTTCACAAACCTTGTATTTCACAAACCTTGTATCTTCATTTTCCCACAACCCAAAACAACTGTTCATCACATTCAACTCTCTCCTCCGCCCACCACTGCCACCTCCAACTCCCCTCATCTCTGCTGAGGACTTTGCCACCTACTTCAAAAACAAGATTGGCATACAAGGCAAACCTTTACAGTTCCACCACTCCAACCACTCCACATACCAGACCTCTGTTCTTCCCTAATAACCTCCCTCTCCAACATCACTGAAGGAGAGCTTACTCATCTCCTTTCCAATTCACGCCTCACCACCTGTGCGCTTGACCCCATCCCTCCCCACCTGCTCCCCAACCTCACTAACATGATCATTCCAGCCCTAACCCATCTCTTCAACCTATCCCTAACTTCTGATACCTTCCCCTCTGCTTTCAAATATGCCACCATAACCTCATATATCCTCAAAAAATCAAACCATGACCCAACTGCTATTCCCAGCTATTGCCCCATATCACTGCTCCCGTTTGCTTCCAAACTCCTTGAACAGCATGTCCATGCTCAACTTTCCTCCCACCTCTCATCTAACTCCCTCCTTGACATCCTGCAATCTGGCCTCCGCCCCCACCACTCCACTGAAACTGTCCTGACCAAAATTACTAATGACTTACTCACAGCCAAAACTAACAGACAGTTCTCCATCCTCCTCCTTCTTGACCTGTCCTCTGCCTTTGACACAGTTGACCACTGCCTACTGCTACAGATTCTTTCTTCCCTTGGCATCAGAGACCTTACCCTGTCCTGGATTTCCTCATACCTTTCTGACCGCACATTCAGCATTTCCCACTCCCACACTACCTCCTCATCCCGCCCCCTCTCTGTTGGAGTCCCCCAAGGCTCTGTCCTTGGGCCCCTAACTTTTTCCATCTATACTCTTGACCTAGGACAACTCATAAAGTCCCATGGCTTCCAGTACCACCTGTATGCAGATGACACTCAGATCTACCTCTCTGACCCAGATGTCACCTCTCTGTTGTCCAGAATCCCAGAGTGTCTATCAGCCATATCCTCCTTTTTCACCTCTCGCTTCCTAAAACTCAACGTAGACAAAACTGAACTCATTATCTTTCCTCCATCTCACGTATCTTCCCTACCCGATTTATCTATTATGGTAAACGGCATCACGCTCCCTCCCGCACCTGAAATCCGCTGCCTCAGAGTAACTCTCGACTCTGCCCTGTCCTTCAAACCACATGTCCAATCTCTTGCCACCTCCTGTCGCCTCCAACTCAAAAATATTTCCAGAATCCATCCCTTCCTCAGTCCTCAATCTACTAAAACTCTTGTACATGCCCTTATCTCCCGCCTTGACTACTGCAACACTCTCCTCTGTAGCCTCCCTGCTAACTCTCTTGCACCACTCCAGTATGACCTCAATTCTGCTGCCCGACTAATCCATCTCTCTCCTCGCTACTCCCCTGTATCCCTCCTCTGCAAATCCCTCCATTGGCTCCCAATTCCTCAAAGAATCCAGTTCAATCTACTAACACTAACCTACAAAGCCATCCACAACCTTTCCCTTCCCTGTATCTCTGAACTAATCTTCCAATATCTTCCCTCACGTAATCTTCGATCCTCTCAAGACTGTAGTATATATGAAGTATGAATGTAGTATGTATGTATGTATGTTGTATGAATGTAGATGTATGTATGTTGTATGAATGTAGTATATATGAAGTATGTATGTAGCATGTAGTATGTATGTATGTAGTATGTATGTAGTATGTATGTTTTTTTCTTCTTTTTTTTGCATTCAACACATTAGCCGGTTGATGGAACTACTACTGTCCCATCATTGGCTAATATGTCAATCACTGTCATTGTAGCAGGCATCGCCCGATGGGACTTGTAGTCCCATCGGACGATGCCTGCACATACACACAACCCCCGGCAGGCCCGCACAGACCCCCGGCAGGCCCGAACAGACCCCCGGCAGCCCGAACAGACCACCGGCAGGCCCGCACAGAACCCCGGCAGGCCCGCACAGACCCCTGAGAGGCCCGTACAGACCCCACCCGCACACACAGACACGCAGTGTCTGCCCACACTCTTCCCCCTCCCGAGCTGGATGTGCAAGTAAAGAAAGGGTTTATTTTCATTCCGATATTTGTGCCCCATTGACTTGCATGGGTTTCCGGTATCGGAATCGGCGATACCCGATATTTTTGGGGTATCAGTCCGATGCAATCCGATCCGATATTTCCCGATATTGGAAGGTATCGCTCAACACTAATGATGGGTATATGGGCATGGGACTATGAGATGAAGGATGTGTGATGGGTATATGGGCACTCGACTATGGGATGGCGAATATGTATGATGGGTATATGGGCACGGGACTATGGGATGGAGGATGTGTGATGGGTATATGGGCATGGGACTATGGGATGCAGGATAATTATAATTTGTTATAACTAACCACAGTTAGTTACTATGCCTGGGCAGCGCCAGGCTCTTCAGCTAGTATAAAGTAAAAATCTGCTTCCAGGGGAGGAATTGATACTATGGAAACATACTATAACTGGAAGAATAATGATTACGGTCTGGGCCAGATGGAGAACAGAAGGAAGAACAATGACTCCAATAAGAGATGACATCACCGGTAAATAATTGAATATCATTCTGTATTCTGCCTCTAATGTGTTTATTCAACCTAGATTAACATGGAAATCTGGTCTCACTGGATAGAGACATCCACTACGGTACTCAGACTCAACAATGGTAATGATTGATTATTAGAGTAGAAAAAAATTCCATAGCATGATACACCGCAGTAGGGATGAGCAAAAAATATTAGAACGGAATTGGATTTTTCTGAAACTGTGCAAAATTGCGCATTCGCATGGATTTATCAAAATGGCAGCTGCTGATCCATAAAGAGTCATCAAAAGATTTAAAAAAAATAAGAATCCTTATTCTCACCTCACCGCTCATTTCTCAGACCCCTCCGATCCTTGCTGTCACCTGACTGGTCCTCGTGACATCTTCTAATCATCACCGCTCACGCTGAAATCCCTGGGCCTCTCACAGTAAGCTGGGATTACAGCTCTGATGAGACTCAGGGTGGCTCTGAAGGGTGGTCATGGAGAATTTCATAACTTTTTGCTCACTTGTGCAGTACCTTAACAGCAGGATTTTTATTTCCTTTTTTTTTTCGTTTTACATTTCTTATGATTTCGGGTCTAGAGAGAATCCAGAGCATAATAATCGACATTAAAAGAGCGGAAGATAACTTTGAATATCTAGAGCAAAAGTGCCCAAATGGGTGAATTCGAATTTTACCTAACCCACTCATATCTTTACACCCAGTAGGGAAACTGCTGTACCATTCTTGTTTCAACCTTTATTCATTATTCAGACTTAGATTTTACATCCCAGAAATCATTCAAACCCTATAATTAACCCATTCACGACCCAGCCTATTTTGACCTTAATGACCTGGCCATTTTTGGCATTTCTGATCAGTGTCCCATTAAGAGGTAATAACTCAGGAACGCTTCAACGCATCCTAGCGATTCTGATATTGTTTATTCAGGACATATTGGGCTTCATGTTACTGGTAAATTTAGGTTGAAAATTTTTGCGATTATTTGTGAAAAAAATGGAAATTTGGCGAAAATTTTGAAAATTTCGCAATTTTCAAATTTTGAATTTTTATTCGGTTAAACCAGAGAGTTATGTGGCACAAACTAGTTAATAAATAACATTTCCCACATGTCTACTTTACATCAGCACAATTTTGGAAACAACATTTTTTTTTTGTTAGGAAGTTATAAGGGTTAAAAGTTGACCAGTGATTTCTCATTTTTACAACAAAATTTACAAAACCATTTTTTCTAGGGACCACCTCACATTTGAAGTGGTCTATATGGCAGAAAATACCCAAAAAAGACACCAATCTAAAAACTGCACCCCTCACGCTACTCAAAACTACATTCAAGAAGATTATTAACCCTTCAGGTGCTTTACAGGAACTAAAGCAACGTGGAAGGAAAAAATTGACATTTTAATTTTTCCAACAAAATTTTTTTTAGCATCAATTTTTTCATTTTTACATGGGCAACAGGATAAAATGGATCCTAAAATTTGTTGGGCAATTTCTCCTGAGTACACCGATACCTCATATGTGGTCATAAACAACTGTTTGGGCGCACAGCAGGGCCCTGAAGGGAAGGAATGCCATTTGACTTTTGGAATGGAAAATTAGCTCCAATAGTTAGAGGACACCATGTCGTGTTTGGAGAGCCCCTGTGTGCCTAAACATTGGAGCTTCCCTACTAGTGACCCCATTTTGGAAACTAGACACCCCAAGGAACTTATCTAGATGCATAGAGAGCATTTTGAACCCCCAGGTACTTCACAAATTGATCTGTAAAAATGAAAAAGTACTTTTTTTTAACAAAAAATTTCTTTTCGCCTACATTTTTTCATTTTTACATGGGCAACAGGATAAAATGGATCCTAAAATTTGTTGAGCAATTTCTCCTGAGTACACGGATACCTCATATGTGGTCATAAACCACTGTTTGGGCACAAGGCAGGGCCTTGAAGGGAAGGAGCGCCATTTGACTTTTGGAATGGAAAATTAGCTCCAATAGTTAGCGGACACCATGTTGCGTTTGGAGAGCCCCTGTGTGCCTAAACATTGATATACCCCCACAAATTACCCAATTTTGGAAACTAGACACCCCAAGGAACTTATCTAGATGCATAGAGAGCATTTTGAACCCTCAGGTACTTCACAAATTGATCTGTAAAAATGAAAAGGTACTTTTTTTTCACAAAAAAATTATTTTCACCTACATTTTTTCATTTTTACATGGGCAACAGGATAAAATGGATCCTAAAATTTGTTGGGCAATTTCCTCTGAGTACACCGATACCTCATATGTGGTCATAAACCACTGTTTGGGCACACGGCAGGGCCCTGAAGGGAGGAAGCGCTGTTTGACTTTTTGAATGGAAAATTAGCTCCAATCATTAGGGGACACAAGGTCGCTTATGGAAAGTATGTAGTGTACGTCAGGTTGGTGTATGTGGTATAGTATGCACCACACACCCACACCAACTGACGTACACTATGCCACACACACCAACCTGCCACACTACATTAGGTTGATGTGTGTGGTGTAGTGTATGTCAGGTTGGTGTGTGGTGTAGTGAAGTGTACGTCAGGTTGGTGTGTGTGGTATAGTATACCAACCTGACGTACACTACGCCACACACACACACCAACCTGATGTACACTATGCCACACATACCAACCTGACACTACATCAGGTTGGTGTGTGTGGCGTAGTGTACGTCAGGTTGGTGTGTGGTGTGGTGTAGTGTAGTGTATGTGAGGTTGGTGTGTGTGGTATTGTATACACCACACACACCAACCTGACGTACACTACGCCACACACACACACACCAACCTGACGTACACTACGCCACACACACACACATCAACCTGACGTACACTACTGCACACATACCAACCTGACACTACATCAGGTTGCTGTGTGGAGTAGTGTACGTCAGTTTGGTGTGTGTTGTGGTGTAGTGTATGTCAAGTTGGTGTGTGTGGTATTGTATGCACCACACACACAACAACCTGACGTACACTACGCCACACACACACCAACCTGACGTACACTACGCCACACACACACCAACCTGACATACACTATGCCACACACACACACATCAACCTGACGTACACTACGGCACACATACCAACCTGACACTACATCAGGTTGCTGTGTGGCGTAGTGTACGTCAGTTTGGTGTGTGTTGTGGTGTAGTGTATGTCAGGTTGGTGTGTGTGGTATTGTATGCACCACACACACAGCAACCTGACGTACACTACGCCACACACACACCAACCTGACGTACACTACGCCACACATACCAACCTGACACTACATCGGGTTGGTGTGTGTGGTGTAGTGTACAACAGGTTGGTGTGTGGTGTGGTGTTGTGTAGTGTACGTCAGGTTGATGTGTGTGGTATTGTATACACCACCCACACACCATCCTGACGTACACTACGCCACACACACACACCAATGTGACATACACTACGCCACACATACCAACCTGACACTACATCAGGTTGGTGTGTGTGGTGTAGTGTACGTCAGGTTGGTGTGTGGTGTGGTGTAGTGTACGTCAGGTTGGTGTGTGGTGTGGTGTAGTGTACGTCAGGTTGGTGTGTGGTGTGATGTAGTGTACGTCAGGTTGGTGTGTGTGGTACTGTATACACCACACACACACCAACCTGACGTACACTATGCCACACACACACACATCAACCTGACGTACACTCCGCCACACATACCAACCTGACACTACATTGGTCTGTGGTGTGGTGTAGTGTAGTGGACGTCAGGTTGGTATGTGTGGTAATGTATACACCACACACACACCAACCTGGCGTACACTACGCCACACACACACATCAACCTGACGTACACTACGCCACACATACCAGGTTGGTGTGTGTGTGTGTGGCATAGTGTACGTCAGGTTGGTGTGTGTGGTGTATACTACACCACACACACCAACCTGACGTACACTACACCACACATACCAACCTGACACTGCATCAGGTTGGTGTGTGTGGCATAGTGTACGTCAGGTTGGTGTGTGATGTGGTGTAGTGTAGTGTAGTGTACGTCAGGTTGGTGTGTGTGGTATAGTATACACCACACACACCAACCTGACGTACACTACGCCACACACGCACACACCGACCTGACGTACACTAGGCCACACATTCCAACCTGATACAACATCAGGTTGGTGTGTGTGGCGTAGTGTATGTTACGTTGGTGTGTGGTGTAGTGTACGTCAGGTTGGTGTATGTGGTGTTGTGTATGTCAGGCTGGTGTGGGTGAGTTCTGTAGTGGAGTGTCAGGATGTGTTTAGTCCATGGACGTGTGATGAATTCTGAAGCATTCATTCAAACACAGTCCAGGTTTGTCGGGACATGTTTCACATTGGAAACGAGTTTCCCTTCTTGTCCCCCTTTTACAGCATATCCGGCTCCTTTTTTTTTCACTCCTCATGGGGAAAATGTTGCCCTGGTACCATACGGGAAACTTGAGTTCCAGGGGTGCTGGGGCGCGCTCCGTCCTCCTCTCCAAAAATCATGGCCTTTATCACCGCCTCCTGGAACTCAAGGAAGGAGTGGTCCTGGCCTGCACATCGTGATAGCACGCATGCATTATACAGTGCCATTTGTACGAGGTGCACAGCCAGTTTTTTGTACCACACCTTCGCCTTCCGCATGGCACTATACTGCTGGAGGACTTGATCAGAAAGATCAACTCCCCCCATGTGATGGTTGTATGCCAGGACACAGTCCGCTTTGTGGACCGGTCCTGGGGTACCTCAAATGGTGGTGGCCGGGGTGCCGGGACCATGGATTGTGGTCAAGACAAATATGTCTCTTTTGTCTTTGAACTTGACCACAAGCATGTTGCCGCTACATGGGGCTCGGGTCTCACGCTTTCGGAGAGGCTGCTCAATTAGCGGCAAAGGGAGACCCCTCTGGTTTCTGCGCACGGTACCGCAAGCGACGGTAGCTCTGGCAGTGAGGGATTGAAATAGTGTGATGCTTGTATAAAAGTTATCAATGTACAGATGGTAACCTTTATCAAGCAGAGGGTGGACCAAATCCCACACTATTTTCCCACTCACCCCCAGAGCAGGTGGACATTCTGGGGGCTGGATCCTACTGTCCTTTCCTTGGTAAACTCTAAAGCTGAGAGTGTACCCTGTGGTACTCTCACACAGCTTGTAGAGTTTCGTCCCGTACCTTACCCTTTTGCTGGGCAGGTACTGACGGAACTGAAGCCTCCCTTTGAAGTGGATGAGGGATTCATCCACACAAATTTCCCTTTCGGGAAAATACATTTCAGCAAACTTGTTGCTGAAGTGTTCGACGACTGGCCGAATTTTGAACAGTCTATTAAAATTCAGGTCATCGCGGGGAAGGCTTTCAGTGTTGTCTGAGCTGTTTGGAAGCCTGAGCTCTGTGCTCCTTTCCAGGGCGGCCTGCCAAGAGGTGAAGGAAAGCGACTTTTAAGCCAGGACTGGCGTGGAGGGGTTGCGGAAGCTCCACTGACACTAGCGGTGCCCTCAGAACATGGATCTGCTCACTAAAAGAGCAGATAAATCAAAGAAACTGGAGCACTCTCCCCTCATGCTGAGGAGCCAAGATGGCGCCCGTCACACAGCAGCCACAGCCTGCAGCCCCAGCCTGAGCGGCGCACAGCAGGTGAGGACACCACAGAGGGTGAAACATGCTGCATTCAAGTCAGGGGGTAAGTCTGACCCCAACCCTGCTGAAACCGCCACCCCAGCTAGCAAGGGGACCGCTAAATTTACATTTAAAAGCAGCGCTGAGTACAAGCAGACAAAATATCGCGAGACTAGCCATGAAACAGGCGAGACTACGCTACAAGTATGCAAATTGCGTACTTTACGCCAGATTCCCACGCAACCTACAAAATACAGCGCAGCAACAGCGCACACTGCTGCAGCACATGAAATGAACATAATAAGAAGTGCCTCTTCCTGCCCTGATATATCTAACATATCGGACACCCCTCTAACGCCGCCACAGAGGAAATTATCCCCCGAATCACAAAATAGCCGCAGATTAAGCGGCAGCTCTGCTGAGCTGCAACAAGAATCACAATTGGAGGACTCACTCTCCTCAGACAATCCTGCATCTGAGAGTATACTACAAGTGCTGACAGAGGTAGAAACTACCAACACTGCAGCCTCAGAAGTATTCATAAAAATATGATCTGCCTGCTGGCAAAGACATTTCAAAAACAAATAGATGGTTATAATACAAACCTCCAGAATAACATAGACAGTCTGGGCCAGAGAGTGGATCACTTAGAATCCAAAATGGAGGAAATGGTTAAGTCTCATAATACCTTAATAGATGCACACTATGCCTTAGAAAAAGAGGTTACCTTTCTAAAATCAAAGTTAATAGAACAAGAGGACAGAAGTAGAAGAAATACCGTAACCTCAAATTCAGAGGAATACCTGAAAATATTAAAGACAGAGATCTTAATGCTTATGTGCAAAATATGCTTCATACTTTGCTCCCTGGGGCCACCAAAGGGGACCTTCTAATGGAACGCATACATAGACTCCCCAAATCCAAGTACGCCCCTGAGAGGGCCCCGCAGGATGTCATTGCTTATTTTCACTATTACCTGACAAAAGAGGACATTCTGAAAAAAAGTAAGCAGTCACCTATCTTACCAAGGCCGTATGAGGACATTAGAATCTTTGCAGACTTTTCAAAAGCTACATTGCAAAAAAGGAGAGACTTTTACCCTATTGCTACCCATCTGAGAGAGCACAAGGTGTTGTACAGATGGGGCTTTCCCACGAAAGTGTTGGTTATTAAGGAGAATACTACTTTTGCTCTTTCTAATATTGATAATTGTGCCAGATTTTTTCAGGATTTAGGTATTCCTCCAATGAAGATTTCATCATCCTCCAATCAAGAGAGGAGCAACTCTCCGCAACATCCAAGACGTCTATCATCAACCTGGTCTACACAAAAGAAAAGATAATGACCTTGGTAGGTGCTGACCCTGGCTCTCGGCCTGAACTTTTACACCCCCCACGTGCTAACTGAGAGCTTCTCTCTTGGCATCATTTCTCTTGAGAAATTTAACCTTTTTTGTTATATTTAGTAACAAATTTCTGTTTTTTAGTTTGTTAAATGTTCTTATATGCAGGCAAAGCAGGCACTGGCAAAAATTTTCCAGTGAAATACCATATCTCTTGGGTTCATGCTCAGGTTAAATATTCTGTCTTATTGATACAATTATTGCATTTACTTTTTCATACACGCTATGGATTTGAAAATCTTGTCATTTAATGTGAATGGGCTTAATTGTCCTTTTAAAAGATTTGCATTGTGGAGAGAGATTACTAGACTAAAAGCAAATATTGTAATGATACAGGAGACCCATCTTCTGGAGATCGATAATGTAAGATTCAAAAATGCAGAATATCCTCAGATTTTCTTCTCCAATAATGAGGGAAGGAAAAAAGCTGGGGTAGCCATTGCCTTTCATAAGGATCTGCCAGTGGTAATTTCAGACGTACATAAACATAATAAAGGCAGACAGCTGGCCATTAACTTCACTCTAGAGGGTATAGAATATACTGTGGTCAATGTGTACAACCCCAATGTAAGACAAATTAGTTTTCTTAACAAAGTCAAGAGAAAACTCTCTAGCTTTAGCAAAGGACAAATTATATGGAGAGGAGATTTTAATTGTATTGTAAACCCAGACACTGACTGTTCTTCCTCTGCTTCATACTATAGGAGTGTAAACTTGAGGAAATGGCTGGAAGACTCCAACTTACACGATAGCTGTAAAATATTGAATCCCACCTCAAAAGAATATACCCGATTCTGCCCTCACAACAAATCTTACACCAGAATAGACCACATATTTACCAGTTTCTCATTACTAGATTTATATGTAGATTTTCAAACTGGCCCTATCACATGGTCAGACCATGCTCCTATTCTGTTGACACTTCGCATCTCCTCACTAGACCAAAGACATTACAACTGGAGATACAGTAAATTTGTTGTAGACTCCTCAGACAATATAACATTAATAAGAAATACTCTGATGGATTACTTTAAAGAGAACAATTCCCAGGAGATCACACCTGAGACTTTATGGTTGGCACATAAATGTGTCATCAGGGGACATTTGATCCAGATGGCCTCAAGACAACAGAAAGAAAGAGAGCGCAAACAAAAAACATTACTCGAACAAATCACAAAATTAGAGGGCCTAGCCAAAGCAGATAAAAATTTTACCAAATACAACGAGTTATATTCTCTCAGGCTGGAATTAAGAAACCTTCTTATAAATATCTATGAGAAAAAGATTCTGTTCAATAGAGCAGGGTTTTATATAAATAACAATAAAACTTCAAAAAGTATGGCCAACAGATTTAAACCTATAAATAAAAAACACTTAATTAAAAAAATATCTCAGAATTCACTAACTATAGAAAAACCAAAAACCAAAAGAAATAGCCCTGGCCTTTGAGAAATTTTACTCAAATTTATACAACATAGGGGAAAATGGGGCTAACCCCCCTCCCACAGAAGAAATTATAAAATTTTTTCTAGATAACGTTAAACTAGGATCTCTGTCTCCGGATCAGAGGGAACTCCTTGACGTACCCTTCTCGGAGGGCGAGGTCTCTCTTGTGATCAATAATTTAAAAAGTAACAAAGCTCCAGGCCCTGACGGTTTCCCAATAGAATATTACAAAACATTTCAAAAAGACCTTGTCCCATATCTAACAAATACTCTAAATTTCATAAAGTCAAGAGGTGTGTGTAGTGCAGACATGCTGAGGGCCACAATAGTGGTAATTCCTAAGCCGGACAAAGACTCCACAAAAATTGAAAACTACAGACCCATATCCCTTCTGAATGCAGATATTAAAATTTATGCAAAAATATTAGCGGAGAGGGTGCAGAATATTATTCCTTGCCTTATACACCTCGATCAGGTGGGTTTTGTAAAACATAGACAAACCTCTGACAGCTCTAGAAGCGTTCTGCACCATATACATTTATGCAATAAGAAAAAAATTCCCAGTCTGTTTATAGCCCTTGATGCCAAGAAGGCTTTCGATCGTGTCAATTGGGCTTATGCTTTCGCAGTACTTGAAAGGATGGGTTTTGGTGGGGAGATGATAAAGGGTATTCGGGCTCTTTATTCTCAGCCGTCTGCCTCTGTACTGGTCAATAGCACTATGTCTGAAAAATTCTTTATAACAAATGGGACAAGACAGGGTTGCCCCCTGTCCCCAATTATTTTCATCCTGAGTCTGGAGCCACTGGCTCAAATGATAAGGGACTCGGATGGGGTGCGGGGTATACGGCTGGGAGATTCGGAGCATAAAATAAATCTATATGCAGACGACATCATCCTCACATTGACAGACCCTGTCGTCTCTCTGAAACAGACTTGGGACATCATAGATCTGTTTGGATCTGTTTCATATTACAAGCTTAACATAAAGAAGACTAATGTTTTGTCACTTTTTATTCCAGCACCCATTAAGCAACAATTAAGAGACAGATACCCTTTTAATTGGGACTGTACTAAGATCCCATATCTCGGAATATGGCTCACAGGTAATCTTACACACATGGGCGAAGTGAACACTGAATGTCTTTTACGGTCTCTCGAGCTCAAGTTGGGAGAACTGTCAAAAACCCCAGCCACTTGGATGGGTAGAATAGTTCTGTATAAAATGTTCTGCCTCCCAAAGGTAGTTTTTCTATAGAAATGTACCTTTACCTCTCTCAAAGCAGTCTATACAGAAACTCATCTATCAAATGAATAAATTTATATGGAATAACCAAAAATCTAGAGTGAGGAAACACACCTTACTCAAATCCAAAGAAAATGGTGGAATAGCCCTCCCAGACCTAGAGGCATACTATTTTGCTACCATGGCTGAGCTAACAAAAATGTGGTTTACGGGGCGGACCGGGATGGGGTGGCCAGAAATTGAGAGAAATCTGATGCCTAACAAAGAGCCACTACTATACATATCTTATTTTCTCTTGCACAAGAAAGAGATTCCAAATATAGAGAACCCAATACTTAGGGCTTCAATAATTTGCTGGACACATCTGTGCAGGAGGAAATTTAATGCCTACCCTCACTCGACTAAACAGTTGAGAATTCCTTTTCTGTCGCCTGTCAGAATCTCTTTGAGACCATTGTTTGACAGCTGGACAAAATTCTCCATCACTTTTGTTGATGATTTACTTGACAATAATAGAGTCATACCTTTTGAACTGGTTAAAACCAAGTTTGGAGTCCACAATACTGAGTACATGACATATCTCCTGCTCAAAGAGGAGTATAGTAATTATAAGAAATACTTTTGTGGAGTAGTCATGATTAATCATACTATTCATAATTTTTTAATTAACACACCTCCCAGCCACAAGAGTTTCTTAAAACCCTTATACAATATTCTAACCAACAAATACACCTTTTCCAATAAAGGATGTTTTGAAAAGTGGAAAACCACTCTACAGAAACAAATACAAATTCCTCAATGGACAACATCATTTAAAATAGCGGCAAAAGCCACAAAATGTATGAATATTCTTTAGACTCATTATAAGCTGGTCCATAGATACTATCTCACTCCGAATAGACTCAGATACTTTGGAGGAGGAGGATCTGGACTATGCTGGCGTGGTTGTGGTTCACAAGCCGACTTGCTTCATGTGTTTTGGGGATGCCCTATCTTAAAAGTATATTGGCTCAAGGTTTTTCATCTAATCTCGATTATATGTAACTGGCGTGTCCAACCATACCCAGCTCTAGCCTTGTTACTCATTGGAATTTATAGGTTTAAAAAAGAAAAATTTCTGGTCGCTCATATTCTAATGTCTGCTGTGTATCTAATAGCGAAAGGTTGGAGCAACATGCAACCACCTGATGTTGTTACATTGATTATGTTGGTCGATAAACATTACACATATGAAAAAATTCATTATATTAATAGCCTATCAATAAAACTATTTGGAGATAGATGGAATAAATGGATAGAACTTAAATCTAAAATAGAAGAAGCTTTTATATCCTGAACCCTTTTTTTCTTCTTTCATTTGCATCGTGTTTAAGAACTTCATAGTTCCAGATGCCTGCCGGTGTTCCTACAGTTGCCTATTGGTTGTTTTGTTTATTGTTGACTACATTCATCTCAAGTGTCGTTGTTCTTGATACATGATGGAAAATAGTACTATATTGTATTGTATTGATATACAATGTTATAAATGCCATATAGAAATGACTCACACTATATGAATGTATGTTTCACATTTCTGTTATCTTGAAAACTTAATAAAAACATTGTTTAAGAAATTTAAGGATAGCCTCAAAACATTTCCGAGTCATAACCATGCCAAATATTGGAGTTTGATATAAAATATCAGTACTTCAGTATTGGCGAATTTCTGGTTTCTTCACAATCCCCATGTGAAGGACCAGTCCCCAATATTTAATCATTTCTACAGAGTTAATGGGACTCCAAGTAGAGAATGAAGATAATTGGGTGTTCGCCAAAAATTATTGGGCGTACAAGTTTGTTTGCTCCACCATGAGACTGACGATTGACTCAGAGAAAAATACTTTGAAAAAGTATATTTCCCTGAAGTTGGCTGTCTCAAACTGGATTCCTGATTGGGGAACGAAATCAGGAATACGTGGAGCAAAATTTTCAGGGACGGAGGTCCAGGAGGGAGACCTAGTGCTAGGTTGGGCGTGACTAGCACTAGGTTGGGGAAAACTCACATTTGGCTGTGGGACTTCCTCCAAGGTCTCCAACTCTTCCTCTAAGGCCTCCGACTCTTCCTCCCTGGGCTCCGGACGATTTCTCATCCTGCGACATCTCGGTGGTGACAAGTCTGTGACGCTGGAAGAGGAAGAGTGGTAGGAATAGAGGAAGGTGGGGTCCTCTCTCTCACTATCAGTATCAGAGGCAATAATTTCATATGCCTCCTCAACTGAGTAGACCCTTTGGGACTGGGATGACTGGGATGAGCGGGACATTGTGCGTGTGGTGTGTGTGCATGTGTAAAAAACCTTTATTATAGTGTGCGTGTGTATGTGCGAATGTTTGGTGAAACTTTTTACTGGAGGAATGGGCTGTCAGGAGGGGACTGTCAGGCATGCGGGGGGCAGGAGGGGACTGTCATGCGTGCGGGGGCAGGAGAGGACTGTCAGGTGCGCGGGGGCAGGAGAAGACTGTCAGGCGCATGGGGGGCACGAGGGGACTGTCAGGCGCGCGGGGGCAGGAAGGGACTGTCAGGTGCACGGGGGGCAGGAGGGGACAGAGGAGATGGAAATGGAGATGGAACCAGCAGCAGCAGGGGGAGTGATCAGGGAGTGATGGGGGCAGGGGGTGATCAGGGGTGATCACTGGGGCTGGGGGATGGTCACCGGGGACAGAAAGGGGCTGTCAGGCGCAGGAGGGCGCTGAGGAGAATTAGGTGGAGATGGAACCAGTGGCGGCAGCAACAGTGGGGGTGATCAGGAGTGCAGGGGGATGATCAGGGGTGCAGGGGGATGATCAGAGGTGCAGGGGAGTGATCAGGGGTGCAGGGGGATGATCAGAGGTGCAGGGGGATGATCAGGGGTGCAGGAGGATGATATGGGGTGCAGGGGGATGATCACCAGGGGCAGAAGGAGGCTGTCAGGCGCGGGGCGGGCAGAAGGTGGCTGAGGAGATGAAGGTGGATATAAAAAACAGCAGCATCAGGGGTTAAAAAGGGGGGCAGGGATTGATCAGGGGGACAGGGGTTGATGGGGGTGATCACTAGGGCTGAGGGGTGATCACGGGGGGCAGGAGGGGGCTGTTAGGCACAGGAGGTGGCTGAGGAGCCTGCAGCAGCAGGGGGAATGATCAGCGGTACTGGGAGATGATTAGGGGTGCTGGGGGATGATCAGGGGTGCTGGGGGATCACCAGGGGCAGAGTGGGGCTGTCAGACACGGGGGGGGCAGGAGGTGGCTGAGGAGATAAGGAAATAAAAACATGCAGCAGGGGTTAATCAGGGAGGCAGGGGTTAATCAGGGGGGGCAGGGGTTAATGAGGGTGATCACTGGGGCTGAGTGGTGATCACAGGGGCACAGGAGGGGGCTCTCAGGCACAGGGGGCAGTAGGTGGCTGAGGAGCTGGCAGAGCTGGAAACAGAAGATAGATGATCGGGGGTGCTGGGGGAGGATCAGGGGAGCAGGAGATGATCATGGGGCAGGGGAGAGTGAGCGGAGGTGGGAGGGGCTGGAATTAGGCGGCGGGGCAGAGAAGTATATTACCGGAGGGCAGTGGTGGCAGCGTCGGCAGTGGCGATGACAGCGGCGGCGGTGAAAGCGGTGGCAGCGGCGGTGATCGCAGGTCAAGGTGGCAGTCAGGCACCTCGTTCCTCAGCTTCCATGGATGGGATGAAGTTGAGGAACGAGGCAGCCATGATTTTACTACGCCCCTCCACATCTGATTGGAGGGCTAGCGTCACATGGACGCTAGCTCCAATCAGATGCAAGGGGGTGACAAAAAGGTCACTGGGAGTGATCGTATCCCCGGGGTGGCGAAGCCACCCCCCTGGGGTCAAGTCTAGGTCCCCCTGTAACTGCGTGTCGGGTGAACTTTCATTGCACCCGCTCACCCGACCCGCAGGAGGGAGATCCTTTCATGACACCGCATAGGCGTCATGGGTCGTTTTGACACGACTTTTCATGACGCCTATGTGGTGTCAAAGGTCGTGAAGGGGTTAAAGACACCAAGCTTTAGGGCTCATACTCATTTACGATTAAAACGGAATAGTGCAATCTCATAAAAAATCTAACTGCATTCTGACTAATGCTAGTCAATGATGTGTTCATCTGCAATTTTTTTGTCAGACTGAGAAAAAAATTTCAGCTTGCTGAGAGAGAGCATGTATATCAAAATAGACTTGTCAATGCAAGTCAATTGGGTACAAGAAAAAGATTGTATGGCACACAGACCGTGTATGCAATCTCATAGGAAACCTGACATTTCATCAGCTGAGTAATGTATATTCACACAATTGAAGAGAGTTATATAAAAAAAATGGCATGGGATCCCCCATACCTATTAATAATCAGCTGAGGGAAAGCTGACAGTGTGGGGGCTGATGTTTATAGTTGGGAAAGGGGTTAATAAACAAAGGGATTCCCAGGCTATTAATATCAGCTCCTAGCTTTCTACATAGCCTTTACTGGTTATTATGAAGGGGTGACTCACCCAAAAGGGAAAGTGGCGACCCTCTATAATTAATAACCAGAAAAGGCTATGCAGACAGCTGCGGGCTGAAATGAATTGCCATGGATATTGGTCCCTTCTCAACATTACAACATCAGCCCTCAGCCACTTCAGAAATGGCACATTGATTAGTTCTGTAATGTCAAGTCCACGCCTTAGTAATGGAGAGGTGTCTATCAGACCCTTCGCACTATTAACCCCATAGTCAAATGTAATAAAGATACAGGCAGAGTAAAATCCTTTAATTGAAATAAAAATATAAGGTCCTTTATTTGAAATAAAAACTCCCCGACCTTCTTTTACCCATTTATTAATATCCAAATAAAAATAAGCAAATGTTTCCTCACCTGATGGCAATTTGCATATTTAATGGACAACAAATACATTTTTTAGCTTTTTTTTTGACAATTTTTATGAAGAGGTTCTGGAAAATTACAGAAAATCTCATCTAGAGCTGGTCCTTTATAGAGGTTTCACTATATGTTGAGTGTGTCATGGTGGGGAGCCATTCGTATGTGTTAGCTCTGGTGTCCTACAAATGCAGGTAATTGCTTGACTAACGCATGTATTATTCATGGGTGTGCCTTATAAATATTCCATGCCAATATCATAGGTAGTCCGAGTAACTCTTTGTGAGCAGTGTCTATGAATCATGTTCTGTAAATTCAGCAAAGATACACACAAATGTTCCGACATTTACCATCATGTCAGGGTCATTCCTTAGGTTAAAGAACTATGATTAATTATTTATATGCGGTGTAGAGAGCCCGTTCAGAGATTTTTCCTTATATCCAAGTGTATTTGTTCCATGTCTCATTTATTTTTTATCATGTATTCTCCCAGGCTCCTCCATCCATTGAAATGACTAAATATGTACCCAGATAACCAGCGGATTTCATTACCTATATAATACTGCTATACCCTGCCTACATAATTCTTACATAGAGTTACAACATAATAATATTGCCATTGACAGCTCAAGTAATATTTCTATAATGTGCCCAAATAATAGACCCATTTAGTCCTAAAATAATAGTTTTATATAGTGCACATTATACAATACTGCCATACTGTGCCAAAAAAAGTTGCCCACCAAGAAACTTTAGTATGATCTAGAAATTAAAAATAATGTGCAATCCTTTTGTTGCTCAGACCGGGTCCAAACATCCTTCTCCATATTTACATTATTTTTTATTTGTAGAACATATTGGTTTTTTTTCGTCTTTAACACAAATGGTGGACAACCGTTAAACACTACCATAGAGCTGGAAACTAAAATTACACTGGTCAACAGCATTTTTGGTGCCAAAGATATTTCATCGAATTTAGGGTATTTTTGGGGTGCTGATTCTGAATATGTCATCAGTTTTGCCAGATTGGCTCAAGTTTTTGAGATTTTTGGTATCTTATTTATAGCACTTGTTGGTAAATGCGACGCATCATCTCATTAATTTCTTTGGATTAGTACTTGAACTGAGCAGTTCTCAATATAGTTTTGTGTTAATTAGTGTTCTAAAAGTTTGTTCATAGCTTGATTTTTGCACTAACTTTATGTTGTTGTCTGTTTTCCAGTGAAAAGCATGAACTCATCATGAAGAAGTTGTCTTAACGATCCAGACTCATTCTGTTACATTTGTGGTGAATATACACTGCCAAAACATAGAAGAAACATAACACACTTCGTAAAAAAAGTGTATTTTGCCTATTTTGGGGTTATGCTTGGGGACCAAGACAAGTTTTGGGCACCACACATAGTGTGCAAAGCATGTATCGAATTATTACGAAAATGGAGCAAAGGACAAAGAAAAAGCTTCAAATTTGGTGTTCCAATGGTGTGGAGAGAGCCAAAAAATCATCATGATGACTGTTATTTATGGTAAACACAGGTACAGGCACATCTTCACAATGAGGGACAGGCCTTCTTGCAGATTCCATGTTACTCCCATTTTCGTTTCTTATGCTTATTGAATCCTTGCACTTGCACTGCACAGAAATAACAGTCATCATGATGATTTTTTGGCTCTCTCCACACCATTGGAACACCAAATTTGAAGCTTTTTCTTTGTCCTTTGCTCCATTTTCGTAATAATTCGATACATGCTTTGCACACTATGTGTGGTGCCCAAAACTTGTCTTGGTCCCCAAGCATAACCCCAAAATAGGCAAAATACACTTTTTTTACGAAGTGTGTTATGTTTCTTCTATGTTTTGGCAGTGTATATTCACCACAAATGTAACAGAATGAGTCTGGATCGTTAAGACAACTTCTTCATGATGAGTTCATGCTTTTCACTGGAAAACAGACAACAACATAAAGTTAGTGCAAAAATCAAGCTATGAACAAACTTTTAGAACACTAATTAACACAAAACTATATTGAGAACTGCTCAGTTCAAGTACTAATCCAAAGAAATTAATGAGATGATGCGTCGCATTTACCAACAAGTGCTATAAATAAGATACCAAAAATCTCAAAAACTTGAGCCAATCTGGCAAAACTGATGACATATTCAGAATCAGCACCCCAAAAATACCCCAAATTCATTAAAATATTTTGGACACCAGAAAAAAAATTTTTTTTCGTTGACCTGTGTTATTATATAGTGCAAGAGTTTTATCGTGTATTTAATCCTTTCATCGCCTTACAATTTTTCATTATTGCTATTTTGTTTTTTCCTCCCCTTATTCCAAGTGTCTTCACTTTTTTACAGGGAGGTTGTTCCAAACGTCTTGGAGAAATAACCAAAGGTCTTTTGTGAATGCAGAATTAGGTAAATCCTTCTTTTCCTTCATGTGATCTCAGACAGGCAGGATGATGGCGAGACCATGGCTTTGCGGGGCCGGATCTGCACTTCCAAGACTCCTTACTCTTCTTTATGCTGACGATAGTTCTTAATCACACTGGCTGGATATTTGGGGTTGTTGTCCTGCTGCAGAATAAATTTGGAGCAAGTCAGCGGCCTCTCTGATGGTGTTACAGGATGGGTAAGTATCTGCCTGTATTTCTTAGAATTTAGGATATCAATAAATCCTGACCAAATTCTTACCTCCATTTATAAAATTGCAGCTGCAAACTTGGAAGAAACCTTCAAGAGGTGCATGCCTCATAATGAATAGGCTTGTCTTAACTATTATATGCTCCTCTGTGTGTTTATTATTATTTAATGGCCTTCAGCTTCATCTCAAGTCATGGAGACTTGATGGATGAAAGACCTGTAGGAAGAACGATCTTCTGCAAGCCTAGATAAGTCTATTAGGGTCTTCTCTGCCTTTATCTTGAAAGTATTAAGCTATTGGGTTTTTGGTCTTCTTCTTCACCTTGTTCATTTTATTCTTCCGACCATGATGTACTTCTCCAGTATTTGCTTTGATCGTATGATGTGTCCAAAGTAGGCAAGTCATAGCTTGGTGATACTTGCTTCAAGTGACATGTCTGGCTTGATTTGTGCCAAAATTGATTTGTTTTTTCTTCTTGCCATCCATGGTATTGATAACGTCCTTCTCCAGTGCCATATTTCAAAGGTGTTGATTGATCTTCTGTCTTGTTTCTTTATCGTCCAGGTTTTGCATCCATATGTTACCATAGATAAGACCAAACTATGTATGAGCAGTGTCTTTGTCAACATTGAGATGTTGCTCAATTTGAAGACCTTGTCCAGTGACAATGTGGTGCCCCCAGGAGTTCGGTTGCCACAGTGACCTTGCCTCCCTCCTAGGGAGAGTGATTCCATGCCTGGGAGCAAGGAAGGAATCTCTCTGTCAGGTAGTTCCAGCATACAGCACAGTTCCTGCTCCTGGCCAGCAGGGGGAGCTCTAAACCCGACTTCAAGGCAGCTGCTCTCTCTCTGGTCAGGAGGAGGGAGTCAGGGAGTTAGAGTGTGAACAGGGAAAACAGAGGACATGTGAAAAGGAGCTGGTGATTGGAGCTATAGGAAAGCTCATCTCCAAGATTAAGCACGAGAAACTGGGAGCCAGAGTCCGAGGCTGTGTGGATGCTAAAGGTCCCACAGCAGACACCGGAGGAATAGAGGCTGCAAACTCTCTGTTTTCCAACTAAGACTCAACGACACAGCAGCACGTGTGTGAGCCGAAGGTGCCATAGTGGCGCCGTCCCTGAAGGAGGCTACAGCTGCCTGCCATGCGAGTGGAGTTCTAAGTAATGGACAGAAAGAGGAACTTGTGTGGAGTTCAGAACCGCAAGTACTTCAGAATAGTGCTAGAAAGGAGACCTCACTACCCACCTGTATAGAGAGATTCCCAAGTTGCTTCCAGGCTGACCAGCTCCAGTACCAATCACAACTTGAGCCCTGGACTGTACCTACAAAGCACCATAAAAGGTAGGTGAAGGAATCTGTACTCTGATGTGTCCTTTGAATTATTCCTGCGTCACTTTCTCAGCATTGCTACATCCCTTGATCCATACTACATAACCATCTATTCCTCAACATCTTTCACCTGCCCTGGGACATAGCTCTACCTGTGGGGAGCCCTACCAACTCTGCTGCATCACCATCAGTCCCAGTGGATCTACACTGCAGCGCTGCTTACTGTTGATCAGGTACCATGGGTGGCATCGCAAACTCATTACAAAAACTCTTTATTTTTCATTCCCTAGTAAATACACCCCTTTTATTGGAAGCCCAGGGCCATGGACCGGGTCACTGCCGCTTTATGAACTGGCCCAGTACCGAGTGCCCCACTACCCTTGCTGGGCGCTTCAACTTCTATCATGCCCTCAGTTGCGTGTCCGGTCTCTCATGGTCGAGGACTGTGAAAAATGAGGATGAATGAACTCATGGAGATCAACATCCAACACTGCGGAGACACCATCACATGTTTCTCAACACAGTGATTCTAGAGCAATGCCCCCATCCCTTATGGGAAATATGTAAAAATATGCAAAACACAAGCCGCGAAGACACCATCACATGTTTCTCAACGCAAGCAGTGACTAGCCAGGTCTTTCCCCGGGAAGGAACAACCACGGGAAGGGCAGTCTCCAATGAAGGAAACCACCTATGCCAAAACATGGTATCCATCCACAGACAGCTGTTTTGGGGTATTGCCCCTCATCAGTGTGGAGTAGGAAACTGGCTAGTACCCCGAAACAGCTGTTTGTGGATGGATAGTCATTGCTTGCATTGAGAAACGTGATGGTGTCTCCGCGGCTTGTGTTTTGCATATTTTCTCATGGTCAAGGAGACTGGCAAGCATCACGTGGTGCTATGCGCTTCAGCCGCTCTGTCCCTGCGGCGGGTCCGGTCTCCGATGTGCTGGGAGACTGGCATCTATCACGCAGCTCCTCTGGTACTTCTCATATCCGTGATCCCAGACAATCGGCAGCTCCTTTGTCTGCTAGGAACCTGCATCCCATTGGCAGGTCTCCTGGAAATTAAACGTATTCATTCTGTAGGATCGTTGCCTCTGGCTCGGGCCACACTCTGCTGTGCTCTGCTATTAGAGAACTTCTGCTTTGTATTTTACTAATAGCTGTGACTAATACCTCTGTCTCCACATAATTCTCTGTCAGTTCCCTGTCCAGGATCCCTCTGGACACTCCGGATCCCACTCCAGGCTGACCAGGCCTCACCTCATGGAACCATCCAGATACAACTGCCGGCTGGATCAGCCTTTCCAGAATTACACATATCTTTCGGGATTCGCTACACCAATAGAGTCAGTACTCCAGAGTCTCTTCTATCCGGACTCTATGGGTCGTTCCTCTGGTCTGGGATTCATGGCATTTAGGCCTCCTGGTGTTGTTACAGGGAAATCCCTATATAGGGGTATACCTTGCCCGGTGCTCCACTATGTGGTACAGTGTTGTGATCCAGAGGGCTCTCCTCTCAGGCACTTTTCCTGTTTTGTTATACTTTGCTTACTAAATATCTTTAGTTTTATGAATCTCGTTCTCCTGTCTCTTAAGCATCAGGTTTACAGCTACCACTGCAACATCAGTGGTCTAGTGAGTTCACTAGAAATAATCATGCCCTGAGGGCGTGACAACTTCATTTTTGATTTGCCCATAGGTATTCTCACATTGACTTACAGTGTCGTCTCTGCAGTTTGAGTGATCCTTGATCCAAGTAGGTTGACGTCCTTTACAATTCTAGGTCATTGCTGTCCATCGCAAATGTGACCCGATTGCAGTAGTTAATATCATTGTCTACTTTGTGTTGGATAGCAGTCCCATGTTTGAGCTTTCCATCTTGACATTTCATAATGAGTCCTTCATTTCATCTAAGCTTGTTGCTATCAATGTTGTATCGTCTGTGTATTTAAGATTGTTGATGATTCCTCCAGGAATCCTTGCCATAAATCTTACTCGAGTCAGGTAGTCAGGCAGTTGGAATGCCACAGCTGGCCATGAATGCCACAGTTCATCACGTCCTATCGCGGCTCCACCTCTCCCCAGCAACTCCTGTTTTGATGGAGCAGGGAGAAACTGACGTGAAAATGGCAAAAGTTGCAAAATGCTTGCACTGCTCCGCGTTGCGCAATAATTTTGCAACTTTTCAAAGAAATTTGCTCGAGAATTCTGGTGTAATCACTTTGTAGAAATGGAGGCATCAGGTCATAGATTTAAATGCTACCTCACAAGGTATGAGTGTAAGGGTGTTCATATTTATACAACCACATTATTTTAAATTTTTATTTGTATTTTTCCACCTAAAATTATTTGTTTGTTTCTCAATGGATTTGTACAGATTATGGGTGACATTAAAAGTTAGTTGAAAACGTTCTGAAATGATTCTTCTTGGTAGGATTTTTTTAACAGAGGTGTCTAAACTTTTTGTAGCCACCGAATGTGATGTCACCATTTGGGGGTGCTTCGGACCTTACAGTTGAATGCATACCGGTATACAGTGAACTCCCACACACCCTCTAGTGGTGACCACAGACACCTATCTGTATATTGATGGAGAGATTTTGGATCTTTTTATAGGAAAAAAATTCCATCCATTGAAATTTATTTTTAATTAATACAGTCCTAAAAATGGCATGATGATAAAAAGGTAAAGATTCACTTTAAGGCTATCTGAAATATATTGAAAAAATATTTTAAGTCAAATATATTTTCTGTAAAAAAGAAAATGTTTGCATTCAGAAATTACAGAAAGCATCATGCTATCCTTGGCTGTTTCCATAGATATTTTAGACATCTTGCAATGCATTTCATTACAAAGTAGAACAAGAACATCCCGGATTCAGCTGACTTATATGTAGACGGTTTTGTCAGGGTCGGTCGGGAATTTCATTATAATGAAAAAGGCGTGAGTGTAAGGTTGGTTGTGTTGCAAGTATGAGATGTGTAATTGGGCTCACGCAGTAATCTTCTCTCTTGTCTTCCATCTCTGTACGGATATTCACTGTATCATGTATTCTGTCAACTCTATTGAATTGTAGACACCTTTTTCCATCCGTTTTTATTCCAACGTCCTTGAAAAAGCACTTTTTTTTGTAAATTTTGTCCTACGTAGTGACATACATGCAAGGGTGTATACAGCTCGGGAGGCATCCACAAATGATCCCTATATTCATACAAGGGTGTATATAGAAATCCGAGAGGCTTCACAGGGATGTTCTGAAATTGGTTTCCTAACGGGTCCCTAGCTTTTCTTGGACAACCCATCGAGTTTCCTCAATTACATCATTGGGACCTAATAGGGTTGACAGAGGGCCCCTCATTAAATAAGTGGAAGCTGTTCACCATAGCATCTAAGTGATTAAGCTATTGCGATCATAGTTAGTTCCAATTTCATCAGTTACCCGATGATTCCTTTTGTGTAAGACGGATGGCTTGAGCCGGATGTGGAGTTGGGTCAGCACATGAGCCATCTCCATGGCTCCGGCGGCTGAAAGTGAATTCTATTAATCCTGTTCCCAGTTGCTATCACTGTGTTGGGCATGTGTTGCATTGAGTGTTGCATTGAGTGTGGTTGCAAGTCCACTGTTATTAAAGTGGTAATGTGAGCTCAGGTACGCCAGGATAAACAGAGAGACCAGAGATTGTGGATATTTTAGAAAATGTTTTACTGTTGTGACACATTAAAAGTCCAATTGCCTCCATATTGAATGACTTTAAATATAGCCACATGGTTCCTATCCTTGGGTTTCTTGTCAAAGAGGCAGTGTATACTTGGCACACACTACAGAGGGCTTAGCCCCTATTACAGCCATACTAATTCTCATGATCTCTACTGTACATATATAGCGGATGGCAGGAGAATTGGGCAGACGGCGGCTGTGCCGGTTAGCACTGGGCCGTCTCTCCAACTCTTATCCCTTTAGATGTTGCTTCATCTACAATATTTGTCAGTACACCACTACATTCATATAATTTCCAGGATGTCCACCCAGGGCAAAATAAGCCAAAGTGCTAATTCTTCACACTTTTATTCACTAACATTTCTATTCCACCTAGCAACAAAGGGAATGGCCCCAGCAATGGTAGAACTTCCTTGTTTCAAGACACTCACAGAGGTTATATGATCTGTCTTTCTTGCTAATATCCTAATGTTTCAAAACGATCAACACATTCTAGACCCTAAAATTATTCCATCCCCCAAAAATAAATTCTGACTCCTAACCAGACCATAAATCGAATTCTGTCCCAAAGTCCAGACCTCACAATTAAACTAGACCTCAAAATAACTGGAGATCCGAGTCTAAAGCCCAACATTAATTCAGATCCTTCCATCCTCTCCAGACCAGATCACAAAAAAAATTCATTCCTAGGACCTAACCCTAAAGTTAATTCAGACACTGGAACCCTACATTTTGTTATTGTTCCCCGATTGATCTTCGAAAAAGTAGCCAGATATAACACGCTTAGAAAAAAGCTCACAAAGTGTTAGCCAAAAGTAAAAGGGCTCCAAGAGGAAAAATCTTATGATAAATGTGCCCCAAAGTGGGCACGTCGTCTTTGAAGTTTGGTGTGCAATTCTGATGGAAATTTGACATGTACCATACTGTGACTTACACATTGAAAAAGGCTGTGCCAATGGGTGGCAGGTAGAGCTGGACAAATTTACTCACATGAAATTTTGCAAAAATCCAGAATATGGATTTTTTTTTAAATTCGCTATGCCAGCTGCCCCTTTTACTGAAACGCATAGGGCCAGGCAAAGGGTAACAAAAGACAATACCCACCTTACCTCTCACCTCTTCTGCTTGGTCTTCCCGTAGAGTCCTTGGAGCCTCTTCTTACTGTCGATGCGCTCTGCTTCTTTACGCAGATGAAGGTCCATTCGTGGTAAGAAGTCCCTTCCTAGAATGAATATGGTCCGGGTTTCAGCATTCCACTATGGTAAGAAGATGCATTGAGGACCGTATCGGAAGCAGTGAGTATGCGAGACATTTAAGAGACATTTAATTAGTGGAGAATAAATTTGCTATATGTCGAATTTGTTTATAAAATCCACACAAATTAGTGAATTTGAATCATGTCAGATCCAATCATCACTACACACAGGTCCGACCTTATATTGTAGATAGCCTTGTACAGTAATATTGCTGATAATACAAATATATGTAAGCTACATGGTGGTAGCGGTGGTAGTGGGGAGGGGAGGGCAGCTGGCTGTAATAATGTCGTACTTATTGATGCCATTAGGCTACTTTCACACATCAGTTTTTTGCCGTCAGGCAGGATCCGGCTATTTTTAGAAAAAACGGATTCGGCGTAAATTTTGGACAACTGTAGAAACGGATACGTTTTTCCGCCGGATCCGTCTAGCAGGTTATGTCTGTTTCCTGGGGGCTGGCCAATTGGATCTGAGCATGCGCAGACTTCAAAAAACGGATCCGGTGGCTGGATCCGTCTTTTTCTGGATCCGGCGCATTCCGGCGCCCATAGACTTTCATTGTGGCAAAAAGTCGGAAGCGTCGGATCCGGCGCTTCCGGCTTTTTCACCGGAGACAAAAAACGTTCCAGACGCTGGAATGAGCCAAATAGCCGGATCCGGCAAAAAACGGACGAACCGCAATGCCATCTGGCGCTAATACAAGTCAAAGGGAAAAACCGGATCCGGCATTGCATTTCACCGGATCCAGTTTTAAAAAAAAAGCCGGATCTCACCTGACAGCGCAAAATGGATGTGTGAAAGAGGCCTTAAGGGGATAAATCTCTATTTTAGCTGAAGCAATGATTTTGCAGTTTTGTTTCCATGGAGTAAATTATAAAATGCTTTCTTCTGTAATTATTTTTAGTGGATGTTTTAACAACATGTTGAAAATCAAAAAAAATATAATTGCATGCTAACCTTTCAGAAGTGACGCGTTTTCAATCAACCTTACCCCGGGAGCTAAATTGACTTTCCAAAGTGATTATGTAATTAAGCTCATGTGCTGAAAACAAAACAGAAAACATTGACAAAAGTGTGGAATGTGAGTCACTTTTTTTTTTACATAATATCGATTTTTTTAAAAAAAACATTTTTTACATAAAAAAATAATTATTTAAAAATGGAATTGTTTCTGCATCAAGCCATGTTCATTACAATAAGACAAATTTAGAATAATGAGACAGCGGCAAAACACATCTGCCACAAGTCAAAGCTGTGAAAGTTCGCTCTTTGGGTAGTGCACATGACCAATTTTCACGTACAAGGGTTATCCATAATTTTCACGGATAGCACTCGCGCCTATGACATTATATAACTCTAGGAGCGTCACTCCTTCCGAAGCCTTTATAGACTGCGCAAGTGCAACGCATGGGGGCGCAGGTGCAGCACATTACAGAATGGGGGCACACGATGGGAACAGCACATTATAGAATGGGGGCCCAGGATGGGAGCAGCACATGACAGAATGGGGGCACAGGATGGGAACAGCACAATACAGAATGGGGGCGCAGGATGGGAGCAGCACATGACAGAATGGGGCGCAGGATAGGAGCAGCTCATGACAGAATGGGGGCACACGATGGGAACAGCACATTACAGAAAGGGGGCACAGGATGGGTGCAGCACATTACAGGATGGGGGCACAGGAAGGGAGCAGCACATTACAGAATGGGGGCACAGGATTAGAGCAGCACATTACAGAATGGGGGCGCAGGATGGGAGCAGCACATGACAGAATGGGGGCACAGGATGGGAACAGCACATGACAGAATGGGGGCACAGGATAGGAGCAGCACATTACAGAATGGGGGCACAGGATGGGAACAGCACATGACAGAAAGGGGGCACAGGATGGGTGCAGCACATTACAGAATGGGGGCACAGGATGGGAGCAGCACATTACAGAATGGGGGCACAGGATTAGAGCAGCACATGACAGAATGGGGGTGCAGGATAGGAGCAGCTCATGACAGAATGGGGGCACACGATGGGAACAGCACATTACAGAAAGGGGGCACAGGATGGGTGCAGCACATTACAGAATGGGGGCACAGGAAGGGAGCAGCACATTACAGAATGGGGGCACAGGATTAGAGCAGCACATTACAGAATGGGGGCGCAGGATGGGAGCAGCACATGACAGAATGGGGGCACAGGATGGGAACAGCACATGACAGAATGGGGGCACAGGATTGGAGCAGCACATTACAGAATGGGGGTGCAGGATGGGAGAAGCACATGACAGAATGGGGGCACAGGATGGGAACAGCACATTACAGAATGGGGGCATAGGATGGGTGCAGCACATGACAGAAAGGGGGTGCAGGATGGGAGCAGCACATGACAGGATGGGGGCGCAGGATTGGAGCAGCACATGACAGAATGGGGGTGCAGGATGGGAGCAGCACATCACAGAATGGGGGCACAAGATGGGAACAGCACATTACAGAATGGGGGCGCAGGATGGGAGCAGCACATGAAAGAATGGGGGCACAGGATGGGAACAGCACATGACAGAATGGGGGCACAGGATTGGAGCAGCACATTACAGAATGGGGGTGCAGGATGGGAGAAGCACATGACAGAATGGGGGCACAGGATGGGAACAGCACATTACAGAATGGGGGCATAGGATGGGTGCAGCACATGACAGAAAGGGGGTGTAGGATGGGAGCAGCACATTACAGAATGGGGGTGCAGGATGGGAGCAGCACATGACAGAATGGGGGCACAGGATGGGAACAGCACATTACAGAATGGGGGCGCAGGATGGGAGCAGCACATGACAGGATGGGGTGCAGGATGGGAGCAGCACATGACAGAATGGGGGCGCAGGATGGGAGCAGCACATGACAGAAAGGGGGTGCAGGATGGGAGCAGCACATGACAGGATGGGGGCGCAGGATGGGAGCAGCACATGACAGAAAGGGGGCGCAGGATGGGAGCAGCACATGACAGAATGGGGCGCAGGATAGGAGCAGCTCATGACAGAATGGGGGCACAGGATGGGAACAGCACATTACAGAATGGGGGCATAGGATGGGTACAGCACATGACAGAAAGGGGGTGCAGGATGGGAGCAGCACATTACAGAATGGGGGTGCAGGATGGGAGCAGCACATGACAGAATGGGGGCACAGGATGGGAACAGCACATTACAGAATGGGGGCGCAGGATGGGAGCAGCACATGACAGTATGGGGGTGCAGGATGGGAGCAGCACATGACAGAATGGGGGCGCAGGATGGGAGCAGCACATGACAGGATGGGGGCGCAGGATGGGAGCAGCACATGACAGAAAGGGGGCACAGGATGGGAGCAGCACATGACAGAATGGGGCGCAGGATAGGAGCAGCTCATGACAGAATGGGGGCGCAGTATGGGAGCAGCACATGACAGAATGGGGGTGCAGGATGAGAGCAGCACATGACAGAATGGGGGCGCAGGATGGGAGCAGCACATGACAGGATGGGAGCACAGGATGGGAGCAGCACATGACAGGATGGGGGCGCAGGATGGGAGCAGCACATGACAGGATGGGGGCGCAGGATGGGAGCAGCACATGACAGGATGGGGGTGCAGGATGGGTGCAGCACATTACAGAATGGGGGTGCAGGATGAGAGCAGCACATGACAGAATGGGGGTGCAGGATGGGAGCAGCACATGACAGGATGGGGGCGCAGGATGGGAGCAGCACATGACAGGATGGGGGCGCAGGATGGGAGCAGCACATGACAGGATGGGGGCGCAGGATGGGAGCAGCACATGACAGGATGGGGCACAGGATGGGAGCAGCACATGACAGGATGGGGGCGCAGGATGGGAGCAGCACATGACAGGATGGGGGCACAGGATGGGAACAGCACGTTACAGAATGGGGGCGCAGGATGGGAGCAGCACATTACAGAATATGGGCGCAGGATGGGAGCAGCACATTACAGAATAGGGGCGCAGGATGGGAGCAGCACCTGACAGAATGGGGGCGCAGGATGGGAGCAGCACATGACAGGATGGGGGCGCAGGATGGGAGCAGCTCATGACAGAATGGGGGCACAGGATTGGAGCAGCACATGACAGAATGGGGGCACAGGATGGGAACAGCACATTACAGAATGGGGGCGCAGGATGGGAGCAGCACCTGACAGAATGGGGAGGCAGGATGGGAACAGCACATTACAGAATGGGGGCGCAAGATGGGAGCAGCACATGTCAGGATGGAGGCGCAGGATGGGAGCAGCACATTACAGAATGGGGGCGCAGGATGGGAGCAGCACATTACAGAATAGGGGAGCAAGATGGGAGCAGCACATTACAGAATAGGGGCGCAGGATGGGAGCAGCACCTGACAGAATGGGGACGCAGGATGGGAGCAGCACATGACAGGATTGGGGCGCAGGATGGGAGCAGCTCATGACAGAATGGGGGCACAGGATTGGAGCAGCACATGACAGAATGGGGGCACAGGATGGGAACAGCACATTACAGAATGGGGAGCAGGATGGGAGCAGCACATGACAGGATGGGGGCGCAGGATGGGAACAGCACATTACAGAATGGGGGCGCAGGATGGGAGCAGCACATGACAGGATGGGGGTGCAGGATGGGAGCAGCACATGACAGAATGGGGGCGCAGGATGGGAGCAGCACATGACAGGATGGGGGCGCAGGATGGGAGCAGCACATGACAGAAAGGGGGCGCAGGATGGGAGCAGCACATGACAGAATGGGGCGCAGGATAGGAGCAGCTCATGACAGAATGGGGGCGCAGTATGGGAGCAGCACATGACAGAATGGGGGTGCAGGATGAGAGCAGCACATGACAGAATGGGGGTGCAGGATGGGAGCAGCACATGACAGGATGGGAGCACAGGATGGGAGCAGCACATGACAGGATGGGGGCGCAGGATGGGAGCAGCACATGACAGGATGGGGGCGCAGGATGGGAGCAGCACATGACAGGATGGGGGTGCAGGATGGGTGCAGCACATTACAGAATGGGGGTGCAGGATGAGAGCAGCACATGACAGAATGGGGGTGCAGGATGGGAGCAGCACATGACAGGATGGGGGCGCAGGATGGGAGCAGCACATGACAGGATGGGGGCGCAGGATGGGAGCAGCACATGACAGGATGGGGGCGCAGGATGGGAGCAGCACATGACAGGATGGGGCACAGGATGGGAGCAGCACATGACAGGATGGGGGCGCAGGATGGGAGCAGCACATGACAGGATGGGGGCACAGGATGGGAACAGCACGTTACAGAATGGGGGCGCAGGATGGGAGCAGCACATTACAGAATATGGGCGCAGGATGGGAGCAGCACATTACAGAATAGGGGCGCAGGATGGGAGCAGCACCTGACAGAATGGGGGCGCAGGATGGGAGCAGCACATGACAGGATGGG
The DNA here is from genome assembly GCF_039654945.1 of Dendrobates tinctorius. NCBI lineage: Eukaryota > Metazoa > Chordata > Amphibia > Anura > Dendrobatidae > Dendrobates > Dendrobates tinctorius. Next base: position 9,166,752 of record NW_027361763.1, read on the forward strand.
GGCGCAGGATGGGAGCAGCTCATGACAGAATGGGGGCACAGGATTGGAGCAGCACATGACAGAATGGGGGCACAGGATGGGAACAGCACATTACAGAATGGGGGCGCAGGATGGGAGCAGCACCTGACAGAATGGGGAGGCAGGATGGGAACAGCACATTACAGAATGGGGGCGCAAGATGAGAGCAGCACATGTCAGGATGGAGGCGCAGGATGGGAGCAGCACATTACAGAATGGGGGCGCAGGATGGGAGCAGCACATTACAGAATAGGGGAGCAAGATGGGAGCAGCACATTACAGAATAGGGGCGCAGGATGGGAGCAGCACCTGACAGAATGGGGGCGCAGGATGGGAGCAGCACATGACAGGATTGGGGCGCAGGATGGGAGCAGCTCATGACAGAATGGGGGCACAGGATTGGAGCAGCACATGACAGAATGGGGGCACAGGATGGGAACAGCACATTACAGAATGGGGGCACAGGATGGGAGCAGCACATGACAGAATCTTGGTGCAGGATGGGTGCAGCACATTACAGAATGGGGGCGCAGGATGGGAGCAGCACGTTACAGAATGGGGGCGCAGGATGGGAGCAGCACGTGTCAGGATGGAGGTGCAGGACGGGAGCAGCACATTACAGAATGGGGGCGCAGGATGGGAGCAGCATATTACAGAATAGGGGCGCAGGATGGGAGCAGCACCTGACAGAATGGGGGCGCAGGATGGGAGCAGCACATGACAGGACGGGGGCGCAGGATGGGAGCAGCACATTACAGAATGGGGGCGCAGGATGGGAGCAGCACATTACAGAATGGGGGCGCAGGATGAGAGCCGCACATAACAGAATCTTGGTGCAGGATGGGAGCAGCACATTACAGAATGGGGGCACAGGATGGGAGCACCACATGACAGAATCTTGGTGCAGGATGGGAGCAGCACCTGACAGAATGGGGGTGCAGGATGGGAACAGCACATTACAGAATAGGGGCGCAGGATGGGAGCAGCACCTGACAGAATGGGGGCACAGGATTGGAGCAGCACATGACAGAATGGGGGCACAGGATGGAAACAGCACATTACAGAATAGGGCTGCAGGATGGGAGCAGCACATTACAGAATGGGGGTGCAGGATGAGAGCAGCACATTACAGAATGGGGGCGCAGGATGGGAGCAGCACATGACAGGATGGGGGCGCAGGATGGGAGCAGCACATTACAGAATGGGGGCGCAGGATGGGAGCAGCACATGACAGGATGGGGGCACAGGATGGAAACAGCACATTACAGAATAGGGCTGCAGGATGGGAGCAGCACATTACAGAATGGGGGAGCAGGATGAGAGCGGCACATTACAGAATGGGGGCGCAGGATGGGAGCAGCACATGACAGGATGGGGGCGCAGGATGGGAGCAGCACATTACAGAATGGGGGCGCAGGATGGAAGCAGCACATGACAGGATGGGGGCGCAGGATGGGAGCAGCACATGACAGGATGGGGGCGCAGAATGGGCGCAGCACATGACAGGATGGGGGCGCAGAATGGGCGCAGCACATGACAGAATGGGGGTGCAGGATGAGAGCAGCACATGACAGCATGGGGGCGCAGGATGAGAGCAGCACATGACAGGATGGGGGCGCAGGATGGGAGCAGCACATTACAGAATGAGGGCGCAGGATGAGAGCAGCACATGACAGCATGGGGGCAGCACATACCAGAATGGGGGGCGCAGGATGGGAGTGGCACATGACAGCATGGGGGTCCAGGATGGGAGCAAATGACAGAATGGGAGCGCAGGATGGGAGCAGCACATGACAGGATGGGGGCGCAGGATGGGAGCAGCACATTACAGAATGGGGGCGCAGGATGGAAGCAGCACATGACAGGATGGGGGCGCAGGATGGGAGCAGCACATGACAGGATGGGGGCGCAGAATGGGCGCAGCACATGACAGGATGGGGGCGCAGAATGGGCGCAGCACATGACAGAATGGGGGTGCAGGATGAGAGCAGCACATGACAGCATGGGGGCGCAGGATGAGAGCAGCACATGACAGGATGGGGGCGCAGGATGAGAGCAGCACATGACAGGATGGGGGCGCAGGATGGGAGCAGCACATTACAGAATGAGGGCGCAGGATGAGAGCAGCACATGACAGCATGGGGGCAGCACATACCAGAATGGGGGGCGCAGGATGGGAGTGGCACATGACAGCATGGGGGTCCAGGATGGGAGCAAATGACAGAATGGGAGCGCAGGATGGGAGCACAACATGACAGGATGGGGGTGCAGGATGGGAGCACATGACAGGATGAGGGCACAGGAAGAGAGTAGCACATGACAAGATGGAGGCGCACAAAACAGGATGAAGGCGCCAATTCAGATAGGACTTAGCATGAGTTGACGCCTCGCCGCGTTTCCCCGCTTGCACGGTTCATCAAGAGGACCAGATAACATAGATGCCGGATACCATCTTGCAAGTGGGGAAACGCGTCGAGGCGTCAACTCATGCTAAGTCCTATCTGAATTGGCTCTAATATTATTATCTGTGCTATGATGCCATTGTATTGAGTCCGGATATTCTAAGTGCATATTGTGGGATATCCTATTACTATTTTTTGCTCCATTGTTATTTGGGCTATCTTGGTGCTACAATACTCTATGTGAAGGATGAGTTTAGGAGCCACTTTTTTCATTCTGGGTCCAAGAATACCTGCTATTGTCTTTATTATGTCTTTATTAGGATGTTATCTGGTAGAGCTGACCTATGAAGATGATTGTAATGAATGATGGCGGTATATCCTCAATGGTTGTAGAAAATCTATTTCACTATATGTGTTTATTGGTACGGTAGCACTTTTTTGTATAGGACTTTTTACACTTAAATCTGTCAGATAGCCATTGAGCGGGCACGTGTTATAATATTTTTTTGTGTCTGTGTCTGTACTGCCTAACCAATAAGGATAACCTATGGATTATATTGTGTATTAGTTTTTTATAAGGATCTATTCCGTTCATGCCTTTCTTTACTATATTGTTTTCCCACCTATATTGATAAGGATAATTAGGGGAGTGAGGGATAGTCCACGTTGAGTGGTGGCGCCAAAAAAATCGTTTCTTAGGGTGCCAACCTCCACAGCATAGAAGGAGAAAGATTAGGCTATTGTAGGGTTGTGGCAGGCAGCCTTTGGTTATATTTTGTGTATCTTATGGTATATATATTTACCTTTCTACACTGAGTCAGGTGTTTTTTTAAAAATGATTTGATTAAAATATACTGTTTTAAAGGAGATTCATGTACACTTTAAGTCAGAGATTTAGATCGAAACTGCAAAAGTAAGTGGTCAGCGTAGAGCGCCGGATAACTGTGATCCAAAACGTTATGTAAAATGTTCCCAAGAAAAGCTTCAACTCAGACCTCAAAAAAAAGCAAGTCCCCACTCAGGTTTGTCATCTGTTTATGGAAATATAGGGGGCTTCCATGTTACTGGTAGTACAAAGACTGTTGAAAAGCGAAATGGCTCCTCTTCCGCCAAAATAAATTCAACAAATTCTCCTCTCTCAAATCCAAATGCCCCCTCCCTTCTGAGCCCCAGTGTGCCTAAACCACATGTTTAGCATTTCTGAAGCAATGAGAGCCCTCCTAATTTATGGTTGCATGCCTCCAGAAGCACGGGTTGGGCATAATGTACTGGTGACTACAACGTACCGATCACTACAGGGTTCTGGACACTACAATGGCAGTTTGAAATTTTCACTTGGCAACATTCATTGCTGCTTGTTTCTGGAAAATACCCATGGAGTCAAAATTATCACTTCATCTGTAGATAAATTCCACAAGGGGTGCAGTTTCCAAAATGGGGTCACTTGAAGGGGGATTCTGCTCTTCTAGTACTTACGGGATCTGTATATGGAGTCTGCAAACTGTTCTAGGAAAATCTTCACTCCAGGAGGCAAATATTGCTTTGTTCCTCCCAAGTCTTTCCATATGATTAAGTAGTACTGTGCAGCCACATATGGGGTATTCTCACATTCAGTAGAAATTGTGGGATAAATTTTCGTGTCATTTTTACCCACTTTTTGTGTGAAAATGTAAAATCTAGGGCTAAAACAAAAATTTTTGTGGTAAAAATTTAGTTATTTTTTCTTCACTGCCTAATGGTATAAAATTCTGTGACACACCCATGGTGTCAGTATGATCACTGCATTCCTAGATGAATTCATTGAGTGGTGTAGTTTGTAAAATGGGGTCACTTATGGGGGGTTCTGCTGTTCTGGCACCTCATAGGCTCTCCCAGTGGGTCATGGCACCAGCAAACCGTAACAGTAAAATCTGGTGCTCCTTGCCCTCTGAGCTTTGCACTGTGCCTGAAAAATATTTCCCGATTACTTGTAGGGTATTAGCGCACTCAGGAAAAAATGGACCTCAGTTTGTTGTAAAAAAATTTCCTATTAGCCCATAGAAAAATTAAAAACTTGAGGCTAAAACAGCATTTTAGTGGTAAAAATGTAATGTATTCTTTCTCCACCGCTCAGTGGTATAAAACTCTGTGAGGCACATGTGGTGTCAATATGATCACTGCACCCCAAGATGAATTCATTGGGGAGCATAGTTTGTAAAAGAGTTCACATATGGGGGTTTCTGTTGTTCTGCCTCCTCAGGGGCTCTGCCAATGTGACACAGCCCCCTCAACCATTCCAGCAAAATCTGAACTCCAATATGGCGCCTCTTCCCTTCGGGGCTTTGCGCTGTGCCTCAAAAGTAATATTCCCGCACATATGGGATATCGGTGTATTCAGGAGAAATTGCACAACAAATTTTATAGTGCAATTTCTTCTGATACTCTTATGAAAATGCAAAATTTGGGGCCAAAATAACAAACGGCGCTCCTTCCCTTCTGAGCTCTGCCGTGCACCCAAACAGTGATTTTCTCCCTCATATGGGGTATCAGCATGCTCAGGAGAAATTACACAGCAAATTTTTGTGTCCATTTTTTCCTGTTACCCTTGTCAAAATAAAAAAAAAATTGGGCATCTGAAGTAAATTTTTGGTGAAAAAAGTTAAATTTTCTGCCATCTAGACCCCTCAAAGTGACTACAAATGTGATGTGGTCCCTAAAAAAATAGTTTTGTAAATTTTGCTTGAAAATTGAAAAATTGCTGGTCAACTCTTAGCCCTTATAACTTCCTAGCAAAAAAAATAGACATGTGATAACTGTTATTCATTAACTATTTTGTGTGACATATCGCTGTCATTTAAGGGCATGAAAATTCAAAGCTGGAAAATTGCGAAATTTTCGCCAAATTTCTGTTTTTTCGCAAATCAATGCAAGTCATACTGAAGGAATTTTACCACTATCATTAAATACAATATGTCATGAAAAAACATTCTCAGAATTGAAGTGTTCTATTGTTAGTACCTCATAAAGTGACAGTGGTCTAAAGCTGACAATGAATTGAGGCTTGCAAGAGACGTCAAAAGCAATAATAAAGGATTTTGGGGATATGTCAAAAGTAGTGTTGAGCGATACCTTCAGATATCGTGAAATATCGGATTGGATCGGACCGATACCCAAAAAGTATCGGATATCGCCGATTCCGATACCGGAAACCAATGCAAGTCAATGGGACAGAAATATTGGAATTAAAATAAACCCTTTCTTTCCTTGTAGTTTAATTCTACATGAAGAAAAGCAACTAAGAATAATGTAGAATGTATTGAGGGAGGTGGAGGAGACATTAAAGGCATAGAGGTTTAGCCCAATCAAATGGAATAGCAGGAATACATTTTTTTTTAAGACATTCGGAGTTACAAAGATATTGACTATGTTAACCTTTGTTATATTTTGTCAGATATGTATGTTTCACTACTTCCATGCTCTTCAGCTTCTTTTTTACTCCCCCACACTTTCTCCTTCATGATCCTCAGCAGCAGCAGCAGCATCTTTTTCATCAACTTCTTCTTCACCTTATTCATCTTCTTCTTCACCTTCTTCCTATTATTCTTTTTTTTTACATTCTTCATATTCTTCTTATTCAACTATTATTCTTCATATTATACTTCATCTTCTTCCTATTCTTCTTCTTCATCATATTCTTATTTGTGACAGGCATTCCTGTAGTTGTTATCTATAAAAGTTTGAAGATTACACCTTCCGTTCTGCCTGTCACAAAAAACAGGATTTGTCCGTGTTCAGTTTGGCCTGCAGCAGCAGGCATTTTCCAGGGGCACCACGAGGAGGAATGGACTCACCCCCATACACTGCTTAGTGTTCTTCTGCTTATAATTTAGACAATATCTTTTGCTCTGATTTTTAGTCTTATGCTTAATGTTCTTCTGCTTTTTGTTCTTCTGCTTTTTGTTTTTCTGCTTCTTGGTCTTCTGTCTCTTTTTGTTCTGTATCTTGGTGGTTGTCTTCATGTTCTTTGTCCTCTTGTTCATCTTCTTTAGGGTCATCTTTTTGGTCTTCTTTGGGGTGGTCTTCAGGGTCGTCGTCAGGGAGATCCAGAGTGATTACCAAAAACCATTTCAAAAAGCTTGAACTTGGAAATGTAGCAGAAGGTACAAGAAGGCTGAGGAACTGCCGAGAACCAGCTGACGGTGCTGGAACCCGGAGGGGCAGCAGAAGGAACAAGAGCCAATGGAACTACCGAGGACCAGCTGACGGTACTGGAATATGGTTACTAAGCAGGACGTACCTGTGTTAGAAAGCACTACCAAGGACCAGCAGACGTTGCTGGAACTCGGATACTGAGATGGAGGCACCTAAGCCAAAGGCACTGACGAGAACCAGCTGATGGTACTGGAACTCAGATGGGTAGAAGAAGGTACCCATGAAAAGCAACGTTGCAAGGCCGGGAGCCGGCCGCAGTTACTGAAACCCACAGTTCTACAGGGGGTGCTTGTCCTATTGGCACTATGGAACCAGCCTTTATTGCCAGATCCCGCAGCCCACATAGGAAGCACCTAAACTGCAGGCACCATAGTGTCGGAGAACACGACCACAACACGACAGGACAACATATTGGTGCCAAAGTGACGTTGACACTACCCGGAAACAGCTGGTGTGCTGGAGCCAGGCTGGGCAGGAGGGAGTACCTGTGCCAAGACACTTCTGTGCAGCAACTGGCGGTGTTGGAGCCCAGGATCAATCATGGAGTAGGGTGAGGCCTAATTGGAGCAAGTTTAAAATCCGTTGTAGTGTGAATGTGGAGGGAGCAGGAGATATTGCCGGACACACAGCAGGGGAGCAGCTGACGTTACTGAACCCCACTAACACAGGAGCTAGTGTTTTTCTCTGTGCAGACGGCACTTCTGAGCAGCAACTGGTGGTGTTGGAGCACAGGGTCAATCTTGGTGTAGGCTGGGGCCTAATTGGAGCAAGTTTAATATCTGACGTTGGGTGAATTTTGAGGGGGCAGGAGATATTGCCGGACACACAGCAGGGGAGCAGCTGGCGTTACTGAACCCCACTAACACAGGAGCTAGTGTTTTTCTCTGTGCAGACGGCACTTCTGAGCAGCAACTGGCGGTGTTGGAGCCCAGGGTCAATCATGGAGTAGGCTGAGGTCTAATTAGAGCAAGTTTAATATCTGATGTTGGGATGAATGTGGAGGGAGCAGGAGATGTTGCCTGACACACAGCAGGGATGCAGCTGGCGTTACTGAGCCCCACTAACACAGGAGCTAGTGTTTTTCTCTGTGCAGACGGCACTTCTGAGCAGCAGCTGGCGGTGTTGGAGCACAGGGTCAATCAGGGAGTAGGCTGAGGCCTAATTGGAGCAAGTTTAAAGTCAGTTGTAGTGTGAATGTGGAGGGAGCAGGAGATATTGCCGGACACAGAGCAGGGGAGCAGCTGACGTTACTGAACCCCACTAACACAGGAGCTAGTGTTTTTCTCTGTGCAGATGGCACTTCTGAGCAGCAACTGGCGGTGTTGGAGCACAGGGTCAATCATGGTGTAGGCTGAGGCCTAATTGGAGCAAGTTTAATATCTGATGTTGGGTGAATTTTGAGGGAGCAGGAGATATTGCCGGCCACACCGCAGGGGAGCAGCTGGCGTTACTGAACTCCACTAACACAGGAGCTAGTGTTTTTCTCTGTGCAGACTGCACTTCTGAGCATCAGCTGGCGGTGTTGGAGCCCAGGGATTACAGTTCAGGTGGTAGAAACATGAACACAACAGGAGACATGGATTCTGCTGCCAACCAATTATTTAATCTGGAAGAGGACTGGCAAATTCCGGCGAGATCCAGGCCTTGTTCATTTTCAGAAAAGTAAGCTGGTCAACGTTATCAGAGGATAGTCGCATGCGACGGTCTGTTAGTACACCACCTGCGACACTAAAGACGCGTTCCGTTAATACACTAGCAGCAGAGCAAGCCAGCACCTCCAATGCATACTGGCTAAGCTCTGGCCATGTATCCAGCTTAGAGACCCAAAACTTGAATGGGGAAGAGCCGTCTGGGAGTACACTGAGAGGGCAAGACATGTAGTCTGTCACCATCTGACGAAAACGTTGCCTCCTGCTGACTGGAGCCGTCTGTGATGGTGTAGACATTTGTGGCGGGCACACAAAACTTTGCCACATTTGGGCCATACTGGTCTTGCCTTGTGCTGAGGCGCTGTCTCTGCTCCCTCTTTGTGCAGAGCTTCCTCCACTGCCTCGATACACAGAGCTGCTTTGTAAAGCTCTAGCAGCACTGCTCTCGGGTGGAATGGAGAACATGATGGAATGCACCAGTGTGTCTTGGTACTCCCGCATTTTACACTCCCGGTTCAACGGTGTTATGAGGCTTTGTAAGTTGTCCCGGTAGCGAGGATCTAGGAGGGTGTACACCCAATAATCAGCCGTGTTGAGAATGTGGGCGATGCGGCGGTCATTTCTCAGGCACTGCAGCATGAAATCAACCATGTGCTGCAGACTCCCAACTGGCCAAGAAACGCTTTGCCCTGCTTGAGGCGTCATCTCTGCCTGCTCTGCATCAACCCACTCTCGCTCTACATACTGACTACTAGAGCATTGTGTACCTACCTCCTCTGGAGAGATGTTTTCCTCCTCCATTGACTCCTCCTCATCCTCCTCACAAAGTGTCCCCTGCCTAGGCCTTTGTGAGGAACCACGCTGCGCAGACTGTCCAGAAGCAGATGGCATTTGTGATTCCTCATCCTAAACCTCTTCCAAAACCTCCTCCCTTAGTGCTTGCAGTGTTTTTTGAAGCAGGCAGATAAAGGGAACAGTCATGCTGACTAGTGCATCATCTGCACTTGCCTTCCGCGTGGAATCATCGAAGGCAGGCAAAACGTGGCATATGTCCTTCATAGAGGCCCACTCAGTGGTGGTGAAGTGTGAACGGCGCGCAGTGCGACTTGTTTGCGCCTGATGCAGCTAGTACTCCATTACTGCTGCCTGCTGCTCACACAACCTCTCCAACATATGTAACGTTGAATTCCACTTGGTGGGTAGGTCACATATGATGCGATCTTCCGGAAGGTGGAATCGGTGCTGCAGAGTTGCAATGCGCGATCTTGCAATGCTGGAACGCCGCAAGTGAGCGCATTCTATGCGGACCTTGTGCAGCAGTGCTTCAAGATCCGGATAGTCACTCAAAAAACTCTGCACGACCAAGTTGAGCACATGTGCCAGACATGGGATGTGAGTGAGGTTGCCTAGGCCCAGAGCTGCCACCAGATTTCGGCCACTGTCACACACTACCAAGCCTGGCTGGAGATTCTCTGGCACAAACCACACATCACTCTCCTGCTTGATGGCATTCCAGAGCTCCTGCGCTGTGTGGCTTCGATTCCCCAAAGAAATTAATTTCAGTACGGCCTGTTGACGTTTGGCCACAGCTGTGCTCATATCGGTCGTAACAGGTAAGCGTTCACGAGTCCATGTGGAGGTAGACCGTGACGGCTCCTGCAGCGCTGATTCTGAGGAACTGGAGTATGAGGAGGAGTCAATGTGTACAGACTGGATTCCTGCAATCCTTGGAGTTGGCAGAACACGTACAGCGCCACTCTCAAGATCTGTACCTGGCTCCACAACATTTACCCAATGGGCAGTGATGGAAAGGTATCGTCCCTGTCCATGGTTTCTGGTCCACGCATCAGTGGTCAGGTGAACCTTGCTACTGACGGCGTTTAGTAGCGCATGTTTAATTTTTCCCTCCATATGCTTTTGCAGGGCAGGGACGACTTGCCTGCTGAAATAAAAGCGGCTGGGCACATTGTATTGTGTGACTGCCAATGCCATAAAATTACGGAAGGTGACAGTCTCCACCAGCCTAAATGAGAGCTTTTCAAGGGCCAGTAGTTTTGCAATGCCAGCATTCGGAGCCTGTGCTTGGGGATGGTTTGCCGAGTATGGCCGCCTTTTCTCCCATGCCTGTGCTACCAATGGCTGTAGAGTGGCCTGGGAGTGTGAGGATGACAGGGAACGTGGTGCTGTGGGTGTAATTACACTGGGTCTCTGTACAACAGTGCCAGAGGTTCTTCCATGGCGATCCTGTGAGGAAGCAGAACCAGCTGTGTGTGAGCTGGAGGAAGAGGCTACAACATGAGCTGAAGAGGTGATAGGTGGTTCTGTAGGTTGGCCTACGTCTTCAGTGTGTCTTTGTAACTCCACCACGTGCTTGGTCCGCACATGTTTCCACATATTTGTGGTATTGAGGTTGCTGACACTTTTCCCTCTTTTGACTTTCTGATTACACAGCTTGCTTGTGACAAAGCAAATGTCATCTGCAATTGTGTCAAAAAAGGACCAAGCACTGCAAGTTCTGGGAGCGCCTGTTTTGGGTTTTGGAAGAGGAATGCTCCTAATGGGTGCCGGAGGCTACAGGCAACCAAGTATGCCCCCTCCCTCTCCCTCCTGTCTTGGCCGTTAGGGGAATCTCTTCCTCAGAGCTGCTCCCACGACCTTCCTGTTCCTCACGCCATGATGGGTCAAGGACCTCATCATCTACACTACCCTCTTCAAACACCTGCTTCTCCTGGCTAGTCTCGCCAGCACAGTACGCACCAGAAAGTGGCACCTGAGTCTCATCATCAGATGCGTACTGAGGTGTGCTGACCATATGCACTGGCCCACCCGCCTCTTCAGATTCAGAGAGACAAAGCTGTTGCGGATCACTGCATACTCCCTCTTCTTCACATTCTAGAATGCTGCTTGGCTGGCCCCCTCTTTCCAAGCCAAGAGATTCAGAGAACAGAAGTAGAGAATGAGATGGCTCCTGTCCAGGGCTCTGACTGCCAGGGCAATTTGGCAGGTGGTGAAGAGACAGATGGTTGCTCTACAATGCTCTGGACCTGAGAGGATGTGGAAGTAATTGAAGTCGATGCGTTTGCTGCCATCCATCCGACAACGGCTTCAATTTGTTCCTCCCGCAGCAGTGGGGTACGGTGAGCTCCAACAAAGCTGCGCATAAAGGACTGTTCCCTGTTAAAGCTGGGGGATGCTGAGTCACTGGTGCCCGCAGCAGGCACAGAATCCCCAAGTCCTCTCCCTGCTGAAACTCCACGACCACGTGCCTTACTCCCTGCCTTCTTCATCTTGGTAGACTGATAAAGATAGGCAGAAAAGTACTAAGGGCTTAGTGTGCTTATTCCTGAACAGCTGCTAACAGGTATAAGAAACACTAATTTTATAAAGTGTGTGGACTACACTTTAATATGAGCTAATGTGACCTACACAACTGTAAAGTGTAGTGTTTGGTGAACTTTATTTATGTGTTTTTTTTCCAAAAAAACAAAAAGGATGTGACCAAAGATGTAAAAGCGACAGTATCACAAACTTTTTGGAGCTATTACAATGCAGGAAGGTAACCTACAATGCAATAGATGAGGCTCCAAAAAATAGGCTAATACTAATCTGGCTGGGGCTGCAGGGCACAAGCCAGCAAAAAGGCTCCTCTATCTACTCCTATATAGTGTTTGCAACCAATCTAGCTGGATACGGACGGAAGCACACTAATAGGAGAAATTCAGGAAAAATAAGCAGCACTACAGCAGAAAAGGACAATGTATGAGGCAGTGACGCACGCTGAGTGGACTGCAACCAGAGGTGGCTGCAGAACACACTACAGCGTGAGCTGCACTCACACACAGAGACCTCACAGACAGCCGTGAACAGTGCAGAGAACTGAAAGGCTGCAGAAAGGCTCCGCTATCTACTCATATATAGTGTTTGCAACCAATGTAGATGGATACGGATAGATGCAAACTAATAGGAGAAATCAGTAAAAATGAGCAGAAATAAAAAAAAAATATGTATGAGGCAGTGACGCACACTGAGCGGCCTACAACCAGAGGTGGCTGAAGAACACACTACAGCGTGAGCTGCACTCACACACACAGACCTTGCAGACAGCTGTGAACAGTGCTGCAAGGCAAAAGAAAGCTTCACACAGGGGTTGCTAAAGTAGCCTGGTAAAGCACAATATAGCAAATCGCTATCTCTAACTGTCCCTCAGAGTCTGAAGAGCAGCGTCCTGTCCCTAACTGAATTCACAGCAGAGTGAACCCAAAATGGCGGCGGCGGCTTTTATAGTGCATCATGACATCATTTCAGCAGCCAATCACAGCCATGCCATTAGTTAACATGCCTACATGCCTAACAGGATGTGCCCACACTTCTTTGGATTCCTCATTGGCTGAATCAAATCAAACTGGCTCATAGCATTATGGGAACTTCCGATTCCGGTATTCGATATATTAAAAGTATCAGAATTCCTATACCGCGAATATCGGCTGATACCCGATGTTTGCAGTATCGGAATGCTCAACACTAGTCAAAAGTAAAAGAAAAGTCAAAGATGCTATAGGATTTCTACAGGATGAAAATGATGAAATGGTAAGGCAAGATGTTGAGAAGGCCGAACTTTTAAATTCCTATTTTGCATCTGTTTTCTCTCAGAAAGGAAATATAACATCAACTATTCTTCACTGTCCTATTAAGGGAATAGAAGAATCCAGGATAACTATAAACAGAAATATAGTGAGGAAACACTTAGCTAACCTAAATGAATTCAAGTCTCCAGGTCCAGATGAATTACACCCCAAAGTACTGAAGGAGATAGCAGAAGACATTTTTTAACTGCTCTCCATAATCTTTGAAAATTCATGGAGAACAGGAGAAGTCCCAGAAGACTGGAGAAGTCCCAGAAGACTGGAGAAGAGCAAATGTTGTTCCTATCTTCAAAAAGAGGACGAAGGTGGACCCTGGCAACTATAGGCCGGTGAGTCTGATTTCCATACCATGAAAGATCTTTGAACAAATTATTTAACAACATGTATATCAGTACACGGATAAGAATGAAGTGATTAAACAGAGTCAGCATGGGTTTGTAACTAATAAGTCATGTCAGATTAACTTAATTTCCTTCTATGACAGAATCACTAATTGGGTGGATCAGGGAAATGCTGTAGATATAGTATATCTTGACTTCAGCAAAGCATTTGACCTCACACCATCCTTGTTGAAAAAATGACTAAGCATGGAATGGACAAGGCAACTGTTAGGTGGATTCTTAACTGGCTTAGTGATCGGACCCAAAGAGTGGTCGTAAATGGCTGCACATCCATTTGGAAGAATGTCTCCAGTGGGGTACCACAGGGCTCTGTCCTGGGCCCTGTATTGTTCAACATCTTTATCAACTATTTAGATATTTTAATTCAGGGTAAACTGATTAAATTTGCTGATGACACAAAGCTAGGAGGGATAGCTAATACTAGAGGAGAGATAAGATTCAAAAAGATATAAATAAACTGGAGCAGTGGGCAGCAACTAACAGAATGGTTTTTAACAGGGAAAAATGCAAAGTACTACATCTGGGCAATAAAAATGATAAAAGCATATACAGAATGGGAGGAATAGGGCTAAGCAACAGCACATGTGAAAAAGACTTGGGTATACTAATAGATCGCAGACTGAACATGAGTCAACAGTGTGATGCAGCAGCAAAAAAGGCAAATACAATTCTAGGATGTATTAACAGAAGCATAGTCTAGATCACGTGAAGTCATTATTGCCCTCTACTCCTCTTTGGTCAGACCTCATCTGGAATACTGTGTCCAGTTTTGGGTGGCACATTTTAAAAAAGACATCAACAAACTGGAGCAAGTTCAGAAAAGAGTGACCAGAATGGTGAACGGTCTGCAAACCATGTCTTATGAGGAAAGGTTACAGGATTTGGGAATGTTGAGCTTGCAAAAGAGAAGACTGAGAGGAGACTTAATAACTGTCTACAAATATCTCAAGGGCTGTCACATTGCAGAAGGATCATCTTTATTCTCATTTTCACAAGGAAAGACTAGAAGCAATGGGATGAAACTGAATGGGAGGAGACACAGATTAGATATCAGAAAAAACTTCGAAGGGCTTGGATAGCGCAAAATGATCGTTCTCAGCTCCCTCTGCACTCCTGATGTCACTCCCCTGGCCCGACAGGTGTAACATGTGCCAATAAATCAAGCAATATCTTCACCAGCTCCTTGAGTGTGACCTCATTTCTACTTGGATATACAGAGCATTGTGAATTCTCAGGTCTAGCACCCGAAGCTGCCAGTTATCAGCGCTCCGAATGCCGCACACCAGCTGAGGATATACGGTAATAGCGGTGCCGTCCGCGTTTTTTCTTTCATTTTATGCGTACATTTATTTATCATGGTGTACGCAGGGACATGCGTTTGCATGCTTTTGCGTACGCATGCATCGTTTCGCGGTGTCCTGCGAAGTCTGGTGAACGTAACATGTTGCATTTTTTGAAGCGTCAAAAATCCGTCAAATATGTGTAGGCATGCGCATGTTGATGAGTGGGTTAAAAAACCGCAATACTGTCTATGGGAACGCATTGGTACGCAAGGACATAACGCATGCGTTATTCAAAATACATAAATGTGCATAAACAACGCAAACGCATGCAAAAACACAAACAAACACATGCACACGCAGCATTTTTTCCATCATACGTAAGATGATGCAAATAAAAACGCTGAGTAAACATGAATTTTGAATGCGTTTGCGCATGCGGATGATACGCTGAAGACTCAAATGCTAATGTGAACCTAGCCTAAAACGCAAGCAAAACACTACAAAAACACAGCAAATCAGCAGTCATTTTTGGACCTGCATCTATATAGTGATTTTGACTGACTTCATTGTAATCAATGAGTGAAAAAACACTGCAAAAATTCTGAAAGAATTGACACGCTGCAGATTTCAATCTGCAAGTCAAAAATAAGCAACGTGTGCATGACACTTCAGGACTCTCAATCGCTTTGCTGGCATCAGGATTCTCTTCAGGTTTAGTGACAAATCCGCACGGAAAGATGCTGCAAAAACGCAACGTGTACACACAGCCTTAAGATTTGCTCATTGAGGCTGATGATAAAAACTAGAATATAAATGATGTAAAAGCCGCTAAGAATTTGGCACAAAAATAAAAATTTCTAAAAAACAAAAATACAAAAAGAATGATGAACAGAGGCCATAAAATATTCTAAAGCTGCAGACCTTTTCCTTTGTCAAGAGATTTTAACTTTCCTTACATAGCATGTGGAGACAATGTCGTTGAATTGTAAGCATCTTGGACCGGACCTGAGTCTACGAGGATCGTCCTTGCACCCTCTGACAGCATTACGTCTTGAAAGGACATTCAGAATTGACAGGAATATTCTGCGCATGCGTTAAAAATCATCCCCTTTGAATTTTCGAACAAATCATCTTCAAAAACCATATTTTTCTTAACAGCGCTGCCTATTACAGAATAAAGGATGGCAGACATTAGGAAAATTGTATGAACGCACTGGAAGGAATAGATGAGAGCCGCGCACTGAGTGGAAGGTAATGCTACATCGCAATGGATGAGTGCTAAAATAATCCACGCTTTAACATATAAACGTATCCAACTGATTCGATCAATCTCTGTTTGTACATTGCAAGTAATTACAGAAAGTCTTAACAGTCAATGTTCAAAACAGAGGCTTGAGATTTCCACTAAATCAATCCGTGAGTCTGGAAATAGATGATGGGCTGCCATCTAGCGGGCACACAGAAGGAAACAAACAAAGTGCAAAAGTGACTTTAGAGGGGTTGTATTAACATGTTAAATGGATCCGGTTGCAAAGTGCTTGTAAAAAAATAAGCAACTTTGCAATTTACTTCTTGTTAAAAATTCTGGAGAACGGAGGGGTTTTTAACACTATAGTTTACAACTGCCAAGTCTACAAGCCACATCACAGCGGCCGATCTCCTGCAGTTCCCAAGATCCTGAACGGAACCATCGTGGGATCACTGGGGATGAGTATTGAAAGTTTAATTTTTTATTAGTCAAAAGACTTTAGACAAGAATTTGTTTCCCAAAACACCCCTTTAATATGTTAAATGTTGTGTCGAAGAACCATAACATAGAATAAATTAAATTAGCAAACCATCATTTCTGACACTGAAGTAGTGGAATATGTTACCATTATATAAGCAAAACATCTCTATATATAAAAATTAATATGTGTGTGTGTGTATCACCAACCAATCACGAAGCATCTTTCATTTCACCAGAGCTGATCAAAAGAAGCTGAGCTGTGATTGGTTGCTATGAGCAACAGTTTTCCTTGCAAGCAATCACTAAGCATCTCTCATTTCACCAGAGCTGGTTAAAAGTAGCTGAGCTGTGATTGGTTGCTATGACCAACAGTTTTCCCACTTGACAACACCTCAGCAGACACTGACATGGTGGGAGAAATCCAGCATCCCTGGGAACATAAGCTCCCAGCCATTGTCTGCCCCCCTGAAAGGAGCAGAGAGCACGACAGAAATGAATCTCCCCTCCTTGCCTATATCCCCATCACACAACCTCCATCCCGTTGGCACATCTTCCCTCTTAAAGGGATCATTGGTATGGAAGTGAGAGCAAATCCATCCAGCACATTGGTACTGACCCCAGGCCTCTCTTAAAGGGATCCCCGGTATGGAAGTCAGGGCAATTGTCTTCAAATGCTCTGGCACTAACCCCAGGCTCTGTTAAAGGGATCCCCGGTATGGAAGTTAGGGCAAATCCACTCAGCGCTCTGGTTCTGACTCAAATCCCCTCTTAAAGGGATTCTCGGTACGGAAGTGAGGGAAAATCCACTCTGCGCTTTAGTACTGACCCCAGGCCTCTCTTAAAGGGATCTCCAATATGGAAGTTAGGGTAAATCCCTCAGCGCTCTGATTTTCACCTCAGGCTTCTATTAAAGGGATCATTGGTATGGAAGTCAGGGCAAATCCACTCAGCGCTCTGGTTCTGACTCCAGGCTGATGGGTCCAGGCTGATGGGATGATGTGAGATATTAGTGGCAGTTGTCCGGTGGCTCTGGCTGACGGGATGATGTGGGATATTAGGGGTAGTAGTCCGGTGGCTCTGGCTGATGGGACGATGTGGGATATTAGGGGCAGTTGTCCGGTGGCTCTGGCTGACGGGATGATGTGGGATATTAGGGGTAGTAGTTCAGTGGCTCTGGCTGACGGGATGATGTGGGATATTAGGGGTAGTAGTCCGGTGGCTCTGGCTGACGGGATGATGTGGGATATTAGGGGTAGTAGTCCGGTGGCTCTGGCTGACGGGATGATGTGGGATATTAGGGGTAGTAGTCTGGTGGCTCTGGCTGATGGGATGATGTGGGATATTAGGGGTAGTAGTCCGGTGGCTCTGGCTGATGGGATGATGTGGGATATTATGGGTAGCAGTCTGGTGGCTCTGGCTGACGGGATGATGTGGGATATTATGGGTAGTAGTCCAGTAGTTCTGGCTGATGGAATGATGTGGGATATTAGTGGTAGTAGTCCGGTGGCTCTGGCTGATGGGACGATGTGGGATATTAGGGGTAGTAGTCCGGTAGCTCTGGCTGATGGGATGATGTGGGATATTAGGGGTAGTAGTCCGGTGGCTCTGGCTGATGGGATGATGTGGGATATTAGTGGTAGTTGTCCGGTGGCTCTGGCTGATGGGATGATGTGGGATATTATGGGTAGTAGTCCGGTGGCTCTGGCTGACGGGATGATGTGGGATATTAGTGGTAGTTGTCCGGTGGCTCTGGCTGATGGGATGATGTGGGATATTAGTGGTAGTAGTCCGGTGGCTCTGGCTGATGGGACGATGTGGGATATTAGGGGAAGTAGTCCAGTGACTCTGGCTGACGGGATGATGTGGGATATTATGGGTAGCAGTCTGGTAGGTCTGGCTGACGGGATGATGTGGGATATTAGGGGTAGTAGTCCAGTGGCTCTGGCTGACGGGATGATGTGGGATATTATGTGTAGTTGTCCAGTAGTTCTGGCTGACGGGATGATGTGGGATATTAGGGGTAGTAGTCCGGTGGCTGTGACGGGATGATGTGGGATATTAGGGGTAGTTGTCCGGTGGCTCTGGCTGATGGGATGATGTGGGATATTAGGGGTAGTAGACCGGTGGCTCTGACTGGATGATGAGGGATATTAGTGGTAGTTGTCCAGTGGCTCTGGCTGATGGGATGATGTGGGATATTAGGGGTAGTAGTCCAGTGGCTCTGGCTGACGGGACGATGTGGGATATTATGGGTAGTAGTCCGGTAGCTCAGGCTGATGGGATGATGTGGGATATTAGGGGTGGTAGTCCAGTAGCTCTGGCTGACGGGATGATGTGGAACATTATAGTGAATGTGACTATGCGGAGTGGGCGGGGCTCTGCACTCAGCTTTATATATATATATATATATATATACATGTAGTTATAATCATTATAATTTGTTATAACTAACCGTAGTTAGTTACTATGCCCAGGCAACACCGGGCTCTTCAGCTAGTAATAAATAAATACCTGAAATGTGGCCCAGCTGATTTTCTTAGGGTAAACATCTACCATTAGTGCTCTTCTTACCCTGAATCATCAGTGTGTTTACTCCAAAAGACGTTGAAAAATAGCAATTGTTTTAAAGCACAAGGTTGAGCAAACAATTTTCGACTTATGACTTCTTTCATGCAATGTTTCAAGATCGGGGCAAGATATTGGTGGAACGGGTCATGTTGATGCAGAAAGATGCACTACAGTCGTTAAGTCCTCCTAATGAATCTTATTTTAGCACTGTTTTCAATAAGACTGCCACACATAACTCCAGTCTTGATGAATAAGGCATTTGTCTTCTGCTCCAACAGTTCCTCAGTGCTTGTTTTTTTCTCTTTCATGGTTAATCTGCAGAATGTCTCCTCTCTACCAAGTCATCATGACAAAGTGTTGACCACCACAAGTTGTCTATCTACTAAAAGCCCGATGAAGGAATATTATTTCTGCTGCTTTAGAAGTTTTGAGTGGAAATTATATAATTGGTAAATAATAATCTTTGAGTATCTTTTAT
Organism: Dendrobates tinctorius; assembly: GCF_039654945.1. Lineage (NCBI taxonomy): Eukaryota > Metazoa > Chordata > Amphibia > Anura > Dendrobatidae > Dendrobates > Dendrobates tinctorius. Next base: position 9,186,114 of record NW_027361763.1, read on the forward strand.
TGGTGAACCTGAAACATGGAGATCAGAAAAGAATGTTCATCCATATTGAGTCTTCCACCAAACATTAAATCATAGATGCTCTAATTTTTTCTCTGTCGTACCTGGCGAAGATGTACTATGACTTCCCTTGCCCTTGCTCTGATGAACAGTCATATGAGGACATTTGATGACATCCAAGGCCAATCTGAAGCCTCAATGATAAGTCAAGTATTCTACTTATCTACTTGTACTATCTACCTGATGAAGGACTAACTTAGCTAAAACATTATTGCTGCTTTAGTGACATGGAGTGGAGTTGTAATGTGAGAATCCATGAGTCTTTGAAAATCTGGTATATGTGGAACCATAAATAAAAAAAAATAGACTATTGTAGTTCCAGAAGTGATCACTAATGTGATCAGTCACATATGGTTCATTCTTACATCTGAGAGGCATTCTGAAGCTAATTCCAAAGGTAGTATATGTTTGGCCCCGGCTACAGGCATAGTGGTTATTATATTTATTGCAATTTACTCTGATTGAAAGAAGGAAGCAGAAGAGATCTTGTCTTCTCAAAGCTTATATGTAAAGAATCTCAGCATAGCACGATATCATGATATGGGTTTATGAGATTTGTGCTTTACATTTAGGATGATGACATGCTGGAAAGCAACATTTGTGCTGGCAATACATTTTAATCAAAAAAATGTTAACCCTAAGCTTACAAATTACAAAAGATCTCTCCCAAATACCTATGAGTCCTCTCTCTCTACTGTAGAGTGTAAGCTCTTATGGTCAGCGGGGTCTTCTCTCTCTCTCTCTCTTTATAGTGTAATCTCTTATAATCAGTGGGGTCCTCTCACTCTGCTGTAGAGTGTAAGCGCTTAGGCTATGTGCCCAAAGTAGCGCTTTTAAACGCTCAGGAAACGAGTCTCCTTCCCAGAAAACGCGCGGTTTTGATGCGTTTTTTCCCGCGCGTCTTTTGGACTATTGGAAATAGCCAAAAACGAGGAACTAAGCGGAAATTAATGAACATGCTGCGTTTTTTACCGCTAAGCGTTTCCTTAGCGGTAAAATACGCATCCATTGGCACAAAAAGGCCAAAATGCATTAAAATGAATGGGATGCTTCTTTTAAGCATTTTTGATGTGGTTTGACCCCAAAAAATGCATCAAAAACACTTAAAAAACGCAACATGGGCACACAGTCTTATGGTCAGCGGGGTACTCTCTCTCATGTAGAGTGTAAGCTCTTATGGTCAGTGGGGTCCTCTCTCTCCTGTAGAGTGTAAGCTCTTATGGTCAGTGGAGTCTTCTCCTGTAGAGTGTAAGCTCTTATGGTCAGTGGGATCCTCTCTCTCTCCTGTAGAGTGTAAGCTCTTATGGTCAGTGGGGTCCTCTCTCTCCTGTAGAGGATTAGCTCTTACTGTCAGTGGGATCCTCTCTCTCCTGTATAGTGTAAGCTCTTATGGTCAATGGGGTCCTCTCTCTCCTGTAGAATGTAAGCTCTTAAGGTCAGTGGAGTCATCTCTTTCTCCTGTAGAGTGTAAGCTCTTATGGTCAGCAGGGTCCTCTCTCTCTCTCCTGTAGAGGGTAAGCTCTTATGGTTAGCGGGGTCCTTTCTCTCCTGTAGAGTGTAAGCTCTTATGGTCACAGGGGTCCTCTCTCTCTCCTGTAGAGTCTAAGCTCTAATGCTCAGTGGTGTCCTCTCTCTCTCCTGTAGACTGTAAGCTCTTATGGTCAGCAAGGTCCTCTCTCTCTCTCTCCTGTAGGGTGTAAGCTCTTATGTTCAGTGGGGTCCTCTCTCTCCAGTAGAGTGTAAGCTCTTTTGGTCAGTGGGGTCCTCTCTCTCCTGTAGAGAGTAAACTCTTATGGTCAGTGGGGTCCTCTCTCTCTCTCCTGTAGAGTGTAAGCTCTTATGGTCAGTGGAGTCCTCTCTCTCTCCCGTACAGTGTAAGCTCTTATGGTCAGCAGGGTCCTCTCTCACTCTCCTGTAGAGTGTAAGCTCTTATGGTTAGCGGGGTCCTTTCTCTCCTGTAGAGTGTAAGCTCTTATGGTCACAGGGGTCCTCTCTCTCTCCTGTAGAGTCTAAGCTCTTATGCTCAGCGGTGTCCTCTCTCTCTCCTGTAGATTGTAAGCTCTTATGGTCAGCAAGGTCCTCTCTCTCTCTCTCTCTCCTGTAGGGTGTAAGCTCTTATGTTCAGTGGGGTCCTCTCTCTCCAGTAGAGTGTAAGCTCTTATGGTCAGTGGGGTCCTCTCTCTCCTGTAGAGAGTAAACTCTTATGGTCAGTGGGGTCCTCTCTCTCTCTCCTGTAGAGTGTAAGCTCTTATGGTCAGTGGAGTCCTCTCTCTCTCCCGTAGAGTGCAAGCTCTTATGGTCAGCAGGGTCCTCTCTCACTCTCCTGTAGAGTGTAAGCTCTTATGGTTAGCGGGGTCCTTTCTCTCCTGTAGAGTGTAAGCTCTTATGGTCACAGGGGTCCTCTCTCTCTCCTGTAGAGTCTAAGCTCTTATGCTCAGCGGTGTCCTCTCTCTCTCCTGTAGACTGTAAGCTCTTATGGTCAGTGGAGTCCTCTCTCTCCTGTAGAGTGTAAGCTCTTATGGTCTGAAAGGTCCTCTCTCTCTCTCCTGTAGAGTGTAAGCTCTTATGGTCAGTGGGGTCCTCTCTCTCCTGTAGAGTGTAAACTCTTATGGTCAGTGGGGTCCTCTCTCTCTCTCCTGTAGAATGTAAGCTCTTATGGTCAGTGGAGTCATCTCTCTCTCCTGTAGAGTGTAATCTCTTATGGTCAGTGGGGTCCTCTCTCTCTCCTGTATAGTGTAAGCTCTTAAGGGTCAGCAGGGTCCTTTCTTTCTCTCTCCTGTAGAGTGTAAGCTCTTATGGTCAGTGGGGTCCTCTCTAATGTAGAGCGTAAGCTCTTATGGTCAGTGGAGTCCTCTCTCTCTCCTGTAGAGTGTAAGCTCTCATGGTCAGTGGAGTCCTCTCTCTCTCCTGTAGAGTGTAAGCTCTTATGGTCAGCAGGGTCCTCTCTCTCTCTCTCCTGTAGATTGTAATCTCTTATGGTCAGCGGGGTCCTCTCTCTCCTGTAAAGTGTAAGCTCTTATGGTCAGAAGGGTCCTCTCTCTCCTGTACAGTGGTCCTGTACAGTGCTTATGGTCAGTGGGGTCCTCTCTCTCCTGTAGAGTGTAAGCTCTTATGGTCAGCAGGGTCCTCTCTCTCTCTCCTGTAGAGTGTAAGCTATTATGGTCAGCAGGGTCCTCTCTCGCTCTCTCTCTCCTATAGAGTGTAAGCTCCTATGGTCAGTGGGGTCCTCTCCTGTAGAGTGTAAGCTCTTATGGTCAGTGGAGTCTTCTCCTGTAGAGTGTAAGCTCTTATGGTCAGTGGGGTCCTCTCTCTCTTGTAGAGTATAAGCTCTTATTGTCAGAGGGATCCTCTCTCTCTCCTGTAGAGTGTAAGCTCTTATGGTCAGTGGGGTCCTCTGTTATGAATGAGTCACCGTAGGAGGCAAAAACAGAAATACTAGCTAAGTCCAGAAAACCAGAGAAGTTGGCAGCTATCGGATTGCAGATGCCCTGAACCTATCAACAACAACTAGCAGTAGCTGTGGGGGTTCCTACAGTGCCCTAGACCCCTCGATCACAGCCGGAGATCTAAATAGCCTAAAGACAGAAAGGGAAATCTAAACTGCCCCAGAGCAGACCCCAAAGCAATAGGCAACCCCCAACATATAATGACGGTGAAGCAAGATGAAAAACACTCACACAGATAGAAAGATAGGCTGAGCAAATAATGGGGCCCAAGCTAACTAAATAGGACAGGATAGAAAAGCTGCTGTCTGCAATCCGCCAAAACCCTATCAAAACAAGAGCCAACAGACTGATAGGGAAAAAAGCTCTGAAGACGCTAGGCTTCAAAAAGACTATATCAGTACTAAGGTATTTTCTGAAGACAGAGCAAAAAGGAATTCAGCTCACCCCAGCAGGGAATGGCAGAAATCCAAAAAAACAAAACCAAAACACAAATGCAAAAAGCAGAGTAGAAAACTTAGCTTTTGAGGAGCAGGAATCAGACTGGTCTCCTAGAATCCCTCTGAGAAATCACCAGCAAGGCAGAAGGGCGTCGGCTGCCTTATATCCAGTCAGCAATTCCAGTCAACCAGTCATCATCATCCTGCTCAGGTGCTTGGTAATCAGCCTCACTACCTTCCTTCACCAGAAGAGAGAATTCATCAGACATCAATGGTGAAGGGGAAAATTAACTCACAACAGTACCTCCCCCTTGAGGAGGGGTCACTGAACCCTCATCCACGCCACCAGGGCGATCAGGGTGAGCCCGATGAAAGGCACGTACCAATCTTTTGGCATGAATATCAGAGGCAGAGACCCAGGAATTATCCTCCTGACCATAACCCTTCCACTTAACCAAATACTGGAGTCTCCGTCTAGCCAGACGGGAATCCAGTATCTTCTCTACCTCATATTCCATGTTACCTTCAACCAATACAGGGTCCAGAGGTGCCACCCCAGGAACAACTGGTTCAACAAACCTCTTCAACAAGGACTTATGAAACACATTATGGATTTTAAATGTGACAGGAAGAGCCAAACGAAAAGAGACCGGATTAATAATCTCCAAAATCTTGTAAGGTCCAATAAATCTAGGCTTAAACTTAGGAGAAGCCACCTTCATAGCAATATTTTTTGATGATAGCCAAACCATATCACCAACCTTAAACTGGGGACCAATGGTCCTATGTCAGTTTGAAAACCGCTGGGCCTTTTCCTGGGAGAGAGATAACTTATCCACCACTTGGTCCCAGATGTGGTGCATTCTCTCCACCACAGTGTCAACACCTGGGCAGGCAGAAGGCTCCACCTGCCCTGAAGAAAATCGAGGATGAAACCCAAAGTTACAAAAAAAGGTGACATCAAAGTGGCAGAATTAGCTCTATTATTTAAAGCAAATTCGGCCAAGGGCAAAAATGAAACCCAATCATCCTGATCAGCGGAAATAAAACATCTCAAATACGACTCCAAGGTCTGGTTTGTTCTCTCCGTCTGCCCATTGGTCTGAGGGTGAAAAGCAGAGGAGAAGGACAACTGAATTCCCAGCTTGGAACAGAAAGTCCTCCAAAATCTAGACACAAACTGAACTCCTCTGTCAGATACAATGTTCTCAGGAATCTTGTGCAAGTGAACCACCTGTTGCAAAAACAGGGGCACCAACTCAGAGGAAGATGGCAACTTAGGGAGTGGTACAAGATGAACCATCTTAGAGAACCTATCACAAATCACCCAAATAACAGTCATTCTCTGAGAGACAGGCATAGCAGAGATGAAATCCATTGAAATATGGGTCCATGGCCTCCTGGGGACCGGCAAAGGCATCAACAACCCACTAGAGCGAGAACAAGGTTTAGACCGGGAGCAAGTCCCACAGGACTGCACAAAATTCCTGACATCACGAGACAAGGCGGGCCACCAAATAGACTGACTCACCAGATCTCTAGTACCAAAAATACCTGGATGACCAGCCAATGCAGAGCAATGAACTTCAGACATCACTCTCTTCTTCCACTTGTCAGGAACATACAACTTTCCACTGGGACAACGCTCAGGTTTGTCCTCCTGGAACTCCTCCAGAGCACGTCTCAAATTGGGCGAGATGGCAGAAAGAACTACCCCTTCGCCTAAGATGGTAGCAGGCTTGGTCACCACAGGAGAATCAGCAAAGAAGCTCCTAGAGAGAGCGTCTGCTTTGACATTCTTAGTGCCAGGAAGAAAAGAGACCACAAAATCAAAACGTGTAAAAAACAAGGCCCACCTAGCCTGTCTAGGGTTCAAGCGCTTGGCCGACTCCAGGTAAATCAAATTCTTGTGGTCAGTGAGGACCACGACTTGATGGTTAGCTCCCTCCAACCAATGTCTCCTCTCCTCAAATGCCCATTTCATGGCTAACAGTTCCAGATTCCCCACATCATAGTTACGTTCAGATGGAGAGAACTTTCGGGAAAAGAAAGCACAGGGATTCATTTTAGATGTTACAGGATCCTTTTGGGACAAAACAGCTCCTGCACCAATCTCAGAAGCGTCCACCTCTACCTGGAACGGGAGTGAGACATCAGGTTGCCGCAAAACCGGGGCAGAAGTGACTCTTCGCTTCAGCTCCTGAAAGGAAGAAACAGCCTCCGGAGACCAATTCAACACATCAGCACCCTTCTTAGTCAGATCAGTCAATGGCTTGGCAATACTAGAAACTTTTGCTATAAATTTCCGATAAAAATTAGCAAAACCCAAAAACTTCTGGAGTGCCTTCAAAGAAGTGGGCTGAACCCAATCATAAATGGCCTGTACCTTGGCCGGGTCCATTTCAATAGTTGACGGAGACAAAATAAATCACAAAAATGAAATCCTCTGTACCCCAAAAAGGCATTTCGATCCTTTGACATACAGGGAATTCTCCCTCAAGATCCGGAACACAGTCCGAACATGTTCCACATGAGAATCCCAATCCTTGGAGAAGATCAAAATATCATCCAGATAGATAATCAAAAATTTATCCACAAAGTCCCGGAAAATGTCGGTTATGAAGCACTGGAAGACAGAAGGGGCATTAGTGAGCCCAAAAGGCATCACCAGGTACTCAAAATGTCCCTCCGGAGTATTAAACGCCGTCTTCCATTCATCCCCATGCTTAATGCGGATAAGATTATACGCCCCCCTGAGGTCAAGCTGGGTAAACCAGCAAGCACCTTTAACTCTGGAGAATAGATCCGAAATCAGGGGTAATGGATACTGATATTTAATAGTAATTTTGTTGAGGGCACGATAATCAATGCAAGGCCTTATTGAACCATCCTTTTTGGCCACGAAAAAAAACCCGGCACCTAAGGGTGAAGAGGATGGTCTAATATGACCCTTCTCCAACGCCTCCTTAATATAGGATCGCATAGCCTCGTGCTCGGGTACAGATAAATTGAAGAGCCGACCCTTGGGAAATTTACACCCAGGGCTCAACTCAATTGCACAGTCATAACTCCTATGAGGAGGCAAAGACGCAGACTCATTCTCACTAAATACATCATAAAAGTCCGCCAAATAGTCAGGAACATCATGCGACTGAGGAGAGGTGGAAAAAACCGGAGCCTCACTAAGGGCACACCGACAACCCCAACTCACCACAGACACAGATTTCCAATCCAAAACTGGATTATGAATTTGCAACCAGGGAAAGCCCAGAACAATGGTATCATGCAAATTATGTAACACCAAAAATCTGCAATTTTCTTGATGGTCTGGGGCAACCCGCATTACCACCTGGGTCCAAAACTGAGGTTTATTTTTCACCAAAGGAGTAGCATCAATCCCCCTCAAAGGGATAGGCATCCGCAGAGGTGTCATCGGAAATCCACAACGTTTAGCAAAATCCAAGTCCATTAGGTTCAGGGCTGCTCCCGAATCCACAAAAGCCTTGGCGGAAAATGTGGACAGGGAGGAGATGAGAGTAATTGCCAGAAGAAACTTAGGTTGAACACCACCCACAGAAAACGTGTGTGCAAAACGTTTCTCTCGTTTTGGCAGACAGAAATAATATGTGAGGCATCTCCACTATAAAACACAGCCTATTACGCCTTCTGAACTCCTGACGTTGCTCCCTGGACAAAACTCTATCACATTGCATAGGTTCAGACACTTGTTCAACAGGTGGCAACACCTCTCGTGCAGTCCTGCGTTCACGTAAACGCCGATCAACCTGAATGGCTAATGACATAGAATCGTCAAGACCAGAGGGAACAGGAAATCCCACCATAGTATCTTTTACGGCTTCTGACAAACCCTTCCGAAAGAGAGCTGCCAAGGCATTATCATTCCAGGTAGCAAGGACCGCCCACTTTCGGAATTTTTGACAGTACAATTCTGCAGAATCTCGACCCTGGCTCAATGCCAACAGGGTCTTTTCAGCCTGATCAATAGCATTATGTTCGTCATACAACAACCACAAGGCTTGAAAAAATGCGTTCACATTAGTCAGAATAGGATCATCTGGTTTCAAAGAAAACGCCCAATCCTGGGGATCGCCACGCAGCAAAGAGATGACAATTTTAACCCGCTGCGCGGAGCTCCCTGACGAGTTAGGCTTTAAGGCAAAAAATAATTTGCAATTATTTTTGAAATTCAAAAATTTAGACCGATCCCCAAAAAACACATCAGGCATAGGGATCTTTGGTTCAGCAGCATTGAATGAGCAAGGCAGGCGGAAATTCCCCGCACTTCCACAGCGAGCTGCTCCACACGATCAGACAATTGCTTTATCTCCATTGAGAGGAAAAAAAAATTCCCCCTACGGCCTCAGATATAGAGGAAAAAATATAGACACTCTTTTTTTTTTTTTTACAATTCTTTCCTGCTATTGAGTACTCTAGGATCTGCGGTATGGCTGGTGATTCTGTTATGAATGAGTCACCGTAGGAGGCAAAAACAGAAATACTAGCTAAGTCCAGAAAACCAGAGAAGTTGGCAGCTATCGGATTGCAGACCCCTGAACCTATCAACAACAACTAGCAGTAGCCGTGGGGGGTTCCTACGGTGCCCTAGACCCCTCGATCACAGCCGGAGAACTAAATAGCCTAAAGACAGAAAGGGAAATCTAAACTGCCCCAGAGCATACCCCAAAGCAATAGGCAGCCCCCAACATATAATGAAGGTGAAGCAAGATGAAAAACACTCACACAGATAGAAAGATAGGCTGAGCAAATGATGGGGCCCAAGTTAACTAAATAGGACAGGATAGAAAAGCTGCTGCCTGCAATCCGCCAAAACCCTATCAAAACAAGAGCCAACAGACTGATAGGGAAAAAAGCCCTGAAGACGCTAGGCTTCAAAAAGACTATATCAGTACTAAGGTATTTTCTGAAGACAGAGCAAAAAGGAATTCAGCTCACCCCAGCAGGGAATGGCAGAAATCCAAAAAACAAGGCAAAACAAAACCAAAACACAAATGCAAAAAGCAGAGCAGAAAACTTAGCTTTTGAGGAGCAACTGGTCTCCTAGAATCCCTCTGAGAAATCACCAGCAAGGCAGAAGGGCGTCGGCTGCCTTATATCCAGTCAGCAATTCCAGTCAACCAGCCATCATCATCCTGCTCAGGTGCTTGGTAATCAACCTCGCTACCTTCCTTCACCAGAAGAGGGAGTTCATCAGACCTCAATGGTGAAGTGGAAAATGAACTCACAACAGTCCTTTCTCTCCTGTAGAGTGTAAGCTCTTAAGGTCAGTGGAGTCATCTCTCTCTCCTGTAGCGTGTAAGCTCTTATGGTCAGTGGAGTCCTCTCTCTCTCCTGTAGAGTGTAAGCTCTTAAGGGTCAGCAGGGTCCTCTCTCTCTCCTGTAGAGTGTAAGCTCTCATGGTCAGTGGAGTCCTCTCTCTCTCCTATAGTGTGTAAGCTCTTATGGTCAGCAGGGTCCTCTCTCTCTCTCTTCTGTAGAGTGTAAGCTCTTGTGGTCAGCGGCATCCTCTCTCTCCAGTAGAGTGTACGCTCTTATGCTCAGCGGTGTCCTATCTCTCTCTCATAGACAGTAAGCTTTTATGGTCAGTGGAGTCCTCTCTCTCTCCTGTAGAGTGTAAGCTCTTAAGGTCAGTGGAGTCATCTCTCTCTCCTGTAGAGTGTAAGCTCTTATGGTCAGTGGAGTCCTCTCTCTCTCTCTCCTGTAGAGTGTAAGCTCTTAAGGGTCAGCAGGGTCCTCTCTCTCTCCTGTAGAGTGTAAGCTCTCATGGTCAGTGGAGTCCTCTCTCTCTCCTGTAGAGTGTAAGCTCTTATGGTGAGCAGGGTCCTCTCTCTCTCTTCTGTAGAGTGTAAGCTCTTGTGGTCAGCGGCGTCCTCTCTCTCCAGTAGAGTGTACGCTCTTATGCTCAGCGGTGTCCTATCTCTCTCTCATAGACAGTAAGCTCTTATGGTCAGCAAGGTCCTCTCTCTCTCTCTCTCCTGTAGAGTGTAAGCTCTTATGGTCAGTGAGGTCCTCTCTCTCCTGTAGAGAGTAAACTCTTATGGTCAGTGGGGTCCTCTCTCTCTCTCTAGTAGAGTGTAAGCTCTTATGGTCAGTGGAGTCCTCTCTCTCTCCTGTAGAGTGTAAGCTTTTATGGTCAGCAGGGTCCTCTCTCTCTCCTGTAGAGTGTAAGCTCTTATGGTTAGCGTGGTCCTTTCTCCCCAGTAGAGTGTAAGCTCTTATGGTCACAGGGGTCCTCTCTCTCTCCTGTAGAGTCTAAGCTCTAATGCTCAGCGGTGTCCTCTCTCTCTCCTATAGACTGTAAGCTCTTATGGTCAGTGGAGTCCTCTCTCTCTCCTGCAGAGTGTAAGCTCTTATCGTCAGCAGGGTCCTCTCTCTTTCCTGTAGAGTGTAAGCTCTTATGGTCAGTGGGGTCCTCTCTCTCCTGTAGAGTGTAAACTCTTATGGTCAGTGGGGTCCTCTCTCTCTCTCTCCTGTAGAGTGTAAGCTCTTATGGTCAGTGGGGTCCTCTGTCTCCTGTAGAGCGTAAGCTCTTGTGGTCAGCGGCGTCCTCTCTCTGGTAGAGTGTGAGCTCTTATGGTCAGTGGAGTCCTCTCTCTCTCCTGTAGATTGTAATCTCTTATGGTCAGTGGGGTCCTCTCTCTCTCTCCTCTAGAGTGTAAGCTCTTAAGGTCAGCATAGTCCTCTCTCTTTTTCTCTCTCTCCTCCACAGTTATTTTACGAGAAATATTGAGCTTTCCATTACTTAAATTTGCTCTAATTTATTCATTGAGAATTGAATATTTTGAGAAAATTCTGTGACGATGGTGAATGTGAATTTCAAATGATCAGCTTATCTATATTGTGCATCTGTTAAATTATTTATAATTATTGAAGAAATGCTTGGTTACTTTATTTAAAAAATAAAATTAAAATCATTATCATTTTCAATACTTTTTAACTGTTCTTCTGTCTTATTAATGCTATAAAGTTGACCACTAAAATGTTGACTTTACTGAGTATCCCAGCTCCTCTACTTCTTTGGGCCCTGCAATATATCTATCCACCAATATTTTGGGCAGCCCGGTATTCCCAGCTGGTCTCTGTTTTATGGTTAACTGGCCCACTTACCCATACTTGCTACTTAGCTGCCACCATCATCCCCTTCAGCCTACTGATATAGTCAATCATTGCCACCCCGGGCTGTACAATACACCTGACTGCCACTGTATTGAGCTTCCAGACATACCCATCTCTGCTGCTCTACTGGACTCTCCGATACTGCAGACCACCACTGCATTGAGCCTCCTAACACGTAAAGTTCTGCTACATCATTAAACTCTGCTACAATGCTGGGCTCTGCTAGCCCGTACTCTGTAACTCTGCTAACTCACTGGACTCTGTTTTGCTTTGATACTTCTGTCTTGCAGTGGACTTTTTTCCAACTATTTTCTAAACAGCTACAGTTGTGGCCAAAAGTATTGACACCCCTGCAGTTTGTGTAATTAACAGCACCTGTTAGGTGCCACAGGTAAGTTACAGGTGCTGTTAATTAGACAAATTAGAGAAGTATCACATGATTTTTCGAACAGTGCCAGTACTTTTGTCCACCCTCTTCTTATGTTTGGTGTGGAATTATATCCAATTTGGCTTTAGGACAATTCTTTTTGTGTTTTTTCATTTAAGACAAATTAAATGAAGATAATAATAACAAAGAATTTGTGATTGCAATCATTTTCAGGAAGAAACTGAGTATTATCTGACAGAATTGCAGGGGTGTCAATACTTTTGGCCACAACTGTATGTCCATTTCCTTGTCTCTCTTTGCTGAGTCTCCAGCTCTTTCAGGGGCTCTTCTCCGGTTGCCATATTTCGCTGTTGCTACCGGAACACCATGATGCATCAAAATTACTGGTCTTTCCGGCAAAGCACCTGCTCATCCAGACCAACAACTTCGAATCCACCTGACTTGGTGAAGCGCCAGCATCAGGAAGTAGGAAGTGGGAAAGAAGCAAGAAGTGGCTCATAAGTGAAGAAAACAAAGCAGATAATAATAATAATAATAATAATAAAATTTATTTTTTATAGCGCCGACATATTCGGCAGCACTTTACATTTCAGAGGGGATTTGTACAGACAATAGACATTACAGCATAACAATAATCACATACAGTAGATTATAACAAATACCAAGAGGAGTGAGGGCCCTGCTCGCAAGCTTACAGTCTATGAGGAAAGAGGTAGACACGAAAGGTGGGTGGTAACAGTTGCCCTGATTGTATGGACCAGCCATAATGTTAAGTGTGTAACAGTACAGACACAGAGGGCTAATGGATGCATAAAGCATGTGGGAACATGATGCGGGGAACCTGGTTATGGTAAAACTTTTGGCTCTGCCACACAGGGATAGGTTAGGTTAATGTGTTGAGGCGATAGGCCAGTCTGAATAAATGTGTTTTCAGGACACGCTTAAAATTGTGGGGATTGGGGACTAATCGTATTGACCTGGGAAGTGCATTCCAAAGAATTGGCGCGGCACGTGTAAAGTCTTGGAGACGGGAGTGGGAGGTTCTGACTATTGAGGATACTAACCTCAGGTCATCAGCAGAACGGAGGGCACGGGTAGGGTGGTATACTGAAACAAGGGAGGAGATGTAGGGTGGTGCTGAGCCATGGAGGGCTTTGTGGGTGAGGGTAATAAGTTTATACTGAATTCTGGAGTGGATGGGTAGCCAGTGTAATGACTGGCACAAGGTAGAGGCATCGGTGTAACGATTGGTGAGGAATATGATCCTGGCTGCAGCATTCAAGACAGATTGGAGAGGGGAGAGTTTTGTAAGAGGGAGACCGATTAGAAGAGAGTTACAATAGTCGAGACGAGAATGAATAAGAGAAACAGTAAGAGTTTTTGCAGAGTCAAAAGTAAGAAAAGGTCGAATTCTAGAAATGTTTTTGAGGTGCAGATGACAAGAGCGAGCCAGTGATCGAATGTGGGGGGCAAATTCGTGCTACTGAGTTTTGCAATAGGTGTTGAAATGACAGGGACCATTTATCGCTGCGTAAAGTGAAATACGGTCAGCCAAACTCATGGCAAAACCTTTGTTCGCTGGAGAAATGGTCTAATCCTTCATAATGCTCAAATTGACCAAATGTTGAGGTTTCCTTAGGGTCTTCTCATGTCTGACACACAAATGGTCGTGAACAATGCAGTCTGGACAACGTTAAAGAAGATTCTTAACCCCTTCATGAACACGTACCCCTAGATCCATGCTGTACATTTACCGTCCTTTTCCTACAGGACACTTTTCTTGCATTCTCCCCACAGTACAGCAGATGGAGATCTTTACTTATTTTTCAGTAACAGGATTAATACTTCGTACTGATCTGTTCTATAAAATGCATTTATGTCTTAAAGGCACAACTAATTTTGTGCTTTAGGACAGGGCTATCCTTTATTCCTTCACTGTTCTATATTCAGTGGAGAACATGAACCCTGGGAGGGCAGGTGGACATAAACTGATGTTGGCGCATCATAGTGCTTAGGAGGACCTGCTTGTCTAATATTGGAGCGACAGGGGGCGAGTATCTGTATTATCTTCTTTCCTTATGATCTATGAGGGGCCTGTGTCCCTAACTTGTACTACTATAACATTTATATTTTCGCCTATGTTGCCATAGGATGATTTTTAGTGTTATGAAGTCAAAAAGGTTGCTCACAAGTTCCTTAAATCTATCCTAAGTTCTGTATGGAGAATCAATGGGAAAAATCAAGAAATAGTATTTAAAGCATTCTAAATGGTATATGCAATCAGAAAATGTCCTATTATATAAATCAGGAATTTGTGTTACATTTACTTTTTTAAAAATGTTGGCAATTATGTTTTTTTACATACCACGATCATTACATATATAAACTTTCATCTGTTTTGTATTACCCTAGATAAAAGAAGATTGTTCTTGGAGTAATCTTTCCTTGTCTTCTGTCATCACATCTTGACAGAGATGTTGTCCGTGCTCCAAGATGTACCTGGACTTTCATCAGTGAGCTGGATAATCCTGCTGTCTTCAAGCTACTACCATGTTTTACTATAGGGATTATTGAACCAAAGTCATGCTTCACTGCTAACATGACAGAGCCACCACCGTGCAGCACTGTAAGTCTCATTGAGCCACCACCATGCATCACTTTAAACATTACCAAGCCACCACCATGTATCACTGTAAAAATTAATGAGCCACCACCATGCTTTACTGTAAACATTACATAGCCACCATGCATCACTGTAAACATTACTGCGCCACCACCATGCTTCTCTGTAAGCATTACCAAGCCACCACCATGCATCACTGTAAACATTACCGAGCCACCACCATCCATCACTACAAATATTATCAAACCTCCACCATGCTCAACTGTAAATATTACCAAGCCACTACCATGCATCACTGTAAACATAACCGAACCAACACCATGCTTCACTGTAAACATTACCAAGCCACCACCATGCATCACTGTAAACATTACCAAGATGCCACCATGCATCACTGTAAACATTACCGAGTCACCACCATGCATCACTGTAAACATTACCGAGCCACCACCATGCATCACTGTAAACATTACCTAGCCACCACCATGCATCACTGTAAACATTACCAAGCTGCCAACATGCATCACTGTAAATATATTTGAGCCACCAGCATGCTTCACTGTAGATATCACCTAGTCTCCACCATACTTCGCTATAGGGTAGGTGGTCTTTTCAGAAAATCCTTTATTCCTCCTCCTCCAGAGTTAACACTGATCTACAGTGGGTACGGAAAGTACTGCGACCCCTTTTTTCCCTCTTTGTTTCATTGCAGCCTTTTGGTAAATTCAAAAAAGTTCATTTTTTTCTCAATGTACACTCTGTACCCCATGTTGACTGAAAAAAATAGAAATGTAGAAATTTTTACAAATTTATCAAAAAAGAAAAACTGAATTATCATATGGTCATAAGGATTCAGACCCTTTGCCCAGACACTCATATTTAAGTCACATGCTGTCCATCTCCTTGTGATCCTCCTTGAGATGGTTCTACTCATTCATTGGAGTCCAGCTGTGTTTAATTAAACTGATAGAACTTGATTTGTAAAGGCGCACACCTGTCTATATAAGACCTCACAGCTCACGGTGCATGTCAGACCAAATGAGAATCATGAGGTCAAAGGAACTGGCCAAGGAGCTCAGAGGCAGAATTGTGGCGTGGCAAGGCACATATCTGGCCAAGGGTAAAAAAGAATTTCTGCAGTACTCAAGGTTCATAAGAGCAAGGAAGAAGTTTGGGACCACTAGAAGTCTTCCTAGACCTGGCGGTCCAGCCAAACTGAGCAATCATGGGAGAAGAGCTTTGGCGAGAGACGAAAAGAAGAACTCGAAGATCACTATGGCTAAGCTCCACAGGTGCAGTAGGGAGATGGAAGAAAGATTCACAAAGTCAACTCTCACTGAAGCCCTCCACCAGTCGGACCTTTATGGCAGAGTGGCCCAACGGAATCCTCTCCTCAGTGCCAGACATATGAAAGCCCACATAGAGTTTGCTAAAAAACACATGAAGGACTCCCAGACTATGAGAAATAAGATTCTCTGGTTTGATGAGACGAAGATAGAACTTTTTCAGCTGCAGGGGCAGGACGACTGGTTGCAACTGAAGGAAACATGAGTGCGGCTAAGACAAAGAGATCTGCTGGATGAAAACCTCTTCCAGAGTGCTCTGGACCTCAGACTTGGCTAAATGTTCACCTTCCAACAAGACAATGCCCCTAAGCACACAGCTAAAATAACAAAGGAGTGGCTTCAGAACAACTGTGACCATTCTTGACTGGACCAGCCAGAGCCCTGACCTAAACCCAATTGATCATCTCTGGAGAGACCTGAAAATGGCTGTCCACCAACGTTCACCATCCAACCTGACGGAACTGGAGAGGATCTACAAGGAAGAATGGCAGAGGATCCCCAAATCCAGGGGTGAAAAACTTGTGGCATCATTCCCAAGAAGACTCATGGCTGTACTAGCTCAAAAGGTGCTTCTACTCAATACTGAGCAAAGGGTCTGAATACCGTGTGATATTTCAGTTTTTCTTTTTTAATAAATTTGCAAAAATTTTCTACATTTCTGTTTTTTTCAGTCAAGATGGGGTGCAGGATGTACATTAATGAGAAAAAAATGAACTTTTTTTTGAACTTACCAAATGGATGCAATGAAACAAAGTGAAAATTTTAAAGGGATCTGAACACTTTTCGTACCCATTGTATATCTCCAAAATGTTCCAGTCTTATTTCATCCACCAATCAGGATCCCAAAACTTCTGTTGCTTGTTTGTATAATTTTCAGCACATTGGAGGTAATCTTTCTTGTGCTTCTGGGTCAGTAGAGGTGATGTCTTGATTTTCAGGCATGGGGACCTTTAGCATTTAGTATATGCCTGAAACCTCGGTGCTGCTGCTGTCAGATCTTGCTGCACATCTTTTGCACAATGTTTTCGAACAACTGTCTAATCAGTAATCTGATGACAGCTGGCGACAGCTGCCGCTTTCTGCTTAGTCCAGGTAATTTAGACAGTGTTCCTATATCTTTGAAGTTATGAACTCTGTTTCCTGCTATGTCTCTAGGAACATTCATTGCATAGGGCAATGATCACTTCTCTTAACTTTTTGCAAAACTCTCTTGACAATTATGGATATTAGAATACTCACGGTCACCGCCCATGAATAATAGAATACGTTTCCTCAGGATCACTGCCAGAAGCTGTTGTCTGATTGTGCATCATGTTTTCAGCAGGTCATAACAGCCAGAGGAGTAGCAAGTTATAACAGCCAGATGAGCTGTACTATGTACTAAAGATAAAGACACTTGTCATGAAGAGGTAAATACTTTTGAATCAGTACAGTGGCATTTAATGCTGAATTTGGGAGAAGCTGGTGGTTAAAATACAGTATGTTGAGCTATTTAAAGGGAACCTGACAGCAGGATTTACCAGTGAGAAATATTAAGATTTCTTGTATACACGCTGGGAAGGTTAAACATAATTTTTAAACATTTTGTAGTAGCATTTAGGAGCTAGCACTTCATGCATTACGTGTCAGATGGCTGTATAACGCAATGATTGACCTCAATGTGAGCTGTGGTCATCTGTGTGAGTTCCTGAGGTGGGGAAAAGGATGAAATGTTTCCATGTACAGTAAGTGTGATATACTAATAGAAGCCGGATGTAGCCACTCTGACGATATCACAGCATGTAGCAAAGCAATTCACTCGGGCAGATACACTTACTGTAAGAACCAGAGCACTGCATGCCTTGTCTCTAGGGTACATATGCCTCTGCATGGGAGGGAGGATTAATTATTAAAATATTTTACACTATTTTTATTTCAATTCCCTTTAATAGTGGATGGATAAATTTTCAATATTTCCCTCGTCAGCTTATAACAAATGTAAATCATGAGATCTGTTATTTAACTCTGCTTTTTAGTAAAGTTTACAACTGGTAATAGAATGAGAGTACACTTAGAATCCAGATTTTAACATGTGCATTCTCTCATCTGACTACTAGAGGACAGTGTAGGGTAAAGTATAATATCCAGGGTGGCAGGGATCGGTGCATTGGATTCCGCATTGTGTACACATCATGGATTGTTTATAGCAAATGTCTCATTCTCTTGGCTAAAAGTAGAAAGGAGCTGCATTCCAGCGAGCAGTCTTCCTCTTACGTTTTCTTTAGATTTTAGATTTTTCACTCATATCAGACGGATGTCCGCCTAAGTCATCAGTGATGGAAGAGCAATCAAAGTGATAGCTCCACGTAGCAGGTGACAGGAGCGACACATTACATAACAATGTATGGGAACCGGAGACTACAGAAAAAAAGCAGAGTGATGCCCTATAGTGCATAGATATACAATATAGGGGTCCCACAAGCAGGACCCCTCTTATATTAATGGAGAAGAGAGGAGTTTTCTTTATGAAGGACTCTTGACCCTGATCTCTCAAGTGATTTAGAGAATGCCTTAGCATTAGGTAATCACTGGGGTCTCACTTAAACCGAAAACACTTTTTTATAAGTGTTGTTCAGTTTAACAAAAAAACGTTTCTAGATCCTCTAGTAGGGAGTTTGGAGTTGTCCAGGACTGAATAAGTCGTCATCTTCGCGGAGGATAGGTCACAATATGGCATTAATGGTGGTACAAGTGACTGGTAGATAAAGTGTAGTACTCGACCATGGCCACTAAGCTACGTACACGGTTCCTGTGTTGTGTCTCGCACAATGTTTTGCTTTGGCCAATGATCAAAGGAGGTGCCAAGTGTCAGATTCCCACGATCTCAGATTAATAGATCATCAATAGTTATCTCCATTAATTTTGGGTTCTATATTTTTTTTAACATCCTCTTGGGTGAGAAAGTGATTTAGAGAGGGATAATAAAGAGTGTTTCTCCCTCTGGAGGACCTATCCTGTCTTTGTAGTACACAAAAAAAACATATTGATATGAATGAATATTGTGTAATACCTCATTTCTCCACTGGTAGTGCTGCAGGAAAACTAAACATTTGCTGTTAAGTTTTGCATAGATTACCGCTGATCGCTGCCAGTTCCTGTAGGGGGAAATCTTTATGATAAATTTATTGTCATAAAGACTTTCCAGTCAGTAGTGACTGACCAAAATGTAGATCCCTTTAAGAGTGATGTTTGAATGAAAGAAGAAAGGATGAAACCCTTGTACAACGTTTAGTCAATAGACTATGCATATGGAGTGCCCGCCAGCTGGTCCGTGGCCCTGGGCGTCCAATGAAAATGATTATAGAAGGGGTATAAAGTTTATAAGATATAGTTCGTGACGCTACCTGTGGTATTTGGGAAGGGATAGACGACGCTGTTCAAAAAGACCGCTGGAGCTGATGGTGATGCAGCAGAGTTGGTACAGCCCTCCACAGGTAGAGCTAAGTCCCAGGGCCCTTATGATGTTAAAGATAGTGGTGATGGCTGTAGTGCAGAGGGGAGGGTGCAGTAAATAACTCTGAGGACACAGCAGGGTGCAGTCTTCACACTTTTATTCACTGTTTGTGGTGCAGTCCAGGGCACTGATTGCAGATGGTAATGGAGATCTGGGCAGCCTGGAAGCAATTTGGGATCCACCTAACCAGATGGTGTTGGAAGCATCCTAACTGCACTGTTCTGAGGTCCTTGCTGCCTGAAGCTATGCTCAGTCCTCTGTTCCTTTCTGTCATTTTGTCCTTGCCTGTATGGCAGGCAGCTTGAGCCTTTGACAAGTGTGACTCCTTCTTGCTGGCTCTGGTATGCTGCTGTGCCTTCAGGTGTGTGATGGGGCCAGGAGGCCTGCATTCTCCTGCCCTCCAGATTTGGGCTGCTGGGACTGCTGTACCCATGCAGCCACGGACTCTGGCGTCCGATGTCAAGCACTCTTTCCTGCGGTGAGCTTGGTCACAGCTCCAATCCCCAGGTTTTCCTAAACTTCCACTTTCCTCTCTCTTCCCTCTGCTCTTGGGACAAGCTCCTCACAGCTCCGGTCCCTTGCACTGACTCTCTCAGACTGACTAACCCTGCCTCTAGGCCATAACTTACAGGGAACCTTTCCTGAAAACAGGTTTTGATGCTCATCCTTCTGGTCTGGAGTCAGGAAAGGTGTTGTATGCTGGTCTTATGTGGCTAGCGAAAGCCTCCTTGCTTTCAGGCATGTCACTACCCCCTGTGAGGGAGGCAATGCCACTGGTGCAACCTGAGGTGCCACATATACACAAATTAAATATGTATAGAATGAGACTACCACCTATCCTTATCTGCACGAAATGTATCAGTTCATAGGATACCCAACAAACAATCCATACGTCCAAAATCCACCAAGAGGAATATAAAATCAGAAAACTTTTATTAATCTCATATAAAAGATACCAAGACAATATGAAAACAAATCATATGATTATAGAGTAATTTGTACAGGATTTTAAGGTGCAGCAAAAAGAGTGCAGCAGCGCATAGCAAACCAATGGGAAACTCCTTTGTCTCATTCAAATAATATTAAAGTGCCAGTGCTAGCAGTAATTTTGTATCATACAACCTACATATCAAATGAAAATAGACACCAGTGCAGTGAAACTATGAGGCCCCAAAAGAAATTATGCATCATAGCATAGTAGCTATAGCGACCCCACACTAACAGCACTGATGATCACAGTATTAAAGATATCTTACCCATGGATGCTACGCACGCCGCACCGCTCGCCCCTAAAAAGTCCCACGCAATCAATACATATTCATAAGGAAAACCACCTGCACATACAGTTCTAATTTATCGTGATGGATGGATTATAGTCACATGTGATTCGAGACCGTTATGTCTCGATCGAGATATATAATTACTACTTAGCACTACACGTTTTATGCACTGTATATTATATACATATGGATTTTTATCTATTGGAATATATGGGTTGTCTATATCATGATAAATTAGAACTGTATGTGGGTGGTTTTCCTTATGAATATGTAATGATTGGGTGGGACTTTTCCAGCACATCACGCAGTAATTGAAGGTTGCTTATGTGCATGTCACGGGCACGGAGACAGCCGGCGCGTCACTTCCAGCCACGGTTGATGACGGTTGCGGTTCAGTGACGTCACCGGGTTTTCCGGGTGAACCGCGCGGCCATCTTGGCGCCTAGTGGTGACGCGACTTCCGGGTCCTGTATGCCGGTGACACTTGCTACTTAGCGCAACATTCTACAGCTGCTAAGGGGGTTTAAAAGGAGTT
Source organism: Dendrobates tinctorius (assembly GCF_039654945.1). Classification (NCBI taxonomy): domain Eukaryota; kingdom Metazoa; phylum Chordata; class Amphibia; order Anura; family Dendrobatidae; genus Dendrobates; species Dendrobates tinctorius. The sequence goes on from NW_027361763.1 coordinate 9,206,874, forward strand.
ATGGGACAGACTACACCACCTCAGCCCCTTGATGAAGCCTACGCGAAACGCGCGTAGGGGCGAGCGGTGCAGCATGCGTAGCATCCATGGGTAAGATATCTTTAATACTGTGATCATCTGTGCTGTTAGTGTGGGGTCGCTGTGGCTACTATGCTATGATGAATAATTTCTTTTGGGGCCTCATAGTTTCACTGCACTGGTGTCTATTTTCATTTGATATGTAGGTTGTATGATACAAAATTACTGCTATCACTGGCACATTACTATTATTTGAATGAGACGAAGGAGTTTCCCATTGGTTTGCTATGCGCTGCTGCACCTTAAAATCCTGTACAAATTACTCTATAATGATATGATTTGTTTTCATGTTGTCTTGGTATCTTTTATATGAGATTAATAAAAGTTTTCTGATTTTATATTCCTCTTGGTGGATTTTGGACTCCAGTTCTTTTTTGTTTACAAGATTATGGGGAGTGTTTCCATGGCTAATGTATGCGGTGGTTTGGGTACTATGACCTAGGACCACTCTATAAAATGTATTCTGTTCCAAGGATTTTGTTTGCTAAAAGATCCATATGTACAGAAACTTATTAAACTTGATGAAAACAGCAGTTAGTGAACAAACACACAACATTGCTGCACCAAAATCCTGAGGAAACAGATGCAGTTGAAGTTGGGACATATCTCCTGACCTCCCAGGATAGCTACCCAAATTTGGGACAGTTCTACTGGTTCCAGAATGGTTGGAAGGTGTGTGATTGTAGGCATCTCCTCTCTGTCGCATGATACTGTGCCACGGCCATTTCACCGATACTCAAAAAATCGCCGATATGATTGTGAAATGTCTGACAATATGTAAAAACAGAGATAATACAATGCTATGTGAAGTTTTAAGAGAAAAGAGACAGTCAGCTTTAATAGTTCTGTATACATCTAGATAATGAGCACAGGATGGTGCCACAAACTGCCAGAAAGCAGAAGGACACACGTGGTCATCAGGATCTCTCAGTGGTGCAGTCTCAGACTTTTGTGCTTGAAAATTCCAATGAACTCCTTTCACCTTAAAAATGATCCTCGGCTTGGACAATTTGTTTTAAAATATAACAATTTAACTTATATTTTATATTTTAAAATGTTTTTGCCCTTTTAGTAGGCACAGACCTTCCCATCTAATACAAAAATATGGCATGTCGCCAGCTCCAGCACAGACCACAAGATTTCTCGCTCCGGTACCTTTCAGTAAAAGAAAGTGATTTTGTAATGCACTCCATATGTTATGTGTCATATTTGCTGCTCCGACCCTATGACCTTGGTCTATGTTAGCAAGTTACTCATGACCTTCATCTACATGATAATGTCAGGGCACATAGCAATCACACCAGACCCCAAAATGCATAATTCATAATTGTTCCCTGGATGCACATACAATATAAATGTGGAAAACAACTGATGGTACAGCTACAGATGCTTCTTAACCCTTTCATTACAATAACATTTATGTGTATTTTACTACAATCTTTTATTTAGCTAGGTTATCCAAAGAAACAATGCAAAAAAATGAGAAAAAAGGCATATTCGACATAATTTCACAAACATGGGCCGGATAAAATTGGGGTCAACTTTCCAAAACTGTGGGTAGACAACTTTGTTTCAAGCATGTGATGCTCGGTCACACTCAAGTATGGCAAGTCACAGGTGTGGGCAATATGAAAATCACACCTGAAATCAGATAATAAGGGTAGAAGTTGAATCAACCTTTGCATTGTGTGTCTGTGTGTGCCACACTAAGCATGGAGAACAGAAAGAGGAGAAGAGAACTAACTAAGGACTTGAGAACCCAAATTGTTGAACAATATCAACAACCTCAAGGTTACAAGTCCATCTCCAGAGGTCTTGATGTACCTTTGTCCATGGTGCGCAACATAATCAAGAAGTTTATAACTCATGACACTGTAGCTGTTCTCACTGGATATAGAAGCAGAGAAAAATTGGTGAAAGGTTGCAACATAGGATAGTCCAGATGTTGGATAAGCCCAATCAGGTTCTAAAGACATCCAAGCAGCACTGCAAGCTCAGGGTGCATCAGTGTCACCACAAACTATCCATTGACATTTGAATCAAATGAAATGCTATGGCAGAAGGCCCAGGAGGACCTGACTGCTCTCACAAAGGCATAAAAAGCTAGACTGCAGTTTGCCATAATGTATGTGAACAAGCCAAAATCCTTCTAGGAAAGTGTGTTGTGGACAGATGAGACCAATATAGAGATTTTAGGTGAAGTTCATCACTCTTCTGTTTACCAAAAATGGAATGAGGCCTACAAAGAAAACAATATAGTTCCTACAGTCAAATATGGTGGAGATTTTGGGGATGTTTTTCTGCCTCTGGCACTGGGTGCCTTGACTGTGTGCAAGGCATCATGAAATCTCAAGATTACTAAAGGATTTTGGGTCATCACGTAGTGCCCAGTGTCAGAAAGCTAAGTTTGCGTTCTAGGTCAGCTTTCAGCAGGACAATGAAGCTCAAACATACTTTAAGAAGCATCCAGAAATGGATGGAAAGAAAGCACTGGAGAGTTCTGAAGTGGCAGCAGTGATTCCAGTTCTAAATCCCATTGAACACCTGTGGAGAGATCTTAAAATTGCTGTTGAGCGAAGACGCCTTCAACTATGAGAGACCTGGAGAAGTTTGCAGAAGACAAGTGGTCTAGAATGCCAGTTGAGAGGTGTAAGAAGCTTGTTGATGATTATAGGAAATGGTTGATTGCAGTTACTTATTTCAATGTGTTCAGGTTTCTATGGAAACATGAGTTTCATGAAATTCGACTCGAAATCGATCATGCTCAGAACCATCCAATAAGCTCTATTATATATTTATATGATGTGATCATCGCTAATACTTATATATATTATATGTACAGTATTCATATTTATACACATATTTACAGGTAGATAACCTATCTCAGGATGATAACTATAAAAATCCATCCACTTAAGGTTAGAGTTCTTGTCCCTGAATGCTTGTTTTCACAGATGATGAAAAAAAAAAACAGATTTTAATCATCACATGCAATATTTGGACTGAAGTGTACAAATGTAGAAAAAGCCAAAACTAAAAGCTGTCCAAGCATATATCAGCTAATTAAAGCAAAATGAATATAGTATAATATCATAAAAATACATAAGTGTAAAATATATCCCAAGTTACATGAAATGTAAAGGACCCTGTAATTAAATGTAATCGATAATATACATACAGATATAAACAGTGAATAAACCACAAATGTACAAACAATGTTTGATTAATATCAAACAGTGGGGAAAATAAGTGTTTGATAAAATTTGAAATTTCCCACGCAGCAATGGCATAAAGTGAGACTAGGGACTTTTTTTTTACAGTGGTGGAGGAATACAGTGCGGAAGGATACCTACCTTCTGTCATTGTATTCCTGGAGCTGGTAGAGAACGGTAGCATCAGCTGATGCTGCTGTTCTCCACGCAAGATCGACGTGGGACCCTCGTGGACTTCTGCGGATCGGGGTAAGTATATTGGTGTTTTTTTATTTTGATATTTATTCCTCAGGCGACAATGGCTTCGTGGATCCAAGTGACAAGTGACGGTGAGTATGTACTCTATGTTATATGTACTGTATGTCTATATGTATGTATTGTATGTAGTATATATGTATGTTGCATGCATGTAGTATATATGCAGTATCTGTGTAGTATGCATGTTGCATGCATGTGGTATATATGTAGTATGTATGTTGCATGCATGTAGTGTATGTATGTAGCATGTATGTAGTATGCATGTAGTATGTAGCATGTATGTAGTATGTATGTAATATGTATGTAGCAAGTATGTAGTATGTATGTTGCATGTATGTAGCATGTAGTATATATGTAGTATGTATGTTACATGTAGTATATATAGTATATATGTGGTATGCATGTTGCATGCATGTAGTATATATGTTGTATGTATGTTGCATGCATGTAGTATATATGTATTATGTATGTAGTATGTATGTAGTATGTATGTAGCAAGTATGTAGTATGTATGTTGCATGTATGTAGCATGTAGTATATATGTAGTATGTATGTTACATGTAGTAATATAGTATATATGTGGTATTATGTATGTAGTATGTATGTAGCATGTAGTAAGTATGTAGCATGTATGTAGTATGTAGCATGTATGTAGTATGTAGCATGTATGTAGTATGCATGTATGTAGTATGTATGTATGTAGTATATATGTAGTATACATGCTACATACAGTGGGGCAAAAAAGTATTTAGTCAGTCAGCAATAGTGCAAGTTCCACCACTTAAAAAGATGAGAGGCGTCTGTAATTTACATCATAGGTAGACCTCAACTATGGGAGACAAACTGAGAAAAAAAAATCCAGAAAATCACATTGTCTGTTTTTTTTTCATTTTATTTGCATATTATGGTGGAAAATAAGTATTTGGTCAGAAACAAGCAATCAAGATTTCTGGCTCTCACAGACCTGTAACTTCTTCTTTAAGAGTCTTCTCTTTCCTCCACTCATTACCTGTAGTAATGGCACCTGTTTAAACTTGTTATCAGTATAAAAAGACACCTGTGCACACCCTCAAACAGTCTGACTCCAAACTCCACTATGGTGAAGACCAAAGAGCTGTCAAAGGACACCAGAAACAAAATTGTAGCCCTGCACCAGGCTGGGAAGACTGAATCTGCAATAGCCAACCAGCTTGGAGTGAAGAAATCAACTGTGGGAGCAATAATTAGAAAATGGAAGACATACAAGACCACTGATAATCTCCCTCGATCTGGTGCTCCACGCAAAATCCCACCCCGTGGGGTCAGAATGATCACAAGAACGGTGAGCAAAAATCCCAGAACCACACGGGGGGACCTAGTGAATGAACTGCAGAGAGCTGGGACCAATGTAACAAGGCCTACCATAAGTAACACACTGCGCCACCATGGACTCAGATCCTGCAGTGCCAGACGTGTCCCACTGCTTAAGCCTGTACATGTCCGGGCCCGTCTGAAGCTTGCTAGAGAGCATTTGGATGATCCAGAGGAGTTTTGGGAGAATGTCCTATGGTCTGATGAAACCAAACTGGAACTGTTTGGTAGAAACACAACTTGTCGTGTTTGGAGGAAAAAGAATACTGAGTTGCAGCCATCAAACACCATACCTACTGTAAAGCATGGTGGTGGAAACATCATGCTTTGGGGCTGTTTCTCTGCAAAGGGGCCAGGACGACTGATCCGGTACATGAAAGAATGAACGGGGCCATGTATCGTGAGATTTTGAGTGCAAACCTCCTTCCATCAGCAAGGGCATTGAAGATGAAACGTGGCTGGGTCTTTCAACATGACAATGATCCAAAGCACACCGCCAGGGCAACGAAGGAGTGGCTTCGTAAGAAGCATTTGAAGGTCCTGGAGTGGCCTAGCCAGTCTCCAGATCTCAACCCTATAGAAAACCTTTGGAGGGAGTTGAAAGTCCGTGTTGCCAAGCGAAAAGCCAAAAACATCACTGCTCTAGAGGAGATCTGCATGGAGGAATGGGCCAACATACCAACAACAGTGTGTGGCAACCTTGTGAAGACTTACAGAAAACGTTTGACCTCTGTCATTGCCAACAAAGGATATATCACAAAGTATTGAGATGAAATTTTGTTTCTGACCAAATACTTATTTTCCACCATAATATGCAAATAAAATGAAAAAAAAACAGACAATGTGATTTTCTGGATTTTTTTTTCTCCGTTTGTCTCCCATAGTTGAGATCTACCTATGATGTAAATTACAGACGCCTCTCATCTTTTTAAGTGGTGGAACTTGCACTATTGCTGACTGACTAAATACTTTTTTGCCCCACTGTACTACATGCATACTACATACATGTTACATACTACATACATGCTACATACTACATACATGCTACATACATACTACATGCTACATACATACTACATACATAATACATATATACTACATGCATGCAACATACATACACCATATATACTACATGCATGCAACATGCATACTACATATATACTATATATACTACATGTAACATACATACTACATATATACTACATGCTACATACATGCAACATACATACTACATACTACATTCCCGAACCACAATGTTTCAATGTGGACTATAAATGAGGTTCTCTAATACAAATTGCACCGTCTCCCTCCATCTATGTAATTACTCATCTTCACTGTGTATATATTTTTTATTAGATTTTTTTATCAGTAATTTTTTGTGATTTTAATGCTCTTTGGAGACTAACACTGGGTTTTTATTCTTTACAGAATATTGGAATTTATTATACTCATCGACAAGGGAAGATGACTCACCTCCGACAACTCATATTCCCTTCCTTTCTCTGTCCTATATTTGTTTTTATTAAATAAATTTCACTTATAATGATTTTTTTGTTCTTATCGTTTGTCCCAGAATGCCGAGATGCTGACTGGGGTCATCTTCACATACCATCTCTCTACGCTGATTAATTCTGATATTACCAAGGTCATTTTCTCCCCCTATCTGATATTGTTTCAGTTTATTAAGTTCTTTTACTCTACTTCACGGTTGGATATTTATCATTCATTACTAATGTGGGCTTGTTATATGGACACTCCACTCATCTATTGTATGGTCCGTCGATGCCATAAGTTGAACAGATGATATATGGTCCCTGTTCATGTGATTGGACGTCAGGTCTGACGCTGACTTCTGCCTCTATCGGAGGGGTATTGGTGCCCATGGAACAATTGTATGTGGATATAGGACACTGTCAGATGACTTATAAGATTTCTATCTTTGACCCTCAATTTGATTTTACATAATCCTTTTGACCCAGTTGTCCAATATATGGGGGCTGCATTTAAATAGCAGTTTTCTGTGCAAATGTAGTCTGAGCTGACTAGACGCCAATTTACTGTCTAGTATTATTAATGTGTGTCTCTGTGTGCTCCTTTATAACGTAGGTTAGTCGACTATCTTAAGGCTTTGTGCTCACGATGCGATTTTTAAGCATCACATACACCATTAATGAAAATCGCATACCCTTGTGCTAATGTTACGATTTTTACCGCTGCGGTATCGCTAAGCGGTAAAGATCATAGGATGTTCATTAATTTGCGGAATCGCATTCATTACCAAGGGTGGTTTACACGTTAACTCCCGGGCCAATTTTTACAATTCTGACCACTGTCCCTTTATGAGGTAATAACTCTGAAATGCTTCCATGGATCTCGGTGATTCTGACACTGTTTTCTCGTGACATATTGTACTTCATGTTAGTGGTAAAATTTCGTTCAAATAGCTTGCGTTTAAATGTGAAAAAAAATTGAAATTTGGCAAAAATTTTGAAAATTTCGCAATTTTCCAAATTTGAAATGTTATGCTCTTAAATCACAGAGATACGGCACACAAAAAACTTAATAAGTAATATTTCCCACATATTTACTTTACAGCAGCACAATTTTGGAACCAAAATTTTTTTTTGTTTGGAAGTTATAAGGGTTAAAAGTTGACCAGCGATTTCTCATTTTTGAAACACCATTTTATTTTTACGGACCACATCACATTTAAAGCCACTTTGAGGGGTCTATATGATAGAAAATACCAAAAAGTGACACCATTCTAAAAACTGCACCCCTTAAGGTGCTCAAAACCACATTCAATAAGTTTATTAACCCTTCAGGTGCTTCACAGGAATTTTTTGAATATTTAAAAAAAAATGAACATTTAACTTTTTTTCACCAAAAAAAATACTTCAGGTTCAATTTTTTTTTTTTTTACCAAGGGTAACAGGAGAAATTGGACTGCAAAAGTTATTGTGCAATTTGTCCTTAGTACGCTGATACCTGATATGTGGGGGGGAACTACTGTTTCGGTGCATGGCAGAGCTCAGAAGGGAAGGAGTGCCGTTTGACTTTTTCAATGCAAACTTGGCTGGAATTCAGATCAGACACCATGTCACGTTTGGAGAGCCCCTGATGTACCTAAACAGTGGAAACCCCCTACAAGTGACCCCATTTTGGAAACTAGACCCATCAAGGAACTTATCTAGATGTGTGGTGAGAACTTTGACCCCCCAAGGGCTTCACAGAAGTTTATAACGTACAGCCATACAATTAAAAAATCATATTTTTTCCACAAAAATGATCTTTTCACCCTCAATTCTTATTTTTCCAAGGGTAACAGGACCCTAAAAGTTATTGCGCAATTTGTCCTGAGTACGCTGATACCCCATATGTAGGTGTAAACGACTATTTGGGCGCATGGCAGAGCTCGGAAGGGAAGCAGCGCCATTTGACGTTTTTGGCTGGAATTGAGATCGGACACCATGTCGCGTATGGAAAGCCCCTGATGTACCAAAACAGTGGAAACCCCCCACAAATGACACCATTGTGGAAACTAGACCCCCCAAGGAACTTATCTAGATGTGTGGTGAGAACTTTAAACCCCCAAGGGCTTCACAGAAGTTTATAACGTACAGCCGTACAATTAAAAAATCATATTTTTTCCACAAAAATTATCTTTTCACCCTCAATTCTTATTATTCCAAGGGTAACAGGACCCTAAAAGTTATTGTGCAATTTGTCCTGAGTACGCTGATACCCCACATGTGGGTGTAAACGACTATTTGGGCACAAGGCAGAGCTCAGAAGAGAAGATGTCGTTTTCAGCGGTACCATGGATATTTATATGTGTCTTTTTGATCGTGCATTGTTGCACTTTTTGTTCGGCAGTATGATAATTCATTATTTTTTGCTTTGTTTTTTATTTTTATTTATTAAGGTGTTCGCTAAAGGGGTTAACGAATGGGACAGTTTTACAGGGCGGGTCGTTACGGATGTGGCGATACCAAATATGTGCACTTTTATTGTTTTTTTTTTATTTCCAAAAAATGAATTTATTAGAGAATATATTTTTTTTAATTTAATTAGCAATTTTTTTTAAAATTATTTTTACACTTTTTTTTAACTTTATTAGGTTGTCCCAGGGGGGACATCACTGTCCTGTGACAGATCGCTGATCTGTCACTGTGACTGATCAGCGATCTGTCACAGGCATAGACGCAGACTTCCTCATGCCTGCGCTTTGCAGGCACTGATGAAGTCAGCTCCCTGCAGGCCCCCTGAAGGTCCCCGTCGCCATCTTGGATTTGGGGACCGGCAGGGATGGAGACCCCCGCAGCAGCGCTGCACATTGCGCTGCTGTGGGGGGCTCAGGGAAGCACGGAGGGAGCCCCCTCCCTGCCGATGCTTCCCTTTAACCCCCGGCACACCGCGATCATGTTTGATTGCAATGTGCAAGGGGATAACATGTCGGGGTGGTCCGTGACCGCCCCTAACACATTGTGCCGGGTGTCAGCTGTGATAATCAGCTGACACCCAGCCGCGATCAGTGGCGCTCACCACGTGAGCGCCGCTGATCGTACTAGACGTACTATTCTGTCCTTGGTACTTAGGTCCCAGGTCACATGGACAGAATAATACGTCCATTGTAGGAAAGGGGTTAACCCCCTTGCCCGAAAAAAGTATTACAAAAAACATATATATATATTTATTCACCATTTTTAACCCCCCCCCGGCAGAAAAAATAATTTAAAACATTTTTTTTTGTGGGGGAGGGATTGAAAATGGGGTATATAAATGTATGTGTGTGTGTGTATATATATATTAGATAAGGGTTAGGGTTGGGATTAGGGTTAGGGTTTGAATTAGGGTTAGGGTTTGGATTAGGGCTGGGATTAGGGTTAGGGTTTGGATTAGGGTTAGAGTTTGGATTAGGGTTAGGGTTTGGATTAGGGTTGGTATTAGGGTTAGGGTTGGGATTAGGGTTTGGATTAGGGTTAGGGTTTGGATTAGGGTTAAGGTTGGGATTAGGGTTAGGGTAATCATGATCGTAACGGAGAGTAGACTGAAAGAGCCGTGTTGGGGTGATTATGTGTGTGTGCACATGTGTACATGGATTCATACATATCTATATTGGTTTTGAAAGTGTGTTACCGTGTGGATATATATTAATTGATGTGTGAAAAAGTAGATATTGTTAAAATCTTAATATTGTTGACTACACAGTAATTTCCAAAAAATACCTTAACTTTATTGTAGATTGAAAAACATCCGGCCATATGGGACCGCTCATGTGAGGAATATAAGGGTTCCAAGTGGAATGTATGGCCGGCTATTGTCAAAGAACTTTATCCTCAGTGGCCTCATCTGTCTTCAGCTGGACAAAAAAGGATTAGTATGTATTGCATACATTGCATTTGTCCAGTTTTTTTAATGATTGAATTTTCAAAAAACTTTTTTTATTGTTTCATTTCAGTGGAAGATGTAAAGAACCGATGGAGGTCTGTAACAGATCACTTTATGAAGTCACTAAAACTTCCAAGTGGAACCTCACCTCCGAGGGGAAGGGTCCAATACTCAGACCAGCTCCAGTTTATTTTAACTAGCAGGAACTTGCGGAGGTAAATTTTTCATATAATTTTTTTTTACAATTTATGTAACATTTTAAAGTAGTCTGTAATTAACATGTTTTTTCTTTCTTCTACAGAACTGATGGCAACATCAAGGCCGAAACTCCTCCAGCCCATCCAACTAGCCCGGAGCAGGGTCTGGGAGAGGAGGTGGAGGATCATACGTTCTCCTCACCAGATGTTCCTGAGGACTGCCCATCATCCTTGCCGCCCACAGATATGTTATCTGCAACACCAGCATATTCTGCTGCGGGAACTTCGGCATCTGTGGTTGAGGTCATGTCAGAGTCCTGTTTTGCTGCTCTTGCCTCGGGTGCTGCCTGTAGCTCTGCTGGTGGCGTGTCAAGGCCTACTAGGATGGGCACTGCTTCTGCCCGTCCTGTGCCATCGAGAAGGGCGGCACCCAAAAAGGTCAACATTACTGAGACTTCGACTAGTGTGTCAAAAAACCTCACTAGTCGAACCCTCAGTATGCTCGACACTTCGTCGAGGCAAGATGAACTTGACAAATTTGGCTCATTTTTAGCCGGCCGCCTCAGATCCATGACACGTGACCGGCAGAATACGTTGATGTCAGCAGCCAATGTACTCTTAATGACTGTTGACGTCCCATCCCCAATTCCCCCGTCATCAGCTATAATGACCGGGATTCTTAATATTTTTAATTCCCAAAGTGGGCCTCCACCACCACCAGCACCAGCTGCATGGCAGCGTTTTGGGCAGGCGGCAGCATACAGGCATGACGCTGCCGAACCATCTGGTTTTGCCCGACCACCATCAAAACATACCGCAGCCCATAATACTTCACCCACCTCTGCTATGTCATCCCCAAACATGTATCCAACCTATGGATATGATCCTGACTACCATACTGTGTGATACAGAGTTGTTTGTAGTGATAGTAGAAAATGTATGTCCCACCCCCCCTACTCTGTCCTGTTGACATGGTGCTTTTTGTTAATTCAAAAATTTTTGTGTTTTGTTTTTTCAAAACATTAATTATTTAATGTTTATTAAAAAAAATTTTCAAAAGAAAATCTGTGTGTTTTTTAATTTCTTTCCAAAAATTGTTTGTACCAAAAACACACCAAAAAATGTGTGTGAACATACTCTTAGGTCGGGGTCACACTTGCGTGTGCAATGCGAGGAACTTGCGCAAGTCTCTCATCAATGCGCGGCACTGCCGTCAACACTCGGATCGGAGTGTGCGGCTGCATAGAAATACATGCGGCTGCACACTCCGGTCCCGAGTGGCAGCAGCATTGAAGCGTGAGTTTCTTTCATTGCACACACATGTGTGACCCTGGCCTTATTGTAATCCTACCTGACACAATGGTATGACAACTGATAAGTGATCTGTAAAGAAAATGAAGGACTAGCCTATTGTAAGGCTTAAAACCCTTCACAGCATCCACTATGTTTGGAGCGGGCTCACAGTCCACACTTGTGACTGAAAAGTTACACATGTACACCTGAGTTGGATACCCTTCCTTGACCTAAATTTGAAACAGCAATTAAGTCAGACAGCTGTGACTCCTCATCTACGTCGGTGGCATATTCTCGAGCGTAGTTGTGGAGTACAGAGCATGCCTTAATGACTGTGTCAGCGGTCTGCGTATCCAACTGGATGGCTGTGTGAAAGATCCGCCACTGACTACACATGATCCTGAAGGTGCATTCCACATATCTGCGTGCACGACTCAGACGATAATTAAAAACCCTCCGCCGGTCATCCAGTGCCCTTCGTGGGTATGGGAGCAGCAGGTTGCTCTTTAAGGGAAATGCCTCATCCGATGCCATCACAAAGGGTACTGGATGTGTGGAACCCGGCAAAGGTCTTGGGGCTGGGAGCGTTACGCCATCTCGAAGAATTTGCAGTCCAATCTGTGATGCTCACTACACCCGAGAATCCCCAGTACTGCCATAAGCACCAACGTCAATTTAAACAAATTTGCAATGTGCATCAGCCACCGCCATCAGGACCACCGAAAAATACTTCTTATAATTAAAGAAGCGGGATCCTGATCGTGGTGGCTTCAGCACTTTCACATGTTTGCCATCGACAGCACCTATGCAGTTTGGGAAATTGGCCACAGACTGAAAGCCTGCTGCGACCTGCAGCCAAGTCTCCTCGGTTGGGGAAGGCATCACCATGGGCTGCAACTTCTGCCAGATGACGGCACATGTCCACCTCACAATTCTAGAGATGGTGGTTTTACCAACCCTAAATTGGAGGTGCAGTGATGTGTAGCTCTCTCCTGTGGCCAAAAACCTGAAAAAAAAAATTTATAAAAAAAAAAAGGCCAGGCGTAAATAGCACATTTCAAATATAGATGGCAGCAGTATGGGGCAGTGGAAAGGCCAGTGGCTGGCAGCAGTATGGGGGCAGTGGAAAGGCCAGTGGCAGGCAGCAGTATGGGGGCAGTGGCTGGCAGCAGTATGGGGCAGTGGAAAGGCCAGTGGCTGGCAGCAGTATGGGGGCAGTGGAAAGGCCAGTGGCTGGCAGCAGTATGGGGGCAGTGGCTGACAGCAGTATGGGGGTAGTGGAAAGGGCAGTGGCTGGCAGCAGTATGGGGGCAGTGGAAAGGGCAGTGGCTGGCAGCAGTATGGGGGCAGTGGAAAGGTCAGTGGCTGGAAGCAGTATGGGGGCAGTGGAAAGGCCAGTGGCTGGCAGCAGTATGGGACAGTGGAAAGGCCAGTGGCTGGAAGCAGTATGGGGGCAGTGGAAAGGCCAGTGGCTGGCAGCAGTATGGGGGCAGTGGCTGACAGCAGTATGGGGGTAGTGGAAAGGGCAGTGGCTGGCAGCAGTATGGGGGCAGTGGAAAGGGCAGTGGCTGGCAGCAGTATGGGGGCAGTGGAAAGGTCAGTGGCTGGAAGCAGTATGGGGGCAGTGGAAAGGCCAGTGGCTGGCAGCAGTATGGGACAGTGGAAAGGCCAGTGGCTGGAAGCAGTATGGGGGCAGTGGAAAGGCCAGTGGCTGGCAGCAGTATGGGGGCAGTGGAAAGGCCAGTGGCTGGCAGCAGTATGGGGGCAGTGGAAAGGCCAGTGGCTGGCAGCAGTATGGGGGCAGTGGAAAGGCCAGTGGCTGGCAGCAGTATGGGGGCAGTGGCTGGCAGCAGTATGGGGGCAGTGGAAAGGGCAGTATCTAGCAGCAGTATGGGGGCAGTGGAGAGGCCAGTGGCTGGCAGCAGTATGGGGGCAGTGGCTGACAGCAGTATGGGGGCAGTGGAAAGGGCAGTGGCTGGCAGCAGTATGGGGGCAGTGGAAAGGCCAGTGGCTGGCAGCAGTATGGGGGCAGTGGCTGGCAGCAGTATGGGGGCAGTGGAAAGGGCAGTGGCTGGCAGCAGTATGGGGGCAGTGGAAAGGGCAGTATCTAGCAGCAGTATGGGGGCAGTGGAGAGGCCAGTGGCTGGCAGCAGTATGGGGGCAGTGGCTGACAGCAGTATGGGGGCAGTGGAAAGGGCAGTGGCTGGCAGCAGTATGGGGGCAGTGGAAAGGCCAGTGGCTGGCAACTGTATGGGGGCAGTGGAAAGGGCAGTGGCTGGCAGCAGTATGGGGGCAGTGGAAAGGCCAGTGGCTGGCAGCAGTATGGGGGCAGTGGAAAGAGCAGTATCTGGCAGCAGTATGGGGGCAGTGGAAAGGGCAGTGGCTGGCAGCAGTATGGGGGCAGTGTGTCTTACAGTCTTTTGGGGGTCAAATGTGTTACCAAACCCCCCCCAAAAAAAATACTTACCGCAAGGTGATGAGCAGCCTTTCCGCAGCAGAGATGGCTCGTTGCATGACCGTGTCCTCATAATCTAAAGCGGGAGAAAGAAGGCTGAGTAGGCGATCGAATGCTTCAATTGGGATCCTGCAGAACTGTCTGAATTTTTCTGGATGACTGTGAAAAAAAAAAAAAAATTACGATTAACCACACAGATGAAAATGTGACATAACAGCAAAAAATAAACTTAAGTATCCATTAGGTTCACACAGCTAACAATAGACCTATTTTCCATTATATATCTTACCTCCGTATATCCTGGTAAAGGAGATGGAAGTGGCCCTTTGCCGCCCGCTCTTGAACTATCGGATGCACTCACATTCTTGTTCTCCTCCTCCTCCTCTTCCTCCTAGAGCACTCCTACGAGAGAATATAGACTTTAGTAAAAAATACATATATTTAATAAAATATTAAACAGATCAAAACATCACATGACATTATGTTACCTGCTCGTCGTGGTGGAGGTGTAGCAGATTCAGTAACAAAGTCAGCAGCAAAATCTGCAAGTTTTCTTCGCTCAGACTCCACTGGACCTGCACGTGAGGCATTTTGAAATCAGCCTGAAAACAAAATGGGGAAAAGGGGTTGGAAAAGGAAATTACCTCATATTGTTTTTTTTTTTATAAACAACTTTATTTGGGGTCAAAAATCGCTTGAAAAACGCATGAAAAACGCGTCAAAATCACGTCAAAAACCGCATAAAAACGCATGCGTTTTTCCTGGCAAGGGTATGCGTTTCTGCTCAGGAAAAAATCACATGAAAAACTCTACGTGGGCACATAGCCTTATATTTACTAGCTGAAGAGCCTGGCGTTGCCCGGGCATAGTAACTAACTGTGGCTAGTTATAACAAATTATAATAATTTTATTGCATGTAAAATACTGATCAAACACTGATAAAATACTGACCAAATACTGAGGTAAAATACTAAAACATGGGCAAAATATTTTTTAAATGCTGAGGTAAAATACTCACCAAGCACTGAGGTAAAATACTGACCAAATACTGAGGTAAAATAATGACCAAATATTGAGGTAAAATACTGATCAAACACTGAGATAAAATACTGACCAAATACTGAGGTAAAATACTAAAATACTGAGATAAAATACTGACCAAATACTGAAGTAAAATACAGACCAAACACTGAGGTACAATACTGACCAAACATTGAGGTAAACCACTGACCAAATACTGAGCTAAAACACTGACCAAACACTGAGGTACAATACTAAAACACTGAGGTAAAATACTGACCAAACACTGAGGTAAACCACTGACCAAATACTGAGGTAAAATTAGGACCAAATACTGAAGTAAAATACTGATCAAATACTGAGATAAAATACTGATCAAACACTGAGGTAAAATACTAAAACACAGATAAAATACTGAGGTAAAATACTAAAACAATGAAGTAAAATACTGATTAAATACTCAGGTAAAATAATGACCAAACACTGAGGTAAAATACTGCCAAATACTAAGGTAAAATACTGACCAAACACTGAGGTAAAATACAGACCAAACACTGAGGTAAACCATTGACCAAAGTAAAAATATGCAGCACTCACCGATGTAGCTGAAAAACTGTGAGTCTTTATTTCACATAATTTCCATCAAATGTGTGGACATGCAGGACGTAGAGGAATGCTAGGGGAAGGAAGGGGCCAGACAATGGCCGTTTCGTGATTACTCGCTTCTACGGGTCCAGGTGACACAGTTTTTCTGCTACATCGGTGAGTGCTGCTTATTTTTTCTTTTTTCGCTTCACATTGAAATATTCATGTTTTTTCATGCAAGCATCTCCGTTTTTTGACTGAATTATATGCCGCAATACTTCAGATAAATGGCTCCATCTGGTAATGTGGTGATTTGTGTGCCCTAGTATGCCGTTCATCTGTTTGCTCTTTGCTGGGATCAAACCATTGACCAAATACTGAGGTAAAATACAGACCAAACACTGAAGTAAACCACTGACCAAATACTGAAGTAAAATACTGATTAAAAACGGAGGTAAAATACTGACTAAATACTCTTTAACTCTTCTGCCAGTGTTAGTCAGGGGGACACCCAGCCTGCTGCCCAAGTAGGGAGGACATCAGTGCTGGGCTGCCTGCACCTACACACACAGACGACACCTGCCTGCTACAATCTCCTCTTGCAGTGAGGAATTCAGGCCATTTTTACCTTTGGCGCTGGGTGGCTAAACGCTACCGCACTATTTCCCAGGAAGGCTTGTGTAATGCTAGCAATAGTGGAGACTCTCGGGCATGAGCAGTGCTGCTCTTCTTGTACATAGCGAGGCTGGAGTGGGCAGAGCTGGCACTACAACTGCAGCACCACAGTCAGTGGACAGCTCCGCTCTACAACACCAAGACCCAGATAACTGGCGCCCTGCTTGTGTCATAACCCCGCTCCAGGCATCATCCTCCCCTCAACCAATGTCCTCTGGTGCTTGATTGCAGATGCAGGGATCCATCCACACTTAGCATCAAACCTAGAAAGGCTGCACAGAGCATTCTGCGCTAAAAATGTTGGCCGTGTGGACGGGGCTTTGTGTGTGGAGTGAGTATGGCTATGTGGAGTGGGTGGGGCAGTGTGGAGTGGGCATGGCTTGATACATACACACACACATACATACACAGCTAAATATATATATTTGCATATATACTAATCAAACATTTTTAACACATTTGCACTTTATTCGTTAACCTACATGTATAATATCAATTATTTTCATCTAATTACATGCCCTTTGCACTTCACGTAATTTGGGACATATTATACACTCATGTTTTATTTCATACTACATTTATTAGCTTTGATTTTATTAGCTAATAAGTATGATTGTAACGCTTCTATTGTTTGCTCTTTTATCTATGCATCAACTTCGAAAGGCTTTGCCATTTTGAACATGGGCTTCTTAAATTCCACATTTTTATCAGCCAACTTTGGAATGCTGCCCTAAATTTTTGAGGAGTTTTTGCATGCAAGAGGCTTTGGTTACAATATTGAGAGCTTTTGCAGCCATTTTTGATGGATTTTACAATAATTTTTCATCTGTTGCATGGTTTATACTATGGTTAAACGTTGCATTACTCTGTTGGATCACATAAGCAATTACAATATTTTATACACAAACTTTTTTTCCTTTTATTTCATTCTCATATACTGGAGTCATATACAGTATTTATTATGGCGCCCCCCCGGTGAAAAGAAGATGCTTCTGAACAATATTCTGTACAATAACAAGACTAAGGCCTCATTCAGACATCAGTTTTTCACACAGGTAGGACATGTACCCATTAGGGTGATGAGCGAATGTGCTCGGATAAGGTGTCACTTGGGTGCAAATCTCCAGCGTAGCACCCTCCAATTACAGTGTGTAACCAGCTGAGGCGCACATACAAGTATAGCTCCAGACACTGCAGGGTTCACACAATTGCCAGACATTTCTTCTCCATCTTAGAGTAGGCCACCTCCCTTGGCAGGAGCTTTCAGCTCAGGTACAAAATAGGGTGTTTTTGGCCCACAGAGCTGACCTGGCTGACCACAACACCAAGGCCAAAGTCACTCGTGTCGGTCTGTACTACAAACTGCCATGTGAAGTCAGCTGCTTGTAGCACCGGGAAGCTAGAAAGGGCGGTCATCAGCGCCCAGAAAGCCGTCTCACAGTCATTTGCCTAATCTACTGCGGAGGGCAGCTTCTTCATGGTGAGGTCCGCCAGGGGCTTCACCAGTCTACTATAGTGGGTGAAAAACCACCTATGCTACTCGTGGCACTTGTTTTTTGGTCCTTAGGTGGGCTACAATGCGATGGCATCCACCTTCCCAGGCTCCCTCTTTAGAGCCACCCCACCTACCCGGTGTCTCAGGTAGTGGACCTTTCTCATACCCAGCTGGCACATTTCCGGCTTAACGGTCAAGCCTGCCCGAAGGGTCCACCAAAGCACCTGCGCCAGATGCTCTAGGTTGTCCTTCCAGGTGGGACTGAAGATGACAATGTTGTCCAGGTATGCAGCCATGTAACCTTCAAGTCCCTTGAGCAGCATGCTGACCATCCTCTGAAAAATGGCAGGGGCATTCTTCATGCCGAATGGCATCATTGTAGTCTCATGCAGTCCGAATAGGATGACAAAGGCAGAGCGTTCCTGTGCCTCGCAGGTCAGGAGAATCTGCCAATAGCCCAGCTCCATGATGGTCAGGTACTTGACCCAGGCCAACTGTTAGAATCTATTTAGTTTTGGCCATCCTCCATCTTGTTGTGGTTTTCAGGCTGCTGGTCTCTTTCTTCTGGTGCTGGGTTTGTCTTAGGTCAGGTGATTGTAGTATCCTTTATTACCCAGCACCTGCCTCCCAGTCCTTGCTGGACAACAGTGTTAATCCGCTAGTTTTGTGGCTAGGTGCCTTGCTTGCTCTCTATGTTTGATTTTGTGCAGTTCTGGGATCTCTAGCTCTGCCAGTTTTGTTTTTGGTTTTCCGTTCGTTTCTGCAGCTTCCTCTATTTTCCTACTAGGAGGTTACCTGTTTATGTTCCTAGTCCCTAGCTTTTCAGGGATACCCTTCCCCCTTCATTTGAATTTAGTCTAGGAAACGTCGGTGGGTCTATTCACAAGGAATAGGTCGCCCATTCCATCGTAGTGTTTCAGCCTAGTCCTAGTGCAGGGTCAGCTTTCCCTCCCTTCTACCCTAGTCCTGATTTGCAGATCCATAACACCAACTGATCTAGTAGGTCACCGCAGAGGCGTATCTAGGCTTCCTGGCACCCGGGGCAAGAATTTGGTTCGGCGCCCCCCCCACACCAAGTACATATGCGACTTGCACACTTAGTCAGGTACCCACGAGCTGCTCTCCCTAATGCTCTCAATGTTCAGTAAAAAACTGAAAGCAGGAAGAGAAGCTCGTTGTCATGTATGAAAATCGCACATGAGTGAAGTGTCCGTGTGATGACTGCTGGAACCTGCAGAGCTGAATCCTGACATTGCAGCTTCTGAATTCCCACAACGAATGCACTGCACACTTTTAGGATTCTCCCTTGCCGATGTACAGTCATGTCAGCACAAGTATGTGATTTATATACTTCTGGCCACATTCTGACTAGACGTGCCCGGCCTCGCTCCGTTCATTTTCATTGAGTGAGGCCACACACGTCTAGTCAGCATGTGACCGCGTGTATGTAAATTACCGGCATGAGAGAATCCTGACAGCGTTCAGTGAGCACTGTGAGAATTCAGAAGTCTGCAGTCACATAGAATGACTGCAGACTCCGTACAAACCTGGAGAACCCCTGTAATGCTCCTAACAAATAAAAACATGAGAATTAGTCAGTATCACAGATTACTCTTACATCCAGGTACCTTATAGATGACGTCGTCTCTGCAGTCGTTCTCCTTTTCTTCTTCTTGTCCAGACCCCATGATGAGTTTTCTCATCCACAGCCGTCTCTGCAGACTTCCATCTTCTCCGGTCTTCTGCAGCAAATCTCCACACGATGCCCTTCAAGATAGAAGTGTCATTATAATGCCCCTAAATAAAAATATCAGCAATATACTGTCACCTCACACTATTCCCCTCCCTCCTTATACTGTCTCCTCTAACATCCCCCTGTTCACCATACTGTCTCCTCATATATTTAACCCCTCACTCTCTATACTGTCTGCTCACACATACCCCTGACTCCCCATACTGTGTCTGCACACATCCCATCACCCTCACTCCCCATATTGTGTCCACATACATTAACCCGTTCGCTCCCCATACTGTTTCCTCACACATACTCTGTGTCCTCAAATCTCCCCACACACATTAAATGACCCCCCATCCACACTCCAAATCCCCCACACACATTATGTACCCCCCACTCCAAATCCCCCACATATTAACCCCATCCCCACTCATTAACCCCCCGTCCATACTCCCAAATCCCCCACTCAATAACCCCCATCCCCACTCATTAACCCGCCACACATTAACCCCCATCCCCACATTAACCCCCATCCCCACTCTTTACCTCCCACATTAACCCCATCCCCACTCATTAACCCCCATCCATTAACCCCATCCCCACACATTAACCCCCATCCCCACATTAACCACATCCCCACTCATTAACACCCTCCATCTTCGGTGGTTTCTTCAGCTCCACATTGGAGCACACTTACCACCAGCGCTGAGCGTTCACTCTGGGCGCCGGGGAGTGGCGTCAGCAGCGTCATCACATGACATGTCACGCTGCTGACGTCACTCTGGCCCGGCGGTCAGAGCTGCAATTGTACTGGCGTCTATACAGACGCCAGTAAAATTGTTCCCTGGGAGCCGGCATGCGCACCTTCTCTGCGCTAGCTGTCAGCTATGACAGCTGACACAGAGAACCGCCGACTCTCACGCCAGGGGGGGCGGCAGAACGCCCCGGCTGCCCCCCCCTAGATATGCCCCTGGGTCACCGATACGTGGCATTGGGTACCCATCAGTGCCCGGACAGCATTGAGCCCTCTGTAGTCCTTGCAGAACTGGAAATCTGGCAATCCACAACTCCGTTCTGAACTGATATATTGCCACAAACTGTTGGTCCCTAGGTCATGCCTCCGGTAAACCTACGACCTGCTTTAATCTATGCAGCTGTGCAATTTTTTTGCAGAACTGAATGGTCCATGCAAAATTGTAGAGACATGTCCGATTGGCAATGCAAGTCTACAAGTATGTGAAAAAATTGGACAGCACTTAGATGCCATTCAAACGCAGTCCTATGTACATGGCTGATAGATATGAGAAGCTGGAGAAACTTTCTTTCTGCTGAAACTCAGACCACACTCTGAGAAAACTTGCAATTAAGTTTTATAAAAACTAGCAGAAGAGCCCGGCGCTGCCCGGGCATATTAACTAACTACGGTTAGTTATAACAAATTATAAAGATTATATCTATATATATAAAGCTGAGTGTATAGCCCCGTCCACTCCGCATAGCCACATTCACTATAATATCCCACATCATCCCGTCAGCCAGAGCTACCGGACTACTACCCCTAATATCCCACATCATCCCATCAGCCAGAGCTACCGGACTACTACCCCTAATATCCCACATCATCCCGTCAGCCAGAGCCACCGGACTACTACCCTTAATATCCCACATCATCCCGTCAGCCAGCGCCACCGGACTACTACCCCTAATATCCCACATCACCCCGTCAGCCAGAGCCACCGGACTACTACCCCTAATATCCCACATCATCCCGTCAGCCAGAGCCACCGGACTACTACCCATAATATCCCACATCATCCCATCAGCCAGAGCCACCGGACTACTACCCCTAATATCCCACATCATCCCATCAGCCAGAGCCACCGGACTACTACCCCTAATATCCCACATCATCCCATCAGCCAGAGCCACCGGACTACTACCCCTAATATCCCACATCATCCCGTCAGCCTGAGCCACCGGACTACTCCCCCTAATATCCCACATCATCCCATCAGCCAGAGCCACCGGACTACTCCCCCTAATATCCCACATCATCCCATCAGCCAGAGCCACCGGACTACTACCACTAATATCCAACATCATCCCATCAGCCAGAGCCACCGGACTACTACCCCTAATATCCCACATCATCCCATCAGCCAGAGCCACCGGACTACTACCCCTAATATCCCACATCATCCCATCAGCCAGAGCCACCGGACTACTACCCCTAATATCCCACATCATCCCATCAGCCAGAGCCACCGGACTACTACCACTAATATCCCACATCATCCCATCAGCCAGAGCTACCGGACTACTACCCCTAATATCCCACATCATCCCATCAGCCAGAGCCACCGGACTACTACCCCTAATATCCCACATCATCCCATCAGCCAGAGCCACCGGACTACTACCCCTAATATCCCACATCATCCCATCAGCCAGAGCTACCGGACTACTACCCCTAATATCCCACATCATCCCGTCAGCCTGAGCCACCGGACTACTACCCCTAATATCCCACATCATCCAGTCAGCCAGAGCCACCGGACTACTACCACTAATATCCCACATCATCCCATCAGCCAGAGCCACCGGACTACTACCCCTAATATCCCACATCATCCCGTCAGCCTGAGCCACCGGACTACTACCCCTAATATCCCACATCATCCAGTCAGCCAGAGCCACCGGACTACTACCCCTAATATCCCACATCATCCCATCAGCCAGAGCCACCGGACTACTACCCCTAATATCCCACATCATCCCGTCAGCCTGAGCCACCGGACTACTCCCCCTAATATCCCACATCATCCCATCAGCCAGAGCCACCGGACTACTCCCCCTAATATCCCACATCATCCCATCAGCCAGAGCCACCGGACTACTACCACTAATATCCCACATCATCCCATCAGCCAGAGCCACCGGACTACTACCACTAATATCCCACACCATCCCATCAGCCAGAGCCACCGGACTACTACCCCTAATATCCCACATCATCCCATCAGCCAGAGCCACCGGACTACTACCACTAATATCCCACATCATCCCATCAGCCAGAGCTACCGGACTACTACCCCTAATATCCCACATCATCCCATCAGCCAGAGCCACCGGACTACTACCCCTAATATCCCACATCATCCCATCAGCCAGAGCCACCGGACTACTACCCCTAATATCCCACATCATCCCATCAGCCAGAGCTACCGGACTACTACCCCTAATATCCCACATCATCCCGTCAGCCTGAGCCACCGGACTACTACCCCTAATATCCCACATCATCCTGTCAGCCAGAGCCACCGGACTACTACCCCTAATATCCCACATCATCCCATCAGCCAGAGCCACCGGACTACTACCCCTAATATCCCACATCATCCCATCAGCCTGAGCCACCGGACTACTACCCCTAATATCCCACATCATCCCATCAGCCAGAGCCACCGGACTACTACCCCTAATATCCCACATCATCCCATCAGCCAGAGCCACCAGACTACTACCCCTAATATCCCACATCATCCCGTCAGCCAGAGCCACCGGACTACTACCCCTAATATCCCACATCATCCCATCAGCCAGAGCCACCGGACTACTACCCCTAATATCCCACATCATCCCATCAGCCAGAGCCACCGGACTACTACCCCTAATATCCCACATCATCCCATCAGCCAGAGCCTCCAGACTACTACCCCTAATATCCCACATCATCCCGTCAGCCAGAGCCACCGGACTACTACCCCTAATATCCCACATCATCCCGTCAGCCAGAGCCACCGGACTACTACCCCTAATATCCCACATCATCCCATCAGCCAGAGCCACCGGACTACTCCCCCTAATATCCCACATCATCCCATCAGCCAGAGCCACCGGACTACTACCCCTAATATCCCACATCATCCCGTCAGCCTGAGCCACCGGACTACTACCACTAATATCCCACATCATCCCATCAGCCAGAGCTACCGGACTACTACCCCTAATATCCCACATCATCCCGTCAGCCAGAGCCACCGGACTATTACCCCTAATATCCCACATCATCCCGTCAGCCAGAGCTACCGGACTACTACCCCTAATATCCCACATCATCCCGTCAGCCAGAGCCACCGGACTACTACCCCTAATATCCCACATCATCCCATCAGCCAGAGCCACCGGACTACTACCCCTAATATCCCACATCATCCCATCAGCCAGAGCTACCGGACTACTACCCCTAATATCCCACATCATCCCGTCAGCCTGAGCCAC
This sequence comes from Dendrobates tinctorius, assembly GCF_039654945.1. Lineage (NCBI taxonomy): Eukaryota > Metazoa > Chordata > Amphibia > Anura > Dendrobatidae > Dendrobates > Dendrobates tinctorius. The sequence goes on from NW_027361763.1 coordinate 9,230,899, forward strand.
CGGACTACTACCCCTAATATCCCACATCATCCTGTCAGCCAGAGCCACCGGACTACTACCCCTAATATCCCACATCATCCCATCAGCCAGAGCCACCGGACTACTACCCCTAATATCCCACATCATCCCGTCAGCCTGAGCCACCGGACTACTACCCCTAATATCCCACATCATCCCATCAGCCAGAGCCACCGGACTACTACCCCTAATATCCCACATCATCCCATCAGCCAGAGCCACCAGACTACTACCCCTAATATCCCACATCATCCCGTCAGCCAGAGCCACCGGACTACTACCCCTAATATCCCACATCATCCCATCAGCCAGAGCCACCGGACTACTACCCCTAATATCCCACATCATCCCATCAGCCAGAGCCACCGGACTACTACCCCTAATATCCCACATCATCCCATCAGCCAGAGCCTCCAGACTACTACCCCTAATATCCCACATCATCCCGTCAGCCAGAGCCACCGGACTACTACCCCTAATATCCCACATCATCCCGTCAGCCAGAGCCACCGGACTACTACCCCTAATATCCCACATCATCCCATCAGCCAGAGCCACCGGACTACTCCCCCTAATATCCCACATCATCCCATCAGCCAGAGCCACCGGACTACTACCCCTAATATCCCACATCATCCCGTCAGCCTGAGCCACCGGACTACTACCACTAATATCCCACATCATCCCATCAGCCAGAGCTACCGGACTACTACCCCTAATATCCCACATCATCCCGTCAGCCAGAGCCACCGGACTATTACCCCTAATATCCCACATCATCCCGTCAGCCAGAGCTACCGGACTACTACCCCTAATATCCCACATCATCCCGTCAGCCAGAGCCACCGGACTACTACCCCTAATATCCCACATCATCCCATCAGCCAGAGCCACCGGACTATTACCCCTAATATCCCACATCATCCCGTCAGAGCCAGTAAAAGGAGAATAGTGAAATTGCACAGAAACATGGTTCACTAAGATCCCAGGTTTTCTACTGATCAGGCTGATATTCTCACTTATCTGCCACCATAATAAATATCACAGTCATGCTTTTCACCAATGGACAGGCAAAACCTTATACATTAGTACAGTAGAGAAACCTTCACACACATTTTCATGCACCGTCAACTTGTAATTTGTTCGGCTGAGTTGCTCATGGATGTACAGCATCTGTATGCAGTATAGTATCATACTTAATGGGTTGTTATGGGAAAAGCATTACTTGTTATATGGGTATATATGAATTATGGGGAAAGTAGCACTTTAGCCCTGCTATTCTGTTCATTTCCACTATACACTTGTACTGCTCCGGTCATTTTTGACCGGACCTATTAAAATGCTGTTTTAGCTACTTAAAATTTTTTTTTTTGAATACCTGTTGCATTATTATACTGTATGTGAACATGGTTGGTCATTATAAAAATAAAAATAAATAAAAATCTCAATATTTTTTATTTATTTTGTGTTTATAAAGGTTACAATGGCTTATTGAATTCTGCACAGAAATTACAAATTTGAGCTTAACTAACTAAAACAACTACTACTACTACTATAACAACTATAACTAACTATAACTAAAATTAACTATAGTATAAAATGCGTGCAAACTTTTTGAAAAAAATAGTAAAGATAATAAAAACATTTAAAAAAAGCAACTGACAACTGAATTTATTTATTTTTAGAGGAAAAGCAGGGTAAATAACATACAGAGAAAAAAAATTGCACAGAGAAGAAAAATTGCACAGAACTGTACTGAAAGCCAATGCGTATGGCTTGTACTGAAAGCATGTGTAAATCTGCACCTAAAGCAACTGTTTACTTCATAAACAATAGTAGATGCAATAAGTAGTCTCAAAAGAAATTATAACTCATTTGTATTACTCAAAAAAATGGCTGAAATTAGCATAAAATGCTATTCGGTCATTTTTGACCGGAACAGTACAAAAACTAAAAAAAAAAAAAAAGTACCCTTAGAAAGAACCCCTCAAATTAGGAAAATAGAAGTAACCACAAGTTTCAGAACCGCATAATGAATTTTTAAAAAAATATCAAAGTTCAAAAGCGGTCATTTTTGACCGAACAGAACAGCAGGGTTAAAAAACCTCACAGCATCACAGCACAGTAACACATCAATAATGCATAAAAGTGTCTGTGAGAAAATATGAAATCCACATGACATTTAATATGTGCACTTTCCTACATTCATGTGTGTCACTTATTGATACCACACGGGAGGGGGAATTCATTACTGTCATGTATTCACTGCTCCTTTCTGGGGGGCAGACGATGGCTGGGAGCTTATGTTCCCGGGGATGCTAGATTTCTCCCACCATGTCAGTGCTGAGGTGTTGTCAAGTGGGAAAACTTGCGCATAGCAACCAATCACAGCTCAGCTACTTTTAACCAGCTCTGTTGAAATGAGAGATGCTTAGTGATTGGTTGCAAGGAAAACTTTTGGTTATAACAACCAATCACAGCTTAGCTTCTTTTGAACAGCTCTAGTGAAATGAAAGATGCTTTGTGATTGGTTGGTGGTACACACACACACACACACACACACACACACACATTGATTTTTATATATAGAGATGTTGCTCTTTTTGCCTACTGTTGTTTCTGTATTAAACAGTACCTTATTGTTTGCCAAATGAGTTATCTGAGAATCTGTTAGTGAACCTTTTCTTAGAGTTTATAACTCTTATTTCCCTACTACTGAGTTCTTGCAAGTTGATTTATGCCCCCCATAAAATTCAGCTTAACTTTTATTTGATTATGATTAAGCTGAGAGGCGCTCAGAAGAACAAAGATAAGGGTTATAAACTCTCCTGACTGAATGATCTCACTGATAGATTCTCAGTAAACTCATTCTGAGGATTAGTAATGACAGTGACAAGAAGGCAAAATGTACTACATTTTTAATGAACCTTAACAGGGAAAATATCTTTAACATAACAGACATACTGTACATTTAAGGAGAACAATGCCTCTAATGGTACCCATGGCTTTATCTCCCTTCTACCTCTTAGCTCCCTCCTTTTGACCTTCTACAAGCTGATTTATGACCCCATAATTCAGCTTCACTTTCATGGAGTCATAAATTAGCTGAGATGAGCTCAGAAGATGCAAGGTAAGAGTTGTAAGCTTTCTCATCAGATTGAGCTCACTGACAGATTCTCTGTGGAATCTATGGGCGAGGGACAGAAAGTGGCTGTTGAAGGCAAAAGAGTTATGATGAACTCATCCATCACAAAGAGCTCACAGGTGAAGTCTCAGTTATCTCATTCTTAGTAACAGCAATAGTGACTATAGAACTCAAATGGTACAACATTATTCATTGTAAAAATAATCTTTAACCAAGAATACTTGCTTTTAAGGAAAATAATGCCCTTTAAGGTGTCCATATCCTTGGAACAAATATCGAAAGACTGACCCTCACTTCCAAACAGAAATCAGGTGTGTACAGGTGCTTAGTGAGAGTAGCCATCTATATAACCAAAAAATAAAGTAGCACTCTGTAGCATTATAGCATGTAAACATGAAATATATGAAATTTTAATTGCATTACTGTGTAAGGTTCAGCCAGGACCGTAGTCATGACCAAGGACACATGGGCATTAGTGTCCTGGCCTCCGCTCACAGGAGAATAATCTTCACTAGTCAGCATACCTGTGTCTTCAGGTCCAGCTCCTTCAGGATCTTCCCTATGCTGCAGGGGATCCTCTCCAGGGGGATTTGTATTAACTGAGACATAGTTCATTTCAACTTTAACAAGAACATCTTTAGTGGGCTCGTTACACAGCACATCCAAAGTCTTCACAGCTTTAACAACAGGCTTCACAACACAATGTTCCTTTTCTTTCCCTGCATTAATCTCGTGATCACAAAGCGCGGGCCCGGGTCGGACCATCCCTGACAATTTCTCAGCATCCTCTCTGCACAGCTCTGCTACGGACATGTATCCTTTGGTCTGTTTCGCCCCAGATGCAAGATCATTATTTCCCGGAGTCAGAAGCCACTGGGAGAGCAATCTGTCCTTCTGTGCTGCTCCCTGCACTTGCACCACGTCCTTTCTGTCCAAACTCACTGCATCTGTAGGTTCCTCCAGCCATTTCGCCCCAGCCCTGAGAGTATTTGCCTATACAATGAGTTGCCACGTGCTGGAACCACTATTGGCACCCCAACTGTATCAGCCCACTGCTGAGATGTCCTGATACTGTGGATGACTGGGCTTTACTCCTTCAACGTTGTGTGGCTGCGGTGGTGTCTGGGGCCTATAGCCCATGTGGATGGTTAGGGCGTTCCTCGCCCTTTGGCTCTAACTCTTCCAGTGTCTTCCTTACCACACAGCAGCCCCTCCTATCGTAACTATTTCCTATCCCTATACTGCACACTATACACTAGAGAGAGACTTGAACACTATAATGCCGCCCATCTAGTGGCCACTATTACTGCCTACTCTTACCCTATTGTAAGAATACATTAACACATCATTGTACATTATACACAGTTCACATCATGGTAATACACATTCAAGTGTAGCAATACCAATAAAGCACAATGGTAATACACATTTAAGTATAGCAGTACCACAATATATCAACAAACATACGTCAACTTTATATTACTCTAAAACATGACACATCGGGACCACTTGAGGAGGAAATGTAAAGCAGTAACATTATTCAATCCCCTTACAACTGCACTAGAAAGTATAAAAAATTGAGAATACTTAGCACTTAAATTGGCCAATTCATGTTTCCCAGCAGCCACCATAAGGCATTTTTTGTAGCTGGGAACCTGCCTATGTAAATCCTTTCCTGAGCTACAGCCTGCATTTATATGGGAAGGTAGGATCATGCTGTATTAAAATGTCCAGAGTGCTGCTTTATTTTCTGGTTATATATGCAGTTGGCTACTTTCAGTAAGCACCTGTTCACACCTGGAACTGACAGTCAGCCTTTTGATATTTGTATACTAATGCTCCCTGACAGAGCACTCCACCCTTCAGCCTCTGGCAGGTTTAATTACAGCAGGATCCAACCTTCCCATATAAACGTAGGTTATCAGCCCCGAAGGGAGTCCACACAGGATGGGTGCGAACAACGAGAATCGCCTTATCATGGCTGACAGGTACACATGAATTGGCCAATTTATTCAATAAGTATTCTCCATTCTTCATGTTTTCTAGTGCAGTAATACATATCCATGGTATCTCCAAGGTCGTGTCCCTGCATTAGATCAGTCATCATGTGCCTCTAGCAGCCGCAGGTGGAATCACAATCTGCAAAAGACCCTCGTGCTTGTAATTGTGAATCTCCTACGAACGCCGGCGTATGGCCGGCATTCATTGGAGATGATGGACTCTGCTACACATAGTAAGGCTGTAGCCCTGCTATGTTCAGTACAGGCAGTCTGGTGTTCACAGCTGTAAGTCTCCTAAAGGGACTATTGAAGCCAGTAAAAAGTAAAAAAATGTAAAAAAAAATTTAAACCTATAAAAGTTCAAATCACCCCCCTTTTGCCCCATTTAAAATGAAAAACAAAAATTAAAAATACACATATTTGGTATCGCTGCATTCAGAATCTCCCGATCTATCAAAAGATAAAGCTAATTAATCTGTTCGGTAAATGGCGTAACGAGAATAAAAATCAAAACAGCAGAATTACATTTTTTTCGACGCAAAACTGCAAAAAAATGAAAAAACGGGCAATCAAAACATGGTATCTTATCCAGAATGCTATTAATAAAAACGTCAGCTCGGGGTACAACAAATAAGCCCCCACCCAGCCCCAGATCGTGAATAATAGAGATGCTACAGGTCTCGGAAAATGGCGACCCTTTCTTCGTAGAAATTTTGGATTTTTTTTACCACTTGTTTTCCAGTACGGTATATTGTAAAATCAATGGTGTCATTCAAAAGTAAAACTCGTCCTGTAAAAACCAAGCCCTCTTACAGCTATATTGATGGAAAAATAAAAAAGTTATGCCACTGGATGAAAGGGGAGCAAAAGAACAAAAGTAAAATCGCAAGGTAATGAAGGGATTAAATTGGCATGTGCTGTGTAAGTGTCTATGAACAAGTTGTTCAGTGATCAAATTAGTGGATGTCTGATTTTGTTGGAAATTATTATACTCCCAAAACTGTTCTAAATTTGTGAAAAATTTTCAGCATTTGTTTACTCGCTCCAAAAAGAAGAGCAATTGATGAATATGATCAAAATGTAAATATAGATCAAATTTTGATATACATGTATGAAAGTCAGAATGAAAAAGTTACAAATTATTTATATTGAATTCAAAATGTCAGACACTGATAAATGGATCTGAAATCTGAGAGTCGCACGCCATTGATGAACTTATCATTCCATCTTCTGTCCGACACTGATTATTTTCTAGATGCTTTTCACATTTGCCGAGGCAAGAGAAAAAGTCACAAAAACTTCCGAAACTTTAAAAAGTTGCTTTTTCTATTACATTTCTATAATATTTGAAAGTGAAATTTTCTTATATATATTAGAGCAGATTGTAGAAATAAATATAGAAAAAGGCGAAATCACAGCTTTCTTGAGAGAATGCAATTATGCAGAAACTTCTTGCCAAATGTATAATTTGTGTAATGTGCTTCTGTTGTCATAGCATCTTCTTTGGACGGACAGCTGGAGTAAACAGCGCAAAACATTTCTGCCTAACCATCGGTTGTTGCTTCTCCTAATTTCGCTAATCTCTCAGACATATCCCATATGCACGGAATGGTTCACGAGGTCGATATTTAATTTGAAATGGAAAATGCTTAAGGGGAAAGTCTTAAAGTCGTGGTAAAAGAGGAAACACATCAGTTGGTTCCACATATGGAAGTGTCAATTCAAGAGGTTAATCCTAATTATAGATATCCGCAAACTTTTCTCGGTCAGTGGTCGTCCTATAATAAAGTAGAATTCTCCATAGGGATTGTAAGCGATGATTGCCCACAGTGATCCATCAAAATTGGATCTTGAGCTTGAAAATTTGCACAGACCAAAACTGGAAGTACTGCACGAAGCTGAAAAAAAGTCTTCATCCAATGGAATGTGAATCTACGGCGTGGCACTATTTAATTATTTGACCCCTCTCTACATATCTGTGGTTCTGGTTAAGGCACTCAACCGAACTCAAGACTAAGGTTCTGTTAGCTCTTCTCTAGTGGAACCAAGACACGTGGGAATAAGTCGTAATTGTAGTACCAAGTGGCAACTACTACTGAAAGTCAATATGAAAATGTGTCGGAAAGTAGTAGGATGAGCAAGGATTGTTGAACTGTATTTGAACTGCAATATGCTTTTTTGTAATCAACTTTATTGCTTTGTTTTGCGTTCTCTCACAAAAGTTGCAGTTCCTTTTCAGCGCTTAGTTCATGCTCCTTTAGAAGCTCTTTTCACCTGCTGCTCAGGAAGACCCATATACAATATTCAAACAATCAGAATTTGGGACTTTCTCTGTCTTAGCCTCTCAGCTATCCCATCCTTGTTCTCAGACAAGGAATGTTCCGTACGCTGATAGCTTGAACATTGTGTATGGATCTTGCAGAGCAGCAGGTGCAGGGAAATTTTAAAGGAACATAAACTGGGTTGTTGAAACAGTGCTGCAACCATAGTGTTTGGAAGAGTAGGAAGCTAAATAGGGTAATGAAGTCTTTTACAAACATCCATAACTTTTCAATACTGTATCTGGAGGATCAATGAGTTTAAAAAGTTTTGTTACTCTTTAAACATTGTTCTACATTCCAAAGGTTGAAAGTATTGGAAAGCAAAAACCATGATGTAGGCATAACCAAGCCATGAGTTAGATAAAAGAGGTTTTTTATTACTACAGGGGTCACGTTCAATTAAAATCAAACAGAACAAAACCTTGTTACAATATTGTCACGTATTTCAAAAGCCACAGGCTGAAAAAGGCTACCTAGGCCAGAATTGGCACAAACCACTCCGTGTGTCAGATTCCACAGGAACCCCAACCTTTACCCTTTAACCCCTTTACAGGGAACTTATCTTACAATGATTTCCAGTGGACTGCTTCCACAGAAGGGCTGTCATCAAAGAGTAAACCAGAGGCATGAAGAGTCACCTAGTAAAGTCAAAGCCAATAGCTCACGTCAGGAAACAGAATCGTGCAACTAAAAGATAGTCAAAATTCATGCCGAGGTCAGAAAGCAGGAGAAATCAGGAAACAAACACAAGCAAAGACTAAAGCACAAGCCAGGTAGCGAAACTAATTGACTGGCAGTGGCAGTCAGAGATCCTGGGGTTTAAATAGCAGGCAGCCCTGACCCAGGGCTAAAAGAAGACATCAATACAAGACAATTAACCCCACAGTTCCCTGATTTCATGGCACCATAAATCCCAGGAATAAACCAGAATTGATGCTGTCAAGTATCATCCACAACAAAGGCACAACAATGCCTAGTGGGTGAAGCTGAAACCAACACAGATATTACAAATACCTACATTTGGCCCAAAGGCCGTAATGGAACGACATTAAATAGGGCACCTATACTTTTGGCTGGCCATAACGCACTGTAGGTATGGAAAGGAGAAGCCAGCAAAGATAATTGTATTGGCAACACCTTCAGCTCCTGTTTGCACCAGTATTCATGTATGGTGATGATGACTTGTATTCATTGCTAGTTTTTAGTGCTAGGATGTAATATCTGCTCAGGGGAATTTCTAGGAATGGGGCTAAGAGGGGCATTTGCCCCTGGCACAGTTGGCAGAGCAGCAACGTCAGTCCACCTGATGTAGCGGTCTCCTCAGAGGCTGCATTTTGCCACCCCCAAGCTAAAAGCCAGCTCAATGGCTCTCAGTGATCATTTGTTCTTACGTTTTTCAGGCACAAGTACAATTGAAGCCCTGACAGCCGGCACTTCCTGGTCAGGGTGACATCAGCCACGTGATCAGGTCACGTGATCATACTGCTGATGTCGCTCTTTGCCTTTTTTCGGGTCGAGTCGGGTTTCATGAAACCCGACATTCGCAAAAGTCGGGTCGAACAAAATCGGTCGATTATAGGGAAAAGTTGGAGGCCGACTGAAACACGAAACCCAATGCAAGTCAATGGGGAAGCAAAGTCGGCAGGGAGTGGAGGACAGGAAACACACCTACAGTGCCCATTTCAATGCCAAAAGCATCAATTCTTATAACTGAAGCTTGTCAACCTTAATTTACTTCCTAATAGTTACGCATTGAAAACTGGGGGTTATTTGGCTATAGTTGTGGGGAGGTTGGGCTGGCTACAGGATTTTGTGTGCCCTGGGCCAAAGAGTGTCAGTGCGCCCCTTTAACACATACTGTAGGGAAGGTGACCTGACAGACGGAGTGACTGGTCAGGTTTCAAAGGGGTTTGCACTTGTCAGGCAGGATGTCAGTTATGACAGAAGGGAAAAGAGCTAGGAAAGTGTAGGTGACGTGCAGTACCTGGAATTGACATTAGAGGGCAGGGAGGAGTGTGAGCATAGGACTTGACATCAGCTTAGGGCTAAGAAACCGTTGGTCATGGGGGTGGAGTTACAGGGAACCGGGAAAGCTATAAATTTGACAGGAGGGTTCCAGAAGAGTCCAGTCCCCAGGGGGAGCTCAAGCGACAAGAAGACTGTGACAGTTGGTGCACTGTGAGGAAAACCTAACTAGGGGACTAAGGAGAAAGGAAGTCAAGGGGGGTGGTCCTGACACGAAGTACCGCAGTATAGACGAGGCTCCGGGTGTGGGACACCGTATTTGGAACGACGTATGACCAGTAAAATTACTGTTGGTGTACAGGCCTACGGCAGTCACAGTGACAGAGCTGTTAGAGCGTCACAGAGTGAAAAGGGACGGTACGTATATACTGTATTTTCCGCTTTGTAAGACGCACTTTTTTCCCCCAAACTTGGGGGGAAAATGGGGGTGCGTCTTACAAAGAGGATATACCTTATCGGGTGTAGGCCGCAGGGGTGTCCGGGCGTCTCCGGGTGTCCGTCGGCGCTGTGGGTGTCGCCGGGTGCCCAGTCGTGTCTCCACGTGCCCAGCGGTGACTCCGGTTCTCATCCCGGGGCTCTGCCGACAGTTTGTGACAGGCCAGAGCCCTGGGGCACCCTCTCGGTTCCCTCTGTATTGGCTGGCTCCGGTAATATGGTGGCCGCCGCCGGGGACGGCGCATGCGCTGATGGTGATCTCGGGACTGAGATCTCGAGGGATGAGATTTCAGCGCTGCGCCGACGGACACCCGGAGACGCCTGGACACCCCTGAGGCCTACACCCGGTAGGTGTCGGCAGAGCCCCGGGCTGCTGCACAGACCCCCCTGGCAGCAGCACAAGCCCCCATGATAGCAGCACAGACCCCTGGCAGCAGGACAAGCCCCCTGATAGCAGCACGAGCCCCCATGGTAGCAGCACAGACCCCTGGCAGCAGCACAAGCCCCCCTAATAGCAGCACAGACCCCTGGCAGCAGGACAAGCCCCCCTGATAGCAGCATGAGCCCCCCTGATAGCATTACGAGCCCCCCTGGCAGCATACTGCACATAGGAGCACCCTCTCATCCCTTCCTGCGGCCTGCAGTATCACCCCACTCCTGCCTCCTCCAGCAGCGACCCTGGAACCCCACTTCACCGCAGCCACCACCCCCGATAAGCAATAAGACACCTGGATTATAAGAGGCACCACCATTTTATTAAAAAAAGTTTTTTCCTATTTTTCTCCTCAAAATTTGTGGTGCGTCTTATAATCCGGAGCGTCTTATAAAGCGAAAAATATGGTATACATTCCTGTTGAAAGTAAGCTGTCTCAATGTGTTCTGTAACCCGAGAGCTGTGAAGAGAATCGCGGTGTGTTGTGGGACCGTCAGGCGGAGGTGAAAGAAAGAATAAACTTGGACCTGTTGCACCCAAAACGTGCCTCCATCTTGTGTCTGTACGTCACTGCACGGTACACAGAGGGACCACCCCCCCAGCACGGCCCACCGACCCTACAATACTACAACTCATGATGCTCCGATACGCCACAGAAATATAGGTATAGTACAATGACACATACTTCACTGCTTATATGACATGACTGATCTATTTTAAATTGTACAATAGCTCAAAAACAGGACAGTATATTACTCCATACAGTGTTATAGCCACCACATTGTGCGCCATACAGAATAATGAGGCCCATATATTTCTCCATACCAAATAATTAGTCACATATAATGTTCCATACAGTATCTGATGAGCTCCACATAATGCTACAGTATATGATGGGCCTCATGGATGATGCACCAGTGTGTTATGGGCCCAAATAATGCTCCATATATAATGGGCCCCATTTGTAATGCTCCAGTGTATAATGTGCCCCTTAGATGCTGCTCCAGTGTCTGATCTGCCCCATTTACATTGCTCCAGTACATGATGGGCCTCATGGATGATGCTCCAGTGTATGATGGGCTCTAATAATGCTCCATATATAATGGGCCACATTTGTTATGCTTCAGTGTATAATATGCCCCTTAGATGCTGCTCCAGTGTCTGCTCTGCCCCATTTACATTGCTCCAGTACATCATGGGCCTCATGGATGATGCTCCAGTGTATCATGGGCTCTAATAATGCTCCATATATAATGGGCCCCATTTGTAATGCTCCAGTGTATAATGTGCCCCTTAGATGCTGCTCCAGTGTCTGATCTGCCCCATTTACATTGCTCCAGTACCTCATGGGCCTCATGGATGATGCTCCAGTGTATCATGGGCTCTAATAATGCTCCATATATAATGGGCCCCATTTGTAATGCTCCAGTGTATAATGTGCCCCTTAGATGCTGCTCCAGTGTCTGATCTGCCCAATTTACATTGCTCCAGTACATGATGGGCCTCATGGATGATGCTCCAGTTTATCATGGGTTCTAATAATGCTCCATATATAATGGGCCCCATTTGTAATGCTCCAGTGTATAATGTGCCCCTTAGATGCTGCTCCAGTGTCTGATTTGCCCAATTTACATTGCTCCAGTACATGATGGGCCTCATGGATGATGCTCCAGTGTATCATGGGCTCTAATAATGCTCCATATATAATGGGCCACATTTGTTATGCTTCAGTGTATAATGTGCCCCTTAGATGCTGCTCAAGTGTCTGATCTGCCCCATTTACATTGCTCCAGTACTTGATGGGCCTCATGGATTCATGGATGATGCTCCAGTGTCTGATGGGCTCCAATAATGATCCATATATAATGGGCCCCATTTCTAATGCTCCATTGTATAATGTGCCCCTTACATGCTGCTCCAGTGTTTGATCTGCCTCATTTACATTGCTCCAGTACATGATGGGCCTCATGGATGAAGCTCCAGTGTATGATGGGCTCTAATAATGCTCCTTATATGATGGGCCCCATTTGTAATGCTCCAGTGTATAAAGTGCCCCTTAGATGCTGCTCCAGTTCTGATCTGCCCTATTTACATTGCTACAGTACTTGATGGGCCTCATGGATTCATGGATGATGCTCCAGTGTCTGATGGGCTCCAATAATGTTCCATATATAATGGGCCCCATTTGTAATGCTCCAGTGTATAATGTGCCCCTTAGATGCTGCTCCAGTGTCTGATCGGCCCCTTTTACATTGCTCCAGTACATCATGGGCCTCATGGATGATGCTCCAGTGTATCATGGGCTCTAATGATGCTCCATATATAATGGGCCCCATTTGTAATGCTCCAGTATATAATGTGCCCCTTAGATGCTGCTCCAGTGTCTGATATGCCCTATTTTCATTGCTCCAGTACATCATGGACCTCATGGATGATGCTCCAGTGTATCATGGGCTCTAATAATGCTCCATATATAATGGGCCCGATTTGTAATGCTCCAGTGTATAATGTACCCCTTAGATGCTGCTCCAGTGTCTGATCTGCCCCATTTACATTGCTCCAGTACATGATGTGCCCTATTTTTAATTAACCCAGGCATGGTATGTGAAAAGAGCTCCATGGAGTAATCTGAGGTGTGTGCTTCCACATCCTTCACTTTTGGTGTGGGTGAAGGACTCAAGGAAAGGGGTTGCTCCTGACCAGAAGCCTACAGTTATGACTCAGTGCTTGCATTTTTTACAACTTCAGAATAGGAGGCGATAGAGCTGAAGGCTGTTTCAGCAATGTAAGCCACAAACAGTTCCTGATACTCCGGCTTTAAAAGCAGTCTACCTACTACCAGAAAAGGGAGCCTTACAGGCCTTCCAGAGCTACACCATGACGCTGGCTCAACACCTCCTGCCTTAGCTGCTATTATGTTTTTGGCACTACTAGCAGATGCACCACCACCACCATCAGTACCAGGTGGCCCTCCGCGTCCTCTTCCACCATACTTCCTCATGTTTTTGAATATGGACCCAAAATACCAGCAGATATATGGTACTGTATCAGAAGTGTACAGCTCTATACAGTCTATGGATAATAGTAAATCTCCGTATATATTTCATGAGGCATACACAGACGCTCACAGGCTCAGTATGGATTACTCAATAAAATAACAAGTTAAAAAAGGGTACAGTATTACCAGATAAAACGTATACATAGTATAGTGTAAACATTCTGATTCTCCGTATACATTTCAGGAGGCAGACACAAACGCTCTCAGGCCCAGTATGGATTACACAAGAATATGAAAAGCTTTAAATGGGTTATGTAACACAAGTGTACAGCTGTACACAGTGTTGGGGTAATCTTAAAGTTCCAAATATATTGCCGGAGTAACAGACAGACGTTTACAGGCTCTTTATGGATTACACCAGAATCTAAATAGCTAAAAAGGTTACTGTATCAGAAGTGGTCTACTATATAAAGTGTTGGCCAAATTGAAAATATCGGTATATATTTCCGTAGTCACCCTCAGACGCTCACTCAGTTTGGTTTTGACCATAATAAAAATCTTGTAAAAAAGTTCCTGGATAACAAGATAGCAAATATATATATTTTAGGGGACAATTGAAATCTCCATATAAATAGTCCCGTTGTCACTCTCAGATGCTTACACAGTATGGATTGGATCGTAATGCTAAATGTCGAACAAAGGTACTGGATAACAAGATACAAGCTGTATTGAGTATAGTGTAAAAATTTGATTCTCCGATTCACCGTATATATAGAAGGCGTAACCCACACACGCTCTCTCACTATGGATGATGTAGGGAAGGTGGACTGACAGATAAACCAGCCTGTAGTGAGAAGCAGAGGTGTAGTGCAGTGTAGGTGTGAAACCGCTAAGATAAAGAGTGCAGTGTTTTAACTTGCCCATTGGAGGGCAGTGGAGAGCGTAGGAGTGGGACTGAATAACTGCCATTGGTCAGAGAAACTGTTAGGTAATGGTGGGCAGAGTTACCAGAACTGGAAGTATAAAAGGCTGAGGGAAGGTTCTGGAAGAGTCAGTCAGAGAAGGGAGCACAGTAGTTCTGTTGAGGAAATAGAGACAGTGGAAAGGCTCCAGAGAGGACTGACAGTTGAGGCGGTCACGGGGGGGGGGTGGGCCAGAGGACGGTAGCCGCAGACGAAGACGGCCTGGGGCTATGATACGGACGGTGTGCTCAGGATGGTTCAGCACTGTGGTGGTTGGGCCTAGGCCATCCACAGTGGAAGAGCCACAGAGGACGCCACGATTATAGTTACAAAGGAAGTGAAGGTACCGGGGCCTGTGTACAGAGAAATGTGAAACGGCTGTGGTGAATTGCTGTTGTTGACAGAAGGATGGGCACTAAAAACGGACCTGTTCAATACAAACTCTGTCTCAGTCTCTTGTTTGTCTGCGGAAAGAAGAGGGTCTCCCCCACAGTTGGTTATCCTACAGATGATACCTTAATACAAATTTTTGAAACAAGGTACTGTATCAGCACATACCAGGTGTGTCCAGTCTAGGGTTAAATTTCCGTCTATACTTCCGGAGTCAGACACAGACACTCACAGGCTCAGTATGTATTACACCAGAATTAGAAAAGTAGAAAAAGTGAAAGGTATTCATAGCGTACATGAGTATACAATGTTGTGGTCCTTTTAAATCTTCGTATACATTTAAATCTCAGTAAGCCAGTCAAGAATCTCCGCTACTGTAAACTACATGGATACAAGTATGGACGCAAAGTCGAGTGTTAGCAGAAATTTTGGAATTACTCATCGCGGGGAAACCTCCCGGTAGATGTTGCAGAGGTGATGCAGACCCTCAATTACTGTGTCTGTGGAGAAAACGAAAACGGTTCTTTATGAAGCAAGGATTGCTTTAACGCAGTAGCGTGGATCACATCACCGTTACTCATCGCCATCAAATTGTGATCACAGGGAGAGATGTAGGCATGGCCCTCACTGCCTATCATGATGTGTCTGGTCATTTTGGAGTGCAAAAGACAGAAGCCACAGGCCGTAGGCGATTCTATTGGATGGGCATGAGAGGAGATATTGAAAAATGGTGGCAGGAATGTCACACGTCTGTGACTATCACAACTGTGAAAGGTGATCATAAACCACCACTGCATCCGCTTGTAAGTTGACATCCATTTCAAATGGTAGCCATTGATCATCTGAAGGTCGAGGCCAGCAGGACAGGCCATAGCTACATCTTAACCATCATTGATCAATACACCGTCCCTGTGAAGGATTAAACTGCCCAGACTACACAGCGGTGGAGCAGGGAGAGGTAAGTATTGCAACTTGCAAGTGCTGTGGTCATGAACAAGCGGGGGGGCACAATCGTGGTCGGTGGTATTGGTTCAGGGCCCCTCAGAGTACGCTGGTGTGTCTGACGGCGAGTGGGCCCTCCCACCGTCTGAGACACTATTTTACTATGAGGGGCCCTGTGCCATTGCCGGCGGCCATCAGTGGGCCCATCCACCTGTTCAGAGCAACGGCACTTGCTGGGGTGCGCCAGGTCTTGACCCCAGCCATTGGGGGAGGGGTGGGCAGCCCAGTTAGGGAGGTTTAAAAATTGGCATATGTAGATGTGTTGGCTGGACATTCAGCTGCTGCAAAGGGTGCAATTGGGCAAGTCCGAGGAAGAGGAGGAAGAGGAAGAGGAGGTGTGCTTAATGGTGGTGGTGGTCTTACAGTGGTGAGAGCGATGGAGTGTTGTTGACTACCTTCACTCGGAGCAGGTGCACATGTGCTACCTGAGGTTTTGTAGTGCGTCCATGTGCGCCCCTGAGGCTCAGTCGCCACAGAGGTACTGCACCTCCTCCTGAGGTGTGGTGCCCCACCATCCAGGTAAGTTGGAGACTCCTGACCACGCTCCAACACCTGCATCCCACACAACACAGTAGTTCAGCAAAGCCACATTGTGGCTCCCTGCTTGGAGTATTGCAGAGCACCTTTGGTGGCACCCTGCTTGGAACATGAAACGTGCTGGGAGGCGGGTGGAGTTAGAATACATAAAAGAGCGGAAAGGTTTAGGATTACAGGTCAGTCTGATAGAGGAAGCCACTCATAGAGGAGTGAGGAAAGGAGATCCCTGGAAGAGGGATGGAGGAAGGAGGTGCTGCAGCAGACCTAAGTGACCTGGGTCTGCTGGCACAGGAAAGGAAAGAAGTAGAAAGACATTGAACTGAAACCTGATCTTTCAGGAGAAGGAGAGATTAGTACGGAACGAAGGAGCAAAAGGGAACAGAGAACATGGGTTAGGAGAGAACCCTGCCTAGAAGTTCTAAGCGCAAGGCCGGGGCCCGGTCCCCGAAGGTTGTATGGATGCTAATGGTCCTGCAGCAGACACCGGTGGAGTAGTGGGCTGTAAATGCACTACTCCCAACTAAGACTTGGGGGCACAACAGTAACTTGGATAGTGAGCCAGGACTCAGGAGTAGGGAGTACCCAAAGCAGGCTACAGCTGTCTGCCGTACAAGTAGAGTTCTTGGGAACATCTGTCAGGAGGCACTCCAGTGTACCTCAGTACTGGGAGTACTTCACACTTAAAAGCGCTATGGAGGAGATGTTCAGAAAGGCACATATTGGCGAAGTGTTGGAAGGGAGCATTCCATCTTGCCTGGAGGTTGACTGAGTCCCTGACCAGGAGGACACGGCACGGAGGCAGGCACCTGTGTGTACTGCAGACTGTGAGTAAAGCTTTAGAACTACAAGCCCTGGTGTCCTCCATTGATTCTTGCACCAACACACCCAGCACTGCTACATCTGGGTACCAGCTTCTACACTGCTTGTGCCTCTCCTCTAATTCCACATCTACACTGCCCTGGGGCTACAGCTTCACCTGTGGGGAGCTTCACCATCTTGGCTGCAACACACCACCAGCCCCAGAGGATCTGCAAGCAGCGTCGGCTTAACATATCACTTGTCGAACACCACAGGTGGCGTCACGAACTATTCCATTAACTATATTCCACCATTCAATCTCCCCTATTAATTGGGCACCCAGGGCCACGGACTGGGTCACCGCTGCTGTGACACATCCCTCCAACACCGGCCCAGTACCGAGTACCCCACAGCCCTGGGGAGGGCGACCCATCCACGCTTGTGGGATGCCCTCACACCCAGGGCTGTGGGGTACTCGGTACTGGGCCGATGAGCCTCAATGGGAGAAGTCACGGCAGCTGTGACCCGGCCTGTGGCCCTGGGCGCCCATTGTAAAAGGGGAATGATCAGTGTGCTTATAGTAGTAAAAGTTTATAATGATTCGTGACGCCACCTGTGGTGTTCGGCAATAGAGATGTAAGCCGACGCTGCAGACAGATCCTCTGGGACAGATGGTGTGGTGCAGCAGTGATGGTATAGCCCTCCACAGGCAGGGCTGTAGTCCCAGGGCAGTGTTGGTGAAGTGACACTTAGATTGTGTAGTGTCAGGCGCGAGGGATGTAGCGGTGCTGGGCAGGTTGGCGCAGGAATAAGTGGAGGACACCAGGGCATGTAGTTCCAAAGCTTTACTCACAGTCTGTTGTGCAAACAGGTGCCCACTTCCATGCCGTGTCCTCCTGGTTAGGGATTCAGTCAGCCTCCAGGCCAGATGGAATACTCCTTTCCAACACTCCGCCAACATATGTGCCTTTTCTGAACGTCTCCTCTTCGCCTTTGAGTGAAGTACTCCTAGTCCTGAGTTACACTGGAGTTCCTCCTGTCAGATGTTCCTATGAACTCTACTTGTATGGCAGACAGCTGTAGCCTGCTTTGGTGACTCCTTGCTGCTGAGTCCTGGCTCACTAATATGTTGCTGTTGTGCCCCCAAGTCTTGTGTGGGAATAGAGTGGTCACTACTTCAATTCCTCCGGTGTCTGCTGCAGCACCATTAGTATCCATACAACCTCGGGGACCGGGCCCCGGCCTTGTGCTTAGAACTTGAGAAGGGTTCTCTTCTAACCCTAGTCCTTGCCCTCTTATTCTCCGTACGTTCCGTGCTAATCTTTCTTCCCAATGGAGAATCAAGCTTCCTTTCTCTGACTCTTTCCTGTGGCAGCAGACCCAGATCACTGTGGCCTGCTGCAGCACTTCCTTCTTCCATCCCTCTCCCGGGAGTCTTCTCTCTCTCACATTCTGTCCTTCTACATCCTCACTCACTGACTGAGTGTAAGACTGACTGACTGACTCTTCCGGCTCTTTTGTGCGAACTAAACTCCACCCACCTCCCAGCACGTTTCGTGTTCCAAGCAGGGAGCCACCAAGGGTTGCTATGCTACATTCCAAGCAGGGAGCCGCCGAAGGTGCTTTGCTACACTACTTTGTGGTGTGGGGTGCAGGTGTTGGAGTGTGGTCAGGTGTTTCCACCTTACCTGGATGGTGGGGCACCACACCTCAGGAGGAGGTGCAGTACCTCTGTGGCGACTGAGCCTCAGGGGCGCCACACTTGCAAGTGCATGAAACACAACAAGAGAACACAAAATGACAAATTTGCAAAAATACTCTGCAGTAAAAAACATGACCGTAATCAGCAAGTGCTGTATAACAAATACAAGGTATTTAGTCGATGTTTTTTGCAAAAAATGTATACCAAGCCGCTTCACCACGTCACGGTAACCCTTCACGAAGCAGTCCCTATCTAATCTATTTAAAACATGAACATGTGAACAGTGTCTAAATGAACAGGATACAGACAGGCGTCTCCTAGTATATGGGTTTGTGGTGTAAGACAGCTCATTTATGTGCATGTCACACAGGAGAGGGGTGGGGTCTCCCAAACCATGCTAAGCAAGGAAAAACGGATTAAAAACATATGTGACATGCACAAGTGTGAACAAGTCGGTCAGACAATGCTCACACCACCCAATGGCTGAAACACAACAAGAGAACACAAAATGACAAATTTGCAAAAAGACTCTGCAGTAAAAAACATGACAATAATCAGCAAGTGCTGTATAACAAATACAGGGTATTTAGTCGATAACGTTTTTTGCTAAAAATGTATACCAAGCCGCTTCCCCACGTCATGGTAACCCTTCTCGAAGCAGTCCCTATCTAATGTATTTAAAACCTGAACATGTGAACAGTGCATGTTGCACTTGCAAGTGCATGTTGATTAAATGTCTAAGCATGCAACTGTTATTCAAATTTCTGAGTTGTTTACCTCGGCTAAAGGTCCTTCCGCACTTCTTACAGGTAACCTTTGCCTCATCAGTAGGATTTTGGACAAAGAAGTTCCACACTGCACTCTTCCTACTATGGTAAACATTTTCTGGCTGTGCTAAGCACGCTGTGCTAAGTTGACCGTCTGGTCAAGCTGTCCTGCAACTCTTAGTTTTTGTTCCACGTTTTAGGACAGCTACGGGCCTGCTAGATAACCGCTGCTGCGATGTCAATGCCTGCTGCGGATCCTTCTCCTTATCTGAACTATTGCCAGCGCCACCCTCCTCCCCCCATGGATGCCAATCTGGGTCCAGAAATGGGTCATCCATCACCTCCTCTTCAAAGTCATCTGCACCTTCCTCTTTACCTTCTTCTGTGTCACCGTGTAAGGTGGTATGGTATGCGGGAAGGGTCACCTGGGTTTCATCAGGGTCAGATTCTGGCTCAATAGACTGTGAGGGCAATGTGGTGCTGTGGGTCAATGTACCAGCAGAATCATCTAGCAGTGGCTGTGCATCAGTGCACTCCATGTAAGATTCATCTTCGACTGGGGAATTCAGGATTTGACTGGATAACCCAGGCATGGTATGTAAAAAGAGCTCCATAGAGTAATCTTAAGTGTGGGCAGCTGCATCCTTAACTTTTGGTGGGGGTGAAGGTCACAAGGAAAGGGGTTTTTTATGAGCAGAACCCTGCACTGACGACTAAGTGCTTGCAGGTTTCGACCGTTCAGAAGAGGAGGCAATAGAGCTGGAGGCTGTTTCGGCAATGTACGCCAAAACCTGTTCCTGATGCTCCGGCTTTAAAAGCGGTTTTCCTGCTCCAAGAAAAGGCAACCTTACAGGCCTTCTTGGGTCAGAGGATGACCCAGGCTCAACACCTCCTGTCTTAGCTGCTATTGTGCTTTTGCCAGAACCAGCCGATGCACAATCACCATCAGTACCAGCCAAGCCCCCCTGCCCACGTCTGCGGCCTGTTCCACCATACTTCCTCATGTTTGGGAAAATGTAACCAAACTACCAGCAGAGAGATGGTACTGTATGAGGCGCGTCCAGCTGTGTAAGGTGTATTAAACAAATTAAATCAACGTATATATTATGTTAGTCTCAGACGCTCTCACAGTATGTATTGGACCGTAATCCTACAAGCAGATATACGGAACTGTTTGAAAAACAGACACGACTCTAAAGTGTAGGTGTGGAAAAATGGACAAACGCCTCATTTTTTTTTCCAGAGTCACACATAGGAAGCTTCTAATTGTCCGTGCTAGAAGGCGTTATACGGTAGTGTGTGAGGAGCGTACACCGCTGTATGGTGTGTATGTAAAATTGTCAAGCTCCGTGTATTTGTATACGGACTGACACACGATGTCTCTCTCTAGTTTTGACTGTAATCAAACAGCAGATATACGAAACTGTTTGAAAAATGGACACGACTCTAAGGTGTAGGTTTGGAAAAACGGACAAACTCCTTGTTTTTTTTTCCAGAGTCACACACAGGTAGCTTCTATTTGTCCGTGCTAGAAGGCGGTACACGGTAGTGTGTGAGGAGCGTACACCGCTAGACCGTGTCTGTATGGAAAATTGTCATGCTCCATGTATTTGTATATGGACTGACACACACTGTCTCTGTCTAGTTTTGCCTGTAATCAAACAGCAGATATACGAAACTGTTTGAAAAACAGACACAACTCTAAGGTGTAGGTGTGGAAAAATGGACAAACTCCTCTGCTTTTTCTCCCAGAGTCACACCCAGATAGCTATTTGTCCGTGATACCAGCCAGAATACATAGTAGTCTGTGAGGAGCGTACACCGCTGTACGGTGTGTGTATGTAAAATTGTCAACCTCCGTGTATTTGCAGGCTTGGTGGGCCGGGCTGGGGGGTGGTCCCTCTGTATACCGCGCTGTTGTGAGTTAATTTTTCCCTTCACCGTTGAGGTCTGATGAACTCCCTCCTCTGGTGAAGGAACGTAGTGAGGCTGATTACCAAACACCTGGGCAGCTAGATGATGACTGGGTGGCTGGAATTAAGGACTGGATATAAGGCATCTGACGCGCTTCTGCCTTGCTGGTGTTCCTGCTGGATTCTTGGAGACCAGTCTGATTCCTGCATCTCAGAGCTAAGTTTTTCTGCTCTGCTTTGTACACTTCAGTTTTGTTTTTGTTATCCCTTGTTTTTTGGGAGTTCTGCCATCCCTGGCCGGGGGTGAGCTGAATTCCATTTTTGTCTCTGATCTGTTGATCTTTTGCTCTGTCTTCAGAATATACCTGAGTGCTGATTTAATCTTTTGAAGCCTAGCGACTTCAGGGCCTGTTTTTCCTATCAGTCGGTTGGCACATTTTGGATAGGGTTTTTGCGGATGGCAGACAGCAGCTTTCCTATCCTGTCCTATTTTAGTTAGCTTGGGCCCCATCCTTTGCTCAACCTATCTTTCTATCTGTGTTAGTGTTTTCATCTTGCTTCACCGTCATTATATGTTGGGGGCTGCCTATTGCTTGGGGTCTGCTCTGGGGCAGTTTAGTTTTTCCCCTTTCTGTCTTTAGGCTATGTAGTTCTCCGGCTGTGATCGAGGGGTCTAGGGCATCGTAGGAACCCCCCACGGCTACTGCTAGTTGTTGTGGATAGTTTCAGGGGTCTGCAATCCGATAGCTGCCAACCTCTCTGGTTTTTCTGGACTTAGCTAGCATTTTGTTTTTTCCTCCTTCGGTGACTCATCATAACACCGCGCAGTAACGTACAGACACAAGATGGAGGCAGTTTTCGGGTGCAACAGGTCAAAGGTTATTTACCGCCGTCCGACTGACGGCTCTGACAACACACCGCAATTCCTTCACGGCCCTCCGTTTCCTGGCTCCGGTACACACACACCGTACTTTCACTTGGGACGTAGATACACACAACGTCCCTTTCTCAGCTTAGTGACGTTCCTGCCAGTTTAGTCACTGTGGCCGCCATAGGCCTGTACACCAACAGTAATTTTACTGTTCAGCTGTCATCGTCAAATTCGGTATGCTTTCCCTCGGGACTTCGTCTGTACTGCAGTACTTCGTGTCAGGACCACCCCCCTGACTTCTTCTCTCCTCAGTCCCCTGGTTAGGTTTTCCTCACAGCGCACCAACTGTCACAGTCTTCTTGTCACTTGAGCTCCCCCTGGGGACTGGAACTTTCTGGAACCCTCCAGTCAAATTTATAGCTTTGCCAGTTCCCTGTAACCCCGCCCCCCATGACCAATGGTTTCTTAGCCCTAAGCTGATGTCAAGTCCTATGCTCACACTCCTCCCTGCCCTCTAATGGTCAACCCAAGGTACTGCACGCCACCTACACTTTCCTAGCTGTTTTCCCTTCTGAAATCTAACCAGTCAGTCCGTCCGTCAGGTCACCTTCCCTACACTCTCATTCCTTTGTCTATTGTCGTCCTTGACAATTGTCGTCCCTGCCTTAGTCGTTCTGAAGCTTCTACTACCATCTGTTGTCGGACCAGTTCTTGGACCAAACACGCTATCCGCGGGGGACAAACCACACTGGGAGCACCATGCTCCGAGCGGCCTACTGCCACTCGCCAGTGCGCACGCCACATGACAGCGTCTTTCAAAACTGGGCTAGGTACACCTGGATTCTTTCCCTCCAGCGTGTACCTTCCCCTAATTTCCCCTTCTGTCACTTTCCACAATCCGGTACGCCATGATCGAGGCCTTACACCTACCAGATCATTACCAGCGCCCGACTTCTTCTTTCTGGGGTGTCTGTGGTGTCAGGGACCTGACCTGGACTACTGTCTGTTTCACCTCTTCCATCTCTTTGCCTTTCTCTTAGTTACCAGTCATGGTCGACGCCTCGGTCTCCCAGACCTTCTCAACTCATAGACCCCTTCGGTCTCACACTTCCTTCGGTCACACAGACCTTCCCGTACGCGGACCTGTTACATTTTACTTTTGCATATTATATAACAAAACAACTGTTTGAAAAACGGACACAACTCTAAGGTGTAGGTCTGGAAAAATGGACAAACTCCTCGGCTTTTTCCTCCAGAGTCACACCCAGATAGCTTCTATTTGTCCGTGATACCAGCCGGTACACGATATTGTGTGAGGAGCGTACACCGCTGTACGGTGTGTGTATGTAAAATTGTCAAGCTCTGTGTATTTGTATACGGACTGACACGCTGTCTCTATCTAGTTTTGACTGAAATCAAACAGCAGATATATGAAACTGTTTGAAAATCAGACACAACTCTAAGGTGTAGGTCTGGAAAAACGGACAAACTCCTTGGCTTTTTCTTCCAGAATCACACCCAGATAGCTTCTATTTGTCCGTGATACCAGCCGGTACACGGTAGTGTGTGAGGAGCATACACTGCTAGACGGTGTGTGACAAAATGAATGCTCAGTAACTCACCAGGACAAAATAATAAAATTTGGAGTGCTTTGAAAAAAGCAGTTTGAACAGCAGTGTGCACACAGCAATGAAGCTAGTAGGTAGCCTTAAAAGGCAGCCTAATCACCACCAGCGCTGCTGCACACAACAAAAATCCTCCCCTTTCACTGCACACTAACTGTAC